>NC_086103.1:163850503-164509253 GCF_963921235.1 Mobula hypostoma
TCCAATACCTTGAATAATCATGACACTACTGCCTTGCCTGCAATGTACAACTCTCTTGTGATAAAGGCCAATGTTTCATTTGTTTTTTTAGCCATTTTGTAATTCAAGTACATCCCTATCTACAATCGTTGGATAATTGTTTACTTTTGGATTTCTCTTAGTGAAGTGCATGACCCCACATTTTCCTATTTTAAACTTTATTCGCCAAGTTTTTGCCTGTTTAGTCAACTGATCCCTAATCATGTTGCTGAGTCCAGATATTCTCTTTGCCACATGCCTTCCTTTTCTTATTTTCCTGTTAGTGGCGTGCTTGGATTCCTTATAACCTACTTGTTCCTCCAGATCCTTAATGCAAATTGTAAATAACTGAAGGCCAAGAACTAAATCTTTGGGGCACTCCACTTGTTAAATCCTTTCAGCTTGAAAAAGATGTATTTATTCGGACTCTCTGCGTTCTATACAATAACTAAATCAATCCACACTAACACACCTTTCCTTTTGGCATGAGCACTTAGTAGCACACCAGCCTTTTATATGACACCCTGTCAAATGTCATCTGAAAGATTAAATGCACCAGATGTAAAGCTTCCTCTCCATTGACTCTGCATCTCTATCCACAAGGAACTCCAGCAAATTTAAAAAAATATGATTCACATTTCATAAAACAATATTGACGGTTTAGCTGCATTAGGCTTCTCTGCCTTAGGAAGTCAAGCAGTATAAGATCAGATCAGACAAAAGGCAACGAAGTTAAAGATCTCCTGAGATACTATTGGCAGATTAGGTGCACAGGAACATATGCTTTCCTTTCTTATGCTCTTACTGTTTGTATTCAAATCTTAATTCTTGCATGATGTTTAGTATCCAAATGAATTCTAATCTCTCTTTTGCTAGTTAATATTATTTAGCTATCAAACCTGAATTATTTTACTCTTCTCCAAACTGAGGGTCTCAAGCTTTGCTTTAACTTCCCTTCCCTGTTCTAAGCCACTTATATCTCATGGAAATGAAATGGAATTTGAAAAGAAAATCCATACAGGGAACAATTGTCCTGTTATTACTTTCTTGTGATAATATTCAAAGGAAGCCAAAGCTTCAAATGCCAAATGATTTAACACATACTTTTAAAGACATGTATTTTAAAGCAGCATCCAAAATATAATATAAAAAACTCTTCAGTGCCAGTAGTTTTAATGCCCATCATTTTTATTGTGTTATAAAACAGAATCAGATGTTCTTATTGACATCAGCAATAGTTTCAGAAAATTGCTATTTGAAATGTGACTTTTTTGCATTTAATAATTGCTATTTTATGAGCTGAGTAGGAAGTTTTCTTAAGTAATTAACTAACTTCTGCTTTTAGTAGATGGAAATGCAATGCTTTGCATTTCCTCTTCTAAATTGCTCAGTTTTACCACATTTGTTGAGTTTTTCCTTTGAGTGTGTAGAAGACAGTACTTCTTAAAATAGCACCACAGTGGGAAAGCATTGGGCGACATATTGGGCTGTAATTAGCACTATGGCCGACTAGCTCCATTGACCCAATTTGACCCTAGTCTTGGCTGGTTTTGGGAGTTCACATCTTCTCTCTGTGACCACATGGTTTTCCCATGGGTGCTGTGGTTTTCTGCTTCATCCCAAAATTGCACTGATAGCTTAATGAGCCAAACTACCCCTTTGTGTAGTAACGGCGATCCAGAGGAGTATTTATGGGTACATGTGAAAGATTATAGGAAAATAAGGAGAGGGGGAACAGGATTCATGTATAAAGATGAACTCTATTATGATTAGCTATATTTGTCAAATGTACATTGAAACTTACAGTGAAATGCATCATTTGCATCAAATCAAATCAGCGAGGATTGTGCTGGGCAGTATGCAAGTGTCACCTCGCTTCCAGATCCAACACAGCATGCCCACAACTCACTAACACTAACCCCTATGTCTTTGGAATGTGGGATGAAACTGGAACTTCCAGAGGAAACCCACACAGTCATGGGGAGAATTAGTGGAGCTGCATGAGTGTTATACTAGCTGCTACACTAATGTACCCTGATTGTTCTTCTAGGAGCAGCACAGACCAGATCATTGTGTTGTTCAGCAACATCGGCAGTAAGATCAATTTTATTTGAGTAGGATGAGGGTGCAGGACTGCAGATCCAGGAAGGCTCAGGGTGGGATGAGGGATTAGGAGGAGATTAAGCACTTCCTTTTTATTGTCGCATAAATCAGATGTATCCCACCCAAAGCCAGCAGCAGTGATACCAGGATTAATCACAAAGATCAGAACTCACCATCAGAACTGGAAGGAACCCAGCTCCAACTGTGATGATATTGGGGTTGCTGATTGCAAAATTCTAAATTCAAACAAAGACCTGAAGCCCTATTGGAGATAACTAGCCACAAGTACTATCACTAAAGGGAGATTATACTGTAACTACTCAATCTTCAAATACTAGTTTACTTCCCTGCTTATTCTCCATGCAAGCTTAGCTGTCAATGCCCACTATATGAACAGTAGCTCCCCCCTCCCTACCAAGAAGAAGATACTTCCAGATAACAAAGTAGTTTAAAACATAGTTCCAGCAACACACATCAAATTTGCTGGTGAACGCAGCAGGCCAGGCAGCATCTCTAGGAAGAGGTACAGTCGACATTTCGGGCCGAGACCCTTTGTCAGGACTAACTGAAGGAAGCGCTAGTAAGAGATTTGAAAGTGGGAGGGGGAGGGGAGGTCGAAAAGTTGAAGAGCTGATGAAATTACAGATGGGGAGCAGTGAGAGATGGTTTGCCGAAGAAATTACAGATGTCTTACTGCTCCCCATCTGTACCTCTTCCTAGAGATGCTGCTTGGCCTGCTGCATTCACCAGCAAATTTGATGTGTGTTGCTTGAATTTCCAGCATCTGCAGAATTCCTTGTGTTTAAGTTTTTAAAACATAGTTCAATTATTTGCAGTGATACATGTTTAAATCCACACAACATTCCTAAAACACATTTAAAAGTCACAGAAGATTTCTAAGTTACAAGTTACAAGCTATATCTGAAATTTAAAACATTTCTAAAGCACAAAGCATTTCTTACACTTAAACTATTTCTAAAAAGCAAGGGATAAAACATCAAGAATTTTGAAAGCACAAGATTAGTTCCTATAAACTAGAAAGACATATCACAATGCAGACAATGAATCATTCATCAAAGTGAGAGGAATGGATTGTAGTTCACCCCATATTTCTACCATGGTTCTGGTTCCTTATCCCATTCCTAATAAGTCTGAATGCTGTCTACATTTAGACAATTTCTGTCCACTTGGATGACTTCACATGTGTATGATATTTCCTCAGATATTCTTTTAACACAAACAGTCTAAAAGCATTTTTTGGAGGCATAGTTTCACAATTAATGCTGTAAATGTTGTGAAGCTAACTTCTTTGAGTATATAATACCTACCAACTATAAACGTATCAGCTATTGATATGCTGAATGGTATTAACCATTTGTTCTGCAAGCTTTCTTCAATTAAGCAACTTAAACGTCTGCTTGTCTGTTTGCATCAAGCCAAATTAAACAACCCATTGTCCGTTAGCACACCATGAGCAGTATAAAGCAGGTGAGCTAGCTTCTTACTTCTCACAGACGTAACCTCTGTGTTATAAATAGAACTAGTTTGCAAAGCTGAGTTTTTAACTTCAAGCTCATTACTGCTTTCCATTTACAGTTTAAGAACTGAAGACAGACTTCCTTTTACGACAAGAAACTAAACAGTTAGTTGGAAAGTTACTTACATCTGTTTCTAATCTTACAAGTAGCAGGTGCTGTGTTTAGAAAGCTGAGATTGGCAAACAACCAAGGAGCCCACTGGCCAAAGAGTGAATAACCATCACACAACATAAAGTTTGCACAGAGAAGGCAGATTGTTAGACCATATAGTATATTAATAACAGGAGAAACTGGGACTGGGCAGGTCTAAAGGCTTTTTGTGAGCTTGCAGAACTTGGGACCATTTATGCCCATCCCAGCCAGTCAGAACATTGTGGACAGTACGTTTCTAAACATGCCACAGGCTTATTCTTAAACTTTTTCCCTAATCATGAAAAAGTGGACTTTCACACTGGAGGAGGGCAGCTGACCCTCCCAAGTAAATTAAGATGATGATACAGCTCACGAGATGGGCGAAGAAATGTAAGAGTAAGATAAGGTGTCTTCATTCTGGGGATAGTGAGCCTTTGGAATTCTCTACCAGTTTGGGTAGTAGAGGTTGAGACACTGAACATATTTAAGGAGAGAGAATGAAACAGATTCATCAAGACCTATGGAGAAAGAGTAGATATATAATATTGAGACAGAGGAACAGCCACAATTGCATTGAACAGGAGCTGTTAGAAGAATCAACAGCCCCCTCCTTCTATTTTTCAATGTTTCTACTTCTTATGTAAGTAGCACAAACCCAGCAGAATTGAACTGTGACTTCCAACCTTGCCACCTTAATCTGTCCTCACGCCCCAAATTATGGCAAAATATATTTAAAAGTAACTGCAACTATTTAAGTATAAAAGCATTAACATGTACACTCAGTGGCCATTTTATTAGGTATACCTGTATACCACTCATTAATGCAAACATCTAATCAGCAAATCACGTGGCAGCAACTCAATGCATGAAAGCATGCAGACATGGTCAAGAGGTTCAGTTGTTGTTCAAAACAAACACTAGAATGGTAAAGAAATCTGATCTAAGTGACCTTGACTGTAGAATGATTGTTGGTGCCTGACGGGACTGTTTCAATATCTCAGAAACTGCTGATCTCCTGGAATTTTCATGCACAACAGTCTATAGAGTTACAGAAAATGGTGCAAAAACAAAAAAAAAACCATTTGATGAACAGCAATTCTGTGGGTGAGAATGCCTCGTTAATGAGAAAGATCAGAGGAGAATGGCCAGACTGGTTCAAGCTGGCAGGATGGCAACACCAACTCAAATAACCACGTGTTAAACAGTGGTGTGCAGAAGAGTGTCTCTGAATGCACAACACGTTGAACCTTGAAGAGGGGCACAGCAGCAGAAGAAAATGAGCTTACACTCAGTGGCCATTTTATTAGGTACAGTACGGGAGGTACCTAATAAAGTGGCCACCGAGTGTATTTCTGTTTTCTTCTGCTGCTGCAGCCCATCCACTGTACCTCCTGCACCTAATAAAGTGGCCACTGAGTGCATCTGAGTTTAAAGACATTATTAGCTTATAGCTGCAAAGACATCACTGGGAAAAACAGTAAGCAAAATACTTCCAGCAGTGAAATATTTGTCATTGGAATAATTAAGGTGGTTTTAATGGAAGTTCTTTTATAGTCAAATGTATAGCATAGTGTATTTAGTGACTTTACAATACCTATGCTATTTGTGGTTATCTGTCATCACACCACAAGCACTGATTATGGCATGGCTTGAGTAACTGACTCATACTCCAAATAAAACTGGGAACTTAGTCATTGTCTGTTTCCTAATGAATTGTTTCTTATCAGAGAGAAAAATATAAGAACCCATAAAACCTTATATAAATTATTAGGGAAAGGAAGCATCCTTTCTTTGTTTTAAGTCAAAGTGTGTATTTCCTCACGCAAAGTTATTTGTCATGCCAAATTGTCATTGCTAAATCAAATACCTTTATTTAAACTACACGCATTTAAAATTCACTTAATGTATTTGGTTAGCTTAATCTCTGATCTAAAAGGTGATGTAATATTTACTTAATGATATATTAGAGAACAGCTAGAAACTGAAAATGTATTAAGATGTTGCTAGGGAAGACTTCAAATGGTAAAATCATGTTTGGGAAAACTTACTGAATTCTTTGAAGCAGTAGCAGAAAGCACAGAGTAATAGACATATTTGAATATTTTTAACCAATATCCGAATATATTTGGATTTTCAAAAGGGATTCAATAAAGTACTGCACAATAGACTCATGGCCAAGGTCAAAGTTATATGAATCTTGGACAAGTATCAAAATGCAGAGCAATGAAGAGTTGGTAGCTCAGATTAGCGAGATCGAAGATCGAAGCCCAAAGGCCAGGCAGAAGTCCAGGAATCAGATCCCGATGGCTGAAGCCTGGAGACTAGAGACTGGAAGCTTGTCCTGGGATTTGCAGACTGTCCATTGTGCAGGAGGTTGGGTGGGAGGGAGGAAAGGGCTTCTTTTGCTGATATTCTGTTGCTTGTTGTGCTCTGTTTAGTTGTGCCCTGGATTGTTCCGCTGAGCGTTGTGGGTATGCTATGTTGACACTAGAATATGCAGCCACACTTGCAGGCTGCCCTCGGCACCTCTGAGGTTGTGTCGGTTGTTAACACAAACAACGCATTTCACTGTATGTTTCAATGTACATGTGATAAATCAATGAATCTGAATCAAATGGAAAGAATGGAAATAAATGCTGGGACTACTGTAACTAACATTTGTATAAACAATTTAGAATTGGGGTTTCAATCAAATTTAAAGTTCAAAGTAAATTTATTATTAAAATACAGATGTGTCACCATGTACTGCCTTGATATTCAATTTTTGCAGGCATTTACAGAAAATGAAATACAATAGAATTTATGAAAATCTAAAATTAGCTATAAATAACAAAGACAAACAAACAACGTGCAAAAGAAGACAAATTGTGAAAATAATAGAAAAGTAAGTAAATCATACTGAGTTGTAGAGTCCTTGAAAGTGAATCCATAGATTGTAGAGTAAGTTTAGCATTGAGATGAGTGAAGTTATCCATGCTGGTTCAAGCGCCTGATGGTTGACAGGTAATAACTGTTCCTGAACCAGATGCTGTGGGACCTGGAGCTCCTGTACGTCCTCCCTGATGGTAGTAGTGAGAAGAGAGCGTGACCTGGATGGTGGACACTCTTCTGAATAGGAAATAAGTGTGCAGCCGTACTCTTTACAGGACACAATACTTTATTAAAATACAAAACTTTACCTGAATTATTTAATTAATGTTGCAAGACAACACTTTCAGTATGAAGACCAAGGCTCTCCTTCCATTTACCTTCTATTCCGTTTCTGGTCCTGATAAAAATCCCATGATAACTTTTCTCCATCCAATGTGCCACACAGCTCATATGGCTCCAGGATCCCCAAAGTACTTTACTGTCAATAATGAAGCTTTTTGAACATAATTGTATTTGCTATATAGCAGCAGACAATATGCACTCAGCCAGCTCAAGAAACTTATGGTAATAATTATTGAATTAGTAAAGTTGATTGAGGGTTGTGTACTAACCAGAAGATGACAGGTAACTCCTCTAATCTTCATCAATATTTTTTCATCAATATGTCATCCAAATTTTTATTCACCCTACAATTTTATAGTTGTAGGGTAATGACTGTTACTGAACTTGGAGAGACCTAAGTCTGATAGTAGTACCATTGTTTTCTATGGAGTTAGAGCATCAATCACTTTGAACATGCGAATGCAACTATATTGATCTCATGGTCAAGAAAGATGGTGAATGTCTATTCTTCCTTGGGATGTTAACGAAATTCAGCATGTTCCCATCGATGCTTTCCCACTTTTATTGATGTACATAGAAAGCAATCCATCTGGATGTGTAATGGCTTGGTATAGGAACGGCACCACATGTGGCTGCAAGAAACTGTTGTGGACACTGCGCAGGACATCACAGAAACCAGACTCCCCACTATAGACACTGCCTTGCTGCTTCTGTAAAGCAGCCAACATGGTCAAAGACCCCACCCATCCTGGACAAAAGATACAAAAGCCTGAAAGCACAGACCGCCAGGCTCAAGGACAGCTTCTATCCCACTATTTGCAGATTCTTGAATGGACCTCTTACTGTATATAATATGATAGACTCTTGACCTCACAATCTACCTCGTTATGATCCTGCAAATTATCATTTACTTGCACTGCGCTTTTTTGATAGCTCCTACACTTTATTTTGTATTATTATTGTTTTATCTTGTTCTATCTGAGATGTGCTGAGCTGTGTCCACAACTCTCCACAGCCACTTGCGGTCATCTGCTGTACAGTTGCCAGAGAGCCACAGAGGAAGAATGCAGAAGACAAAGCTGGAAAGGAAAGGTGGAATAGGGAGATAAAAAGCATTGGTTTGATTGTTAGTTGAGTTCTGCCTTTTTGTTCCTCTCTTACTGAAGCCTTTTAGGGGATTTCCAATAGTTTCAAATATGTACAAACTTGTCTTATGCATCAGCAATTACATTCACTTCTAATTGTTTCAACCTTTAATAGCTATTAAGCACTAGTTGGAATGCCTTCACAGAACTTTAAACATTTTGACTTTAGCCTATTGAATTTAATTCAGGTGGGTGCTAATTTCACACATTTAAGCTGTAATAGAATGTTGTTTGGAATCATTGACAACCTAGAACATAAGTATTAATCCATACACCAACATCAATTATTAAGACTACCACCTTGTTCAGAGCATGTAGGGGCTGGCAATATATTAAAGTCTTCTCAGTGAGGCTGAGATCCCGTGAATAAATAAAACACAATCTGGTATTATATGCTCCTCGTAGTTTTGGTTAAAGCATTGCGCTATTTAATAAGGTCAACTGAAATAAAAATTGGGAATGATTGGGGGTTTACATAACATCTACATGATAGAAGTTTCGTTTTAGGGCTGGTTTTAAGCTGTTGCAGTAAAACGAACAGACCTATTTATTGTGGGACATTTTACCACACAGTAGCACACACAAAATGCTCAGGCAGCATCCATGGAGAGGAATAAAGAATCGGCGCTTCGAGTTGAGACCCTTCATCTGGTGTTAGCCTGAAATGTCTACTCTGTATTCCTCTCCATAGATGCTGCCTAACCTGCTGAGTTCCTCCAGCATTTGGTATGTGTTTCTCTGGATTTCCAACATCTGCAAAATCTCTTGTGTTTATGACTTATTGCACTGTACCCACCTTTAGCCACAGGTCCTATGACAGGTGCGCCCCCCCCCACCCCCGCCCCCCATAGCAGGCAAACAGGCCCTTCAGCCCAACTTGTTCATTTTGTTCAACCATTTTCAAGATTTGTACATAATTACTTTAGGAGCAAACAAGATAAAACCAGGAAAGTAAAAAGAATGGCGAGGTTAATAACGTTCACCACTATTTACATGTGTAGCAGCGTAAGACGAGGGCCAGCTCTGTGATTAGTCATAAATCCAGACCTGCTGAAGTCACTCTCCATACTGCGCCACTCAACAGTTGCTTTACTAAATTGTTATCTTCCTTGTGCCTTGCCTTTGGAAGAGTTTGAATGGTATGACATTGCTTCATTAGTATGGTAGGCATGAAATAAGTTCTCAACTAATAGTTCTCCACTTCATTTAACATGATAAATATTAACTTCATAGTCCTGTTGAAGGGTCTTGACCAAGAATGTTGACTGTTTGTTTTTCTCCATAGATGCTAACTGACTTGTCAAGTTCCTTCAGCATTGTGTGTGTTGCTCAAGATTTCCCGTATCTGCAGAATCTCTTGTGCTTATGAAGCTCTGCCAATTGTTTTGATTGATTTGGATGTACTTGTCCACATTAATGTATTCCACAAGGGTTAATACATCTAAAAAGTTGGATGTTCCACCACCTTCTTCAGAAAATGATTCAGTTTTTCCTCATAGTCCAGTTTTCTCTGGCTGGGAAACTCTGCTCTGCTTCTGGAGGCTGAATGTTTTCCTTGTTTCTTGCAAAAAGCTGGTTCTACAGACCAACTGCACGCACTGTTCCTATTGGATAAATAGTAAGTAATACCCTCCACCAATAAAAATATACACTGTATGTACTAGTGGTGCCCATCGTATAAATAGGGAGAATAACCACACTTAAAGAAAAATATACGGATTTTGTGCCACGGGTCCCAAGTTATATTCAGGCAAGGCCAACCAAACTCATTCATCTAATGTAAAAATATTTAGACAAAAATTTACCTCAATCCTGTTTTTAACAGGGCAGTAGACTCTTGGGAGGTAATGCAGTGTGGCAGGAAACTGACTGCCCATTTTACACTCTGTCTGATGTTTGGCTTTTCTTTCACCTCAGTGGAAATTAGAATTGAGCAAGTTCAAAGTTCAACATTCAGAGTCCAAAGTAAATTTATTATCAAAGTACATATATGTCACCATATACAACCCTGAGATTCATTTTCTTGCATGCATACTCAATAAATCTATAGAATAACAACCATGACAGAATAAATGAAAGACTGTCCAGTCTGGGTGTTCCATCAGAGTGCAGACGACAACAAACTGTGCAAATACAAAAAGAAAAAAATAATAATAACAATAATAATGATAATCAATTAATAAGCAATAAATGTTGAGAACATGGGATGAAGAGTCTTTGAAAGTGAGTCCATTGGCTGTGGGAACATTTCAATGATGGCGCTAGTGAAGTTGAGTGAAATTATCCCCTTTGGATCTAGAGCCTGATGGCTGAGGGGTAGTAACTCTTCCTAAACCTGGTGGTATGAGTCCTGAGGCTCCTGTACCTTCTTCCTGATGTCAACAGGGAAAAGAGATCATGTCCTGGGTGGTAGGGACTCCTGACAGTGGATGCTGCTGTAACACCCTGGATTCACTGCTGTAGTTATTTCATTTTAGCAGGTCTTTAAGAGCAGAATGGCCTGTTTTCAGCCTGTTTGGGTTTCTGAGATAAGATGCTTTGTTGTTCAATTTAGGAATGTGGTGTCAGCTAGTCAGGATGGTGGAATTGGGAAGAACGTTGTAGAGAATGCTGGGCTGGGAGGTTTTATGTGGGACATTGGTGTGGGTTGAGGTCTTTTTGGGTGGGGGGAGTTGGGAGAAGACAGGAGGGGAAGATGGCTGAGGATGCCGTCCCAGTTGCACGAGGTACTTTGCGGAGATGAATGGCTTCACAGAGGAAGGACCAATGCTCCCGTGGGAGAGCACGTTTGTTCAAGATGGATTTCGGTGACATTCGGAAGGTAGTGTGTGCTTTCATGCAGACTGAGGGTCCAGCGTCTGAGTTACAGACAACTTCGAGATGAGCTCCAACTAATGTGCACATTTGATTGTTCAATTATAACAGGCTCTTTTTGCTTTCTTCTTTCTTTCTTTAATAACTCTTCGGTTAAGCTAACGTTCATAAATATATTTTCTTTATAATCATATGCAGTGTACGGCCTGTTACTTCTTGCTGACGGGCAATTGCAGGGGGGCAGCATTCACACAAACCGGGGTTGGGCTGAGCAAGGCACCCCAGCCTCATGGGTTTGGGGGGGATCAAAGTTGTATAAACCTTAGATGTATGGAACCTGAGGAAAGTGAGTTTCTCGCCTCGGAGTCCAGTGGCTGTTAGACAGAGGCTAACGAGCTGCATTTCCAGAGACGCCCAGTAAAAAGGGGGTTCACTGCTTTCCTGCAACAGCGTTTTATGTATCTGTGCTCAGTGGTACAGAGGGCTTTACCTGCGATGTACTGAGCCGTATCCTCTACTTTTTGTAGCATTTTTCACTCAAAAGCGTTAGTGTTTCCATACCAGACTGTGATGCAGCCAGTCAATACCCTCTCCACCACATGTCAATAGAATTTATTAAAGTTTAAGAGGTCATGCCGAATCTCCACACAAATTCTTAAGGAGGTGGAGGCACTGCCGTGTTTTCTTTGTAATTGCACTTATTGGGCCCAGGACAGGTCCTCTGAAATAATAACGCCAAGGAATTTAAAGTTGCTGACGCTCTCCACCTCGGTGAGGACTGACTCATGGACCTCTGGTGTCCTCCTCCTGAAGTCAATGATCAGCTCCTTGGTCTTGCTGACATTGAGTAAGAGGTTGCTGTTCTGACATCACTCAGCCAGATTTTCAATCTCCCTCCCACATGCTGATTCATCACCACCTTTGATTCGGCTGACAGCAGTGGTGTCGTCAGCAGACCTGAATAGGGCTTTGGAGCTGTGCTTAGTCATACTGTCCTGAGAAGAAAGCAAGTAGAACAGGGGGCTAAACACACAGCCTTGTGGTACACCTGTGCTGATGGAGATTGTGGGGGAAATGTTGTTGCCAATCCAAATTGACTGGGGATTTTATTCTGACCCTCTTTCTATCCAATTCTGTCGTGGAGCTGTTGGGGCAGGGGAAGACTATTTTCTTACTTCCCGTCATGCTCTCACTTTCTTTGCCTCTGTTAAAAGTTATTACCTGAAAACAAACAAAAAAGAATGTCCTGGTAAGCCTGAGAAAGTGTATATACTGCAGATATCAGCACCCAGACCAATTTCAGCTTCAGTCCAGAAACCCTTTTCTACGTCCCAGGAAGAGTAAATTTTGCAATACCTGGAGAGGTACAGTACTGATGATGGCCGATGTACAATTCATTAACACAAGGAATTCTGCAGATGCTAGAAATCCACAGAATTGCTCACTGTTTTGTGTGTTGCCACATCCAATTAATTGGTGATGCATCTTGATGATAGAGGGAGGCTCCTCTTCTTCTCCCAAAGAAACAAGCCAGTTAACTAATCCTCAGTTTGTCCTTTACAAGTCATTGGAAGATTTATTAAAGCTTTTGGTTCCCTGGAGTTTGTACTTAGGACAGGGAAACTCCCTTTCATCATTTATTGACAAGGTGGGTTGTGAGGTAAGCTGGTGATTTGGGGGACTGAATAAGATGCCTAGTGATTCCTCCCCTAGAATGAGGTGAATGGAAAATGTGAGACAGAATCCAGCCCACATTTCACTAATGGCTCAAATGAAAATGTCATTAAGATTCCAACAAGTGAGTGGTTTGTAGTTTAGGCCGAGTGTATCTTTAAGGATGTTTTTCTTGAAATGTCTGCCAAGGACTCTCGCTCAATTTCATTCATGTAAGCGGTGACAAAAATATCTAAACACAAAGTAACTGTCCTGACGAAGGGTCTCGGCCTGAAACGTCGACTGCGCCTCTTCCTATAGATGCTGCTTGGCCTGCTGCGTTCACCAGCAACTTTGATGTATGTAACTTTTTAGAGATGTGGATACTTTGCTTTCTGGATTACAGAATTGTCACAGGTCTCAGCAGGGAACCATAGAATAGGGAGCAGTACAGGAAAGAAACAGGCCCACTGTGTCTCCACTGATCATGATGCCAATCTGCCCACACACAGTCTCGATCCCTCTATTCTCTGCCTGCCTGTGTCTGTCCAAGTCTGTCTTAAAGGTTGATATCCTATCAGCTTCTACCACCTCCCCTGTCAGCACAATTCTATGTAAAAAAGAAAATTACATGGTAGCGTAGTGGTTAGCACAATGCTTTATAGCACTGGTGGCCCAGGTTCAATTCCCACTGCTGCCTGTAAGGAGTTTGTACGTTCTCCCCGTGACCATGTGGGTCTCCTCCGGGTGCTCCAGTTTCCTCCCACAGTCCAAAGATGTACCAGTTGGTAGGTCATTGTAAACTGTCCCATGACTAGGCAAGGATTAAATGGGGGGATTGCTGGATGGTGTGGCTCGAAGGGCCTATTTCGTGCTGCATCTTAATAAATGAATAAGAATCTCAGGGTAGTATATGGTGACATATATGCACTTTGATAATAAATTTACTTTGAACCTTGAACTTTTAACCTGCAACACACAATAAGCCACAACAATATGTTAGAAATCCCACAACATACTAGAAATCCAATACGATCTGGTTTGATTGATGTTGATGCATGCTGCATGCCAAGATTCAAAATCTTCCTTTCCTACCATATGGAAAAAAGCAAGGTCAGCAGATGCTTAGGAAGAACATCAAGATTCTTTCCAAGTCAACCATGATTCAATAGGTAAAACTCTTGTATCTGAGACATAAGAAAGTCTGCAGATGCTGGAAATCCAAAGCAACACACACAAAACGCTGGAGGAACTTGGCAGGTCAGGCTGCATCTATGGAAAAGAGTAATCAGTCGATGTTTCAGGCTGAGACCCTTCATCAGGAGTGAGAAGGAAGGGGGAAGCTGCCAGAATAAAAAAAATGGGGAGTGAAAAGAGGCTAACTGGAAAGTGATAGGTGAAACCAGATGGGTGGAAAAGGTCAAGGGCTGGAGAAGAAAGAATTTAATAGGAGAGAAGAGTGGACAACAGGAGAAGGGAAGGAGGAGGAGACCCAGTAATAGACAGGTGAGAAGGTGAAAGGTCAAGAGTAATAGAGGAAGGGGGGGGGATTTGTTACTGGAAGGAGAAATTGATATTTATGTCATCAGGCTGGAGGGTACCCAGATGGAATATAAGGTGTTGCTCCTCTACCTAGAGGGTGGCCTTATTTTTCCATAAGAGGAGGCCGTGGATCGACATGTTAGAACTGGAATGGAAATAGGAGTTAAGCTATTTGGCCACCTAGAAGTCCTGCTTGTGGTGGATGGTGCAGAGGTGCTTGACAAAGTCGTCCCCCAATTTAAGTATAGCAGGTCTCACTAATGCAGAGGAGGCCGCATCGGGAGCACCAGATAATATAGGTGACACCAGCAGATTTGCTGGTGAAGTGTTGCCTCACCTGGGAGGACTGTTTGGGGCCCTGAGTGGAGGTGAGGGAGGAGGTGCATGGGCACGTGTAGCACTTAGGCCGCTTGCAGGAATAAGTGCCTAGAGGGAGATTAGTGGGGAAGGACAAATGGACGGGGGAATCACGGAGGGAATGATCCCTGTGGAAAGTGGAGAGGTGGGGGGAGATAATGATATGATTAGTGGTAGGACCTCTTTGGAGATGGCGGAAGTGGCATATGATAATGTGTTGGATACAGAGGCTGGTGGTTTGGGAGGTAAGGACAAAAGGGACTCTATCACTATTATGGCGGCAGGAAGGTGGGGTGAGCGCAGGTGTACAGGAGATGGAGGGGTGGATGAGGGTAACATCAATGGTAGAGGGAGGGAAGCCCTGTTCTTCAAAGAAAGAGGACATCTCTGATGTCCTGGAATGGAAAGCCACATCCTGGGAACAAATGCAGAGAAGGTGAAAAAACTGAGAAAAGCAAATAGCATTTTTAAAGGATACAGTGTGGGAAGATGTTTAGTTGTGATAACCGTGGGAATCAGTAGGTTATAAAAGATGTTGGTTGACAGTTTGCGGAAACAGAGAGATTGAGAAAAGGGAGTGAGGTGTCAGAGATGGACCAAGGGAATTTAAGGGCAGGGTGGAATTGATGAAATTGACAAGCTCAGCATGAGTGCATGAAACAGCACCAATACAGTTATTGATGACGTCAGTGTAGCGCAGGAGGAGTTGGGGAGTATGACTGGGGAAGGCTTCAGATGTAGACTGTTCTACATAGCTGACAAAGAGATGGGCATAGCTGGGGGCCTCATCATGTGAGTGTCCATGGCCGGCTCTCGAGTTTGGAGAAAATGGGAAGAGCCAAAGGAAAATTTGTTCAGGGTGAGGACCAGTTCTGCCAGATGGAGGAGGGTGGTGGCAGAGAGGGATTAGTTGGTTCTTTTGCCAAGAAAGAAGTGGAGGGTTTTGAGGCCTCTCTGATGGGTGATAGAAGTGTATAGGGACTGAACATCCATGGGGAAGATGAGGCAGTCAGCGCCAGGGAATTGAAGGTTACCAAGGAGATCGAGGACATGAGAAGTATCACAGATGTAGGTGGGAAGAGACTGAACCAAGGGGGATAGAATGGAATCGAGATATGAAGGCACGAGTTCAGTGGGGCAGGAGCAGGCAGAGACAATAGGCCTACCCGGACTATCAGGTTTGTGGATCTTGGGTAGGAGGTAGAAACGAGCGGTGTGGGCTAAGGAACTATCAGCTCGGTGGCAGTGAGTGGGAGTTCTCTGGAGTGGATAAGGTCAGTGGCTGAGTTGGAGATGGTTTCCTGATGATGTGGACTAGGGTCCTCCTTGAGGGGTAGGTGTCAGAGGGTTGTTGCCTGGCCTCAGCAAGGTAGAAAAGCACCCCCTCTGTCAGCTGGTTTGATGGTAATGTTGGGATTAGTGTGGAGAGAGTGGAGGGCAGTGCGTTCAAAAGGGATAAAGTTGGAGGGGGCTGGAGGAGGCGAGAGGAGTGCTGAAATCAAGATGGCTGATGTCTCGTCGGCATTAAGAGAGGAAAAGATCCAAGGTGGGCAGAGATCCAGGTTAGGGTGTCCAAGAAGAAGAGCTGGGCTGCAGATGGGAGTAGAGGCCATCAGGGTGGGGTGTGGAATCCTTGTGAGAGAAAAAGGCTAGGAGATGGAGGTGACAGAAGAAGTGCAGCAGCATTGCATGATGTCTTGGCCTAGAGGTGCCGCCGGTCAAGGTCCAGGCTGGGGCTGAAGCCAGAGGTCATGCAATTAGCAGTTTGAAGTTGTCCGGGGTCATAGGAACTGGCGTTGACGGCGATGATAGCTGAGGTCAGAAAGGGAAAGAGAGCTGGTGGTGTCAGAGGAGAGAGGAGGGTTGGTGTGTTCATGGAAGGTGGGCTGGGAGAGAGATGTCTGAATATGAAGGCTGTGGTTCAAGTGTCATTCTCAGAAACCTGAATATAGACGTTTAAGGTGTGCGTCACGGTGAAAGTGTCACATCTGACTGAAGTGCTATCCCTCACATAAAGGTTTAAACTGAGGCCTTACTAAGCATCTTGCATGGATATTAACGGTCAAAGGCATTATTTAAAAAAGTGTACTATCTGCAGTTGTCTGGGAATTAAACATCCATTAATAACATTCAAAACAGTTAATTTATTCATTGCAATTTCTGAGAGATTGCTTTACACAAGCTACTTGTCTCAGTTCCAATATTATTAATTTTATTAATTTTTTAATTGCGATTCACTGTGGAATAAACGCTTCCAGCCGTTCGAGCCATGCTGCAGAGCAATCCCCTGATTTAATCCGAGCCTAATCACAGCACAATCTATAATGATCAATTAACCTATTATCTGGTACATCTTTGGACTGTGGGAGCAAACCAGGATGCTTGAAAGAAACCCAACCAGTCACGGGGCGAGGGTACAAGCTCCTTGCTGGCAGCAGGTGAAAACACAATTGACAGTGCTTTATTAGATGTAAACTGCTTTGAGTAAACTTAGGACCATGAAATGTCAGACATGAAAGTAAGTTTTTTTTAAAATCATAGACTACTTTGACTTGCAAATATTTTGAATGTCCAAGGGATTTGATAACCTGGAGATCCCCTGCATGACAGCATTATGAAAGTACTCTCACCACCCACTGCACGTTCATAAGTTAAAAGTTCAAGGTAAATATATTACCAAATTGCATACAGTCCCTATAAAAAGTATTCACCACCTCTTGGAAATTTTCATGCTTTATTGTTTTCCAACATTGAATCACTGTGGATTAATTTGGCTTTTTTGACACTGATCAACTGAAAAAGACTCTCATGTCAAAGTGAAAAAAGATCTCTACAAAGCAATCTAAATTATAAAACACAAGATATAAAACACTAAATAATTGATTATATTAGTATTCACCCCCTTTAACATGATACACCAAATCATCACTGGTGCAGCCGACTGGTTTTAGAAGTCACATGATTAGTTAAATGGAGATCTGTTTTTGGAGATTTATGTGCAGTTAAGGTGTTTCAATTGACTGTAGTAAGAATACACTTGTATTTGGAAAGTCCAACAGCTGATGTCAGTATCCTGGCAAAAACTTCACCATGAAGACAAAAGAATACTCCAAACACCTCGGCGAAAAGGTTATTGAAAAGCACATGTCAGGAGATAGATACAAGCAAATTTCCAAGTTACTGAATATCCCTTGGAGTACAGTTAAGTCAACCGTCAAGAAATGGAAAGAATATGGCACAGCTGTAAATCAGCCTAGAACAGACCGTCCTCAAAAACTGAGTGACCGTGCAAGAAGGGGACTAGTGAGGAAGGCCACCAAGAGGCCTCTGACAACTCTGGAGGAATTATAAGCTTCAGCGGCTGGGATGGGAGAGACTGCATGTAACAACTGTTGCCCAGGTGCTTCACCAGTCACAAAGAGAAAACCACTGTTGAAAAAAACTCGCATGAAATCTATTCTTATCTCTCTTGTATCAACCTCCATCTTAAATATGTCTAATAACTTTGCCAGCACAGCTGTCTGTGGCAATGAATTCCACAGCTTTACCACTCTCTGGCTAAAGAAATATATTCTTATCTCTGTTCTAAATGGATGCCCCTCAATTCTGAGGCTGTGCCCTCTGGTCCGAGACTCCCCCACTATAGGAAGCACCCTCTCCACATCAATTCTAGTTAGGCCTTTCAATATTCGATTGGTTTCAATGAGATCCCCCCCTCATTCTTCTACGCTCCAGTGAATACAGGCCCGGAGCCATCAAGTACTCCTCATATGTTAACCCTTTCATTCCTGGGAACTTTCACATACTTCACCCCCAGTATATCATGCACACTGGCTTCATCTACTGAGCAAGGTATCTACAGCATCTCAACCTTCAGCGCGATCTCCACTTCAATGACAACGGCAACGAGGAACAGAAACAGGACAGGTCCTGATGAAGGCTCTCGGCCCAGAATGTCAACTGTTTGTTCCTCTCCGTAGTTGCTGCCTCACCTGTTGAGTTCCTCTGTGCATTTTGTGTGCGTTTCTCAAAATTTCCAGCATCTGCAGAATCTCTTGGGCTTAGAAAGAAGAACATTACCAAAATTGTCATTTCACTCAAAGTTCTGCCGTGGGCAGTCTAGCATTGAGATCCAAACCATCAACGGAAGCTCAGACTTACCACTTGAGAGAATCTCTGCATTGCCTGTATAGAGGTACTGAATGTTTTAGAATAATTTAAGTACTTATTGCCAAAGCCTTCTCTCAAATTCATATTGATAACCTTACTGATATTTAATGCTTATTTAAAGACAATATGGCATGTTAGTATATTGAGAAAGTGTCACACTAGCAGAGGTGCTTTCTCTCAGAGAAAAAATTAATCTGAGGCACAAGACGCTATTTTAAAGACAGTTTGAGAAGGAATGACTTGCATGGAACTTACCTGAATTTTATGTTTCTTATAATTGCTGCTATAGTGGTGGAAGATGTCTGTTAATATTCAATATGCCCTGGAAATGAGTAATCTCATTGCAACATTGAAGCATGAAAGGGAATCTGTCCTGCAGAAAATAGCAAAGAACTTGTATAAAGTTTCATTAACCCATAATGATGAACTCCAGACATGACTTTTTGGGATTTTTCAGCAAATTCTTATGTATTTCCAAAATCTTGTTAACGGTATGTTTAATTAATGTGAAAAATAGTTACCAAAGTACATTTATTATCACATATGTATACTGAATACAAATTAATAAAATTTCTACTTGTATACATATTCCGAAGTGCAAAATGTATGTAACAGGTCAAGGCCTGATATCAGTATGTCATGTGATACCACATGTTCAGCGATCTTCTATCAGAAAATTTCCTGATATCAGAACCACATGTACTTTAGGAATTGAACCTGTGATCCCCTGCCTGACTCCTGAAATTTAAGGCAATATTCCATATCTTGTGTTCTGTTGGGTTACTTGTACAGTTGAATAAGATCTCCCCTTTACTTTTCAAGTTAAAATTATTATTTCATCAGTTTGCATCAAAAATGGGAGACTGTAAGCCTGATACTGAGAGTGAAGGGTATTTTATATGATGGTGGACTTTAGTTGGTTAACAATCAAAGTTCAAAGTCAAAACTACATTTATTATTAGACAATAGACAATAGGTGCAGGAGTAGTCCATTTGGCCCTTCGAGCCAGCACCGCCATTCACTGTGATCATGGCTGATCATCCACAATCAGTATCCAGTTCCTGCCTTATCCCCATAACCTTTGATTCCACTATCTTTAAGAGCTCTATCTATCTCTTTTTTGAAAGCATCCAGAGACTTGGCCTCCACAGCCTTCTGGGGCAGAGCATTCCATATATCCACCACTCTCTGGGTGGAAAAGTTTTTCCTCAACTCTGTTCTAAATGGCCTACCCCTAATTCTTAAACTGTGGCCTCTGGTTCTGGACTCACCCGTCAGCGGGAACATGCTTCCTGCCTGCAGCGTGTCCAATCCCTTAATAATCTTATATGTTTCAATATTATTGAAGTATGTATAAATTATACAACCTTAAGATTTGTCTCCTTACAGGCAGCCACAAAACAAGAAACCTGAAAGAACGCATTTAAAAAGGCCAACAAACTCCCAATGCAGAGAGAGAGAGAGAAAAAAAACATAAATCATGTGAACAATAGAAGCAGCAACAGCATTCTGAAAGAAAATGAGTCCACAAATACAAAGCCTGGAGCAGGCAGGGCAGGCCTAGAACCTCAGTCTCAGTTTATCACACAGTGGAACAAAACATAGCGGAGCTCACAGTCACGAAGACTGGAGCAGGCAGGGCAGGCCCACACAGCCTCAGTGCCGCTCAGAGTGGAATAAGCGTCGTGATATCAGTACTTGGGAATGACCCATTGAAGACAGAGTCCCATGTTACATTGCTCCTTGAGTGAAATGCAACAAAGATCACTCTATCTCAAGAGCTACAAGGATAGTTTCTCCCTCTGCCTCTGTTCAGCTACTGGGACATCTTCAAAAGAGGGGTTTTTCAATAAGTCGGCATCTATCATTAAAGATCCTCACCACAGAGGGCATGCCCTCTTCTCATTACTACCATCAGTGAGGAAGTATAGGGGCCTGAACGAACACGCGTGCACATGCGCGCGCACACACACACCCGCCCCTTATTTTCCTCTGGCATCAGATTTCTGAAGAGTCTATGAACCAATAAATACTAACTTATTCGTCTTTTGCAAAATTTACTTATTTTTGTGAATTATAGAAGTATTATTTCTTGCACTGTACTGCTGCTGCAAAACGACAAACATCGCAACATACGTCAGTGATAAACCTGAGTCTGATGCTGAAAATGGCTGACAGGCATCCAGAATTTCACCTATGAGAGAGGATGTATGCAAATCCCCCTCTCTTACTGTAAAACTTGAATCATTAACCAGCCTCCTGGGAATGCATTAGCCACACACACTAACCTGCTTCCCTTAAAATCCACTCATTTTTTGAGCATGATTCACCCCTACGGACTAATCTGTGGCTCTCTTTCGGACTTCTTCTACCACTTGAAGCTCCCCTTGTATGTTGAGCTCTTCTACCACAGGAATTTCCCGTTATTTGCTGAGAACTGAAGCAAAAAAAACAGAGGTAGTCTGATGCCTCATACTGAAAGCATAACTTACGTAATCCTTTAAGAGCATCTCCTCGATCAAACAAAATTGGTGCCTCATCATCAGTTGTCTGGAGACGCACTAAATATTAAGTGCATTTCTCCTAGTTTAGCTACACCACTTTAAAACTGAGTTCTTAAAAGCCAGTTTAAAAAAATAAAACAGGACGTCCTGATTTGTGCTATATTTTTCTATATTCTGTGCTATAGAAAAGTAAAGCACAGAAACAGGCCTTTCAGCCCATCTAGACCAATGCTGAACCATTTAAACTGCCTACTCCATTGATCTGGCCTGAGCCCATAGCCCTCCTTACCTCTACCATCCATGTACTTATTCAAACTTCTCTTAAACATTGAAATTGAGCTCGCATGCACCAGTTGCGCTGGCAGCTGGTTCCACTCTCTCACGACCTTCTGAGTGAAGACGTTTCCCCTCATGTTCCTTTTAAAAAAATTAACCTTTCACCTTTAACCCATGACCTCTAGTTATAGTCCCACTCAACCTCAGTGAAAAAAGCCTGTTTGCATGTATCCTATCTATACAACTCATAATTTTGTATACCTCAATCAATTCTTCCCTCAGTTTTCTATGTTCCAAGGAATGAAGTCCTAACTTATACAATCTTTCCTTATAAGTCAGGTCCTCCAGTTCTGTCAACATCCTTGTAAATTTTCTCCGCATTCTTTCAACCTTATTTGCATCTTACCTGTAGGTAGGTAACCAAAACTGCACACAGTACTCCAAATTAGGCCTCAGCAACATCAGATACAACTTCAACATAACATCGCATCTCCTGTACGCAGTACTTTGATTTATGAAGGCCAATGTGCCAAAAGCTTTCTTTATGATTCTATCTACCTGTGATGCCACTTTCCATGAATTATGGATCTGTATTTCTAGCTCCCTTTGTTTTACCACACTCCTCAGTACCCTGTCGTTCACAGTGTAAGACCTACCCTGGTTGGTCCTACTAAAGTGCAGTACCTTGTACTTATCTGCATTAAATTCCATCTGCCATTTTTCAGTTCACTGTTCCAGCTGGTCCAGATCCCTCTGCAAACTCCGATAGTCTTCCTCACTGCCACTACACCCCCAAACTTGGTGTCATCTGCAGATCTGCTGATTCAATTAACCACATTATCATCCAGATTATTGATATAGATGAAAGACAACAAAAGACCCAGGACCAGTCCCTGCGGCACTCCACTAGTCACAGGCCTTCAGTTAGAGAGGCAACTATCTCTCCAACTCCTCCCACAATGCCAATGTCTATTCCAATTTACTACCTCATCTTGAATGCCGAGCAACTGAATCTTCGAAACTAACGTCCCATGAGGGACCCTGTCAAATGCCTTGCTAAAGTCTGTCTATATAACATCCACTGCCTTGCCTGCATCAACTTTCCTGGTAACTCCCTAGAAAAACTCTATAAGATCGGGTAGACATGACACGACAAGCAGTGGATGAACCAGGATGTTTGTGGTCTGCTGAGGGCTAGATCTGTGGCACTCAAGTCTGGCGACCCAGGACTATAAAAGAAAACCAGTTACAACTTACTGAGGGCTATCTCAAGCAAAGGAACAATTCTGAATGAGGTTGGAGATGGATTTGGAGACACGTCAACTCTGGCAGGATTTGCAGTCCTTTACTTCCTACAAAGCGAAACCTAACATCATGCTTCACTCCCATATGGGATCAACACCTTTTATTCATGCTTTGAAAGGGAGAATAAAACTACAGCAGTGTGGATCCCTGCAGCACCCGGTGACCGTGTGTCATGGAGGCCGACGTCAGACTGCCTTTCAAGGTGACAGGCCGCGATAGAATATCTGGTAGGGTTTTGAAAATGTGTGGCAACAAAATGACGGGTGTGTTCGAACCACACACATCAAAGTTGCTGGTGAACGCAGCAGGCCAGGCAGCATCTCTAGGAAGAGGTACAGTCGACGTTTCGGGCCAAGACCCTTCGTCAGGACTAACTGAAAGAAGAGCTAGTAAGAGATTTGAAAGTGGGAGGGGGAGGGGGACATCCAAAATGATAGGAGAAGACAGGAGAGGGAAAGATGGAGATAAGAGCTGGACAGGTAATTGGCAAAAGGGATATGAGAGGATCATGGGACAGGAGGCCTAGGGAGAAAGAAAAGGGGGAGGGGGAGGGGGAGGGGGGGGGGGGGGGGAGGGGCCCACCCTCTCGGTTTCCCCCCCCTTCCCCTTTTCTTTCTCCCTAGGCCTCCTGTCCCATGATCCTCTCATATCCCTTTTTCAAATCAACTGTCCAACTCTTGGCTCCATCCCTCCCCCTCCTGTCTTCTCCAATCATTTTGGATCTCCCCCTCCCCCTCCCACTTTCAAATCTCTTACTCACTCTTCCTTCAGTTAGTCCTGACGAAGGGTCTCGGCCTGAAACGTCGACTGTATCTCTTCCTAGAGATGCTGCCTGGGCTGCTGCGTTCACCAGCAACTTTGATGTGTGTGGCTTGAATTTCCAGCATCTGCAGATTTCCTCGTGTGTGGGTGTGTTGAAAGACATTTTTAGTCTCTCATTGCTACAGTCAGAAGTTCCCACCTGCTTCAAAAGAGCAACTATCATACCAGTGCCCTAGAAGAGCTGCCTTAATGACTACCATCCGGTAGCACTCACTTCTATGGTGATGAAGTGCTTTGAGAGATTGATTATGTCTAAAACTAACTCCTGTCTCAGTGAGGACCTGGACCCACTGCAACTTGCCTATAGCCACAATAGGTCCATTGTCCATGTGATTTCATTGGCTCTTCACGCAGTCTTTTATCACCTGGACAATATTAATATCAGGATGCCGTTTACTGACTGCAGCTCAGCATTTAGCACAAATATCCCTACAGTTCTGATCGAAAAGCTCCAAAACCTAGGCCTTCATACCTCCCTCTGCAACTGGATCATCGACTTCCTAACCAAAAGACCACAATATCTGTGCATTGGAAATAACATCTCCACCTCACTGACGATCAACACTGTCACACCATAGGATGTGTGCTTAGCCCACTGCTCTATCCTCTCTACACCCATGACTGTGTGGCTAGGCACAACTCAAATGCCCTCTATAAACTTGCTGACGACACAGCTATTGTTGGCAGAGTTTCAGATGGTGACGAGATGATGTACAGGAGCGAGATATATCAGCTAGTTGAGTGGCGTCACAGCAACAACCTTTCACAATGTTAGTAAGGCCAAAGAACTGATCGTGGACTTCAGAAAGGGTAAGTTGAGGGAACACACACCAGTCCTCATAGAGGGATCAGAAGTGGAAAGAGTGAGCAATTTCAAGTTTTTCGTTGTCAGCATCTCTGAGGATCTAATTTGGACCCAACGTATTGATGCAGTTACAAAGAAGGCAAGACAGCGGCTGTATTTCGTTAGGAGTGTGAGATTTGGTATGTCACCAGAGACACTTGCAAATTTCCATGGAGAGCATTCTAACTGGCTGCATCACTCTCTGGAATGAAATAATGTGGGAAGTGTTATAAACTTAGTCAGCTCTATCACAGGCACTAGAGTCGTAGTTTCCAGGACACCTTCAAGAGGTGATGCCTCAGAAAGATAGTACCATCATTAAAGACCCCCATCACCCAGGACATGGCCTCTTCTCACTGCTACCATCAGGTAGGAGGCACAGAAGCCCGAGGGCACACACTCCGTGAATCAGGAGCGGCTTCTTCCCCTCTGCTATCCGATTTCTGTATAGTCATTGAGTCCATGAACACTACCTCACTACTTTTATTTTTATTTTTGCACACCTTATTTAATCTGACTATTTAGTATACTACTACTACGTTGACTCAGGCCTAGGGGGCCGGCGTTGGGCATGATGACAGACTCTCCATTTCTCCCTCTCCCTCATCAGTGTGTTCAGTTCATCTACATTAGCCGCGCCGCTGTCTTCTAGGAGCGTGTTGACCATAGTCTTGGGAGGGCGCTCGGGGTTCATCCCATGCTTGGGCTCCCGTATCATGACTAGGCTGGCAGGTAGCTCCGGGTGGCGCAGACAGTGCCCTGCTAGTTGCAGTCTTCTCGCCTCGATTTTATTATTTAGTATACTGTGTATATTTACTGCAATTCATGTTTTTTTCTCTAGTATTATTTATTGCATTGTACTGTTGCCACAAAGACAACAAATTTGATGACGTATGTCATTGATATAAAACCTGATTCTGATTCTGACACATCCCACAGGGTCCAAGAGAACACTCTGTCAGGCCCTGGGGATTTATCCACCCTAAATTGCCTCAAGACAGCAAACACCTCCTCCTCTGTAATCTGCATTGGGTCCATGAAGTTGATGCTGCTTTGCGTCACTTCTCTAGACTCTGTGTTTGCCTCCTGAGTAAATACAGATGCAAAAGATTCATTTAAGATCACCCCCATACCTTTTGGCTCTGTGCATGGATTAACATTCTGACCTTCCAGAGGACCAATCTTGTACCTTGCAATCCTTTTGCTCTTAACATATCTATAGAATCCCTTCGGATTCTCCTCACCTTGTCTGCTAGGGCAACCTCATGCCTTCTTTATTCCTCCTGATTTCTTTCTTAAGTGTCTCTTGCATTTCTTATATTCCATAAGCACCTCATCTGTTCCTACCTACCTACACCTACTATGTACCTCCTTTTTTATTTCTTAACCAGGGACTCAATATCTCTTGAAAACCAAGGTTCCTTAAACCTGCTGTCTTTACCTTTTAGTATGTCAAGCACATACAAGCTTTGTACTCTCAAAATTACACTTTTGAAGGCCTCCTACTTACCAAGTACACTTTGGACTAGACCTGTCTTTTTCCATATTTACTTTGCAATGAATGGCATTATGATCACTAGATACAAACTATTCCCCTACATAAACTTCTCTCACCTGCCCTGTCTCATTCTCTATTAAGAGATCAAGTATTACACACTCTCTTGTTGGGGTTGATTATGGAAACTTTCTTGAACACATTTGACAAACTCTACCCACCTAGTCCTTTTATTTTATGGTAGTCCCAGTCAATATGTGGAAAGTTAAAATAACCTCCTATCACAGCCTTATGTTCCTTGCACCAATCCGCGATCTTGCTACAAACTTGTTCCTCTAAATCGTGTCGGACTGTTGGGTGGACTGTAATTGCATTATATGTAATAGCTCCATTAGCACTGAACGTTTCTTATTGCTCAGTTCCACCTATAATACTTGACTTGCCAAGTTCTCCAGTCTTTCCTGATTGAGCACTGCCCTGACATTTTCCCCGAGTAGTAACATTACCCTTTCTTTAATCCCTCCTGCTCTGTCACAATGGAACCCCAGAACACAGAGCTGCCAGTCAATAGACAATAGACAATAGGCAACAGGTGCAGGAGTAGGCCATTCGGCCCTTCGAGCCAGCACCGCCATTCGCTGTGATCATGGCTGATCATCCACAATCAGTATCCAATTCCTGCCTTATCCCCATAACCTTAGATTCTGCTATCTTTAAGAGCTCTATCCATCTCTTTCTTGAAAGCATCCAGAGACTTGGCCTCCACTGCCTTCTGGGGCAGAGCATTCCATACATCCACCACTCTCTGGGTGAAAAAGTTTTTCCTCAACTCCATTCGAAATGGCCTACCTCTTAATCTTAAACTGTGGCCTCTGGTTCTGGACTCACCCATCAGCGAGAACATACTTCCTGCCTCCAGCGTGTCCAATCCCTTAATTGTCTAATTAAATTAAGACCTAAACGGTCCAGTCCTGCACCTCCTGCAACCAAGACTCACTAATGACTACAATACCATACTTCCATGTACTGATCCATGTCCTGAACTCATCTGCCATTCCTACAATACTCCTTGAATTGAAATATATGGAGCTCAGGACATGAGTTGCACCATGTTCAACATTTTGATTCCTGACTTCGTCTGAGAATTGATGATAATCTTTTCTTTATCTGCATTATATTTTATTCCCAACTTCACATGCAGTAATCAATCCATTCGCGCTTCAGTAAAATTGTATTGCTATAAATACAATGACATCGATGAATTCTTCTCCACATCAATTTCCTTTCTTTAGGGACGCCAACAGAAAAGGGCACCTAATAACTGCAGAAAATCAATAGAAAGCATTGCTACGGTAGTGATACATCAGGGAAAGGTGGCTGACAGGGTGCAAGGTTTTATACTGTGGAGAAAAAGGGAGAGAAAACAGATTATCTCCTTGACAATGCCCTACAAGCCAGCTCAAGATCATTACCAATAGATAGGCAATGTTAGGCTACACACGTTATCCATCTGACATCAAAATGCATAAGAAACTCTGAAAAAGTATGAAAAATGAAAACAGTGTTAACTCGAGCATCATTCACCTCCACAATGATGTACCTTTAAGAATAAGAACAAACTAGACAGTATCATGTGCGTAATGAAGAAAAATGAGACATATTTGCAATGCAAATGATCTTAATTTATCTCAAGTTACATCATTGTGTTTTGTGTTCACACATTATAGAGAAAAGCATCCGAGAGTAATTTAACTAGAGCTACTATTCAGGTTGCATTAAAAAGGGAAAGTTCAAAAATGTGTTTTTAAATGTAGAAAGTGAGGCGGACTATCGTTCTTAATGGCTTTGTGACTAATGCTTGTGAACTTCAGTCTGCAATTTAAAGGGTTGACAGTCTGGGTACTAGCACCCTCTGGGATCTTCTTGGCTGCACTCCCTGCTCACACAGGATCTCACGGCCAAACACCAGAGTCCAGTTCGCCGATGACCCAACAGTTCATCACCACCAACGAAAAGGCAGCCTACAGAGAGGAGGTGGAAGAACTTGAGACTGGGTGCCAGGCAAATAACCTCTTCCTTAATGTCAACAAGAGAAAGTAAATGTTTATTAACTTCAGGAGAGAACTCACACCCTTCTTTACCTGGGTGGTTTAGCAGCGGAAACTGCAAGCAGTTTCAAACTCCTGGGAGTGCACATCTCGCACAACCTCTCATGGTCCCAGAACGCATTTTAGACAGTCAGGAAAACTTAACAATGACTCTTCTTTCTGAGGAGGGTGAAGAGAACTGGACCATGCATAACTATGCTCACGTCCTTCTACAGATGTTCAGTAGAGAGCATCCTACATCACTGCATGGTATGGAAACTGCACTGTGGCAGAAAGGAAGGCTCTGAAACGAGCAGTCAAAACTTCCCAGCGCTTTGCCGGTACCGGTCTAATCGCCATCAAGAACATATCTGTAGCAAGGTGCCGGAAAAGGGCCAGTAACATCACAAAGGATCCCACCTTCCCTGCTCATGGACTGTTTGTCCTACTCCCATCAGAGAGAAGGCTACATAGCATTCTCTCCAGGACCAACAGGTTTAAAAACAGTTTCCAAGCAGTAAGGCTGATTGACACCTCCACCCACTAATCCAGTCCAACCCCACCCTCCAATGCCACTACTTTATCATTTCCTGTCAGAGTCACCTTACGTACAGACACTCCTGTGCCTAGTGTTACTTTATGAACATACTTTACAATCAATCTATTAATACTGTATAAGCTATTTTATGCATTTAGATTTTCTTACCCTAATTTTTTTTTGAGTGCTGCGTTGGATACGGAGTAACAACTATCCGTTCTCCTTTACACCTGTGTATGGGAAACGACATTAACAATCTTTAATCTTGAACCTTGATACTGTAAACCAGAAATTTAACTATCAGTAGGAGGCATTGTAAAAACAAGTGTTCTCTGGTTTACGAATGCCTGACAGCCTGTGCATGTGTTCGAGCCTTTGGGAAACTGGTGGGATGGTTTTGCGGGTTGTAGTGGAGCTTTAGGCATCTTCTGCTGTGTAGAACTCAATATGCCGCCTCATTTGTGACTAGCTGTTTGGAATCCAAACAGTTCACAGGAATAGACCCACTTGTAACCTGGGAAGTGCCTGGGAATAAATTGATCTGAAGCCAGAATAAGAAGGTGGGAGAGGGAAAGGAGTAGAAACTGGCAGGCGTTGAGTAAGACCAGGTGAGGGTGAGGGGGGATGATCTAAGTAACTGAGAGGGGACAGGTGCAAGGGTTAAAGGGCTGATAAAGAAGGAATCTAATGGGAGAAGACAGTGGACCATGGAAATAAGCAGGAGGTGGGGAACCAGAAGAAAGTGGGCAGCTTATGAAAATTGGGGACGAGAAAAGAAGGGATGAGATGCTAACAAGAGTGGGAGATGGATGAAGAGAAGGCAGGGGTGGGGAAACATTGACTGTTAATTTCCCTCCACTACTGCTGCCAAATTTGCTGAGTTCCATCGGCATTTTGTGTGTATCGTACCTGCTCTGTCTGACTTGAACGTAGAAGCATTAGCCTGATAGGAAGGAAAATTTGTCTGGGAAAAAATAGCCAAAAAAATTACAAAATAACCTGGAAA
Source organism: Mobula hypostoma (assembly GCF_963921235.1). NCBI lineage: Eukaryota > Metazoa > Chordata > Chondrichthyes > Myliobatiformes > Myliobatidae > Mobula > Mobula hypostoma. Next base: position 163,880,067 of record NC_086103.1, read on the forward strand.
GCTTTTTTTTTGCAAAAGCAATATAAAGCAGATGAAATTCAATACAAGTGGCTCTCTCGTTGGCACTGCATTGGGTTGAGAATGAATTGCTTCTGCTTCAGGTCTGATGTGGGATAGCTGTTGGACAATACAAGGTAAAACTGATCATTCAACAGTTTAGGAACAGTTTTTTTCCCCTCTGCCATCAGATTTCTGAATGGTTCACGAACCCATGAACACTACTCCACTATCTCTTTCTTTGCACTATTTATTTATTTTACATCTTTATTGTAACTTATAGTTATTATTTTATGTCTGCTGCCACAAAACACAAAACATCAAATTTCACAACATGCACTCAGTGGCAACTTTATTAGGTACACCTGTACACCTGTACACCTGCACGTTAATACAACTATCTAATCAGCCAATCATGTGGCAACAACTCAATGCATAAAAGCCAAGAGACTTGGTTGTTGTTCAGACCAAACATCGGAATGGGGAAGAAATGTGATCGAACGATTGTTGGTGCCAGGCAGGGTGGTTTGAGTATCTCAGAAACTGCTGATCTCCTGGGATTTTCAGACAAAACAATTTTCTAGAGTTTACAGAGAATGGTACAAAAAACAAAACAAGAAAAAAATCCAGCGAACGGCCGTTCTGTGGGCGAAAATGCTTTGCTGATGAGAGAGCTCAGGGGAATGGCCAGACTGGTTCAAGCTGACAGGAAGGCAAGAGTAACTCATATAACCGAACGTTACAACAGCGGTGTGCAGAAGAGCTTCTCTGAATACACAGCATGTCAGACCTTGAAGTGGATGGGCTACGTCAACCTGGACATACACTCCAGGCCACTTTATTAAGTACAGGGGGTACCTAATAAAGTGGCTACTGAGTGTGTGTCAATGATAGTAACATTGATTCTGATTATGATACTGAAACTCTCACATGAATTTGTCAATGTTAAGGTTCACGTATATATATACACACACACACACACAAAATAAATAGTGTTGAACTAGTTAGGGAAGGCACCAGTCAAGGAATATTGTGCAAGCGACTGTGCGGAATGACTGGAGGGAAGCAATTATCTAGGTAAACAGAATCCTGCGCTGTGATGCCAGATCAGTCGAAGGTGAGTCACAGAGCGTACTTCTAAGGCTGTTCTGCTGGGAATGGGAGCGAGTCCAGGCAGCACCTTACTTATTGCATCATCCAAGCCCCAAAAGCTTTCAGTCGAAGGCAGTGAGGCTGATTCTTCATTCCCAGCAACTGAGCTCATAAGAAAATCTGGGGATGGATTTTGGCTTTACTGCCTGTATGTGAACTAAATATATGTAGCTAATTGAGAATGCAGATGTGTCAATTTGCCCTCTCCACGAGTAAAGGAAAAAGCTTCAGTATAATAAACTTCCGGTCATGTGATCCCCCTTGATCACATTTGTATGATTTATGCATTTAAATTTGGATTTTTTTTGTGCATTTTGGTAACGTGATGAAACACAAACTGATACAAGTGTGTTTTGATTGTTGTGTGTACTTTACTTAGTTACGGTTTCCTGGGGAGCTTGGTGTAACATAGGTGAAAGTCACACACTGCCCCGGCAATACTGAATGAAGCCCAGTCTCGACAGCAGAGTCAGGAAAATCAATCAATGAGCAGAGAGGAGGAAATCCAAACAAATGTCAGGGAAATGATGAGGCAGCATCCGAATGTCGGATCGGAGAGCACAGGGATCATGGGGGAGGGGAGAATCCAGCAGAGAGCAGGGGAGCGTATGGACTGGGAATAAGAGTTGCCTCGGGAAAAGAATGGGGAAGTTGGGGGGAAAGGTGGAGAAATCTGAATGGAGGATGAAGAGTGGGGAGTAGTTTATATGGGGAAATGGGTGGATTGGATAGGGGGGATTGGATGCTGATTTGCAGCAGGGTGTTGGCTGGATGGGGGGGATTAGATGAGGAGCTGGTGGTTTTGATGCAGAACTTGTTTGGAGAGATGTAAGGTGGTTTGGATGGATGGAAAGTTTGGATGGGAAGTTGGAGAGGTTGGAAGGGGAGGGGATAGATGGTGGGCTTGGATAGGGCATTTGGATGGAGATTTGGGGGGTTTGAATGGGGGATTAGATGAGGAGCTGAGGGTTTGGATGGGGGAATTAGGTGGGGTGTTGGAAGGAGTTAGACAGTGCTTGAATGGGAAGTTGAAGGGCTTAGATGTAGAGCTAGGGGTTAGATGTGGGGTTTGAATGGGGAGTGGGGGGATTTGGAAGTGAAGATATTAGATGGTTGGTTCAGATGAGGAGTTGGGGTCTTTGGAAGGGGATGGTGTGAGATGGGGGGTTTTGATGGGCTGTTAATGGGTTGGATGAGGAGGTGGGGTTTGTTTGGGCTGTACAGGTTTGAGTGAATTGTCGCAGTGACTTTGACTGGAGGGCAGCTTGTCCCAGTTGTCCTTCATTGGTGGACTGAATGAACAAAGGGGTGTGCATCCAGATGGAAAGCAGAAGTGGGTAGAGACTTATCGTTGGAGAAACGTTTGGGTAGGGAGCAGGGCGGATTGGGGTCTCAGTGAGTTCGAGGAAGTCTGAGAGAAAAACAGAGGCTCAGATGTCGGATCTGCCTGGAGTGTGGGGACAGACAGAGGGGGAGTGGGACCAGGTCAAGTCCTTGAGGGAGAGCCAAGCTGATGATTAGTGCTCTTCTAATTACCTTCTCTTGAGCAACGTTGCAGAAACATATTTTTCTTCTTGTCCTTTGTCTCTGCAGTTTTTAATTAGCATATTCGGATGGGTGAAGAATTCACTTCCTATAGGGGACTCACTTCCTCTTGAAGTCAGTGCTTCACTTCCTACTTGTTGACTCAGTGAACAATTAACTATTGACCCACTCTAAACATTATTAATAGCAACACACGACAACAGAAGTGAAACAAAAGCTCTTTTGTGCTTTTGGATTCTTATCACTGTTAAAAATAGCACAGACCCCATAATAGATAGCATCCAGAAACCTGTCCACTTATCTCGAAAATATAAGGCGGTGCAATCATATTGCATGGGCCTAAATCAGTAGAATATGTGTTTTAAAAAAAGATTTTCCTTGTAGCTTTGTAAAAAAAAAATCCCTGAAGAATGACAGTGCCATCTGCTGTACTAGAAAGTCTGTCTTTGATGGTGGTGTCACCTCTGACATGGCAAGCTGGGCACCCTGTTAATGTTAAGTATTTATTTATATTTTCAGTATTAGGATATAGCACAGAATAGGCATTTCCAGCCCTTCGAGCCACACCGCCCGGCAATCCCCCGATTTAATCTGAGCCTAATCATGGGAGAATTTACAATGAGCAGTTAACCTACCAACCTGTATGTCTTTGGACTGTGGGAGGAAACCAGAGCATCCAGAGGAAACCCACATGGTTATGGGGACAGCATACAAATTCCTTACAGACAGCAGTGGGAATTGAAACCCATTTGCCAGCACTGTAAAACGTTGCACTAGCCACTACACTACCATTCCGCCATATAATTTTTTAAGGAAGGATTCAACTGTACAAAAAATAAAGTAGATTTCTGTATCAGATTTTGTCACTATTTCCATTCTTAGGGTCTTCTCTCCTCAACTTGGTCCAGCTATTGCTTGCAGCTTTGCTCCATTCCTCCCCCTCGCATCTTTATACCTTTCACCTTGCGGTCAAGATGAAAGGTTTGTCATGGAACATACAACACGTTAACAAGCCCTTTGGCCCAGAAGGTTAAATAATTAAGCCAACGATGCCTTAGCAACAGTCATGCACCAGGCTTTGACACATCTAGAAAACAAAGTCACGTATGTCAGAATGCTACTCCTGAATTACAGTTTGGCATTCAACACGATTGTCCCACAGACCCTGGTGAACAAACTCCTACTCCTTGGTCTAGATACTCCACTGTGTAACTGGGTGTTGGACTTACCAACAGATCCCAGATAGTTAGCACACACGACTGCTCTTCCCTCCCCATCATCCTTACATGAGTTCCCGTCAAGGCCGTGTGCTAAGCCCATTGTTGGTACACTCTGCTCACACATGACCGCATGGCCAAACACCCAAGTTGTCAAGTTCACCGATGACACAACAGTGGTGGGGCTCATCATCAACAAAGGCGAGACGGCCTATGGAGAGGAGGTGGAAGAGCCTGCGGCTTCTGCCAAGCAAGTAACCTCTTCCTCGATATCAAACAAGACAAAGCAGGTGGTTATCGACGTCAGGAGAACTCTTACATAGGTGGCACCTGTGAGCAGTTCAAGCTCCTGGGAGTGCACATCTTGCACAACCTCTCATGGTCCCAGAACACATTTTACGCCTCCAGAAAAACTCACCATCGCCTCTTCTTTCCGAGAAGGCTGAACAGAGCTGGACTATGCACATCTGTACTCACGTCCTTACAGATGTTGCAGTGGAGAGCATCCTAACGTGTAGCATCAATGCATGGTACAGAACTGCACAGCAGTGGAGTGGAAGGCTCTACAACGGGTAGTTAAAACTGCCCAACACATCATCAGTACTGACCTACCCACCATCAAGGACACGTATATAGAAAGAGACTGGAAAAGGGCCCGTGGTATCATGAAGGATCCCACCCACTCTGCTCATGGACTGTTTGTTCCACTCCCAACGGGGGGAGGTGATGTAGCAAACATGCTAGGACAGCCAGACTCAAAAACAGTTACTTTCCCCAAGCAGTGAGGCTGATCCACACCTCCATCCACCAATCCACCCCTCCACACCCCCAACCACCACTACTTTAACGTTTCCTGTCAGAGTCACCCCAGAAACTCCTATACTCAGCATCACTTTATGGACATACAATCGATCTATGTATAAAAGTGATCTTATGAATTTATATTTATTGTGTTGTTTTTTTATTATAGTGTTCTCTATCTTATTGTAGTTTTTCTGGGCTGCATTGGAACTGGAGAACAATCATTTCATTCTCCTTTACAATTGTGTACAGGAAATGACATTGAACAATCTTGAATATTGACACTTAATTAAACTAATGCATTTTGCCTCCACTCTCTGCATATTTGTATGCTTATGAAGAGCCTTTTGAACGTTTTTATCATATATATGTCTCCGTCACTAACCCTGGCAGCGTATTTGAGACACCCAACAACTGCTGTGTAAAAAACTTGCCCTGCACATCTCTTTCGAATTTCCCACTTCTCACTTCAAATGGATACACTTTACTGTTAGACCTTTTGACCCTAAGGAATCTATTCCAGCTGTCTGCTCTATCTATGTCAGTCATGATTTTCTAAACTTATATTAGACTGTCCATTTCCCTCCACAGGTGCTGCCTGATCCACTGAGCTCATTGGAATTCTGTTATGTGGACATATTCCTGGGATGGAGAATTTGTCCCATGAGGAGAGATTAAGCAAACTGGGCCAAAGCTCTCTCCAGAGCTCATTGAAATGTACAAAATCTTAGTGAAGATAGGCAAAGTAGATGCAAGAATGTTGTTCTCTTGGCTGTGTTGTTCTGATGGAAGTACGAGGGGTGATTGATAAGTTTGTGGCCTAAGGTAGAAGGAGATGAGTTACTAACTTCATGCTTTCTGCATAAGCACTCAAAGAGTTGAACTGCATGCACATATAACGAGAGCTGTATAACTCATCTCCTTCTACTTTAGGCCCCACAAACTTATCAATCACCCCTGCAGTGGACACTTTCTGGAGGTCCAAGATCCGTATGCTCCACAACCGCTGGACTAAGTGTGTAAATGTAGGAGGGGACTAGGGGACTATGTTGAAAAATAAATGTGCTAGGTTTTTAAAAATGGACTCCTTCTACCCTAGGCCACGAACTTCGTATCACGAACTTAGCTATTTGAAATTTTGGAAGGAATCTACATAGCTTTTCAGCTGGAACATCTGAAACTCTCTAGTCAAGTGTAGGCTCGGTTACTGACTATAATCAAGAGAAAGATCCAAAGTCAAAGTCAAAGTAGACTTTATTGTGATGTGCACAGGTGCATGCTCCAGATCCAAAGTTCGGTGCAGGGAGGAAGAACAAGTAGCAATGACCCACCTGGGTTCACGAATCGATGAGATCAGAGCTTAAGTCGTAATGTTTGGTGATCAGCATGTCCTGTAATTGATACTGAGGATCAAGGCCTGATGGTGGAATCAGAAGTCTGGAGTTGAAGCTTGTTGGCCAGAGATGAGTCTGCAAATCTATGTGAGTCCATTGGGGAAGTCAAATCCCATGAGTCCTGTTGTGTATTTAATATTTCAGTAATGTCTGTCTGTCTAGGTACCATATCCAATGCGGACTTTGGTGACCATGGTTTTCCATATAGATCTATCCTTCGTTTTTTGGATGACATCCATTTCGTCGATGTGTAGCCACCTGGCTATGCTTTTGATGTACATAAGCCGAGGTCTTCCTCTAGGTTTGCTCCCCTCAATCGTTCCAGAGAATATGAGTTTTTCTAGTTCATCTTTCTGCATGATGTGTCCTAGGAATCTGAGTTGTCTTTCTCTTATTGTTGGTATGAGTGATGGAACTGCTTGGGCTCTTCTGAGAACTTCTTCATTTGATGTGTGTGTGGTCCACGATATTTTTAACATTCTCCTGTAGAACCATAATTCGGCTACTTCTAGTCTCTTTTCCATTGCTGGAGAAATGGTCCAGCATTCACTTCCATAAGTCAGGATAGAATAAATGTAGCACTGCAGTATTCTGTTTTTAGTGTACGTGCTCATCTTTCTGTCTGTTAATATGGTCTTCATTTTTTGGAAAGCTTCTTTCGCCATTGCTATGCTGTATTTGATATCTGTGTCGCACCTGCCATCACTTGTTATTAGGCTGCCAAGATATTGAATTTGTCGACTTGTTTGATGTTTGTATTTCTGATCTTGATCACACATTGTGGGATGCTTGTCTTTCTGGAGATGACCATGCTTTCTGTCTTCTTTCTGTCATCAATACCTGATAATTTAAGTAAATCAGTGTTCATCACCGTTCCAAAGAACGAGGGAGCAACAGAATGTGAGTTACATCATACAATAAACCTGATGAGCCACGTGGCAAAAATTATTCTCAGAGTAATCATGACGAGAGCAAGCCGCTGTATAAAACCAGAAATCAGTAAAGAAAAATACGGCTTTGTGGAAAACACTGGAACCAAATATTATTCATTTCAGTGATATTTGCGTAATATTATAATTATACTGTTTGATTTAGCATTCTTTGTTGTTTGCATAATGCATTGTGGGTTATATGTAAAAGTAAATAAATGGTAATGTCATTATGCCACATGTTATAAGTACACACCACGCTTAGAGTAAAACAAAACTAGAAATGTTATTCCTGGCTCTGTGTGTTTGCTTTCAATTATTTTTATGTTTTAGACTTACAAAACATGACAGATCTGAGTGTGAGTCTGCTGGAGGCTGGGGACGAAGAAGGTGGCTTGTCGTGGGGTTTAGGGAATGTGTTCGTGAGTGGGTGAGAGGGAGGAATGGGGCTTGTTTTTGCTGTTGTCCTGTTGTTGCTTGTTGCATTCTGTGTGGTTCTGCTGAGCATCATGGACATGTTACGTTGGCACTGGACTGTGTGGCGGCACTTGCGGGCAGGTAATAAAGTCAGTTCAGTTCAATTCAATTCCATTGTCTGTCCCCCTAACTAATGAATTCCCTGTCACTGCAGCATACCTTTTCTCCCCCTTCGCTTCAGAGTCACAGGCCAGAAGTGACTCCACAAGTCACTGAATTGACCTTGGGTTTGTCGGTTGCTAACACAAGTGACACATTTCACTGTGTGTTTCGATGTACATGTGATAAATAAACTGGAATCTTGAAGCTTATTGGCACAGGTGTAATGAAAATCTCTCTTGCTGCAGCATCACAGGCACTTTGCAAGAGATAAGGAGCATTTATAGGAAAGACATAAATAATACTTTTTTGCAAGAGCACAATTAAAACCCCCCAGAAAGAATGTTCATTACAGTGCAACGTGACCAAGGTAGTCATAGAGACGCTATACTGAGGGAGTGATTAGTGCTGTGCCATTTGTTTCAAGAAGGGAAGCAGCTGTTCCTAAACCTGGTGGTGTGGGACTTCAGGCTTCTGTACCTCCTGCCCGATGGTAGCTGCGGGGAGATGGCTGGTGAGTATCTTTGATGGTAGATGCATGAGGTAGCACCTCATGTAGATACTCTCCATGGTGGAGAGGGCTATCCATGCGACAGGCAGAATTGATCACAGTCTGCAGCTTCTTACACTCTTGTGCTTTTGGATTGCCATATCAGACCCTGGTGCAACCAGTCAGCATACTTTCAACACGACACCTGTAGAATTACAGATTTTTCAGTATTAAGGTAATCAAGAGATAATGCTGGAAAGAGGCCTTGAAATAGAAGATCAGCCATAAACTTGTTGAATGGCAGAGCGGGAATTAGAGGCCAAGGGGCCTACTTCTTCTTCGATTTCTTATGTTCTTATGGGAAGGAATTTCAGAATTGGGTTTATTATTAATGAAATAAGCTGTGAAATTTGTTGTTTTGCAGCAGCAGTACAGATTATAATTTTTTATGGAGATACAATAAGAAATAAATAAAAATAAACAAGTAGTGCAAAAAGTGAAGTAATATTCATGGGTTCATGGTCCACTCAGAAATCTGATGTCAGTGGGGAAGAAACTTGAGTTGTACCCCAAGATCTATCTATACATGAATTTTCCCATACATTGCATACAGCTGTTAATATGAGGTAAGTATTTTGATCTAACCTTTCCCGTGTTGGATCAAAAACTTTGATGCTTTTGATGTATGAGAAAAACGCCAAATATTGGCGACACTTTGCAGGCCTGGCATCATCACTGGGGAAAAAAGCAGAGACAATGCTTCTTATGAAGAGGCCTTGTCCCAAAGGATTAGCACTGTTTCTCTCCTCACTGATGGTCCTTGACATACCGACCGTTTCCAGCATTTTCTCTCTTTTTGTGATAAAGAATGGAATTTCTTTTTCTGGGGTGAATTCTAGAAGCATTTAGAATCATCAGACTTAAAAATAATATTCAGAAGACCAGGTTCTTCCTCCTATCTCCGTGAATTTCTTCTTAAATTTAATGTTCAGGAAATCGGTAGTTCATCCTGTCATTCACCGTACTTCCCAACTACCTGGCATAAAACAATAGAGAATGTTCCGGAATGTACTCTGCATGTCCAGAAGCTGCTGAAGCAAAGGTAATATTTGATTTGATTTAGCATCATTAGAAGAGGGAAAAACTAGAAATGAATTAAGTTTTAAGTCACAGAGAAAGGAAACGGGATAGAAAAGCGAAAATCAGTGGTAGGATGGAAACCAAGAGAGAGTGAAGTTTCGAGCAGTTGAATTTCCATCAGCACAGGTGCACCACAGGGCTACGTGCTTAGCTCCCTCCTCTACTAGCTTTACACTTATGACTGTGTGCTGAAGAGAGGCAGAAATATCACAAGATGAATAAAATCTGGCAGATCTGGAACTGAGAGATATAAAAAAATGGAAAGCATGACAGCTTGACCAGAAGATTGGAATGTGTCAGTCTGGAAGGTGAGATTCTGCTCCTCCAGTTTGCGTTGAGCTTTGTTGGAACAGGGTAACTGACAGGTTAAGATCTGAAAGGGATGGAACATTAAAGTGACTGGTGGCTCGAAGTTCTGGGTCACCCTGGTCGACTGATCGAAGGTATTCTGCAATGCACTCATCTGGTCTGTATTTGACTCTTCATCACACAAGACAGCATATTGATTGGCGTTTGTTAAAGTGCAAAGGAGTCATTGCTTTTTCTGGAAGAAGTGAATGGACAATTGGCAAGGCAGGAGGAGCTGCATCTCCTTTGGCTACATTGGAAGGTGCTGAGAGAAGGGGTCTGGATGTTGGTGGAGATGGAAGAAGGGTCAGAGGGTCTTTGAACGGGGAATATGGCTGAGAATGAAGTGGGGTGGATATTCTCATACCATTTAAGAAGAACTTAGATGTACATTTGAAGTATTGTGGCATAGAAGGCTACAGGGCATATGATGAAAATAAATGAGTATTATTATTACTCACATTGCTGTCACTGTAGATATTTTCTGTTACTTGTTTACTAATGATAAAGATAAAGATTAGCTTTATTTGTTACATGTACATCAAAACATTGAAACATTGAGTGAAACGCATCTTGTCAAATCAAATCAGGGAGCCCAGCAAGTAAGTAATGTCATATTTCCAGCACCAACTTAGCATGGTAACAACTCACTAACCATAATAACCTTCAAGTCTTTACTTGAAGACAGGGGGTAATTTATACACATGGTAATTAATGAGTTAGCATTGAAAGAACTTGTTTTAGAAGAAGCAACACTAGTATTTCAAGTTAAGTTGTATTATCATTCAACCATATACATATTTATAGCTAAATGAAACATCATTCCTCTGAGGCTAAGGTGTAGCAGTCACACATTTAGTCACACACAACACGTATTGTGACAACAGCACATACAGTCAGAAAATAATATTAGTGCGTATCTCTGAGTGGCATGGCCTGAAGATTGGCAGCAAGGGGCAACTTTATGTAAGACGGTATAATATTACTGACACTATGACAATAAAAAGCAGTAGTATTTCCATCAGGCTAAGCACACCACAAGGCTGTGTGCTTAGCCCCCTGCTCTACTCACTTTTCACTTATGACTGTGTGGTTAAGCACAGATCCAATGCCATATTCAAGTCTGCTGACGACACCACCGTTGTAGGCCGAATCAAAGGTGACGAAGAATCAACATGCAGGAGGGAGGTTGAAAATCTGGCTGAGTTGTGCCACAACAACAATCTCTTACTCAATGTTAGCAAGACCAAGGAGCTGATTATTGACTTCACGAGGAGGGAACCGGAGATTCCTGAGCCAGTCCTCAGAGGACCCAGCACACAAGTGTAATTATGAAGAAAGCACTGCAGCACCTCCGCTTCCTTAGGAGTCTGTGAAGATTCGGCATGACATTTAAAACTCTGTCATATTTTTATCGATCTGTAATGGAGAGTATGTTGACTGGCTGCATCACAGCCTGGTATGGAAACACCAATGCCTTTGAACGCAAAATTCTACAAAAGCAGTGGATACGGCCCAGTCCATCACGGGTAAAGACCTCCCCAACATTGAGCGCATCTACGTGAAACACAGTGGCAGGAAAACAGCATCCATCATCGGCGACCTCCACCACCCAGGTCATGCTCTCTTCTTGCTGCTGCCATTGGGAAGAAGATACAGGACCCACACCACCAGGTTCAAGAGCAGTTATTACCTTTCAACCATCAGGCTGTTGAACCAGAAGGGATAACTTCACTGAACTGTTCCCTCATCCTATTGATTCACTTTCAAGAGCTCGTCATCTCATGTTCTCAATATTTATTGCTTATTTATTTATTACTATTATTTTTTTCTTTCTTTTTGTATTTACACAGTTCATTGACTTTTGCACGTTGGTTGAACACCCAAGCTGGTGTGGTCTTTTACTGATTCCATTATGTTTATTTTTCTATTATGGATTGTTTGTGCAAGAAAACAAGAAAATGAATTTCATGCTTGTATGTGGTGACATATCTGTACTTTGATAATAAATTTACTTTGAACTTTGAAGCAGCAGCAGTAGAAGATGAAAAGTGATCAGTACAGGACGAGAGTGTGTTCACGAGTTGGGGAGTGGGGTATTCAGATGGGGCGTACATGTGTGCTTTCAAGGCAAGTTGTGTACACATGATGAGGTAGTTGTTTATAGTGAAGAAGAATGTATGAATTGGTAGTCTGGCTTGCCTTGATCTATCTGCATTTGCTGCCATGGTTTATCATGTCATTTTCCACAGTGTTTCCCCACTGCTGCCTGGCTATGTGGAAATGCATTCCACCTCTTCACCCCAGCACTCCCAGTTAGGCAATAACTCAGTTTTACAATTCTTGTGCTTGCCTTCGAACCTCTCCACATCTTTGCTCTGTAGTTTCTTTCTGCACTCGATAGGGTCATAAACAAAGTTTTTTGGCACATTAGCCTTCATAAACCAAAGTATTGAGTCCAGCAGTTGTGAAGTTACGTTGAACTTGTACCAGACATTGGTGAGGCTTTATTTGGAGTATTGTGTGCAGTTCTGCTCACCTACCTACAGGAAAGATATTCGCAAGATTGAAGGAATACAGAGAACATTTACGAGGATGTTGCCAGGTCTTGAGGATCTGAGTTATAGGGAAAGGTTGAATAAGTTAGGATTTTTTTCCCCCAAGCGTAGGAAAATGAGGGGAGATTTGATAGAGGGGTATCAAAATAATGAGGGGTACAGATGGAGTTAATGCAAGCAGCTTTTTCATTCGAGGTTGGGTAAAACCAGAACAAGATGTCATAGGTTAAGGGTGTAAGGTGAAATGTTTAAGGGGAACCTGAAGGGCAACTTCTTCAGTCAGAGAGTGATGCGATTGTGGAATGAGCTGCCAGAGGAAGTGGTGGATTTCAATACTTAGGAAAAGTTCGGATAAGTACATGGCACGAGGGGTATGGCAGACTAGATGGGCTGAAGGGCCTGTTTCTGTGTTGTAGTGTTCTACAACTCTGTGACGCAATGATATTATAATCCTCTATGCTATCACCAATGCTGAACTTAATTGTGAGGAGGCACACGTACTTTCTGTTCTTGAGGCCTCCATTGGCTGCAGTCGACTATGGATTTTGCATCCTAGCTGCCTACGTATACGTAAGCCAGGACTCAAGCCAGAACAGTATGATATGGAGAACAAGTTGTTGCCCATGTGGCAAGCCATGCAGCTGATGAATCCAAAGGAACAGCGGAGACTGATACAGTTTGGTACCAGTGGCATTGCAGGAATTGCTAGTCAGCGTTGAACTCAACACAGGACTGTCTTAAGGATTCCAGCTCTGTATTTTTCCTCAGGGTTTACTCCCGAAGCCTTCCCCATGAGTGAGTATAGATGCAAGGCAGCGGAGGATTGAGATCTGAGTTTTCCTTCTCCTAAAAGAACTGCCAACCACGACTGATGAGGCCCATCCACCCAGAGCGACTGGCTTTAAGGTTCCAATAACCCACCTTTGCCCCTTCTCCTGTCAGAAGAAATAGTTTCATTGGGTTTAGTAGCTAAGTCACACATGAAGGCCAGGAGCTGTACTGCTTGTTAGAGGCATTCAGAACATTTAATAGGTACCCCACTGCCACCCCTGGCCATGACAACATTAAGGAACTTACCTACTATTACCAAAAGTTTAAACTATCCAATTCCATCCATCCACCCCTTCCTCCCCACCCCATCATCTCTATCTCTGTTCCCTGCTTCTTAAAATTAACTTTACAACCATCTGATGTTAATATCTACTTAGGTGGAATAGGGTGAAATTTTGTTTGATATTTCCATTTTTCCTTAAAACACAGAACTCCTTTAGCTGTTCCCCCAGTTTTCCTTTATACCCTATGTTACCCTATGACAAAGTACCAGACACTGAAGTTCTCTCTGGAGCAAGTCTACCATCAGTCCACACACTGCTGATGAGAGCACAGACCCGGACGAGCGCATACTCAAGCAGCTCCTTTTTGGGGAACTCTCTGCTGGAAGACGCTCACATGGAGGGCAGAAGAAACGTTACAAAGACACACTAAAGTCGCTGGACATAGACACGACCTCTTGGGAAACGCTGGCACAAAACCGCCCTACCTGGCGCAGCCTCATCCACGAGGGCTGTCAAGCTTACGAAGCAAGGCGCATTGCTGAAACACAACATAAGCGCGAGCTGCACAAGTCCAGAGCCACCAGCGCAACAACTGCAGTGCCTTCGCATGTCGGCCCAACATGTGCCAGGACATTCCGTGCCCGAATTGGCCTGACCAGTCATCTTCGGACACACCACATCCAGTCTCAAAGTGACTAATGGTGTCGAGGTCTTCATCAACGACGGTGGACGAACCACATGTTTACCATATTCTCAAAAGCTCCCACAGATTCTCTCACCATCTGCATTAGGGATAATTTACAATGGCCTGATTTACAATGAACTCATACCTTTAGGATGTGGGAGGTAACTGGAGCACCTGGATGAAACCTAGAGGCAAATAAGGCATGTTAGCCTGCACTTGGAGCATTGTGAGCAATTTTGGGCCCTTATCTAAGAAGGGATGTGCTGGCATTGGAGCAGGTCCAAAGGAGGTTCATGAGAATGATTCCGGAAATGAAAGGGTTAACATACGAGGAGTCTTTGATGGCTCTGAGTCTTTACTTATTGAAGATTAGGCCTAGCTAAGTGAATGCGGAGAGAATGTTTCCTATTGTAGGGAGTCTAGGACCAGAGGGTATATCTTCAGAATGGAGGGATGTCCCTATAGAACAGAGATGGGGAGGAATTTCTTTACCCAGAGGCTGGTGAATCTGTGGAATTCTTTGCCACAGGCAGCTGCAGTGGTCAAGTCATTGGCTTATTTAAAACAGAGGTTGATAGATTCTTGATTAGTAAGGGAGTCAAGGGTATTGAGAGAAGGCAGGAGAATGGGATAATAATCAGCAATGATGAAATGGTAGAGCAGGGTCAATGGGCTGAATGGCATAATTCTGCTCCTATGTTTTATGGTCTTATGGAAACCCAAGCACTCACAGAGACACTTGGATAGGCAGCACTGGAAGTCAGGAGTAAACCCAAATCTTTGAGACAGCAGCTCTACGGAGCCAACCTATCATCTTCATGAAGTGACTTGAGAGATGATTTTCTGCATTGAAGGGGCACTATAAACAGAATGTGTTTTTGTTGGCAGTTTAAGCCTGTGAGCTCCGTAAAACTACTTACATAAGTGAGCCTTCAAGTAAGCTGAGGAATGCTATTGCAAGAACATTTACAAAACTTACTTCAAAGTTCCTCTTTAAATGGGTCAAGTTGTCCACTAAAATAGCTGAGAGAGGAATATGAGGTAAACACATTAAGCCTTGACATGATTAAACCACCTACTGTATGTTCACTTCCAGGTTTATATTTGTGATGAAACGATCATTAATCATTTCAAACATTACTGATTAAATACAATGGCAACTGCCTAAACTTCTGTTGTGTGGCTTAGCACTGACAGATGTTTGCACGTGTCGCTTTTCTTCTGTAACTTTGATGGAACTGTCATGCCTTTATATACAGCCTTTCATAAGTTCAGTGATTGAGTGTGCCAAGGTTGGAGGCTCACCACTTCTGGCAGCACTTTGAACACTCTTCTAGTTGCCTACTTGACAGATTCGGGTCAGGTACGTACTTTCCTCGGTGATTGACCACTGGAGATACACACTCTAAATACCAGGGCAATTAAAGCAGGTCAGACGCTGGGGAGCCTGCAGTGAGTGATCCATCTCCTGACATGCTAAGGCTTTCCATGATCTACAGGACACGATTTGAGTCCTTGATGCCTGGATGTTTGCAAAGCCAACAGCTTCCAAGAAGCTCTGTGCTATCCAGAACAAAGGAGATTCTGTTTGTTTGACACCATTCAAAACATTTACTCTCTCCGGCGTGGTAGAGCCATATACAACACAGAAACAGGTCCTTTGGCCTAATTCGTCCAAGCCAGCCATTTTGTCCATTGAGTTTGTCCCATTTGACCCATATTTGACCTTTCCTATCCATCTACCGTTCAAGTGCATTTTTGGTGTTGTAATTGTATCTGCCTCTACCACTTCCTCTGACAGCTTGTCCCACCTGCTCACCATCCTCTGTGTGAAAAAGGTTGCTCCTCAGATCCCCTCTGAATCTTTCTCCCTCACTTTAAACTTGCTCCACCTAGTTTTGGACTCTACTACCCCGAGGAAAGACCCTTATGATTTTATAAACCTCTGTAAGGTTACCCCTCAGCCTCCTACACTCCAAACAAAAGCAGCTCCAGCCTATCCATACTCTTCTTGTAACGAAAGGCATCCCTATCAATCTTTTTTGCACCCTCTCCAGTTTAATGGCATTGTTCTGAAGCAGAGCGATCAGAACTGTATGGGGTACTCCACATGTGGCCTTATCTATGTCTTATACAATCATAGGTAACATCCCGACTACAAAAAATAGTGGATACAGCCCAGTCCTTCACAAGTAAAGCCCTCTCCACCAGTGAGCACATTTATAAGGAGCATTATCGCAGGAAAACATCATCCATCATCAGCGACCCCCACCGTCCAGTCCAGGCTCTCTTCTCGATGCTGCCATCAGGAAGGAAGTACAGGAGCCCTCAAGTCCCACACCACCAGGTTCAGGAACAGTTATTACCCCTCAACTGTAAGGCTCTTGAACCAGAGAGGATAACATCACTCACCCTAACAGTGAACTGATTCCATAATCTTAAGGACTCTGGAATCAATGTTCTGGATAGTTATTGCTTATTTATATATTTATTTATTATTATGATAATTATTGTATTTTCCAAATTTGTTGTGTTTTTCACACAGGCTATTTGTCCATCTTTGTCATATGTGGCTTTTCATTGATTCTATTGCGTTTCTTTGTGTTTACTGTGAATGCCTGCAAGAAAATGAATCTCGGGGTAGTATATGGTGACATACATGTACTTTTGATAATAAAGTTACTTTGAACGGTACTCAATACTCGTTGAAGGCAGACATATCAAATACCTTCTTCACCAGCCTGTTTAACTGTATTGCCACTATCAAGGCGCCATCCGCAAAATGAACTGCAGTGAACCACCCAGAATACCCTGACAGCACCATCAAAACCTGTGCCCTATACTACCAGAAATGACAAGAACAATTAATGTATGAGAACACCACTGTCTGTAATTTTCCCTCAAATTCCACACCATCCTGACCTGGAAATGCATAGTTCAATAGTTTAATTTAATATCAGAGAGATGTATAAAACATACATCTTGAAGTTCTTGTTCTTCGTAGACATCTCTACAAAAACAGAAGAGTGCCCCGAAGAATGAGTGACACTAACAAAGTTAGAACTCCAAAGCCCCCCCTATACCGCCCACCCACACACAAACAGCAGCAAAACATCGACCCTCCCCCCCATTTACTTCAACAAAAAGCATCAGAACCCTCCACCCACCAAGCAAGCCCCCAAGAAAGACCATGATCTGCAGTGCAACAAGAACTAACCGTTCACCCGACAATTCGACATACCACAGGCTCTCTCTCTCCCTAATAAAGGGAAATGGAGGTGTCCCCCTTTCACAGCAAGAGAGGAGGCATCAAACAACACACTGATTTGTGAGGATAAAGTCTGCTGTGCTGCTTTTTTCCCCAGAGTTCTCCGACCCGAGAATCGGCAATAAACTCTTGTCCACCAATGAGAGAAAGAGATTCAGTGCGATCTATTGAGTACAGAGCCTCTGACAACCGATCCGCTGTTCCTGATGTTCTGTTTTCTCCCGTGATGCTTCAGTCTGTGGCATCGGCACAGGGTCAGCACATCCACAGGGCCGTGAAACCTCAGTACCCTGCAGCCGCGGCCCAGGGACTTCGAAAAGAGGCCAGTTGTGAGCCCCTGGGAGAGGGTCCCACCACCGCAAAGAGCCGAAGTCTGAGGCCAGGGTCTTAAATAGAACCCCATCCACCCTGAACGAGAAAAAAAGAGACATCAAAAGTAGAAATTAAGCTGTTTCCGCAGATGAGCTCGAAGGAGTAGCGACTGAGCACCATACCTCACTGGTCTTTCATTATTGCTGGGTCTAAATCATAGATCTCCTTATCTAACAGCATTCAGCACGGTGGGAGAACTTTCCCCCTCCCCTCAGCCTTCTTATTCTGGCTTTTTCCCCTCTTCCTTTCCTACCCTGATGAAGAGTCTAGGCCCAAAACTGTATATTCCCCTCTTGATGCTTCTTGACTTACTGAGATACTCAAGCATTTTGTGTGTGTTGCAGAGGTTCAAAGTTCGAAGTTCAAAGTAAATTTATTATCAAAGTATATATATTATCATATACTGCCTTGAGATTCATTTGCTTGCTGGCGATTATAGGACAAATAAAGAAGTTCTGTAAAACTTACAATAAAGTATACAAAAAGCAACAAAGAACCAATGTGCAAAAGAAACAAACTACAAATAAATAAAGGACAATACTGAGAACATGAGTTGTGAAGAGTCCTGGAAAATAAGTCTGTAGGTTGTAGAATCAATTCAGAATTGAGGTTAGTGAAGTTATCTATGCTGATATAGGAGCCTGATGGTTGTAGGGTCATAACTGTTCCTGAACCTGGTGGTGTGGACCTCAGGATTGATGGTAGTAGTGAGAAGAGAGCATGGCCTGGATGGTGGGGGTATTTGCTGCTCTCTTATGGCAACGCTCCATATAAATTTACTCAACCGTGAGAAGGGCTTTGCCTTTGATGGACTGGACCTTTCCCTTCACTTTCTGTTGTCTTTTCCATTCCACAGCACCATCTTATGTGTATTTAGAAATGGACTTGCAAACAATACCTGGGACAAGATTAAAAACAAAATTCTGCAATTAGGAATGAGCGTAAACAGCAAATCAGGATTATCTGGTCTTTCTTTTGGTGTACCACCAGAAGAATTGGAAGCATTTTAAATATGCCATTTTGAAAGAATATTTATTGAATAGACATTCACTTTGTTACCATATTTCTGTCATAGGCTATCTCCAAATAGACAATATTGCCAGAAGCAAACTATTTGATAATTTTTGATAACTGTGGGGTGTGGCTTTATTCGAAGCTCATTGCTCTGCCTGATGACGTAAAGCAGTTGCAGAGAAGTCGCTTATTGTTTGAAAGATGTTTTAGATATAGTGAAAGTATGATAAAGTACAATAGTGCACAAGACGAAGTATAATGAAGTAAAAGGTGAGTACAATACAGAATCATAGAAGAGCAACAGTGTATGATAGGACCATTTAGCCAAACATGATCATGCCTGCTTTGAATAGGGCTTTCCATTCAATTTCATTTCCTGTTGTTTCTGAGACATCCTCAAGGATCTATTTGGTTCTGTTTGAAAGCACTAATCAGCTCCACTTCCATCGATCCTACAGGTAGTAAGGTCCAACATATAACCTCTTCTCCGTGTAAAGCAAGACCTATTCCTGCATGCCAATAAATCCCTCCCCCACCCTCTTCTTCTATCCCCCACTCTGCCCTCTTACCTCTTCTCACCTGCCTATCACCTGCCCCCTGGTGCCACTCCTCCTTCCCTTTCTCCCACGGTCCACTCTCCTCACCTATCAGGTTCCTTCCTCTCCAGCCTTTGACCTTTCCTGCCCACCAGGTTTCACCTATCACCTTCTAGCTATCCTCCCTCCCTCTCCCCACCTTTTTCTTCTGGTGTCTTCCCCCTTCCTTTGCAATCCTGAAGAAGGGTCTCGACCCAAAACGTCGACTCTCTATTCCTCTTCATTGATGCTGCCTGGCCTGCTGAGTTCCTCCAGCATTTTGTGTGTGTTGATTTGGATTTCCAGCATCTGCAGAATCTCTTGTGTTAACTATTCCTGCACACCCTCACCAATGTTTTTAATGATTACTTTGAAACTGTGCCCTCAAATAAGAACTAATGGGAATAGTTTTCCTTTATTTACCATATCCAAACAGATGATCTTATCCTACCTCTATCAAATCTCTTCTCAACCTCCTTGGCTTAAAGGAGAATAACTCATCTTCTCCAGACTATCTATATAGCTGAAAAATAGTTAACAAGAAAATAAGAGAACTGAAGATAAACAAAAGAGATTCTGCAGATGTTGGAAATCCAGACTAACACACACAAAATGCTGGAGGAACTCAGCAGGTCAGGCAGCAACTGCGTGAAGGAATAAACAGTCAATGTTTCGGGCCGAGACCCTTCATCAAGACTCAACAGTCAGGCTACATTTGTGGCTTTGTGACCAGTGCTCAGTGCTGCTCTACAATATAATGCACAAGAGAGGGCACACAAGGAAGTCAGAGCTAGTGGGAAGATAGAGGATTGGGAAGCTTTTAAAAACTTGCAGGAGGAAACTAAGAAGGTCATTAGGAAGGAAAAGATGAATTAAGTTGGCGACTAATATCAAAGAAGACACTAAAAACTTTTTTAAGTATATAAAGGGTAAAAGAGAGTTGAGGGTAGATATAGGACCAATAGAAAATGATGCTGGAGGTATTGTAAGGAGAGATGCAGAGATGGCAGAGGAACTGAAAGCGTATTTTGCATCGGTCTTCACAGTGGAAATAGCTGGAGAGACTGCGGAGGCATTAAACAATGATCTTTCAAGAATCGGTAGATTCTGGCATTGTACTGGATGACTGGAAAATTGCAAATGTTACTCCACTATTTAAGAAGGGTGGGAGGCAGCAGAAAGGAAACTATAGACCTGTCAGCCTGACATCAGTGGTGGAGAAGTTGTTGGAATCGATAGTTAGGAATGAGATTACAGAATACCTGGAGGCACATGACAAGATAGGCCAAAGCTAGCATGGTTTCCTGAAAGGAAAGTCGTACCTGAAAAACCTACTGCAATTTTTTGAGGTAATTACAAGCGGAGCAGACAAAGGAGAGGCAGTACATGTGCTGTACTTGGACTTTTAGAAGGCCTTTGCAGACATCCCACCTAGAACCATAGAACCATAGAAACTACAGCACAGAAACAGGCCCTTTGGCCCTTCTTGGCTGTGCCGAACCATTTTCTGCCTAGTCTCACTGACCTGCACACGGACCATATCCCTCCACACACCTCCCATCCATGTATCTGTCCAATTTATTCTTAAATGTTAAAAAAGAACCCGCATTTACCACCTTGTCTGGCAGCTCATTCCATACTCCCACCACTCTCTGTGTGAAGAAGCCCCCCATAATGTTCTCTTTAAACTTTTCCCCCCTCACCCTTAACCCATGTCCTCTGGTTTTTTTCTCCCCTTGCCTCAGTGGAAAAAACCTGCTTGCATTCACGCTATCTATACCTCTCCCGGAAGTTCCGGGAGTCTCCCGCATATTGATAGTGGCTCCCTGATGCCTGCAAATTATATACAATATGTCACCCCAGACTACACTAAAGTGTACCCCTGCCTAATAGGGGTCAAAAATAATGACAGTGTTGCTCGCTGCACTGTTTGCAACAGTGACTTTTCTATTGCCCATGGTGAGTTAAGACTGTAAAAGACATGTTGAGGTGAGTTTAACAGGTGTCATTCGTTTATTAGCATAGCTAACATTATTTAAACTAGCTGGCTAGCTGCTAAGGAGCTACTCTATTGCAGACATCCCACCTCTCCCGGAAATTCCATGAGTCTCCCGCAAATTGATGGTGCTACCTCCCTGAAATGAGTTTTTGCAGGGTGGGATGTCTGCCTTTGACAAGGTGCTGCACATGAGGCTGCTTAGCAAGAAAAGAGCTCATGGAATTACAGGGGGGTTACTAGCATGGGTGCAGCATTGGCTGATTGGCAAAAAAGAGACAGTGGGAATAAAGGGATCCTATTCTGGCTTGCTGCCAGTTACTAGCGGAGTTCCACAGAGGTTGGTGTTGGGACCTCTGCCTTTTATGATGTATGTCAATGATTTGGGCTCTGGGATTAATGGATTTGTGGCTAAATTTGCCAATGATACAAAGATAGGTGGAGGAGCAGGTAGTGTTGAGGAAGCAAGGAACCTGCAGAGAGACTTAGATAGTTTAGGGGAATGGGCAAACAAGTGGCAAATGAAATACAATGTTGGAAAGTATATGGTCATGCACTTTGGTGGAAGGAATAAACGGCCAGACTATTATTTAGATGGGGAGAGAATTCAAAATGCAGAGATGCAAATGGACTTGGGAGACCTTGTGCAGGATACCCGGAAGGTTGAGTTGGTGGTGAAGAAGGTGAATGCAATGTTGGCATTCATTCCTAGAGGTATAGGATGTGATGTTGAAGCTCTATAAGGCACTCGTGAGACCACACTTGGAGTATTGTGTGCAGTTTTGGGCTCCTTTTTTTAGAAAGGATATACTGACATTGGAGAGGGTTCAGAGAAGATTCACGAGAATGATTCCAGGAGTGAAAGGGTTACCGTATGAGGAACATCTGGCAGCTCTTGGGTTGTATTCCCTGGAGTTCAGGAGAATGAGGGGGGATTTCATAGAAACATTCCAAATGTTAAAAGGCCTGAACAGATTAGATATGGCAAAGTTATTTCCCATGGTTGGGGAGTCTAGGACAAGGGGGCACGACTTCAGGATTGAAGGACGTTCATTTAGAACATCAATGCGAAGAAATTACTTTAGTCAGAGAGTGGTCTGTGGAATTTGTCGCCACGAGTGGCTGTGGAGGCAAAGTTATTGGGTGCATTCAAGGCAGAGGTAAATAGGTTCTTGATTAGTCAGGGCATCAAAGGGTATGGGGAGAAGGCAAGCAAGTGGGGATGACTCGAAGAATTGGATCAGCCCACGACTGAATGGCGGAGCAGACTTGATAGGCTACCTATGGTCTTGTAGTCTTATACCAAGGCATTGGAGAGGGTCTGAAAAGGTTCACTGGGAGCTCGTCTGGATCAGAATGTATTAGCTGTAAGGAGAAGTTGGACAATTTTGGAATGTTTTTTTCTGGAAGATTGGAGGTTGAGAACTGAAGTATAATAAGTGAAAGCATAATAAGAGTCTTTTTCAGGGTGGAATTATCAAAAACTAGAGAGTTTAGGTTTAAGATGAGAGGGGGAATGTTTAAAGGACATTCGTGAGATAAGTTCTTTTCTTACATAGGGAGTGGTGGGTGCTTGGAATGCACTGTTGGAAATGTGGCAGAAGCAGATAACATTATTTGAGAAGCATTTATACAGATAAATGAATAGACATGGAACAGAGGGATGTGACCAAGATGGCATTGGTTTAGATTGGCATCATGGTTAGAACATAGAAATCTACAGCACATTACAGGCCCTTTGGCCCACAATGTTGTGCCGACCATGTACCTACTCTAGAAACTGTCTTGAATTACCCTACTGTGTAGCCCTCTATTTCTGTAAGCTCCATGTACCTATCTAGAAGTCTCTTGAAAGACCCTATTGTATCCGCCTCCACCACCATCACAGCAGTGCATTCCATACACCCAGCACTCTCTGTGTGAAAAACTTACCCCTGATATTCCCCTCTGTACCCACTTCCAAGCACCTTAAAACTATACCCCCTTGTATTAGCCACTTCTGCCCTGGGAAAAAGCCTCCTGGATGTGTTACCATTGTAATATGTAATTCTGTAAAGTTACCTGCCTATATAGAAAATTTTTAAGTAGGTGATTATAGCAACTGAAACTGTAGTTAATTGTTCATTGTTATCTTTGTGTTGAAGAAGCATAAAACATACTTCTCAGGCGAGTTAGATTCTCTTGGATACTCTCTCTTGAAGGTTTGCTGTGTGAATAAAGACTTTTATATTTCCCAGTTGCAGCTTCCATGTGGTTCAGTTTTAGTCATCGCAACAAGCAGTAGTTCTACTCACTGCACCTCAGTGCTGCCTTATCTAGTAGTGCAGGAAAGCGGTGGTTAAGTGAAAGATCAGCCAAAACCTTCTTGAATGGGATGACAAGCACAAGGGCCCAAATAGTCAATTCCATTTTACATTCTCATGTTCATCTATGACTTTTAGTGAAGAAAGGTTGAAACAAGGGGATGAAAATTTGTCAGTAAACCTAGAAGCAATAGGTCGAGCACATCTGTGCAGAGTGTACAACTCTCAGTCCCATTACCTTTTTTTTAATAATTTTTTTTGAGTGTGCCTGCGTCCATGCAAGTCTATGCGTGTGTGTGTGCGTGCGTCTGCATGTCCCATGATGATGTCTTTTTCATGGCTTTTACAAGGCGCGGAGCAAGAGAGAGAGACTGTGTGGTGCGCTACTCCTCACACAGACATCTTCGCAGTATCTTTCCCTTTATTTTTCGAGGTTGAGTTGCAATCTCGACACTCAAGCCGGCACGGATGGAGAGTGTACTCGGGAGCGGACCTGACTGGTTTCGAACCTGGGAACCTCCGCTCCTGGGTCTGGCACCGATGTTGTTGCGCCACCAGCCGGCCCCAGTCCCATATTACTTTTAAGCAAAAATATACTTACCTTGGTATTATCCAGTGTAAACTCACTAGATTGATCACCAGAGGTATTGTTTACCTATGAGGAGAGACTGGTTAGGATTAGCTGGCACAGCAAAGATAAGAACAATGTGAGAAGTGGATCTCATTGAGACACTAGGAGGGACCGAGATTGTAAATGCCAAGGGACATTTCTCTGGAAAGTCTTGAAATAGGAGCCAGGACCCTCAGATAAAAAGTCAAACATGTTAGTTTCCTCAATTAAGAGATCACCACATAAAAATTGTTGTTTCATTGGAGAGTCCTCAAGTTCCAAAGAGAGATCCAACCAGTGGTGGAGCTGGTGGAAGACGTTGGCACATCATGATGGCAGTGGAAGGCTGCAGCAGTAAAGGGACGAGGGTAGTCTTGCATGCCGAGCCACTGAAGCATGACCCCAGTCTGTAGAGGACTGAATGCAGGCATGGTGGAGTGAACCATGTTCCTGTGCTTTCCTGTTCAGTACTCTGAACCTGTGTAACATTGCACAGTGGCACAGCTGGCAGAGACGTTGCCTCGCAGATGCAGTAACTCAGACTCAATCCCGACCTCAGATGCTGTCCGTGAGGAGTTTGCATGACTCTCTTACCACTGTGCAAGCTGGAAGGTTATTGTCTATTTGAATTCAACCATATTGGTGAGTGGGGAAATCCCGTAAGATGTTTTGGGGTGGTGGATGCTGGATTTGATAGGAATGTTAGGAGAACAAAATGGATTTGGGTTGAATTGGTGTACATAGGTGGTTAATAGACAGCATGGACTCAGTGGGCCGAATGGCTTGTTTCCATGCTGAATCTCCTTGTAACGTTATGACTCTCAAACTTTATACACCCTCTCCAAGCCACCCACTTACTAATTACCAGGTTGCTTAGCTCCTAAGTGGAGCATGGGCCATCAATGACCTGTTTCCATCATCCTCTGAAGTCGATGGTATGGTTGGAGTTCATCAATGCCTCTGCAATCCATTGCATCCACTGTACAGCGGATTGGCCTCTACAGCTTCACCACAACCCTGCTGGCCGGCCTAACCTGTTTCCACCTCTCACGATGGGGATGCAGGGTTAGACCCTGAGAAGCCAAGGCATCCAGACCCTTCCTAAATTCTGACGACTAGATATAGATGCAACCACCCATTTGCGGCTTAAATGGTTTTGTATAAGTACGAATCATTTCCATCTTTCCTAGCCTGCTTCCAGGGTTTTGCCACGCCATTATCATCCACAGAAGAAAAATCTGGCAGACAGAAGCCAACCAATTTTCTTGTCCTTTCATAAATGCCTCACCTTCCCCTCAGAGTTGAGAACAAAACCTCCGATCTTAATAACTTGTGAAATGTTGCAGCATCCCTTGCTCATATCAATAATTAACTGTAATTACCATAGGTTATAGGAGCAGAATTAGGCCATTTGGCCTAGCAAGTCTATCTGCTAATGAAGAAAAAATGTCTTCATTGAATCTTTGAGCATAGGAAGAAACGTTTTAGTCCTTGTCATTCACGCCAGCTCTTTTGGGGAACTAAGCTTAACATGGCATGGTAGTACAGCGGTTAAAGCAGTGTTTTACAGTTGTAAGATCGGGGTTCTGTAAGGACTTTGTACATTCTCCCTTTGACCACGTGGCCCTCCTCCAGGTGTTCCAGTTTCCTCCTACGTTCCAAACTTGCACAGTTAGGATTAGTGAGTGGTAGGAATCTTATTGTGGCACCTGAAGCATGGAGGCCCTTCAGGGCCACGCACAAACCTTGCTGATTTGACTTGACACAAGAAAAAAATTCACTGCAGATTTTGATGCGCATGTGACATCAGAACAAATCCTCATCTTGATCTTTACCCAATTAATCCCATTCCACTGCCCTTGCCCTGTAGGGTTTCAAATATTTGCCTCTTGAAATATTTAACTATTTATTCAGAAGTATCTTTTTAATACACAAATGAATCAGTATTGTCAGAGACAATGTATTTCACATTTTTAAAACCCATTATATGCTAAAATATCTTCTTGGCTGGACTCTGGTACTTTGACTATCAAATTAGTGCTCTGAACCCCAGCCAACATAGTTCTGCTCCTGAAGACGGTTTATTTTTATTTACTCTATCAAATGTTTTCTTAGTTGAGAACATCTCAGTCATAGCATAAGGAGATGGCGCAGGTCTGTACTGCTAAAATAAGTATGAAACTTTCCCAGTGGGACCAAATCACAACCACATTGATATGAATTGGAAGATTTACTCTTAATATTGCATAAAATAGGAGGGAGGAGAAGATGGCGGTGTGATGCAGCGCGCGCGGCCGTTCCAAATGAATATCGTTATGTGTAACTAGGGGTGCCGTGCACAATCCGGATTTGATGGAGACAGCCATGAGAAGCGCAGAGGAACATCTGGATTAACTTCTGAAATGCCTGCTTCGCTGCCGCGGCTACTGTGCGATCGAGTATCTCCGGAGATGAAGGCCCCAAATCCTCGGCTTTGCATATCGCCTGTTGCCGGGGCTGGGGTCGAAACGCCCGGCAGAGATGGTGCTCGGTGCTCGGTGTCGAATAGGTGGTCGGAGGCTCGGAGTTTTTCGGATGGACTTGGAGTTGGACTGTGGTCAGATGCTTCCGAGATGCTGCATCGGCAAGTTTGCGGCGCTGGAGGTTTACCATCTGCGTGAGATGATGGGACTTTCGAGAGACTCTGAGACTTTTACCGTGCTCATGGTCTGTTCTTATCAAATTACGGTATTGCTTTGCACTGTTGTAACTATATGTTATAATTATGTGGTTTTTGTTAGTTTTTAAGTCGGTTTGTCATGTGTTTTCGTGATATCATTCTGGAAAAACACTTTTATCATTTCTTAATGCATGCATTACTAAATGACAATAAAAGGGGACTGCGTGTCCTCATAATCATAATCATAAATTTGGTTTGCTTTATCTGTTTTGTCCTGCAATACTGAACTGAACATTTAGCTTTTCAGGACATCAAAGATGAAGTAACTTTAGAAACATCAGTTAGGGCAAATAAACTCTGCTATAACCACATTCATTCATTAGTCACTTGCTGGTTCCCCTCCAGGTTGCACATTATCCTAATGTGGAAATACATTGCGTTCCTTCATCACTGGGGAAATACATTTGGCTGAAAGACTGCTGTTGTTCACAACGTGTCTCTGAAAGTGTTTTGCCAGAACTGTTGTTGGAATCAGTGTTGCTTGGGAGCACTGCCCACATGTACCAAGCTGAGTGCACGGATGTTCTAACTTCACTGGTATCCTGCTGCTTGTAGAATATTTAAATGCTTGAAAAGAACTCAAAAGATAGAGAGGAATAGAAAATTATATAATGGTCAGTGGATCAAGTAACATCCTTGGAGAAAGCCTTCAGAGAGGAAATACAGGAGCCTGACGACACAAACTAAATGTTTTAGGAACAACTTTTTCCCCTCTGCCATCAGATTCCTGAACCAAGCCATGAATGTTACCTCACTATTTTTGTTCCCTTTGTGGTCTCTTTGTGCATTACTTATTTAATTTAATTTTTATGCATATTTCTTAATTTAATTTATAGCATTTTTATGTTTTGCATTGTACTTCTGCCGCAAAACAACAAGTTTCATGACATACTGCATTTCAATGATAATAAACCTGATTCTGATTCAGTTTCTGTTTCTGAAAAGAGGCGGGGAGCCTTTTCAAATATTAATGCTTCTCAGTCTGGGAACCACAGACCTAAAAAGCAACAGAACAAAGAAAAAGAAAAGAAAACATTCCCATTCTCAGGATGATTAGCTTTATTTCAGGTTAGCACAAAACTAAAAGGAGCAGGTTATTCCAGTTGACAGCCTTTCTTCAATTATAAAATATTTTGGCTATGTATAGGTGGGAGCCCTTCTGCAGGTAATACATATGGCTCTCAAAATGAGATCATGTTGCACAAACAATGCATTAAATTGCACTGCCACACCGCTGAGATGGATTTGAAGTGAGGGGAAAGTAAGAGAGGGAGCTGAGTATTTACTGGGATGTTTTATTAATATAAATCTGACAGACCAAGAATTTGAAATTTTATTGAATATTATTTTAGCACGTAGAGTGAATTTCTAGATGTGTGCTATAAGAAATTCCTTAGCTCCATAATTGTAACAGTGCTTTAAAATAACAATCTTTACAGTTTTAATCTCTACTGTTTCTCAGTTACCATTTGCTGAAAAGATTGCATTTTACTCTAGTTCTACCCTGTACCGAGAGAGCTAAAAGCCACAACTTAATCAATATACTGCTTGTTTCATCTTTGAAGAAGAAATTATTAAAAGCTTCCCGGCAATATAATAACAAAAAAGTTCAGGAGTAGAATGAAGGGGTAAATAACTGCAACTTTTAAAATTTATTCAGTTTCAGGCATTGCAGGCAATACCAACATTCATTGCTCATCCCCTTTTGCCCATAAGAAGATAATGGTGAGACGCCTTCGTGAACCACTGCAATCATTTGGTAAACGTATTCCCTACCATGATGGTGTGGCAATATCTTTATAAGTCAGGAACATGTGTGATGGAGGGGAATCAGCAAATGATTCTCTTCCCATCAGTCTGCTCTTCTTATCTTTCTTGATACTAAAGATTACAGGTTTGGGAGTGTATTTCAATGATGTTATGGAAATCTATCTTATTTCATGGGCTTTACAGTAGCCCAACTTTTGCAGGACTGAGTCCCTTAGAAGCCATTGGCTGAACCCTGTCCTGGGGTTAAAGGACTGTGTGTGTGCGTGGCTGGGAGGGAAGAATGGGACGTACGTGGCTGGGAGGGAAGAATGGGGTGTACGTGGCTGTGTGATATCACAACACACAGGACAGACCAAGACTGAAAAAACTAACAAAACCACATAATTATAACATATAGTTACAACAGTGCAACAATACCATAACTTGATGAAGAACAGTCCCTGAGCACAGTAAAAAGTTCAAAGTCTCTCAAATGTCCCACATCTCACGCAGACGGGGGAAGGAAGAAAAACTCTCCCTGCCATGCCTGACCACAGCCCGACTCTGAGTTGTCTGAAAACTTCGAGCCTCCGATCAGCTCTCCAACACCGAGTACCAAGCACCATCGCTATCTGAGCGATTCGACCTCAATCTCAGTCGCCAACAGCAGGCAAAGCCGGGGATTTTGAGGCCTTCCCTCCGGAAGATTCACAATCGCGCAGTAATGACAGCAGCGAACAGGCGTTTCAGAAATTTCTCCAGATGTCCCTCTGTGCTTTCACGTCTGTCTCCATCAAATCAGAATTGTCCACGGCCCCTATTTAACGGATACGATATCATTTTTCACCAGAGGGCTACGCACTTTTATTATCAAAGTATGTTTATGTCCCCACATACTACCTTGAGATTAATTTTCTTGCCGACATTTACAGGAAAATAAAGAAATTCAGTAGAATTTATGAAACACTTAACATAAAGATTGGCAAAGAACCAATGTGTACGAGAAGACTCTTGATTTAATTCCAACTTTGAAGGTCCTTCTGTCTTGAACAAGTGCAATCATATATGTGTTCAGCCAAAAGAAAAACTATTTAAAAGAATCATTGGCTTTTTACAGGTTGGTTTGGCACTGTAATTAGCGCATGTCTCCCTGTCATCATATGGGTTTCTAAGGTTGTCCCAGTCTTTTTTCCCAAAGTAAGGGATGTGCTCGTTGGGCAGTTGAATAGTAAATTGCCCTTGGTAATAAACCTGTTGTGGAAGCACTGAGAGGGGGAAGTTCAGGCAATTCAAGAGGGCAAACATAATTAGTGTAGCTGGCTTGATGAGTAGGAAGGACAGAAACATAGAAACATAGAAAACCTACAGCACAATACAGGCCCTTCGGCCCACAAAGCTGTGCTGAACATGTCCTTACCTTAGAAATTACCTAGGATTACACATAGCCCTCTATTTTTCTAAGCTCCATGTACCTTTCCAGGAGTCTCTTAAAAGACCCTATTGTATCTGCCTCCACCACCGCCGCCGGCAGCCCATTCCACGCACTCAGCACTCTCTGCGTAAAAAACTTACCCCTGACAACTCCTCTGTACCTACTTCCAAGCACCTTAAAAATGTGCCCTCTCGTGCTAGCCATTCCAACCCTGGGAAAAAGCCTCTGACTATCCACACGATCGATGCGGTGACTGAAGGGCCTGCTTCCATGCAATTTGACTGGCTGATCAGCCCTTCAGCTATCCATTCCGGTTCCAGAGTCATAGCGCACTAAACTAAAGCACAGAAGCAGACACTTTGCCCCATCTGGTCCATTCTGCCTAGTCCCATCGACCTGCACCTGGACTCCAGAACCCTCCCATTTATGTACTGATCCAAACTTCTCTTAAAGGTTGGCATTGGACCCTATTCACCGCTGGCAACTTGTTCTCACCACCCGCTGAGTGAAGAAGCTCCCCCTCATGTTCACCTTAAACATTTCATCTTTCGCTCTTAGCCTCTAGTTCTAGACTTAATGGAGAAAGCCTGCTAACATTTACCCGATCTACTACATACCACTCGTATGTTATATACAGCTGTATCAAATCTCCCCTTGTTTTCCAATGCTCCAGGGAATAAAGTACTAGCATATTCAGCCATTCCTTATAACTCAGGCCATTGTACATTTTTGTACATTCTCTGTACTCTTTCAATATTATTGATATCTTTCATGGTGCTGAATTCAGGTTTTGCATAATCCATTTGCAGTGTGATTGGCATAATGGGTAGAGGGAACCAGAGGAGAGCAAGTTGCGATGAGGAGAAGGAGGAGAAGGTCTCTGCGTAAACACACCAAAGGTCTCATGCCCATCTCTTGAAATCTTCAACCTGAACAACACAAAAGATGTCTGAGCTTCCAGAAAGAACTGCTGAGTGACTGAATTGGTTAAATAGCTGGCAAAACGTGCAAACCTATGAGCTATAGGTGTGACATTTGCAGTGGTGCTAATTGTTTGAGGGTGCGGTGAAGTATGTGAATGTTAAGTATGAGTCCTGATTGGCAGAGATTACAGACAGTTTTGAAGTGGAGGTGTGGTGCATCGTATTGTGCCTGAGGAGGAGGTTGATATAATCACTAACATGAAATCTTTGAATTTGTTGTGGCATTGTATTCAGGACACTTGCCTCTTTTTCACTTCAGGCATCCCGAAAGGGATTCATTTCTGTTCCTGTTCTGTGGGTTCTGAGATCGCTAAGGAGATATATCTGGGAACTGCCAATTGTGGGGCAGGTAGTGAGTGAGTAGTTTCGGATGTTGTTAGGTGTCTATCCAATTCTTCTTCTCTATTTCAAATATTATCATCAAGTCAAGTCAAGTCAAGTCGCTTTTTATTGTCATTTTGACCATAAACTGCTGGTACAGTACACAGTAAAAACGAAACAACGTTCCTCCAGGACCATGGTGCTACATGAAACAACACAAAACTACACTAGACTAAGTGAGACAACACAAAAACTACACTACAGGACTACATAAAGTGCCCAAAACAGTACAGGGCAGTACAATAAATAATAAACAAGACAATAGGCACAGTAGAGGACAAATTACAATATAATAATAAATGATGTAGATGTCAATCTAGACTCTGGGTATTAAGGAATCTGATGGCTTGGCGGAAGGAACTGTTGCACAGTCTGGTCG
Source organism: Mobula hypostoma (assembly GCF_963921235.1). Taxonomy (NCBI): domain Eukaryota; kingdom Metazoa; phylum Chordata; class Chondrichthyes; order Myliobatiformes; family Myliobatidae; genus Mobula; species Mobula hypostoma. Next base: position 163,911,735 of record NC_086103.1, read on the forward strand.
TGAGAGCCCGAATGCTTCGGTACCTTTTGCCAGATGGCAGGAGGGAGAAGAGTTTGTATGAGGGGTGTGTGGGGTCCTTCACAATGCTGTTGGCTTTACAGATGCAGCGTGTGGTGTAAATGTCTGTAATGGCAGGAAGAGAGACCCCAATGATCTTCTCAGCTGACCTCACTATCCGCTGCAGGGTCTTGCAATCTGAGACGGTGCAATTTCCGAACCAGGCAGTGATGCAGCTGCTCAGGATGCTCGCGATACATCCTCTGTAGAATGTGGTGAGGATAGGGGATGGGAGATGGACTTTTCTCAGCCTTCGCAGAAAGTAGAGAGCATTCCAAGTATTCTTATGACTCACTGAGGACTTTACATGTTTCCTGGAGACATTCAGAATATAAGATTAGGAGTGATCTGAACTAGGTGTTCCGGGAGGGGACGCTAGCATCAGCTAACTACCTTGATAATTTATTTGGAAGTTCTAACGCTTGCAATTTTGGTGCTAGTTCTCCAATACTTTGAAGTGCTTAGCCCTCCAAATGTACACATGATCTTGAATAGAAACTGTTATGTTTTATAACTCCAAAGCATAGAACTATTTAAAAGGAAAAACAAGCAAGCTGGGAATGCGAGTCTAACTTTGTTTTTTTTCTTTAATGACATTTGCCGTTCATGTACTTTGTACATATAATCATAATAAATTAATTAAGCAACAAAGAATGCTTATTCAAACAATATATTTACAATATTACTCAAATATTACTGATATATTAAATACACAACACTCCTCCCTGCTTGGCTATAAACCAACTCAATACAGAATGCATCTCAACTTACATTCATATATATGCACTATACTATATAATACAACTATTATGTAGACATCCACAGTATAGTAAAATTTAAATGTTAAATTATCCTATTCAGGACTGAAGATTTAATTGCTATTGAGTAATTCTTACTCTTGTGCGATAGTATTTTACCTGGCAAGGTGGATCACTGTTTTGCCGGTGAGACTTGTGACTGTGAAATAATCTCAGGTTCTGGGGCCTCCTCTGTGGCGATTGTAGGAATTGACTCTGAGACTGCAGGAAGTGGTCTGACAGCTCTGAACATCTTTCTTATCCTTTTCTTGGGTTTTCTCTCTGAATCTGCTTTGAGATGATTGCTTCTCTCCAGGTCTCAGCTTTTAATCTCTCTTTACTCTGCTCCTTTTCTTTCTCACATTCCTTTTCTTTTTCACACCTTTCTCTTTCTCGCTCATGTTCTTTCTCTCTGTCAGTTTTCTCCTTTCCAACTCGTCTATCTTTTTCTCGACCCCCTTTTTCTTCTAGTTTCTTGTGTGTACCTCTGATTTTGCTAATTTCTCAAGAAATTAGATCTCGTTTATCCTCTTGAATTTCCATAGGACTTACTGTATGTCATCCTCCCCCTTCTTTTCCTTTTTCTTCTTTCTAGGATATGCATTTTGATCTTGGGAAGCTGCATTTAGTTCTCTGGAGTATTCTGTTATTAATCCTTCTGTTGATTCCTTTATGATCTGATCTTTTCTCTTGGTTTCTTCATTCACAACATCATCTAACAAATCCTCTGTTTTCATATCTCCGTTGTCTCCTTTCTTTTTGACCTTCCATTCATCCAGCTGGGCTTTGGTCTCCACACGTACTTTTACAAACAGCCTTTTGTCTCTCACCTGAAGTCCATGATGTATGCAGGGTAGGTTCTGGTTCCTTATACTCACAAAAGCCGAATGCTTGCAACTTTCCTGAAGTTCCTTGAACTCTCTTCCAGCTTAAAACCAAACTACATTTCATAAGTAACTGCTTGATTAACATATCAGAAGCTTTTTCAGATATGTTGCCTACAAAAACTGTTGTAGTTGGACCACTGTTTTCATCGCTTCCACTATTCTTCTGAGCAGCATGGTCCTTCCTTGGTCCAGTATGCTTTCCAACCAAAGGCACAGGGGATGGCACCAATACCTGTTTACCCTCTGTTGGACAGTGGTTCATGGTGTACAGCATTGAGACAGTTGTGGCATCGTACAGTGCCTTTCTTAATTTTCTTTCTAGAAGACACTAGACACTAGACACTAGAAGACACTAGAATACTACAGCACAGTACAGGCCCTTCAATCTTCGATGTTGTGTTGACCCATATATTCCTTAAAAAAAGTACTAAACCCACACTACCCCCTAACCCTCTATTTTTCTTTCATCCATGTGCCTGTCCAAGAGGCTCTTAAATACCCCTAATGTTTTAGCCTCCACCACCATCCCTGGCAAGTCATTCCAGGCACCTACAACACTCTGTGTAAAAAACCTACCCCTGATGTCTCCCCTAAACTTCCCTTCCTTAACTTTGTACATATGCCCTCTGGTGTTTGCTATTCGTGCCCTGGGAAACAGGTACTGGCTATCCACCTTATCTATGCTTCTCATACTCTTGTAGAGCTCTATCAAGTCCCCTCTCATCCTTCTACGCTTCAAAGAGAAAAGTCCCAGCTCTACTAACCTTGCCTCATAAGACTTGTTTTCCAATCCACGCAACATCCTGGTAAATCTCCTCTGCACCCTCTCCATAGCTTCCAGATCCTTCCTATAATGAGGTGACCAGAACTGAACACAATACTCTGTGTGGTCTCATCAGAGATTTGTAGAGTTGCAACATGACCTCTCTACTCTTGAACTCAATCCCCCTATTAATGAAGCTTAGCATCCCATAGGCCTCCTTAACTATCCTATCAACCTGTGCAGCGACTTTGAGGGGTGTATGGATTTGAACCCCAAGGTCCCTTTGTTCATCCACACTCTTAAGCAACTGACCATTAAATCTGTACTCAGCCTTCCGGTTTGTCCTTCCAAAAAGCATCACCTCATACTTATCTGGATTGAACTCCATCTGCCACTTTTCTGCCCAACTCTGCATCCTGTCTATATCCTCTTGTAACCTTCGACAACCTACAGCTCCATCCACAACTCCTCCAATCTTCGTGCCTTCCGCAAACTTACTCACCCATCCTTCTGCCTCTTCATCCAGGTCATTTATAAAAATCACAAAGAGCAGGGGTCCCAGGACAGATCCTTGCGGCACTCCACTAGTCACCGACCTCCAGGCAGAATACTTTCCTTCCACTACTACCCTCTACTTTCTTCCTGTAAGCCAATTTTTTATCCAAACAGCCAAGGTTCCACTGATCTCATGCCTCATGACTTTCTGGATGAGTCTCTTGTGGGGGACCTTGTCAAGTGCCTTGCTAAAACCTATGTAGACCATATCTACCACCCTACCCTCATCAATTTCTTTTGTTACCTCTTCAAAAAACTCAATTAGGCTCATGAGGCACGACCTTCCCTTAACAAAGCAATGTTGACTATCCTTGAGTAGACTGTACTTCTCCAAATGCTCGTAGATCCTATCCTTAAGAATCCATTCCAATAGTTTGCAGACCACTGACGTAAGACTCACCGGTCTATAGTTCCCAGGATTCTCCCTATTACCTTTTTTAAACAAGGGAACTACATTTGCCATTCTCCAACCCCCCAATTCTGTTGACTCTATTACAGGGGATGTGGCATACAAATGCTGGATGAATCTCCATTCAAGCTCAATTTGTCTCAGCTACTCACGTCTCCACAGTGCTGGCCCTCTTGTTTTTACCATGTACAAGCCCAATGTGGCATGTTGGTTGTTTTATCTCACTGTTACAAGTGTCATTCCCACGGGACTTATCTTTTCTCCAGTATAATTTCCTAGTTGGATATCTGCAGGCCTCAGTTCAGTATATTTGAAAAACCATTCAAAATGATTTTGTGAACTGACTGAAACAGCGGAGCCAGTGTCCAATTCCAATTTAATTAATTTGTAGTTCACTTCTGGTGTAAAACCATGTTGCTTGTCTATTGTAGGTCTCAAGGCTACCCAATCCTCTCAACATTGTTTTCATCAACAGCATGCAGATTAATGGTCCTTTTGAAACTGCAATTATAATTTTTATCTTTATCTGTTTCCTGTGCAGTCCTTTTATTTTTGTCTCTCCAACATCTTCTTTGTATGTGGCCTGCTTCATTGCAGTTTCTACAAGTTTCAATTTCAAACCTGCATTGGTCTGGTGTATATGAGACCCTGCCACAATGGTAACACAATTTGTTTGCCCTGTCAGGTTTCTGTTTAGATGTTGCAATTGTGTTCATGCTTCTTTCTATTCCTGACTGCACCTCCTCTGTGTCTATCTGCGGTTTCCATTGATACAGCATTTTCAATAGTTGTTTTCAGTGTAAGCTGTGCTTCAGTTAGAGGCCATTTTTGAATGCTTTTTTATAAGATTCCACAAACTAAATGATCTCTCAGTGTATCATTAAGCCCATTACAGAATTGACAATGCTCAGATAATCTCTTCAATTCAGCTACATATGCTGAAATGGACTTCCCTTCCTTTTGATTCCACTTATGAAACCTACTGATTTAATCAATGACATTTATGAGACTGGAATAATACCAGAAGAGATGAAAAAAATCAGTATTTATCACTCTTCCTAAGAAACCCAGAGCAATAGAATGTGAATCACATGGGACCATAAGTGTAATGAGTCATATCACCAAGATACTTCTAAGAACTTTGATGACAAGAGCTAAAAGTAAGATGCAAACTGAAATAGGTAAAGAACAATGTTGTTTTGTGAAAGACAAAGGTACAAGAAACGCAATATTGATGTTAAGAATACTGTCAGAGCGAGCTATTCAAGTGCAAAAAGATTTGTTTTACCAACTACACAAAAGCATTTGATAAAGTGAAGCACAATGTTATTTGAAATATTACAGAAAACTCTAGATCTAGATTTAAAAGACCTCCGCCTAATCAGAAATCTGCACTGGGAACAAACTGCCGCTGTAAGAATGGATGGAGGAGTGAGTCAGTTTACGAAAATCAAGAGAGGCATTAGACAGGGATGTGTTTTCTCCCCTGATTTATTTAATGTGTACAGTGAAACAATATTACAAAAAATAAGAGACATTTTGGGAATCAAAGTTGGTGGTAAAAACATCAATAATTTCAGATATGCAGATGACACTGTGTTAATTGCAAGTACGGAGGAAGAACTACAAAACTTAATTGATATAATTGTTGAAGAAAGTGCAAAAATGGGTCTATCTATCAATTACAAAAAGACAGAATGTATGGTGATATCCAAAAAGAAGGAGAATCCTATCTACAGGCTGAGAATAAACAGAGAAGACATAAAACAAGCAAAGAACTTTTGCTACTTAGGAAGCTGGGTGACATCAGATGACAGGTGTGACATGGACATCAAAAGAAGAATAGGGATGGCAAAAGACACCTTTATGAGAATGAAGAGTATACTGACCAATACTAAACTAGGCATGACAACCTGCCTCAGAGTACTGAAATGTTACGTTTATCCAGTTACGTTATGTGGCTCAGAATGTTGGACAATATCTAGTAACATGAGGAAACGAATTGTAGCAGCATAGTTGTGGTTTTTGATGATGATGGAAAGAATATCATGGATGAAACAAATATCTAACGAGGATGTCATGAACAGAGCAAACACAAAAAGAGAAATAATGTATGAGATCATGAAAAGGCAACATAACTTCATTGGACATGTGATTAGGAAAGAGGAGTTAGAATGCACGGTAATTATGGGAAAGATTGAAGGGAAGAAAGCAAGAGGAAGACAAAGACAAATGATGATGGAGACAGCAGCCAGAGAACTGGAAATGAATACCAATGAATTGATCCACTTGACCCGAAACAGGAGTGTGTGGGCCATGGCAGTCAAAGTTCAAACTGGGCATGGCACCTGATGATGATGATGATGATGATGATGATGATGATGATAATGATGATATGAAACCTAAAGCATCTTGCAGTCAACAGTGGTCTTGATTCTGAATGTTTCTGCAATACTTTCAAGATAAAGCTCATTTTGGCTGTTTTCACTGGAGCAGTTAAGCAAACTGTGTGCCATTTAAACCTAATACAGTAGGCAAAAGTGGTACTTGTTTCTCATTGGTTATTTCATTGCTTCAAAGTATTGCTCAATTAGCTTGGTATGCATGAGCCAGTTATCCATTGAGCAATCGAATGTGTCTATCTTTCTGATGTAGACAGCCATGTCTGCTTCTTTTAAATTTATGATTATCATCACCTGGCACTCGCTGTTTAAGAACGCGTGAGCTCATCCATTTTCAGCCCTTTTTTTAATGTAACATCTTTTCCCTTCTGAAGAATATATGCTGAGATTTTAAACTCGAACATCTCGCTGCGCTTCAACAGGTAGGTGCCTGTTTCTGATTTGTCTTAAACTTACATGTCACTATTGTTATGTTTTATAACTCCAAAACATAAAACTAAATAATATGAAAAACAAGGGAGTTGGGAATGCTTGTCTAACTTTGTTTTTTACTCTAAGTGATGTGCAAACAGTTGGTGCTGTGGTGTGTTGACATAGGTTATTCATATAATTACTTAAACAACAAAGAATGCTTAATAAAACAATATATTTACAAAAACAACAGGAATTCTGCAGATGCTGGAAATTCAAGCAACATACATCAAAGTTGCTGGTGAACGCAGCAGGCCAAGCAGCATCTATAGGAAGAGGCGCAGTCGACGTTTCAGGCCGAGACCCTTCGTCAGGACTAACTGAAGGAAGAGTGAGTAAGGGATTTGAAAGCTGGAGGGGGAGGGGGAGATGCAAAATGATAGGAGAAGACAGGAGGGGGAGGGATAGAGCTGAGAGCTGGACAGGTGATAGGCAGAAGGGGATACGAGAGGATCATGGGACAGGAGGTCCGGGAAGAAAGACGGGGGGGGGGTGACCCAGAGGATGGGCAAGAGGTATATTCAGAGGGACAGAGGGAGAAAAAGGAGAGTGAGAGAAAGAATGTGTGCATAAAAATGAGTAACAGATGGGGTACGAGGGGGAGGTGGGGCCTTAGCGGAAATTAGAGAAGTCGATGTTCATGCCATCAGGTTGGAGGCTACCCAGACGGAATATAAGGTGTTGTTCCTCCAACCTGAGTGTAGCTTCAACTTTACAGTAGAGGAGGCCGTGGATAGACATGTCAGAATGGGAATGGGATGTGGAATTAAAATGTGTGGCCACTGGGAGATCCTGCTTTCTCTGGCGGACAGAGCGTAGATGTTCAGCAAAGCGGTCTCCCAGTCTGCGTCGGGTCTCACCAATATATAAAAGGCCACATCGGGAGCACCGGACGCAGTATATCACCCCAGTCGACTCACAGGTGAAGTGATGCCTCACCTGGAAGGACTGTTTGGGGCCCTGAATGGTGGTAAGGGAGGAAGTGTAAGGGCATGTGTAGCACTTGTTCCGCTTACACGGATAAGTGCCAGGAGGGAGATCAGTGGGGAGGGATGGGGGGGACGAATGGACAAGGGAGTTGTGTAGGGAGCGATCCCTGCGGAATGCAGAGAGAGGGGGGGAGGGAAAGATGTGCTTAGTGGTGGGATCCCATTGGAGGTGGTGGAAGTTACGGAGAATAATATGTTGGACCCGGAGGCTGGTGGGGTGGTAGGTGAGGACCAGGGGAACCCTATTCCTAGTGGGGTGGTGGGAGGATGGAGTGAGAGCAGATGTACGTGAAATGGGGGAGATGCGTTTAAGAGCAGAGTTGATAGTGGAGGAAGGGAAGCCCCTTTCTTTAAAAAATGAAGACATCTCCCTCGTCCTAGAATGAAAAGCCTCATCCTGAGAGCAGATGCGGCGGAGACGGAGGAATTGCGAGAAGGGGATGGCGTTTTTGCAAGAGACAGGGTGAGAAGAGGAATAGTCCAGATAGCTGTGAGAGTCAGTAGTCTTATAGTAGACATCAGTGGATAAGCTGTCTCCAGAGACAGAGACAGAAAGATCTAGAAAGGGGAGGGAGGTGTCGGAAATGGACCAGGTAAACTTGAGGGCAGGGTGAAAGTTGGAGGCAAAGTTAATAAAGTCAACGAGTTCTGCATGCGTGCAGGAAGCAGCGCCAATGCAGTCGTCGATGTAGCAAAGGAAAAGTGGGGGACAGATACCAGAATAGGCACGGAACATAGATTGTTCCACAAACCCAACAAAAAGGCAGGCATAGCTAGGACCCATATGGGTGCCCATAGCTACACCTTTAGTTTGGAGGAAATGGGAGGAGTAAAAAGGAGAAATTATTAAGAGTAAGGACTAATTCCACTAGACGGAGCAGAGTGGTGGTAGAGGGGAACTGATTAGGTCTGGAATCCAAAAAGAAGCGTAGAGCTTTGAGACCTTCCTGATGGGGGATGGAAGTATATAAGGACTGGACATCCATGGTGAAAATAAAGCAGTGGGGGCCAGGGAACTTAAAATCATCGAAAAGTTTAAGAGCGTGAGAAGTGTCACGAACATAGGTCGGAAGGGATTGAACAAGGGGTGATAAAACAGTGTCGAGTTATGCAGAAACGAGTTCGGTGGGGCAGGAGCAAGCTGAGACAATAGGTCGGCCAGGACAGGCAGGTTTGTGGATCTTGGGTAGGAGGTAGAAACGGGAAGTGCGGGGTGTGGGAACTATAAGGTTGGTAGCAGTGGATGGGAGATCCCCTGAGTGGATAAAGTCAGTGATAGTGTGGGAGACAATGGCCTGGTGCTCCTTGGATATATTTACAATATTACTCAAATATTACTAATACATTAAATACACACCAGAGGCAATAAAGACTGAGCAGTCTCCTGTTTCTCCTGTAGATAACTAACAGTGCAACACCCACAAAATGCAGGAGGAACTCAACAGGTCAGGCAGCACCCACGGAGAGGGATAAGCAGTTGACGCTTTGGGCCGAGACCCTTTATCAGGATCAGAAAGGAAGGGGACTAAATCCCAAGATAAGAAGTTAGGGGGAAGGAGAAGGAGTACAAGCTGGCAGATGATAAGTGAAACCAGGTGAGGAGGAAGGTAGTTTGGTTGGAGAGGGGATATGGTGAGAAACCTGGAGGTGATAGGTAGAGGAGGTGAAGGGCTAATTTTGTATTGAATCTGATAGGAGAGAACAGTGGACCATGAGAGAAAGGGAAGGAGGAGGGGCTGACGAGGGAGGTGATGGGCAGGTGAAGAGAAGAAAAATGGAATGACAGGAGCCTGAATCTCGAATAGAAAGGGAGAAGGGTTGGGTTGAGAGAAATTACAGGAAGATGGAGAAATTGATGTTCATGCTGTTGGGTTGGAGGGTACTGACTAAGTTATGAGGTGTTGCTCTGGAGGTGAAGTGCAGGGCAGGACTGAAGTGACAAACATTGAGATGAAGCATTGAGGTTTTCCAACATCTTGTTGGCTGATAAGACTGTATAGACTTCTGTGAATTGGAATCACAGACATTTTGAAGTGCTCTTTCTCAGAGCACTGACCAGCACTCTGTGTTTGATTAGTACTGCAAAGTTCTTGGTGGATGTTTAGGTCAGGGTTGACTGACTGTCCTGAGAATCCATATCTATAGTAGTTATTCATATAACTCAATCTCCTACTCATCATCTGTTCTTAATATCACAGGATTTTATATGAACCCCAGCCATCAAACAGCTGCAACAGATATTTTGCCATTATTTGAGTTGCAATGGTGGCTCCAGTCCAAGTGTGTTTGTATTTACGATCAATTAAATCTTGGATTTCCTCGTTACTGTCATCAAACCAGTCTCAGCATTTTGTTAGATATGCTTGTCACATTGTACCTTTTCCTCAAGAGGTACATGGCAGCTTTAAGGAACACAGAGCGGCTTGAAAAAAATCTTGGTAAAGAATCAGTATGTCTCTTTATGGCGTCATCAGTTATACTCCTGTTATACAGTTATAGTGTTATACTCTTGTTATAGAGTGAGAGAGTTATACTTATGTCACATTGGTGTCATGGTCAAGAAAGCTCATCAATGCCTTTACTTCTTCAGGAGGCTAAAGAGATTTGGCATGTCCCCGTCAACCCTTACCAATTTTCATCAATGCTGCATAGAAAGCATCTTGTCTGGATGCATAACAGATCGGGATGGCATCTACTGCGCATTTGACTGCAGGGGTTGTGGACACAGTTCAGCACATCACGAGAACCTAGGTGGTCCATGGAATAAAAAAGGTTGGGAAACACTGTTCTAACCCTTCTATCCTTGTGAATGTCCAAACATCTTCCAAGTATTGTATTTGTACCAATCTCTAAATTTGCTCTGATGGCTTGTTTCATACGTCCATCACCCTCTGTGTGAAGGTTTCCCATTGAGCCCCTTTTAAATCTTTCCCCTCTCACCCTAAATCTGTGTCCTTTCATTTGAGATTTCTCCACCCCAGAACATAGGGCCTTGTCCTTAACATTGACTACCAGGCCTCTCTATAGTCATTGCCTCCAGAGGGGCTGTCCTTGTATTCCCTTGACCACCCCCCCTCCCCCACAGAAAGCAGAATAAATCTCCCCAGCACCTCCTCTAGGAGGCCCCCAGTACAGCCTACAAGAACCTTGTAGCTGTTGCCTCATTCATCATAACTCTCCAGGTCATTTTCAGGAGTAACTTCCAGAGTTACTTCAGACAAGGTACCTCTCCTTTGAAAGGTGCAGGCAGTGTTAAGCAGAAGAGGTTCTGCAGACGCTGGAAGTCTTCAGCAACACCCAGTAAGTGCTGGAGGAACTCAGGCAGCATCTGTTGTTGGGAATAAACATTTTGGCAGCGACCCTTCAGTCTGCCTGGGAAACGTCAACTGTTTGTCCTCCTCCATAGATGTTGCCAGACTCGCTGAGTTCCTCCGACATTTTGTGAGTGTGTGTGGGTGGGGGGTGTCCCGCCAGTGTTAGGCAGCGCGAAAGAACGGATGCTCATATTGTTCGAACGTGCCAAAACACACAGAATGTTGAAGAGACTCAGCAGGTCAGGCAGCATCTATGTTGCCTGACCTGTGAGTTCCTCTAGTATTTTGTGTGTTTTGCCTTGGATTTCTAGTACCTGTAGATTTTCTCGTGTTTATTATTCGACCGTGGACGGATGAGGCAAGCTTTTTCACGAGTTACGGGAAAAAAAGGCAGACTGAATATGATATGGTGTCCGCGTTACACAGAGCGGTATCAGGTTAACTCGACAGAGAAATAATTTGCAGTCGGATTTAGTCAACAAGCATAAACACCAAACGTTTATTTTAATAAAATTATGGACTATTTAATTAATGTCAAAAGGAGCAAGGAAATGCAATTTGTCATCATGGTTCGGGTTAAAAGGCATAACACCTAGCTGGTCATGGCAATGGAAACATTCAATGTGTTTCGGGGTGAGTAGTCGCGTTTCCAGGGCGGACTCACCGCTACGCTGGTAGTCAAGGTAAACAGCGGCGGATGCGTCCTCAGAGCACCGGACACGGCCTCAAAGCCAGCACCGCGGTAAGGACAGAGCCGGTTAATTTAATACACACCGCACCTTCGAGTAACAGCGTACTTTTAAAACTTTTTCTTTTGTCTTTTGTTGAACCCCCCCTCCCCCACCTTGCGATTGTTTACAGATTTAACTCTGCTTTCGCAGCAAGACCAGAAACATTGCTGGACGCAGTTATTTTTTAAAATCAACGATTTTAAATTAATGACTACTTTTCGCCCATCCTGTGTTAAATTAGAAACTGCTTAGTAAGCGGACTCGGGGCAATCATTAGATTAATGGCTGCGCTGCTGGACTGTTATTCCAGTCATTATTTTTAGAGTGAATTTCCACCCTGCCGGATTGGCGAGAGGTGGCACCTGTGGCTGTACTATAAACAGGATGTACTGCACTAACTCCCCAGGGCTGTGTGTACAGGGCTGGCTAAAGCAGCGACCTTCACCTAGTTAAAGGACAATGGCAGCTCACTCGAAGATCCTGCTGTAGTCAAGCACTATATGCAAGCCTGAGCGTTGGTCAGCGTCCTGGCGCTTCCTGTGGGAAAGTTTTCATTATGTTCAGTGCAGCTGTTCCTGTCATCAGTCGAGAACATATGAAAATAGGAGCAGGAACAGGCCACCTGACCCTTCAAACCTGCCCAGCCGTTCAATATGACGGTTAGTAAATACTTGCCACTGATGGCTGATAAACAAGAGATTCTGCAGATTCCAGTTCTGAAGAAGGGTCTCGGCCCGAAGGTTGACTATTTACTCTTTTCCATAGATGTCGCCTGACCTGTTGTGTTTCTTCAGCATTTTATGTGTGTTGCTTTGTATTTCCAACATCTGCAGACTTTCTCCTGTTTATGAGATTCTGCAGCTGCCGTAAATCCGGAGTAACACACACCAAATTCAGGAGGACCTCAACAGCTCAGGCGACATCGATGGAGGGGAATAAACAGTTGAGGTTTCCAGCCAAGACTCTTTGACCTTAAGACCATAAGACAAAGGAGCAGAATTAGGCCATTCAGCCCATCGAGTCTGCTCCGCTATTTCATCATGGCTGATCCCGGATCCCATTCAACCCCATACACCTGCCCTCTCACCATATCCTGCCCCCTTGACGCCTCTTCCACAATGAATATACCCAAGGACATGGCCTCCACCGCAGTCTGTGGCAGAGCATTCCACAGATTCACCACTCTTTGGCTGAAAGGTTCCTCCTTACTTCTGTTCTAAAAGGTCATCCCTCAGTTTTGAGGCTGTGCTCTCTAGTTCCGGATACCCCCACCAGAGGAAACATCCTCTCCACATTGACCTTATCTAGTCCTTTCAACGTTCTTCATCAGGACTGGAAAAGGAAGGAGGAAGAAGCCAGAATAAGGAATAGTGAGGAGGGGGAGGAGGTGAGGGGAAGGAGTACAGGGTGGAAGGTAATAGGTGAAACCATGTGAGGGGAAAGGGAGGTGGGTGGGGGAGGGGGATGAAGTGAGAAGCTGGGAGGTGATAGGTGGAAAAGGTAAAGGGTTGAAGTCGAAGGAATCTGATAGGAAAGGAGAGTGGACTATGGGAGAAAGGGAAGGAGGAGGGGCACCAGAGGGAGATGGGAGGCAGAGTCTTCAGCTTTTGAACCTGACAGGTTAGAAATGTTGGCCGGGGAAGCAATGTTCCCTCTAAGGTGTGCAAGTGTGTGTGGGCGTGCACACACATCTTTTGCTATTAGCACACAGAAGAATTTAAACTGCACATTAAAGGAGGTTGTCACCCTCTACCTCACTGGAATGTCAACAATATTTCACCATTGTACACAATCACATTATTTTCTTCCGTTTCTGATGCAGACGGTGTTGACAACATGGAGCTTGTGATGATTTGTTAGCAGATTTTAGAAGTGACTTATTTATACTGTTTTTATTGAAGTAATTATTCAGTGTGCACAAGTTGTCACTGGGCGAAAAAATTGCACGCATAAGATTTTTGTGCACACTGGTCATTACAAATTAGAGGGAACATTGAACATGAGAACATAAGAAATAGGAGCAGGAGTAGGCCATCTGACCTGTCAGACCTGCTCCGCCATTCAATAAGATCATACCTGACCAAGTACTCATCTCCACCTATCTGGATTTTCCCCATAACCCTTAATTTGTGCAAAAATCTATTCAACCTTGTCTTAAGTATATTTACTGAGGTAACCTCCACTGCTTCATTGGGCAGAGAATTCCACAGATTCACCACTCTCTGGGAAAAGCAGCTCCTCCTTATCTCCATACTAAATCTACTCCCCTGAATCTTGAGGCTACGTTCCCTAGTTCTCATACCACCTACCAGTGGAAACAACTTTCCTGCCTCTATCTTAACTATCCCTTTCATAATTTTATGTTTTTATAATATCACCTCTCATCCTTCTGAATTCCAGCAAAGAACTGCAGGAAAGAAGCTTCTCATTTATCCTTAGGCCTTACCTCATTGTCCTTTACCTTTGAAGATGCATTTTCCCTCTTGGTCCTGGTTCTGGAAGCCACTCACCTGTCTTCTGCCACCTCATCTGTCCTGCCAGGTTCAAATTAGTGTCAATCTTTAAACATTCCTGATGATGACTCCAGTCTTGTACACATACTGTAACCTTGACCATGTGGTATGTTATTATAGTGGTTAAGTTAATGGATTAGCACCAGTAGCTTTAGGCCATTTTGTCGTATGAATGGAATAGGGGGGCATAGCTTCATTGGACTGAAAAGACCTGTTACGTAGAGGCAACACACATCAAAGTTGCTGGTGAATGCAGCAGGCCAGGCAGCATCTCTAGGAAGAGGTACAGTCGACGTTTCAGGCCGAGACCATTCGTCAGGACTAACTGAAGGAAGAGTTAGTAAGAGATTTGAAAGTGGGAGGGGGAGGGGGAGATCCAAAATGATAGGAGAAGACAGGAGGGGGAGGGATGGAGCCAAGAGCTGGACAGGTGATTGGCAAAAGGGATACGAGAGGATCATGGGACAGGAGGCCCAGGGAGAAAGACAAAGGTGGGGGGAACCCAGAGGATGGGCAAGGGGTATAGTCAGAGGGACAGAGGGAGAAAAAGGAGAGTGAGAGAAAGAATGTGTGTATAAAAATAAATAACGGATGGGGTACGGCGGGGGGGAGGTGGGGCATTAGCGGAAGTTAGAGAAGTCGATGTTCATGCCATCAGGTTGGAGGCTACCCAGACGGAATATAAGGTGTTGTTCTTCCAACCTGAGTGTGGCTTCACCTTTACAGTAGAGGAGGCCGTGGATAGACATGTCAGAATGGGAATGGGATGTGGAATTAAAATGTGTGGCCACTGGGAGATCCTGCTTTCTCTGACCGACAGAGCGTAGGTGTTCAGCAAAGTGGACTCCCAGTCTGCATCAGGTCGTTATGTAGAGGCTCTGTCTCGACATAAATTACAGTAAAAAATCAGCAAATAAATAAATAAACAGACAAACTTGGGTTCAGATATGTGACTATTTTAACCATACTTAGTTTTACTTAGATTTTCTTTTAGAATAAAAATGTAAATGGTTTGCTTATTATATGCAATATTATATTCAAACTTCAATAAACAAGTTTGAGTCTTGAGACTTGTCATGCAAGTAAGACACACAATAATACCAACAGCTATTTCCTGCTTAACAGTTTGTCATTTAGATATTACAATATCTGATATTCCTTTGTTGTTTACAAATTAAAATGTTGCAACTATGTATTAGAGTTCTACTGGAATCCTCTCCAGCATTATTGGATCATTCTTTCCCTTGGGGTTTCTTCATTGTCCAATACCTTCTAACTCAATCTCAGATTCCTCCTTTTTCTGATATTCTTGGATGCTTTTTGTCCAGAAATTTATTGGTCTCCTTGAATGATATGCTCTTCACAACCTTCTGTGAGAGGATTCCATAGACTCATCACTGATTGAAGACACTTCCTCTTATCAAGTTAATTATTATTGTCACAGGCACAAGTCTGTGTATGGGCTGGATACAATGAAAAACTTGCAGCATCAACACAGACATGTGGAATGAGAGGCACAACCTTCAGAAGAGGAACATAAACAGAAATTGTACCAAAAGTAAACAAAGTTCATCGTAGTCAAAAGTGGTCATGGTGTTGCTGGACTGAGGTGGTGACTGGGGTTGTGCAGATTAGTTCACAAACCAAATGCTTGAAAAGTAGTAGCTGCGATTGAACCTGGGGATGTGGGGCTTTAGGCTTCTATACATCCTGCCTGATGGAAGCAGTGAAAAGATGGCCAGGATGGTGGGGATCTTTGATAACAGGCACTGCATTTTTTGAGGCAGTACCTCATGTATTTATTTGTGATAGCGGAGGGACGTACCCGTGACACATTAAGCTAAGTCCACTACTCCCTGTAGCTTTTTATATTCCTACATATTAGAATTTTCTCCATCTTAAATATCTAACTCTACATCCTGAGGATTGAAAAACTTACTGATTTAATCAATGACATTTATGAGACTGGAATACTACCAGAAGAGATGATAAAATCAGTATTTATCACTCTTCCTAAGAAACCTGGAGCAATAGAATGTGAATTACGTAGGACCATAAGTTTAATGAGCCATATCAACAAGATACTCCTAAGAATTTTGATGACAAGAGCTAAAAGTAAGATACAAGCTGAAACAGGTAAAGAACAATGTGGTTTTGTGAAAGGCAAGCTTACAAGAAATGCAACAAGCTATTCAAGTGCAAAAAGATTTGTTTGTTTTATCGACAACACAAAAGCATTTGATAAAGTGAAGCACAATAAGTTATTTGAAATATTACAGGAAACTCTAGATCTAGCAACAGGATATTCCCTAGGACCTTGAGGGAAGTAAGTGTAGAAATAGCAGGGGCTCTGACAGAAATATTTCAAATGTCATTAGAAACGGGAATGGTGCCGGAGGATTGGTGTATTGCTCATGTGGTTCCATTGTTTAAAAAGGGTTCTAAGAGTAAACCTAGCAATTATTGGCCTGTAAGTATGATGTCAGTGGTGGGTAAATTAATGGAAAGTATTCTTAGAGATGGTATATATAATTATCTGAATAGACAGGGTCTGATTAGGAACAGTTAACATGGATTTGTGCGTGGAAAGCCATGTTTGATAAATCTTATTGAATTTTTTGATGAGGTTACTAGGAAAATTGATGAGGGTAAAGCGGTGGATGTTGTCTATATGGACTTCAGTATGGCCTTTGACAAGGTTCCACATGGAAGGTTAGTTAGGAAGGTTCAATCGTTAGGTATTAATATTGAAGTAGTAAAATGGATTCAGCAGTGGCTGGATGAGACATGCCAGAGAGTAGTGATGGATAACTGTTTGTCAGGTTGGAGGCCGGTGGCGAGTGGTGTGCCTCAGGGATCTGTACTGGGTCCAATGTTGTTTGTCATATACATTAATGATCTGGATGATGGGGTGGTAAATTGGATTAGTAAGTATGCAGATGATACTAAGATAGGTGGCGTTGTGGATAATGAAGTAGGTTTTCAAAGCTTGCAGAGAGATTTAGGCCAGTTAGAAGAATGGCTGAACCTATCTCATGTGGATAGGTTGGTGAAGAAAGCTTTTGGTATGCTGGCCTTTATAAATCAGAGCATTGAGTATAGGAGTTGGGATGTAATGTTAAAATTGTATAAGGCATTGATGAGGCCAAATTTGGAGTATTGTGTACAGTTCTGGTCACCGAATTATAGGAAAGATGTCAACAAAATAGAGAGAGTACAGAGGGGATTTACTAGAATGTTACCTGGGATTCAGCACCTAAGTTACAGAGAGAGGTTGAACAAGTTGTGTCTTTATTCTTTGGAGTGCAGAAGATTGAGGGGGGACTTGATATAGGTATTTAAAATTATGAGGGGGATAAAAAGAGTTGATGTGGATAAGCTTTTTCCATTGAGAGTGGGGGAGATTCAAACAAGAGGACATGAGTTGAGAGTTAAGGGGAAAAAGTTTAGGGGTAACACGAGGAGGAACTTCTTTTCTCAGAGAGTGGTAACTGTGTGGAACAAGCTTCCAGTAGAAATGGTAGAGGCAGGTTCGATTTTGTCATTTAAAAAAAATCGGATAGATATATGGACAGGAAAGGAATGGAGGGTTATGGGCTGAGTGCAGGTAGAAGGGACTAGGTGAGAGTAAGCGTTTGGCATGGACTAGAATGGCCGAGATGGCCTGTTTCCATGCTGTAATTGTTATATGGTTATATCTAGATTTGAAAGACCTCCACCTAATCAGAAATATGTATTGGGAACAAACTGCCGCTGTAAGAATAGATGGAGAAGTGAGTCAATTTACAAAAATCAAGAGAGGCATTAGACAAGGGTATGTTTTCTCCCCTGATTTATTTAATGTGTACAGTGAAACAATATTATTAAAAATAGGAGACATTCTTGGGAATCAAAGTTGGTGGTGAAAACATCAATAATTTCAGATACGCAGATGACACTGTTAATTGCAAGTACGGAGGAAGAACTACAAAACTTAATTGATATAGTTGTTGAAGAAAGTGAAAAAATGGGTCTATCTATCAATTGCAAAAAGACAGAATGTATGGTGATATCCAAAAAGAAGGAGAATCCTATCTACAGGCTGAGAATAAACAGAGAAGACATAAAACAAATACAGAACTTTTGCTACTTAGGAAGCTGGGTGACATCAGATGGCAGGTGCGACATGGACATCAAAAGAAGAATAGGGATGACAAAAGACACCTTTACGAGAATGAAGAGTATACTGATCAATACTAAACCAGGCTTGACAACCCGCCTCAGAGTACTGAAATGTTACATTTATCCAGTTATGTTATATGGCTCAGAATGCTGGACAGTATCTAGTAACATGAAGAAACCATTTGAAGCAGCAGAGATGTGGTTTTTGAGGAGGATGCAAAGAATATCATGGATGAAACAAATATCTAACGAGGATGTCATGAACAGAGCAAGCACAAAAAAAGAAATAATGTATGAGATCATGAAAAGGCAATGTAACTTCATTGGACATGTGATTAGGAAAGAGGAGTTAGAATGGACGGTAATTGTGGGAAAGATTGAAGGGAAGAAAGCAAAAGGAAGATAAGGACAAATGATGATGGAGACAGCAGCCAGAGAACTGGAAATGAATACCAATGAATTGATCCACTTGACCCGAAACAGGAGTGTGTGGGCTCACACTGGGCATGGCACCTGATGATGATGATGATGACATCCTGAGGTTGTGAGCCCTTGTTCTCGATCTTCAATGTGTGGAAGCATTCTTCTTGCATTCAGCTTTGCAATTTGTGTCAGAATTTTGTACGCTTCAATAAGATGCAGGTTGAATCAGTGGTGAGAAAGGCAAATATGATGTTAGCATTCATTTCAAGAGGACTAGAATATAAAAGCAAGGATGTAATGTTGAGACTTTATAAAGCATTGGTGAGGCCTTACTTGGAGAATTGTGAGCAGGTTTTGGCCCCTACCTTAGAGAAAATGTGCTGATACTGGAGAGGGTTTCAAAGGAAGCTTACGAAACTAATTTCAGGATTGAATGGCTTGAAGTACGAAGAGTGTTTGATGGCTCTGGGCCTGTATCCACTGGAATTCAGAAGATTGAGGGGTGATCTCATTGAAACCTATTGAATGGTGAAAGGCCTTGAAAGAGTGAATGTGGCGAGGATATTTCCTAGGATGGGAGAGTCTAAGACCAGAGGACACAGTCTCAGAATAGAGGGGGGTCCTTTTAGAATGGAGATGAGGAGGAATTTCTTTAGCTAGGGAGTGGTGAATCTGTGGAATTCTTTGCCCCATGCAGATGTAGAGGGCAAGTCTTTATGTATGTTTAATGCAGAGGTTGATAGATTCTTGATTGGTCAGGGTATGAAGTGATATGGGGAGAAGGCAGGAGATTGGGGCTGAGGGGAAAGTTGGATCAGCTGTGATGAAATGGTGGAGCAGATGCAATGGGCCAAACGGCTTAATTCTGGTCCTATATCTTATGGTCTTATGTCCTCTGTTTCTTCTAAACGCTAGTGAATACATGCTGAGCTGACCCAGTTACTCCTCATTCAACAGTTGAACATCTGAAGAATCACTCTTCATTGGCACGTAAGTCTTTTTTAGGTAAGGAGAGCAGGAGTGCATGCAATATCCCCGTTTCACCAAAGGGCTGTATAATTATAGGCATTCTTTCTTCAAACATTTAGTAATGAAAGTCAACATACTACTTGCTTTCTTAACTGCTTGCTCTACCTGCATGTTTGCTTTCAGTGACCGAAGGACACCTAGATTCCTCTATACACCATTTATTAACATTATGCTGCATGTGCCATGAACTTGACAACTCACACAACTTGTCTAGATAACCTGAAGACCGGTTGGGTTGAGCTGTTCTTCGATCTTGGCAATTTACTTGCAAACGTTTCATCACCAAGTGAGGAGACATCGTCAGTGCGCTGTTGTTTGTGCTGTGTCCTCCAAATGCTTGGCCTTTACGTACTTTTCAATCATTTACATCACAAGAGCCACAGCTGGCAGTTATATTTGTCATAAATTTGGAAAATATAAGATGATGCAGGGGATCTGCATAAGTTGGTTATAACACTTTCACACTCTGATACATGAGATGGAATCTAAGGAATGCACTTAGCCTACAAGAATTCCCTCGTGATTGGCTTTATGAAAGTATTGGAATACAAGATTTTAGTAGAGGACTAATTTGCATGATTTTAATAATTTGCATTTTGCAGCCAACTGAAAATGCAAAAAATTGACGGGAAAAGTTCAGGTTCTGGACATGATGTGCATACACATCTTCCTTCGTCAAAATGGATTCAGCATCATGGGCTCAAGAAAAGCAGATTAACTCTGTCTCAAATTCTATCACAGATTGGATTTAAACACAGGGAAGGTAATGTTTACTCTATTGTATACAGAATGACATCATTATATAGTTGTGAAGCTTTTGCTTAATTGCTAACTGTGCCATGTAACTTAGAAGATGTAGATGCTTGCAGTAAACTACAAGGTTAATGGGTGCAATTATATTATGGCATGCTGAACTGAAAATACTTCTAAGTTAATATTTCTGACTGGTGCTTAATCTTCATTCTAGAAATCAAAAAAAAGTTGGGGTACAGTCTCTTTCTTGGGCATGAAAAGGCAGAGTCTGAACTTATAACTTCAGGGAAAGCAACGAGATTGGGAACAGCTTGAAATTCACTTTATTGTGAAAGCATCCACCCAAGTTTTCAAATACAACTGAAAGTGTTGGATATATCCGACCAGTCATCCCGCAGCTGTGGGAAAAGATAAAAGAGTTTGTCCATTTGTTTTTCTATCTATTTATCTATCTATCGATTTATTTATTTTTATTGAGCTACACTGTAGAATAGGCCTTTCTGGCCATTCAACCTGTGTCACTACAGCAGTCCCCCAACTTATTCCTAGCCTAATCACAGGACAATTTACAATGACCAACCGGTACGTTTTTGGACTGTGGGAGGAAACCAGAGCACCTGGAGGAAACCCACATGGTCACCGGGAGGACGTACAAACTCCCTACAAGCAGTGGTGGAATTGAACCCGGGTCGCTGGTACTGTCAAGTGTTGTGCTAAGCACCATGCTGCTGTGCCACCCCACACCCACCCCCCACCCCCTGCGCTTTGCTTTAGATAGAAGACTCGTAGTCAGAATTGGGAAGGAGACAAAAGAAGTATGTTTTGCTACAGATCTCCTTCTCAGTTCCTAAGTCTTTGACCTGAAGCGTTAGCTTTTTCTCTTTCCATGGATGTAGCCCGACCTGATGAAATTTTCCAGCATTTTCTGTTTTCAGTTCACATTTCCAGCATTCCTTGATGACTAATTTACTTGGCTCAGCACAACACTGTGGGCCGAAGGATAGGTTCCAGGGCTGAACTGTTTCATAGTCTATATTCTATCTGCAGTATTTTATTGACTCTCACCTGAGTTTTTGATGTCTTTAAATGTTATATTTACAGATTCATACAGCACAGTAAAAGGCCCTTCAGCCCACAAAATCCATGTTGTCTATCACCTATCTATACACAATCCATTTACCAACACTTGCTCCAGAGCCCTCCATGTCTTAGGAATGCAAGTGATTTTCCACTTGCTTGGTAGCACTGATTTTACCATCTTCTCAGGCAGTGTGTTCCAGATAGCTCTCACTCTCTGGGTGACAAAAAATCTTCCTCAGATCCACATATCTCACAATAAATCCATACCTCTGGTTTTAGATTCTGCTGCCGTGGAGAAGTATTTAGCCATAAAATGTAAGGCATAGGAGCAGAATTAGGCTATTTGGCCCATGAAGTCTTCTCTACCATTCCATCAAATTTATTATCCTTCTCAACCCCATTCTCCTGCCTGCTTCCCATAACCTTTAACACCCTTACTAATCAAGAACTTATCAGCCTATTTTGTATTATCTAATCTCTATCCCACTCTTAATTTTCTGTCAGATTCCCCTGTCAGCCCCCTCCACTTCAAGGAAAACAAACCCAACCCAGCCACCCTCTTCTCATAACTGAAAACTGCATCCCAAGAAATATCTTGGAGAATCTCATCTGCAACCTCTCCAGTGTAACCATGTCCTTCCTATAATGTGCCGATGAGAAATCCAGATAATATTCTAGCTATGACTTAACCAATGTTTTATAAAGTTGTATCAAAACCTTTCATCTCTGTACCTTGGCTAATGAAGGCCAGCATTCCATGTGCATATTTCATCACCCTACCTACCTGTACTGCCGCATTCAGCAGTCTTTATACGTCAAGATCTCTTGGTTCCTTAATACTTCCTGGGGTCCTAGCATTTGTGGTACATGTCCTACTCTTTATTAGATGCCCCAAAATGTATCACATTTATCAAGATTGAATTCCATCTGCCATTGTACAACCCAACTTGCCATCGGATCTGACCTGTGGCCTAAGACTACCTTCCTATCAGCAACACTGCCAATTTCATGTCATCTGCAGGCAGCCTGATCACACCTTCCATATCAGAGAGGCAGCATGATAGTGTAGTGGTTAGCACAATGCTTTACAGTACAGGCGACCTGGGTTCAATTCCTGATGCTACTTACAAGGAGTTTGTATGTTCTCCCTGTTTGTATACTGACATTAATTCATTGATGTACATAACAAACAGCGAAAGGTCCCTATAGTACATCACTGGTGCCAGCTTTCCAAACACAATAGTAATCCTCCACCATCGTCCTTTGCCTTCTATCAGCAAGCCAGTTTGTGATCCATTTTGTCAGCTTATCTTGGATCCCATGGGCAATAATGTTTTGGCCCTTGTCAAAGGCCTTACTGAAGACTATGTAAATCACTGCCCTCAACAATATATTTGGTCACCTCTTCAAAAAAAAATAGGTGAGACATGAATTTCCATTCCCCAAATCCATGCTGGCTATCCTTGACAATCCCTGTCTTTCTATATGTAGACTAATCTTTTCCCTCAGGACATTTTTCTAAGAATTTCCCTACCACTGCCGTTAGATTTACTAGCCTATAATTACTTGCCAGTGCTCCCTTCTTGCATCCAGCTACATGTTGGCTGTCTTCCTGTCATCTGGCACCTCACCTGTGGCCAGAAGATTTAAATACTGTCTACTCCTGTATTACAGAAGGGTCATGCCCCTAGAAAGCAGTTTGTATTGTGACTTCCTGTAACATAAATCCCTTTTTTCCCCTATTGAATCCCAAGCTCTGTGTGGAGATGTGCTCCTATGGGAAATATTTCTCTCAAAAGCAAAGCCTCCACATGTGTATGGCCTATAGGCAGGGGAATTCTGACTGAAGAGAGAGTGTTGTTGTTTTAATTAAATAGAAATGGATGTTGAAATAGAGTCATACAGCGTGAAAACAGGTTTATTGGATCAGCTGGTCCGTCCTGATCAAAATTCCCATCTAAACAAAAGTTGTTGCATTTGCCCCTGTTGGCCCATGTCCCTCTAAACTCATCCTAGCCATATACCTATCCAATTGGTTTTTAAATATTATTAATGTACTTGACTTAGCCAGCTCCTCTGGCAGTTCATTCCACAAATGGTGAAAAAGATGCTCTTCAGGTTTCTATTAAATCTCTCCCCCCTCACACTAAACCTGTCTCCTCTAGTTCTTGATTCCTTAGTCCTGGGAAAAAGACAAAGCACGTTCACCCTCTCTATGCCCTCTTGATTTTAAACACCTCTGTAAGATCACTCCTTATTCTCCAATGGATAAATAAAGTCGCAACCTGCTCAACCAGACTCCATAACTCAACCTCTTGAGTCTGGCAATATCCAGTACCTCCCATATCACAGAGTCCTAGAGCACTGCAAGTCAGAAACAGACCGTACAGCTCATTTAGTCTGATTACCTTTTTACTTTGTATTTCAAACATTTGGTAATGATTTGTGTATCTCCTTCAGGGTCCCAGCAACCTCCTTTCTTGTCCCAGAGAGCAGCCTGGTATTTAATCCCACTTTACAGTGCCTTAGTGTATTAGGTATGCTTCTGTGACCAAGAAGCATGTTCATATTTTCTTGTGACTGTTACGTACCCCGTAACTGGGTTGCCAAACCAGCAGAAATGGATCACTCAGTTGGAGTCTGGAGTACTAGAACTAAGAAAGTTTTATTAAAGAAACAAGCAACACAGTAATCGAAAGGATAATAAATGCAACAGTTCAGCGATGATAAACGCACATGTGCACAGAATTAAGATAACAGCATCAATCAAGCTCTATCGTTGTCTAGGGGTAAATGACCAAATTTCAAAATGACTCAAAGTTCAGTCCAGTTAGTAGTTCAGTTCGCAGTAATCGTTGCCATGGCGATGGATAACGTGCGGGAAGAGAGACAGAGAGAACAGGAACAACTCATCATTCAGCACAGCTTCACTCACAGACCGGCGAGATGCTCACGAGCAACTTTTGGGCGGGTCCTTGGTGATGTCACCTGAGGTCACCGACTGTGACCCCTCCTCCAGATGTGGTCGATCCTCTGCAGTGAACCCGGCACCCAGGCAAGGGCGGACACACACCGGGTTCCCGCTGATCGTACCTTTCCACCCTTGTCGTTGTCTGGCACTTCTCACCCACTCGTGAGAGGCGCACCGCTTCCAGGGTCTCGTTACCTTGGGTGGCGTGTGTCCCTGTCTTAGCGAACCTGTCCCTTTTTATCCCCCTGCTGGGGTATCACCTGTCCAACACTTCAAACAGTTCAGGGTTCAAAGGGGGAAGCCGCTCCAGACAGCTCTCTCTCCCACATCCCTTCATTATACATCTCCAGACGCTGCTCCATTGTTCCTTATCTCTCCTTCCCCTGAGGGCAGGTGGCAGACCAACTGCTGATGCCACTGATGCTAGCCCAGGCCAGCAAACATCTTAATTTTATGTGTATTCTCGTAACATGACTTAAAACCATTTAGCCCACAGAGTTCCTTCTGGCTCTTAATACCATAAGACCATAGGACATAGAAGCAGAATTAGGCTATTCAGCCCATCGAGTTTGCTTTGCCATTCCATCATGGCTGATCCCGGGTCATACTCAACCCCTTCTCGCCATATGTACGCATAAATCCTATTCCCCAAATACTTCCTTGTATTCGAATCGCTCTCAAATGCCTATCAACTTTCCTCTGATTCTTTTGCCACTCACTGACACTCAAGCACAGTTTGAAGAAACTAATTAACCTGGTTTTGGGATGTGGGATGAAAACAGAGCACCCTGGTGAATCCACAATGCAAATTCCACACAGACAGTAGCAGAGGTCAGGACTGGACTCAGTAATTGGAACTGTGAGACAGGAGCACCAATGTTGTGCCACTTGGTCTACGCTAGTAATCTGTTTGAAATATTAAAATATTTCTACACATAAATGATTTTTTCTTGATAAACATATAAATTTGTGTCACAGATTTTGACTGCAGGTTGCAAAAGTCTGTGTCTTCATGTTATGGTGAAGGATTGTTTCAGCAGTATTTGAGAAAAGATGGCAGAATTTATAACGTAAGTATATGAATTACTTGTCAATAAGCATTTTTTCTACTGTAACTATTATTCTGAATGATAAATAAGTAGAGAAATTAGCAAAAAAAAACTGAAGAGAAGCAAACATTATTTCAACTCAATGCTCTGTCGTCAGAGATGGGAAAGGACAGAAATGCTTGACAATTCTAGATGGTGTGACAACATCTGGATTATCATATCCATCAACCTGTCTATTTTTCTCTTCAGACGTTGCTAAACATTCCTAGCACTCTAACTTTTTTTTAATCTCTGATTTCCACTGCCACATCAACTGTTCTTGTAGCCCCTAAAAATGGATTCCTCTGCTTACTTAACGTCGGTTGTAAATGAAGTGCAACTCTTTGACCTTCTCTTTCACCTTCTTCCACCTAACATCTGTTTCGCCATCCTGACAAGCTAAAAGAGCTTGAGTTGGCTCCTGGAATGGGGAGATTTTTGCTCAAAGAAATGAGTTTGTACCAAACCAAGATCTTTGAGCATTGATTCTATTTCTTTGTTTTACTATGAATGCCTGCAGGAAAATTAATCTCAAGGTAATATATGGTAACATGTACACACTCTGATAATAAATTTACTTTGAACTTTGAACTTTTGAACTGGAAAAGAGTGCAAATTGTTTTGAAAATTGAATTAGGAGAGATAAGTGGTTAGTTATCACATTGGGTTCAAAGATATCAGATCCCCCTTTGATGTACAAATCTTTTTGCAAGAGGTAGACGAAAAGGGAGTAAGCCCATTTTATCTGCAGACGCTGGATGTATTGGTGGACAGTATTGACTAAAGTTCAAAAGTTCAAAGTAAATTCATTATCGAAGAACATCTATGTCACCATATACAACCCTGAGTTTCATTTTCTTGAAAGCATTTTCAGGAAAATAAAGAAATACAATAGAATTTATAAAAAATAACTATAAATACTGGCAATCATCCAGTCTGCTAAAGAAGTCAAATTGCGCAAATATAAAAAAGTAAATGAATATTACTGAGTTGGAAGCGCCCAGCAGAGTCCTAATTTGTTACTGGGAGAATTTGCAAAGTCTGTGCTAACAGCACAGAAGATCAGGTTTGAACACACTCACAGGAGTTGTGCGGAAGCAGCACTACTTGCTGTATTAACCAACAGCTGAATTCATTGGTGGCAGAACTGTCCCAGTTACAAGGACAACATGGATAAAGAGCTGTAATATCTTGGTGGGAACCACATATGATGGTCTACACTCAAACTCTCAGCAATTGTAAAAGAGAATTTTTGCATTCAAAGCAATTGGGTCATATGATAATGGGTCAAGAAGGAAGGACAATGTTGAAAACAGATGTGACCTTCTACCCTCAAGCCTATTTGTGGATCCTGCTGCTGAGAGGCCCTCTTGTATGGGAGCTTTCCATATTGCTGTGAAAATACAGTACCATTCTACTTTTTAAAGTTGTCTGATCCTTCCCATCTGTCAAGGTCTTTCTGTTATTTTGGTATTAATTTGATCAATTTCTCTTATTTGAACATAGTTTTCTCTAACTTGTTATGATTTCACCCCCTCCTCCTTTTTTCTTTATCCATTTCCCATCCTGGCTCCCTTCTTATATCTTCTCTTCTCCCCATCTGCCCATCATCTCTCTCTGGTGCCTCTCCTCCTTCTCTTTCTTCCACCATCCACTCTCCTTACCTGTCAGATTCCCTCCTTTTCAGTCCTTCATCTCCCAGTTTCTCAGTTCACTCGCCCCTCACCCACCCACCTATCATCTTCCTCCTTGTACTTCTTTCCCTCCACCCCCACCTTCTTATTCTGTCTTCTTCCTTTTTCCCTTCCATTCCTGAATAAGGGTCTTGGCCTGAAACATCGACTGCTTATTCATTTCTATAGATGCTGCCTGACCTGCTGAGTTCCTCTAGCATTTTATGTGTATTACGCTCGATTTCCAGCATCTGGAAAATCTCTTGTATTTAGGAAAATAAATGAGTTATTTTCTCTTTCTTCCTCACACCTTCTCCAAAGCAGCATTGCGAGTTTTGTATTTGAACTATTTGGTGGCATGGGCCAAAATTTTATGGTTACAAGGACAGCAAAATTGTTGGTGTTGGGCACCAAATAACTGTGAGACTGACAACAGCTTCTGGAGAATTTACAAGCATAGTTAAACTGCTAGAAATTCCTTGTTCCTGCACAAGTAATTAATTCCAAGATATTCTGGAAGTATTATTTTCTGTTACATGAGATGTAAATCATTTTATTTAATTGAGTTCCAAGTTATATTTGCAGCTTAGCAGTCTCCCTGGTCTGAAAATTCTTTTTAAATGTGTGGTTTGTAATTTCCTGGACATTTATGTCAGAACATTTTAAATTTTAGACAGTTTTGTTCATTTTACAAATACTTTCAATGTTTTGATCCTTCGGTAATTTTGCTTGCGTGTTCCAGTCTTTATTTCGTGGTCTGTAAAATAACAATATTTAAGATGATTAAAAGTTGTGCTTTTCACTTGTTGGCTTGCAGCCTTTGAGAATCCTTGAACATGACTGGGTGCAACCTAGCTAAACTTGTGAGGCACCAGGGATCACTTTGAATAGAGAACATAGAACAGTACAGCACAGTTCAGGCCTTATGGCCAACAATGTTGTGCCGACCTTTTAACCTATTCGAAGATCAATCTAACTCTTCCCTCCCACATAACCCTTTATTTTATAGTACATATCTGTATTTTAAGGATGAAATATGAAGGTAAGCTAGCTAATAATATAAAAGAGCATACCAAAATTTTTTTTCCAAATATGTAAAGAATAAAAAAGAGGTGAGAATGGATATCAGACCACTGGAAAATGATGCAGGTGAGGTAGTAAGGGGGGACAAGGAAGTGGCAGAGGAACTTAATAAGTATTTTGTGTTAGTCTTCCATATGGAAGACACTAGCAATGTGCCGGAAATTCAAGTCTGTCAAGGAGAAGAAGTGAATGTTGTTGCTATTACTAAGGAGGAGGAGCTTGGGAATACGAAAGGTCTGAGGTAGGTGAGTCACCTGGACCAGATGGACTACACCCCAGGGTTTTGAAAGAAGTGGGTGAAAATATTGTGGAGGCTTTAGTAATGATCTTTCAAGAATCATTAGATTATGGAATGGTTCTGAAGGACTAGAAAATTGCAAATGTCACTCTGCTCTTTAAGAAGGGACAGAGGCAGATAAAAGGAGATTATAGGTTAGTTCACCTGGCTTCAGTGTTTGGAAAGATGTTGGAGTCCATTATTAAAGAGGTTTTGAGGTACTTGGAGGCACATGATAAAATAGGCCTTAGTCAGCATAGTTTCCTTAAGGGGAATTCTTGCCTGACAAATATGTTGATTTCTTTTGGGAAATAACAGGAAAGGTCGACAAAGGTGAGTCAGTGGATGCTGCTTACTTGGATTTCCATAAGGCCTTTGATAAGGTGCCACACATGAGACTGCTTAACAAGATAAGAGCCCATGGTATTACAGGAAAGGTACTGGAATGGATAGAAGATTGGCTGACTGGCAGGAGGAGGCAAAGAGTGGGAATAAAGGGGCTTTTTCTGGTTGGCTGCCAGTGACTAGTGGTGTTCTGCAGGGATCAGTTGGGACTGCTTCTGTTCATGTTCAAAACTTCAAAGGTTCAAAGGCTCATTTTATTATCAAAGGGTGTATGCAGAATACAACTCTGAGATCTGTCTTCTCCAGGTAGCCATAAAATACAGAAAACTATATAAGTAATTGAAAGAAAGACATTAATCCCCCGCCACAAGAAAAGAATAAGAAACCAAAACTCACAAACCCCAAACACCCCCAACCCCTCCCTCGCACAAAAGCTAACAGATTACCCAAACCCTCTGCCCGCCAATCCACAACAAGAAAGAATGAGTGAGAACACGAATAAAACAGAGAACTGAAAGAAGTCAATATGAACTAGAGTCCAATCTATAAATCTCAGAATTTCGATAACACTTCTGAGAACATCAGGACCCAGCTGCCCCCCCCCCCCAATGGCTGCAACTCAAACCAATGAGTTGGATGATGGAATTGATGACTTTGTGGCCAAGTTTGTCAATTATACAAAGATTAGTGGAAGGGCAAGTAGAGCTGAGAAAGCAAGGAGTCTGCAGAAGGGCTTGGACAGATTGGGAGGATGGGCAAAGAAGTGGCAGATGGAATATAGTGTTTAGAAATGAATTTTCATGCACTTTGGTAGAAGGAATAAAGGCTATTTTCTAAATAGGGAGAAAATTCAAAAATTAGAGGTGCAAAGGGACACGGGAGTCCTTGTGCAGGATTCCCTGAAGGTAAACTTGCAGGTTAATTCAGTGTTAAGGAAGGCAAATGCAATATTAGCACTTATTTCGGGGGGACTAGAATAGAATAGCTAGGATGTAATGCTGAGGCTTTATCAGGTATTGGTCAGACAGCTCTTGGAGTTATTGTGAGTGATTTTGGGCCCCTTATCTAAGAAAAGATGTGCTGGCATTGGAGATGGTCCAGAGGAGGTTCACGAGAATGATTTTGGGAACAAAGGGGTTAATGTATGAGGAGTGTTTGATGGCCCTGTACTCACTGGAGTTTAGAAGAATGGGTGGGGGACTTTAATGAAACCTATTCAATATTGAAATGGCTGGATAGAGTGGATGTAGGGAGGATGTTTCCTATAGTGGAAGAATCTAGGACCAGACTACCCTCAGACTAGAGGGACATCCATTTGGAACAGAGATGAGGAGGTGTGGTTAGCCAAAGTATGGTGAATCTGTAAAGTACATGGCACAGATGGCTGTGGACGTCAAGTCATTGAGTACATTTAAGGTGAAAGTTGATAGGTTCTCGGTTAGTCAGGTGTCAAAGGTTACAGGGAGAAGGCAGCAGAATGGGATTGACAGATTTGATGGGCTGAATGGTCTAATTCTGCTCCTATTCTTATGATCTTAGGTTTTTACTGTTGTCCATGTGCTTATCTAAGAGTTCCTTAAATGCCCTTAATGTATCTGCCTGGCAGTGCATTCTACTCAGCCACCACTCGCTTTCAAAAATACTTACCTCTGACATTTCACCCTTCCCATACATTCCTTCAAACACCTTAAAATCATGTCCCCTCATATGAGCCATTTTTATTCTGGGGAAAAGTCTCTTGCTATCCACTCGATCTATGCCTCTTATCATAGACAGACACATGACAGGGGAATAAAGGGATATTGTGATCAGCTGGGAAAATGGTTTGAGATTGATTTATTGAGATACAGAGTGGGATAGGCCCTTCTGGCCCTTCAAGCCTTGATCCTCTGACTTAATCTTAGCCTAATTGACAATGTCCAATTAACCTACCAACTGGTTTGCCTTTGGACTGTGGAGTACCCAGAGGAAACACACAGGGAGAATGTACAAACTCCTTACAGACAGTGGCGTCATATGAACCCGAGTCGTCTGTACTAACCACTACGCTACTGCGCCACCCTGCTACGCAACAACCACGTTTTGTATAAAATACCTTTTTCTGATGTTCCCCCCTTAAATGTGCCTCCAACCACCTTGAAATTATGCCTGCTCCCATTAACCTCAATGAACCTCGATTTTAATAAACAGGGGAATAGGTTCTAGAGCTTCCATTTCTTATCTTCTTATATTCTCCTTTGCAGATAACAGCCAATCAAGAACAGCTTCAGCAATTTGTTGTGTCTCTGACCAAGGCGATCAAGTTCTACCAGCAGCGACTGGAGTGGTTAAGCAGTGGGAGCCGCCAACTCTTTGGAGTAATTCAGGAGCGATGCATCACTATTGTTTTAGACTTTGCCCCAATGTCCGAGAGCTTGTTTCACCTTTGCTGCCATGTTCTTTGCATGGTTCTCCAGGAGCAAGTGGCACTGATTGGAAAGATCAACCTTATTAGGTGAGGAAAGATTCACTTATTCAACCAAAATGTGTGTTTTTCTACCATCATACCGAACAGAAACAGGCCCTCTGGCCCATCAAGTTCAGACCAATATCAAGTGCAACTTTTACACTAATCCTACCCTCATCCATTTTATTCCCATCTATGCTTGGACCACAGCTCCATGCTAGGTTATGTTGGAGACTGCCTAACAATTCTGGCTGACTGCCCAACTGCCTTGCTCAATGCATGACCATTTGAAGAGCAGCATTGTTGACATGACCAGTCAGAATTAGGTGAGACTGGACTTAGTCACAGAGGGTTAGTTGAGGATGGAGCCGGGTGTCTGCAGATCCAAGTCTGTTGGAGGCTGGAGGCCTCTCTTCGGGTTAAAGGACTGTATGAGCATGGGTGGGAGAAAGGAACAGGGTTTGTTTTTGCTGCTGTTGTTTGTTGCTTATTGTGTTCTGTTGTTCTGCCAAACATTTTACATTATGAGAACACTCAGTCCTCTTTTATTGTCATTTAGAAATGCATACATGCATTAAGAAATGGTACAATGGTTCTCCAGGGTGATATCACAGAAAACAGGACAAACCAAAGACTAACACTGACAGAACCACATAATTATAACATATAGTTACAGTAGTGCAAAGCAATACCATAATTTGAAGAAGAACAAACCACGGGCATGGTCAAAAAAAGTCTCAAAGTCCCGAGTCAATCAACTCCCAAGTCCCCGATAGCAGGCGGCAAAAGGGAGGAACTCCCTGCCATAAACTTCCGGCACCATCAACTTGCCAATGCCTTGGAAGCAGCCAACCACAGACGACACTGAGTCCGTCCACCTGAAAACTTCGAGCCTCTGACCAGCTTCTCCGATACAGCCTCCCTCGTGCCATCCTCTGCCGAGCGCCTTCAGCCTCGCCCCAGCTGCTGAAACAAGTAAAGCCGAAGATTTGGGGCCTTCTGCTCCGGAGATTCTGGTTACCACACAGTAGCAGCAGCAGCGAAGCGGGCATTTCAGAAGTTTCTCCAGATGTTCCTCCGTACTCTCGCGTCTGTCTCCATCAAATCAGAATTGTGTATGATACCCTACTTGACAGATTACAGATATCATTCACCGGAGAGGCCGCGCGCGCTGCCGTCGCGCCGCCGTCGCGCCGCCATCTTCTCCTCCTCCTTGTGGGCATTGTTATGTGGGCACCGCAATGTGTGGCAACACTTGTGGGCTGCCCCCAGCACACCCTCGGGTCTGTTGGCTGTTAAACGACACATTTCACTGTAAGCTTTGATGTACATAAATTAGCTTGAATCTTGGTGGATGATACCAAATGCCAGGATTTCCAGACACCTCCAGCATCTCCAGACACACAATCCAACTACAGGTTGCCAAATGTTGCTTAACACTGAGGAGGATTGCATTGGAAAGCTGAGTATTGATTTTGCTCTTTTTTTGAGATTCTGCATTGATAACCTTTTCTATTTTACTACTGAAATTCCCATTTAATATGTTTCTATGGCCTCTAACCTTTGACAATTGATGGCAACAGCTAAAGATTGCTAGAACAATTAACCACATCCCCATACACTATTGGAATCAGGTTTAATATCACTGGCATATATTGTGAAATTTGTTAACTTCGTGGCAGCAGTACACTGAACAATATAAATAAAAGCACTATATAAAATAGATTACAAATTACAGATCTTGAAGTGGCATAGATCAAAAGGGACGTCCTTAAATATTATAATAGTGCAAATTCAGATTTATTTTCCACATTAAAGCACAATTTACAAAGGATATAAAGGCTTTGAGGAGAGGTCCAAGAAGAGCTGAGTGACTTAAGACACAAGAGAAACTGGGATTGCTCTCCTTAGAGCAGTGATATTTGAGAGATTTGATGGAGGTCTTCAATATTAATGAGGGCTTGGATAAGATTATTAAAGTGAAACTTACCTCAAGATGTAGACGAAAGAATCAGAAGAGAAGAGACATGGAAAAACAATCTAATTCTTTTTTTTGCATGTGTGTCTGTGCATGTGCGATGTTGGCGGGCGATGTCTTTTTCATGCCTTTACAAGGCGCGGAGCAAGAGAGAGGGACTTTGTGGCGCACCACCCCTAACCCCCAAACACAGACATCTCGCAGCATTTTTCCCTCTTATTTTACGAGGTCGAGTTGCGATTTTGGCACTCAACCCGGCACGGATGGAAAGCGTACTCGGGAGTGGATCTGACTGGGTTCGAACCCGGGAACCTCCGTTCCAGAGTCCGGCGCTGATGTCATTGCGTCACCAGCCGGCCCGAAAAGCAATCTTATTCTAATCCAGTGAGCTCTGTGATCCAGGATGCCCTTTCTGATAGGCTGGCCAGTGGAAGCACACAATTTTAGATAACATTTTGAATGGTGAAGAAACTGTAGGTACACCAGAGGAAAACAGGATGAATTGGAATTGGAACTAATTTATTATTGTCACATACAGGAGTCCTGATGAAGGGTCTCAGACTGAAATGTTGACTGTTTATTCCTTTCCATAGATGCTGCCTGTCCTGCTGAGTTCCTCCAGCATTTTGTGTGTGTTGCCTTATTATTGTCACATGTACTGAGGCACAGTGAAAAGTTTGTCTTGCATACTGTCCACACAGTTCAAATCGTTACAGAGTGCATTGAGGTAGTACAAGGTAAAACAATTATGCAATGCAGAATACAGTCCAGCAGGTGCTGAGAAAGTGCAGCACCAGTAGACATCGGTAATGATTTCAAAGTACAGTCATGGGCATATGGGCAGAGTGGACTTTTTCAGTGCTTTACAGTTAGTATTTATGGAGAGCAGTGGATATATAAAGCATTGCGGTTTCAGTAGTTATCGAAAAAATAGTCATTAAGCTGGAAAGCATACAAAGTATATTTACAAGAATGTTGCCAGGACTTGAGGGATTGTGGTATGGGGAGAGCTTGGGCAGGCTCGGACTTTATTCACTGGGCCATACATGAACAGGGACTGACCTTACAGAAGTGTACAAAATAATAAGAGACGTAGATAGAGTGAATATGCACCATCCTTTTCTCAGGGAAAGGGAATTGGGAATTGGAGGGCACAGGTTTAAGGTGCGAAGGGTAAGGTTTAAAAGGGACCTGAGGGACATCTTCTGCATGCTGAGGTAATAAGTATATGAAATGAGCTGCCAGAGAAAGTGGTCGAGGCAGGTGCAATACAGACATTTGGATAAGTGTGTTCTCCCAATGTCAATGTGGTTTCCTCTGGGTGCTCTGGTTTCCTCGCACTTTCCAAAGATGTACAGGTTAGTAATTGGTCATTTGAGTGTAATTGGGCAGCGTGGGCTTGTTGGGCCAGAGGGGCCTGTTACCATGCTGTATCATTAAAATAAACAGTAAATTCCATGGACTGGAGGGGATTAGAGGGATATGGGCCAAACGTGAGCAAATAGGTCTAGCTTTGTGGGCACCATGTTTGGCATGGATGAGTTGGGCCTGCTTTCATACATATTATTCTATGACTCTGTTTGAATTACAAGGTTCAGCTCTCTGTACCACAGTTTAGGAAATAAGTTCTAGTCTTGGAGGCAGAATGGTTTGACACCTGAACTCAAGGAGTTAAATTTTAAAAAGAGCGATTATACAACTCAGGTTGCATGTGC
Organism: Mobula hypostoma; assembly: GCF_963921235.1. Lineage (NCBI taxonomy): Eukaryota > Metazoa > Chordata > Chondrichthyes > Myliobatiformes > Myliobatidae > Mobula > Mobula hypostoma. Next base: position 163,946,645 of record NC_086103.1, read on the forward strand.
TGGAATTTAATTTCAAGTTATTAAGGGAAGCTGTTGAGATAGATGAGAACTTTACCGACTGGTAGGGAATTCCACAATGAGGTGATGTGGTCAGACATTCTGAGCCAATTATTTTGGAAGTTAAATTAGGAAGTGATTCTATGCATAGTGGGTTGAAGTTTTGAATTCTCTTCCACAAACAGCAGCAAGGACTCCATCAATTATAGATTTTAAATCTGAGATGAATAATTTTGTCAAAGATCAAGTGACATTGGGACAGTGACGCATATGGAGTTAAATCACAAATCAACCATGATTTTATTAAATGGTTGAAAAGGCTTTTGGGGCCCCCTCTGTGGTACTCCAAGGTAATAAACAGAGTTAATGGTTTTAACAATATGTGAGTTTTCTAGACAGTGCAAAGCAAAACAAAAAAAAAATGATGCAGAGCATGTGAGAGACCTTTAAACCTGACGTTTTTGACTGTGATCCTGGCAGTGCACACTGGGTGAAATATTAAAACAGTTGAACCAAAGTAGTAGACTTATCAATTTTATCTAAACGTATTAACCAGCTTGTTAAAACAGTGCTGCTAATTTGGCCCTGTGTTTGATAAATACATATGAAAAACTGAGCTAGTGATGTCATTACACCAGTCAATCTTTTTCTTCTATTGATTCCAGCTTACTTTTATTTATTTATTTATGTATGTAGCTAAGTATCTATTTATCTGGAGGTACGTCACAGAATAGGTACTTCGGGCCCAACGAGCCACACTGTTAAGCAACCCCCTATTAAACCCAAGACTAATCACAGGACAATTTACAATGACCAATTAACCTACTGACTCGTATGTCCTTGGAATGTGGGAGGGAACTGGAGCCCCCGGGGGGAACTGGAACATCCAGAGGAAACTGGAACACCTGGAGGAATACCATGTGGTTTATGGGGAGAAATTAGAAACTCCTTACAAATGGTGCATATTTTGAATTCTGAACTCCAAAATGCCTCAAACTGTATTAGCGTTGTGCTAACCACTACAGTATCATGGCAATGAAGCAGCCCATTTCACCTTCAGGAAGATTAAATTTTCCCTTGGACCTCATTGCCAAATTCCCATTAAGATTATAGACTTTTTATTTTAATGAGTTTGGGGTGTGTTATGGACAGGGTTGATCAATATAGGTTTGTATTGAAAATGATCTTACGCATGAACCATGGATGTGTCATGTTGAATTGAACTTGTTCCAACAATCTGCATCCATTTCTGTAAATGGCCATAAGGAAGTACAGTAGTCTGCCAATCACCCTAATAAGCTCCACCATTAGTTATTACCAGTAGAAAATAAAAACTGAATGAAAAGCTATGTGCGATCTTAGAATGTCTCTTTCTGGAATTCAGTCAATACAGAATGGCAAGTGCAGTCGCATTGTTGTTGATTGCAAATTTTGGGCCAATCGTCAAACTGATGTGTTAATTAAAAAGCAGGTTCACAAAAATGATTCCAGAATTGAAAGGCTTATCGTTTGAGGAGTGTTTGGTTGTTCTGGGCCTTTACTCACTGGAATTCAGAAGGATGGGGGGGGATGTCATTGACACCTATCGAATATTGAAAGGCCTCAAGAGAGTGGATATGATGAGGATGTTTGTTAATGCATATATCTAATCAGCCAATCATGTGGCAGCAACTCAATACATATAAGGTTGTGGGCCCACTGGGGCCCTCCTTGTGGTAATAAACAGAGTTAATGGTGTTAACAATATGTGAGTTTTCTGGACAGAGCGAAGCAAGACAAAAAAAAATTGATGCAGAGCATGTGAGAGACCTTTAAACCTGATGTTTTTTGACTGTGACCCTGGCAGTGCACACAGGATGATATATTAAAATGGATGAACCAAAGTAGTAGACCTATAATTTTATCCAAACTTATTAACCAACTTGTTAAAACAGTGCAGCTAATTTTGCCCTGTGTTTGAAGGTTCAATTGTTGTTCAGACCAAACATCAGAATGGAGAAGAAATGTAATGTAAGTGACTTTGAACTTGGAATGATTGTTGGTCCCAGATCGGGTGGTTTCAGTATCTCAGACACTGCTGATCTGGGATTTTCGCACACAATTGTCTCTCGGGTTTTCAGAGAATGGTGCAAAAAGCCAGAACATTCAGTGAGCAGCAGTTCTGTGGGTGAAAACGCCTTGTTAATGAGAAAGGCAAGAGGGGAAAGGTCAGACTGGTTCAAGCTGACAAGAAGGTGACAATAACTCAAAATAACTACATACTACAATATTGTTTAGAAGAGCATCTCTGAATGCATAGCACGTCAAACCTTGAAGTTGATGGCTACAGCAGCAGAAGACCATACTGGATTTCATTCCTGCACCTTAATGTCCACTGAGTGTGGTGTTGCAGTTAGTTATGGCCAAGTTACAGTAGTGTAGGTAGTTGAAGATGCTAGGACCATGATGAGGTAGATTGTGAGTTCAAGAATTCACCTTTATCATACAAGGCTTTTGAGGTGAGATGTCCACTTGTTTAATTAAACACGATGCAGCTCTCCGTTCGTGCTCAAGTGGTGACAACAATGAAATGGTCTCTGCTTGTCACATTTCACATAAGATTGACAACAAATCTGGGATTTCCCACACAGAAGTAATTGAATGTGGAAAAAACTAGGTAGTTTTTGTGGTCACAACTCTGAAAGTTGTGCTGTTTGCAATCTTCTCCAGTGCTGCGGGTCAGCATGATATCATAGTGATTTGTGTAGTGTGCTACAGTATCAGCCACCTGTGTTCAATTGGTGCCACTTTCCGTGAGCAGTTTGTACGGAACTGTGTAAAGGTTATAAGTACGTATATATATCTCCAGAGTGGCTAAGATTTTTGCACAGTGCTGTAGTAATTTTAAGTATTGCACTGTACTGATACTGCAAAAAAAATGAATTTCATGATATTTGTCAGTGATGATAAACTTGATCCTGATGTGGGTCTCCATTGCAGACTGAGAGTGGGAAGGGGGCAGGGAGAGGGGAATCATGGTTGGGAAAAGGGGAATGGAGTGGGAAGACCAAAAGAGACCTTCTGTAATGATCAATAAACCAATTGTTTGGAATCAAATTATCTTTCCTAAACACAAAATATTCTGCAGATACCTCCCCCCACCTTCTTTATAGGGCCTCTGCCCCTTCCCTCTTCACTTCTGACGAAGGGTTCTGGCCCGAAACGTTGACTGATGTTTCCACGGATGCTGCCCGACCTGCTGAGTTCCTCCAGCGTGTTGTGAGTGTCAAATTATCTTTCCCGGTGTCTCAGGGCTGGGTGTGTCTGCACCTGTGCCAGTCCCTGCCCCTGGCACTCCTTCTCTGCCACCCATACCCCTCTTGTGGTGCCACACCTTTGCCATTCCCACCATCCTTTGCTCCCGTCAGGTTCACAAACTTGTTCTCCACTCCACATTGATACCTTAGGCTACTGTTTATATATGTGCCTTAGATTTTTGCACTGTACTGCACATTCTCCCCGTGACCACGTGGGTTTCCTCCCACATTCCAAAGATGTACAAATCGGTAGGTTAATTGTTCACATGGGTGTAACTGGGTGGCGTGGGCTTATTGGGCCAGGAGAGCTTGTTACCACGCTGTATCTCTGAATAGAATGGAAAATTTCAAGGGAAATTACAGGACGTGAATTTAAACTGCTTGCAATTAGGTCATGTGATAAATACATTGAAAATTGAAGTCTTTGTTACTGAGTTTTAAAAGGCACAGTAAGTTCATGTATAAAGAGAAGATAAGTAAAAGTGCAAGAGAGCCATCAACCAACTGATAAACATGAAGTGAGTGGAATCTTTAGATCTGTCAGGATGACTGGTGACATCAACCGAAAGAACAGGGGAAAGATTAGCATCTGCTTGAAGCAGGACTTTGAAGATCTTCTCAGCTGAGATTCTGTCTGACGTAGATGTCATTGTCTCTACTCACAGCAGAACCTTAGCACTACCCAAGCTGACAAGAGATTGTAAGGCCAGATAACAGCTCAAGCCACAATAACACTGCAACAGACATTAAAAACTCCCACTGAAGTTCTGAAATATCATGGAGAGATTTCATCAGTTCAAATTTATGATCTCTTATTCCTCACCAAGGAAAAGAGAATAATTACAGAGAATTTCCAAGATGTTCAGTCTTGACTGTCTTCAAGGAAGGAGACAAATCCAAATGAGGCAGTTACATAAAAATATCCTGTTGCCTGTCACAGGGAATGTCATGAGAAGTTTCTCCTTAATGCCTCTTCCCGAAGGCCAAACTTCTCCTCCTAGAATCACAGAGTGGATACTGTTCATCATGAGATGGGGTAGATAAGGATAGCTTCCACCCTGCTGTTAGCAGGCTCGTGAATGGTCCTCTCATGTGCTAAAAGACAAAATCTTGATATCCCAGTTGATCTCTTTGTGGTCTTTCACTTCAAGTCCAAAGTTCAAAGGAAGTTTATTATCGAAGTACATTTATGTCACCATATACAACCCTGAGATTCATTTTCTTGTGGGCATACTCAATGAATTCTTAATGGAATAATAACCGTAATAGAATCAATGTAGGATCACACCAACTCGGGTGTTCAACCATTGTGCAAAGGACAACTAACTGTGCAAATACAAAAATAAATAAATAATAATAAGTAAATAAGCAATAAATATTGAGGACATGAGACGAAGAGACCTTGAAAGTCAATCCTTAGGTTGAGGTAACATTTCAGTAATGGGGCAAGTGGAGTTGAGTGAAGTTATCCCACGTGGTTGAAGAGACTGATGGTTGAGGGGTAATAACTGTACCTGAACTTGGTAGTGTGAGTCCTGAGGCTTCTGTACCTTCTTCATGATGGCAGCAGCGAGAAGAGAATATGTCCTGGGTGGTGGGGTTGCCTGATGATGGATGCAGCTTTCCTGTGCCAAAGCTCTGTGTAGATGTTCTCAATGGTGGGGATGCACTGGACCGTATCCATTACTTTGTGTAGGATTTTCCATTCAAAGGTACTGGTATTTCCATACAAGGCCATGATGCAGCCAGTCAATATACTCTCCACCACATATCTATAAAAGTATGTCAAAGTTTTAGATGTCATGTTGAATCTTCTTCAAATCTTAAGGAAATAGAGGTGCTATCGTGCTTTCCTCAAAATTGTATTTATGTGCTGGGCCCAGGACAGGTCCTCCAAAATGATAATATTGAGGAATTTAAAGTTGCTGACCCTCTCCAGCTCTGATCCTCCGATAAAGGCTGGCTCATGGACATCTGGTTTTCTCCTCCTGAACTCAATAATCAACTATTATACTCCTCCTTCTCCAGCCTTGTATCCCTTTTGCCAATCAACCTCCCAGCGCTTGGCTCCATCCCTCCCCCTCCCGTCTTCTTCTATCATTTCGGGTCTCCCCCTCCCACTTTCAAATCTCTTGCTATATCTTTTTTCCTTTAGTCCTGACGAAGGGTCTCGACCCGAAACGGCGACTGTACTTCTTCCTATAGATGCTGCCTGGCCTGCTGCATTCCACCAGCACTTTGTGTGTGTTGCTTGAATTTCCAGCACCTGCAGATTCTCTCGTGTTGCGTCAATAATCAACTACTTGGTCTTGTTGAGATTGAGTGAGAAGTTGTTGTTGTGGCATCACTCAGCCAGATTTTCAATCTCCCTCCTATATGCTGATTCATCACCACCTTTGATTCAGCCTATGATAGTGGTGTCATCAGCAGACCTGGATATGGCATTGGAGCTGTGCTTAGCCACACAGTCACTAGTGTAAAGTGAGTAGAGCAGGGAGCTAAGCACATAACCTTGTTGTGCACTGGTACAACTACTACTATGTTGACTCAGGCCTAGGGGGCCGGCGTCGGGCACAATGACAAACTCTCCACTTCTCCCTCTCCCTCATCAGTGTGTTCAGTTCATCTACATTAGCCACGCCGCTGTCTTCTAGGAGCGTGTTGACCATAGTCTTGGGAGGGCGCTCGGGGTTCATCCGCCCTTGCTTGGGCTCCTGTATGATGACTAGGCTGGCAGGTAGCTCGGGGTGGCGTAGACAGTGCCCCGCTAGTTGCAGTCTTCTCGCCTCGATTTTAGTGGTGAGCATCGGTAGGTTGTTATAGAGCTCGACGTTCATTATGTGCTGTAGCCAACTCACGTCAAGAGCCATCCGGAGCATTCGTGTATAGCAACCATCTAGAGACTTTCGCATCGTCTTGGTGAGTGTCCACATCTCACATCCGTACGTGAGAATGGACTCTATGACTGCTATGAAAATCCTCTTTTTAAGCCCTCTGGTCAGGTTTGACTTCCAGATTTCCTTCATATCATTCATAGCCCTCCACGCCAGCACCTTCCGTATCTTTATGTCCTTCTCTGAACTCATCATTCTTGACCCGAGGTACTTGTAGTCAAAGACTTTCTTAATGGTATCATTCTCTACGGTCTTGAGAGTGCCTTCGTCGCAGTAAAACGCCATGTACTCTGTCTTTTTAGCGTTTTGGTGAAGTCCAACTTTATTGCACTCAATTTCCACTTTTGTCAATAGCTGCTGTGCTTCCTCCATCTGGTCAGAGAGCAGGACTATGTCATCTGCAAAATCGAGATCTGTGAGTGTAACTGGTCTGACCCTTTTGGTTCGCCCTGGTTTTATGGTAAAATCAAGCTTGTCATGATCTTTGGTAGCTTGTCGCAGAGCGTAATCAAGGACGGTTATAAAGATGTAGGGTACCAGAGTGTCTCCTTGCAGCACACCAGCTAGGAGCTCGAGCACTGCTGTTTCTCCGTCTGGTGATACAACTTTTGCCATGGTTTTGGTATAGCTGGACTCTATTGCTCTCAGTAGATGGTCTGGCACTCCGTAAGCTTTCAGGATCTTCAGCATTTTACCTCAGTGAATGGAGACGAAAGCTTTGCGAAAATCGATGTAAGTAAGCACAGCTGGTAGGTTGTTCTTCTTGACTTCCTCGATGATCCTACGGAGAGCAAGTATTTGCATTACTGTTGTGTGCTTCTGCCGAAAACCATTTTGATTGAATCTTAGCTTCGGGTCAATGGCAGTGCGAATCCCTGTTCAAGATCATCCGATTGTATAACTTCGCTAAGATGCAAGTCAAGCTGATACCGTGGTAGTTATCTGTCTTTGTGAGTGATCCAGACTTGGGGACTGGGATAATACTTGAGAGTGACCACTGTTCTGGTTTGCACTAGTGCTGATGGAGACTGCGTGGAGGAGATGTTATTGTCAATCCAACCTGAGTGGAGTCTGCAAGTGAAGAAATTGAGGATCCAGTTGCACAGGAAAGTATTGAGGCCAAGGTCTTGAAGCTTATGGATTTGTCTGAGGGGATGATGGTATTGAACGTCAAGCTGTAGTTGATAAAGAGCATCCTGATGCATGCATCTTTGCTGCCCTGATGTTTCAGGGTTGAGTGAAGAGCCAATCGGATGGCAGTTACTTGTGGACCTTTTGTGCAAGTAGGCAAATAGGAGTGGGGCCAAGTCGCTTCTCACATAAGAGATGATATGTTGAAACACCAGCCTCTCATCACACTTCATCACTGTGGATCTAAGTGCTACTGGAAAATATTCACTGAGGCAGGTTACCATCTTCTTCTTAGGCACTGGCATAATTGAGGCCTGCTTGAAGCAGGTGTGTACCTCAGACTGCCAAAGCGAAAGGTTAAAGATCTCAGTGAACACTTGTGCCAGTCGACCAGCACAGGCCTTTAGTACTTGGCCAGATACCCTATCTGGCCTGTATGTTTCGCATGAGTTCACCCTCCTGAAGGCTGCTCAGAGACTGAAATCACAGGATCACTGGGGCCTGTGGAAGTACATGATGGTTCGATGGTCAAAGCAAGGATAGAAGGCATGGAGCTGATCTGGAAGCAAAGCCCTGTTGTCGACTGTGTTGTTTGATTTCACTTTATAAGAGGTGATAGTATTCAAGCCTTGCCACAACTGTCGAGCATCCTTTGTTAATTCAAGCTGAGCCCAGAATTCCCACTTCGTCCATGAGATGGCTTTCGGAAATTGTACCTGGACCCCTTGTAACTTCCTTGGTCACCAGACTTGAACGCCTTTGATCTGGTCCTTAGCAGATTGTAGATCTCATGGTTCATCCAGGGCTTGTGGTTGGGGAAGATTTTGTGGGGCCACACTCATGTACATCTGTTTTTATTTGCCTGTGAAAATTGCACTTTCTCTGCAACAAATTCTATATAGCGCATTCTGTTTTTCTTTTTACTTCCTCAGTATACTGGAGGGTATACAAACGAAAGCTTTTCATTGCATCTTATACATGTGACAATTACAAACAAATAAACCTTCTGTATGTGACAAGCGGAAGGAAAGTACACTTTGTTGGGGGGATTAAAGGAGTAGACTATTTTCGAAATGGGGAGCAAATTTAGACATCAGAAGTGCAAAGGGACTCATGCAGGATTCCCTAAAGGTTAGCTTGCAGATTAAGTTGGTGGTAAGGAAGGCAAATGCAATGTTAGCATTCAGTTTGAGAGGATAGAATATTCAAAATCCAAGATTTTTTATGTCATTTTCTATATACAAGTGTAAGGAGAATGAAATAACTGTTACTCCAGATCCGATGCAGCACATAAAAAACACAAAAGATAAGGAGCAGAATAATAATAACAATAAATATAAATACATGATAGTTTATATACACAGATTGATTATATGTCTATAAAGTAATGTCAGGCTGTATATAAGGTGACTGATGGGACATTATAATAAAGTAGTGATGGAGTTAGTGAGTGGAGGTGTTGATCAGCCTTACTGCTTGGAGAAAGTAACCGTGTTTGACTCTGGTGGTCCTGGCGTGGATGCCATGTAGCCCACTCCCTGATGGGGGAGGGAGCAACAGTCCATGAGCCGGTGGGATCGTTCATGATGTTACTGGCCATTTTCCAGCACCTTTCTGTATATACGTCCTTGATGGTGGGTAGGCTGCTGCCAGTGATGCGTTGGGCAATTTTGATCACCTGTTGCGTAAAGTAATTGGGAGAAATCTATATAATTCGCGATCACCAACATTGAGTTGTGGTTTCACTTTAAGAGGCTGGTCTGATGTGATGACGTGGTTACGTAAGGATTTTTAGCGTGATTTTGTGGTTAGGTGAGGGAGTTCAATAAAATGTGTTACAGGTCTCATTAACCAGAAAGTGCCTCACTTTGTTTTATTTGTGAAAACCTACATCAGTGACCCCGATGCTCCGAGACCACTCCCGAGTTATCGAACATGTCGGCTTTGAAACTGCTGGAGTTTCAGGACCCAAATGCCATCCCTTAGTTTGTACAAACTTTGGCCCAGTTCGCTCTGCGAGAAATCACCACTGACGACACCAAACTCAACTACGTGGTAGTGTTGCTCAGCAGTTCCACAGCTGTGAGAGTGGTGAGTCTGCTTCAACACCTGACTGAACATGATAAATACCAGTTGCTGAAAACTCAGCTTTTGGACTATCGGAGTTTGAGCGCGCCAAACTCAGGGATGCTAGGTCTTCAGAGCTAATGGGCCACATGCTGTCCCTCCTGGGAAATCACCATCCTTGTTTTATTTTTACAGAACTGTTCATGCAACAAATGCCTGATCAAGTTTGCGTAGCCCTCGCTAATACACCTGTGATGGACTATAGGGAGCTTGCTAAAATGGCTGATAGTTTGCACTCGGCCAGGCAAAGGTACATAATCCCTCCTCATTCCTCTACCTCAGTAAGCCCGGTCAGCAAGGCCCCCAACTTAAGGATGCCCTTGAGGCCATACACATAGGAGTTGACTATGCCAGCATGGCAGCCGAGCAAGTTACTGACCCAGAGGTCCAGGCTTACAGAACAGCAGTCCCGGGCTTGCGGTTAGCTGACATTAAGTTCAGGGCAGCTGGGGTTTCTCTCCTGTGCGATGTCTCCACTGGTTGCTCTTGCCCCATCGTGCCCGCAAACTGGAGGTGAACTGTTTTGACTCTATACGTGGCCTCATGCATCCGGGTCGGAAGGCCTATCAGAAACCGGTTGCACTGAATTTTGTCTGGCACAGCCTCAGAAAGGATGTGGATGACTGGATTTCAGATTGTGTGGAGTGCCAGTGGACAAAAATTAGTTATCATGTTCAGGAGCCATTGGCACCTTTTGAGGTCTCTGAGCGATGGTTTCACCATGCCAATGTGGGCCTTGTTGATCCTCTTCCCCACTCCCATGGCTTCACACACCTTATCATGGTGGACCGTACCATCATGTGGCCAGAGGTGGTCCCTAGCATGGACAATGGCTGCAGACATGGTTTAAGCGTTCATCAGCACTTGGGTTGCTCAGTTTGGCGCACCATCTGATATTTCTTCTGACCATGGTCCCCAATTTGTTTCAGACCTCTGGGCTGTGATGGCTCAGAACCTTGGCGCTAGGCTACATCACACCGCGGTGTATCACCTGCAGTCCAATGGCCTCGGCAAATGGTTTAACAGCTCCCTAAAAGGCTGCTCCGAGCACTTCCCTGATCAATGGGTGTTGGCATGATTAGCTCCCATGGGTCCTTCTGGGACTCAGAATAGCTCCAACAGAGGACCTGCGGTCGTCCGTGTCCGTGTCTGAGCTGGCATACAGGCAGCCGTCACAAGTGGCAGGTGACTTTATTCCTGATGACTGGTCAGCTTCCTCTGCACATTCAATTCCTTTTCACCTATTCCTACCTCCCACATGGGTTCCTGTCGACCTAAATTCTGCCTTGACTGTTTTTGTCCGCCATGATGGACACCAACGTTCCCTTAGGCCCACTGACAATGGCTCGGTCTGGATTTTGGAGCAGGGAGAAAAGTCTTTTATCATAAATAAGAGGAATGAACCTGAACGAATTTCTGTAGATTGCCTTAAACCAGCCCACCGAGATTTGGAGTATTCCATTACCGTGCAACGTGGTAATCACAACGTGATCCTGAGTGTGGCAACACATCTATGGACAAGCCTGAGGCAACTGCAGTTCCTCCACCCATGGAACACAGGACCCGAGCCAGGTGACCCACCCGAGCTCCAGACAGGCTCATGACGCCAGTTTTAGTGAATTTTGGGTGAGTGTCTGTGTAGGGAAATGCAATTGGGAGAAATGTACATAATTCACAACCACCAACCTTGAGTTGGGGTTTCACGTTACGAGGCTGGTCCGACTTCGTTATGCAAGGATTTTTGGCGCACTTTTGTGTTTAGGTTCGGGGTTCAATAAAACGTGCTACGGGTTTCATTAAACATAAAATGCCTCCCTTCGTCTTATTTGTGAAAACCTACAGTGGTAGAACTTTCCTGTCCACTGCAGTGCAGCTCCTGTACCAAGCAGTGATGCAGCTTGACGGGAAGCTCTCTACTGCACATCTGTGGATTGACATGAGTATGGGTGCACAGCAAAGTCCAGCTGTCTTCAGCCTCCTCAAAAAGCAGAGGCATTAGCGACTTTTCCTGATGTGTTCTGGAACCATGAGTGGTTGTGTTTGATGTGCACTCCCAGGAGTTTGAATCTGCAGTTTCCACCGCTGTCTGCCGATGTAAAGGGTGGTGTGAGTGGTATAGGTTCTTCTGATGTCGATAACCATCTCTTTTATCTTGTTGACATCAAGGAAGAAGTTATTTGCCTGGCACCAGGCAGCAAAGATGTAAAAGCAAGAATGTAATCCTGAGGCTTTATAAAGCATTGGTTAGACCACAAGCGGAGTTTTGTGTGCCCATTTTGGCTGCTTATCTAAGAAAGGATGTGTTGACATTGGAGAGGGTCTGGAGGAGGTTCACGAGAATGATTCCAGGAATGAAAGAGTTAATATGTGAGGTGCTGAGGTGCCTTTGGTGGTTCTGGGCCTGTACTCGCTGGAGTTCAGAAGAATTTATTTATGTATCTATCGATCAATTTATTTACTTATTTAGAAACCTAACAAATATTGAAAATCTTAGATCGAGTGGATGTGGAGAGGATATTTTCTATGGTGCGGGAGTCTAGGACCAGGCGGCTGTGGAGGCCAAGTCATTGGATAGATTTAAAGTGCTGATTGATAGGTTCTTGATTAGCAAGGGTGTCAAAGATTAATAGAGAAGACAGGAGAATGGGGTTGAGAGGGATAAAAAGTCAGGCATGGTGAGATAGTGGAGCAGACTTGATGGGCCGAATGGCCTAATTCTGTTCCATTGTCTTGTGGTCTAAAATACAAACAGGATCAGCAACTGAGACATAAACTGTATCTGCCAGCAGGGGCTTCAGTTCTTAGCAAGAAATGCAGCTGGTTCCGCTCATGTAGAACCCAAAGTCATTCATATGGACTTGTACAATCTTCAACTTTAATAGCATCTCAAAGCTGTACAGACTTTTCAATTAATATAGCTGTGGGAAAAATAGAAATCAATGGAACAGAGAGAAATGAATTAATACCAGAATGAAACTAAAACCGCTATGAATGCTTCACAAATCCACAGAGAGAGAAGCAAACTGCAATTTCAGATGGAAGGAATATCGACTTGAAATATTTACTCTGGTTCACTCTCCACTGATTTTGAACCATAGAACCATAGAACCATAGAAACTACAGCACAGAAACAGGCCTTTTGGCCCTTCTTGGCTGTGCCAAACCATTTTCTGCCTAGTCCCACTGACCTGCACACGGACCATATCCCTCCATACACCTCCCATCCATGTATCTGTCCAATTTATTCTTAAATGTTAAAAAAGAACCCGCATTTACCACCTCGTCTGGCAGCTCATTCCATACTCCCACCACTCTCTGTGTGAAGAAGCCCCACCTAATGTTCCCTTTAAACATTTCCCCCCTCACCCTTAACCCATGTCCTCTGGTTTTTTTCTCCCCTTGCCTCAGTGGAAAAAGCCTGCTTGCATTCACTCTATCTATACCCATCATAATTTTATATACCTCTATCAAATCTCCCCTCATTCTTCTACGCTCCAGGGAATAAAGTCCCAACCTATTCAACCTTTCTCTGTAACTCAGTTTCTCAAGTCCCGGCAACATCCTTGTAAACCTTCTCTGCACTCTTTCAACCTTATTTATATCCTTCCTGTAATTTGGTGACCAAAACTGAACACAATGCTCCAGATTCGGCCTCACCAATGCCTTATACAACCTCATCATAACATTCCAGCTCTTATACTCAATACTTCGATTAATAAAGGCCAATGTACCAAAAGCTCTCTTTACGACCCTATCTACCTGTGACGACACTTTTAGGGAATTTTGTATCTGTATTCCCAGATCCCTCTGTTCCACTGCACTCCTCAGTGCCTTACCATTAACCCTGTATGTTCTACGTTGGTTTGTCCTTCCAACGTGCAATACCTCACACTTGTCAGTAATAAACTCCGTCTGCCATTTTTCAGCCTATTTTTCCAGCTGGTCCAAGTCCCTCTGAAAACCTTCCTCACTGTGTACTACACCTCCAATCTTTGTATCATCAGCAAACTTGCTGATCCAATTTACCACATTATCATCCAGATCATTGATATCGATGACAAATAACAATGGACCCAGCACTGATCCCTGTGGCACACCACTAGTCACAGGCCTCCACTCAGAGAAGCAATTCTCTACTACCACTCTTTGGCTTCTTCCATCGAGCCGATGTCTAATCCAATTTACCACCTCTCCATGTATACCTAGCAACTGAATTTTCCTAACTAACCTCCCATGCGGTACCTTGTCAAAGGCCTTACTGAAGTCCATGTAGACAATATCCACTGCCTTCCCTTCATCCACTTTCCTGGTAACCTCCTCGAAAAATTCCAACAGATTGGTCAAACATGACCTACCACGCACAAAGCCATGTTGACTCTCCCTAATAAGCCCCTGTCTATCCAAATGCTTGTAGATTCTGTCTCTTAGCACTCCCTCCAATAACTTACCTACTACTGACGTTAAACTCACCAGCCTATAATTTCCTGGATTACTTTTTGATCCTTTTTTAAACAACGGAACAACATGAGCCACTCTCCAATCCTCCGGCACTTCACCCGTAGACAGCGACATTTTAAATATTTCTGCCAGGGCCCCCGCAATTTCAACACTAGTCTCCTTCAAGGTCCGAGGGAACACTCTGTCAGGTCCCGGGGATTTATCCACTTTAATTTTCCTCAAGACAGCAAGCACCTCCTCCTTTTCAATCTGTACAGTTTCCATGGTCTCACTACTTGATTCCCTCAATTCCATAGATTTCATGCCAGCTTCCTTAGTAAGTACAGAGCAAAAAACCTATTTAAGATCTCCCCCATTTCCTTTGGTTCCGCAGGTAGCCAACCACTCTGATCTTCAAGAGGACCAATTTTATCCCTTACAATCCTTTTGCTCTTAATATACTTGTAAAAGTTCTTTGGATTATCCTTCACTTTGACTGCCAAGGCAACCTCATGCCTTCTTTTGCTAAACATTTCCAGCATATTTTTCATTTCCTATGCAGTGTTTTGATCTTGGGGACTTAAAAGTTTTTAAAAAATTTACGCGATTTATGCTATTATTTCTGGATTCTTGAACTATTTCGTCTTAGAGATTTTAACATTTGTCAGTAGACCTTGTATTTTCCCCTCTGTTTACAGCCTCTTTGTTTAGAAATCCTCCAAAACTTATGACAGTGGAAGCCTGCCATGTCATCAGCAGGCCATCTCATATTTCCCGGAAACGAGCCCTGTAAACGTAACAAGTTCAGCAAGATGATCTATCTGCAGCAAACATCTTTATTATCATCAGTAATCTGAGAAGTTATGGTAGACGTATGACTTGGCGTAATTCTACAACTCTGTGATGTCAAAACGAGAATGTATATAAGGATCTGAAAGTGGCCGAAGAGTAATATCAGCGGGGTCTAAAGAAAATTAAACAGTAATTTTTAAAAAAGGACTTAGTGTTTTCCCAGCATCCGTATATGACAATAAACTCTTCTCGGGCTTCCAACAGGGTACAGGTATCGATTATAACCGATGGTTCGATGACAAACTCTGCCATCTTCATCAGGGGTGATGCCTGGACATGTCTAGTCATGGACTAGATGAAGATGGCAGAGTTTGTCATTGAAACGTCAGGTATAATCGACATCTGTACCTGGCAGGAAGCCCGAGAAGACTTTATTCGTAAACAGTAATTTTTTTTTTCTCTAAGTTTCACTACTAGGCTCACTAACTCTGAGAAGCAGAGGGAATTGCGTGTCCCAGTGCATGATCCATGAAAGACGGGTACGGCAGGTAATTAGGAACACAACAGAACACTTCTTTATTATGAAGGGAATTGAACACAAAAATAGGGAGGTTATACTACCGGAATCAGATTTATTATCACTGGTATACTTTGTAAACATTGTTACTTAGTGGCAGCAGTACAATGCAAGATATAAAGACAACTATAACTTATAATAAAAAGTAAAAATAGAAAATGAAAAAAGAATAATAAATAAACAGTCAGTTAGATAGACAATGCAAAAATACACGGGTCACTGCTGTGACTCCATTGTAAGCACTGTGTTCAGTTCTGGTCTCTTTATTTAAGGAAGGACGTAAGTGCATTGGAAGCAGTTCAGAGACTATTGCCTGGAACGGACATGAAGGTTGAGCAGGCTAGGGTTTGTATTTACGGGAATTTAGAAGAGTAAGAGGGGCCTCATTGAAATATACAGCCGTAGAGTAATAAAGCATGGAAGCAGGCCCTGTGGGCCGACTTGTCTATACTGACTGATTATACAACATTTACAATCTCAAAGGATTCAAATAGGCTGAATGCCAAGAGGATGTTTGAGAGTCAGAGAGTCACAGAATACAGCAGCACAGAATCAGGCCCTTCTGCCCTTCCAGTCTGTGCTGACATGTTTTTCTGCCCAGTCCCATCTACCTGCATCCAGACCATAGCCCTCCATACCCCTCTCATCCACGTACCTGTCCAAACTTCTCTTAAATGTTGCATTTGAACCTGCATCCATCACCTCTGCTGGCAGCTCATTCCACCTTCTCACCACCCTCCGAGTCAAGAAGTTCCCCTTCATGCTTCCCTTAAATATGCCAATTTTCATCCCAAAACTTATGACCTCTAGTTCCTACCTCACCCAACCTCAGTGGAAAAAAATCTGCATGTAGTTTCTTTATTTATATCACTCATAATTTTGCATATCTCTACAAGGCCTCCCTCATTCTACTGCGCTCCAGGGAACAAAGACCTAATCTATTTAAACTTTCCCGATATCTCAAGTCTTCAAGTCACAGCAACATCCTTGTAAATTTTCTCTGTACTCTCTCAAGTTTATTGATATCTTTCCTGCAGGTAGGTGAACAGAACTGTACACAATACTCCAAATTCAGTCTTACCAATGTACACTGTAACATGGTAATTTCGTTTGGGATCAATAAAGTATCTATCTATCTATCCATCTATCTAACTACTTGTCTTATACAGCTTCAGTATAACATTATGACTCCTGTACTCAGTGCTCTGGTTTATGAAATCCAATATCTGCCCGTGACACCACTTTCAAGAATTATGGCAACACACACAAAATGCTGGAGGAACTTAGCAGGCCAGGCAGCATCTATGGAAAGAGTACCATTGATGTTTTGGGCCAAGACCCTTCATTAGGACTGGAGAATAAATGATGAGGAGTCAGAGTAAGAAGTTGCGGGGGGGCGGGGGGGAAGAAACGTAAGGTGATCGGTGAAAGAATTATGGAAAAGACTATGGGTTTGTATTCCTGGATCCCTTTGTTCACCACACTCCTCATTTCCCTGGCATTCTCTGGATACTTTGGTTTCTTCTGCAAAAATGCAATGCTTCACGCTTGTCTGCAGTAAATTCCATCTGCCATTTTTCAGCCCATTTTTCCAGCTGCTCATATCCCATTTTTCTGTGGGAGAATCTAGACCAGGCATCATTATGTTGATCATTCAAAGCAGGGGTTCCCAACCTGGGGTGTATGGACCCCTTGCTTAATGGTATTGCTCCATGACATAAAAAGGATTGGGAACCAACCTCTGATTTAAAACTTTGTCCATTTAAATAAGGATGAAGTGATGTGTTTTTCTCTCTCATGAGTCTTTGGCGTACTCTTTTTCAAAGGGATGCGGGGATGGGGAGTTAGGGATGTAGAATTGCAGTTACTGTCAAATCAGCAATGATCTTATTAAATGACTGAATGGGTTTGAGGGGCCAAGTGGCCTACTCCTGTCCCTAATATCTATGTTGGTATGATCACTGAAGCTTTTGAAGAACTTGGTCTTTGGGACATATGGCACAATTTCGCAAAGATTGTGAAACTTGGAAGAGTAGTGAACTGTGAAAGATAGTAATTATCTCCATGAAAAACATAGGCTAGTACCAGAGGCAGTCACATGGCATATCAACTTGTAAGGAGAATAGATGTAAGGTGACACCTTTGGCTAGAAGAAGAATGAGAGAAATTCCATCATACAATTGTAAAGAGACAGATATTGAAGTTGGTAAGTCATGTTTTGCAAAACAGGTAATGAGGCACAAAAGATGCTGGGATTACATCATTCTCACGTGGGATGATGTCATTCCTGGGGAATGATATCACATTGTTCTGAGAGTAGATGCCTTATTCTCTCCCGCAAACAGGTTCTGATCTACAGCTAAATGCTCCTCACTCCAGGCACCAATCACCAGATTTCTGGGTGTGTCCTTTCCATCCGCTCTCCACTCAGCCCCTCTGACTGCAGCCAAATCCCCAGGCTCCAAACCTTGGCCACCCCATTCACAACCTGTATCCCACCCCATGCTCCTGTCCCAAGGTTACTCCCCACTCCAGGTAACCTTTCACCCTCATTTAGCCCCCTCCTCCAGGGTCCTATGTCTTGTTTTCACTCCACTCAGATTCCAAAATCCTCAAAGACCAGGTTCATATTGGGCCCTCAACCATCAACGTTCCCCCTGTGACCCTCCCGGTCCTGGCCTTAGTGTTTCCCTTGGTGTTCTCCACCATCGCTCTTCAGCATGGAGAATGGCTTAGCCTAAAATTCTGCAATACCTCCCATCATGTGGAGAGTAACAGTCTTGTTGCTGACGCATCATCAACGTAAGCCAACAGCAGACTCACTGACACAAGTTAATTCCAGTATGTTTAGCACCCTCTGTGTGTTGTTTGTGTCAGATCATTTATGGTTACCCTCTAGTTTGTTGCAACACACATCAAAGTTGCTGGTGAACGCAGCAGGCCAGGCAGCATCTCTAGGAAGAGGTACAGTCAACGTTTCAGGCCGAGACCCTTCGTCAGGACTAACTGAAGGAAGAGTTAGTAAGAGATTTGAAAGTTGGAGGGGGAGGGGGAGATCCAAAATGATAGGAGAAGACAGGAGGGGGAGGGATGGAGCCAAGAGCTGGACAGGTGATTGGCAAAAGGGATATGAGAGGATCATGGGACAGGAGGCCCAGGGAGAAAGAAAAGGGGGAGGGGGGGAAAAATCCAGAGGATGGGCAAGGGGTATAGTAAGAGGGACAGAGGGAGAAAAAGGAGAGGGTGAAAAAGAATGTGTGTATATAAATAAATAACGGATGGGGTATGAAGGAGAGGTGGGGCATTAGTGGAAGTTTGAGAAGTCAAAGTTCATGCCATCAAGTTGCCTGGCCTGCCAGCAACTTTGATGTGTGTTGCTTGAATTTCCAGCATCTGCAGATTTCCTTGTGTTTGCGCCTCTAGTTTGTTGTTTGTTTTGAAATATTTTTGCCTTAATATGTTTAAGCAGTTACTTAACTTTGTTATTTGCGTATCACTCCTCTTTTTATTTCAGTGCGCGTGCGCCGGTCGTGCGTGCAGCCTGTTACAGCCGTTCCGATCAGTATTCTTACTTTTTAACTTACGTTATTTTTTGTATTTTTTTTTCACGGTAACACGTTGAAGCTGCACCCCCTCTAACATGCTGGTAGAGAGAGTTTTATTTGGGTTTTTAGCGCTGGAAATAGTTACATTCGGACACGTCTCATTAGCGGGACAGAAGCAAGGTCGCATTGTGTATTCCAGGGACCAGCTGACTGAGCTTATGCCGGCCGGTTTAGCGAGCAGAACGGCGGACACCCCTGCTGAAATCTGGAGAAAAACACACAGAGGATGCAGGGGGGGAATCACAAAGGCGAGGAAAGAGGACCAGGTCGAGACAACAGAGACTTATGGAGAAGAGGAGTTCGGTGGGTAATGAAATGGACGAGTTCACGGCACTAGCCAGGCATCAGAGAACATTTTGGGAGTGCAGTGTTACGTGTTTCACTGGAACGGGGCTGCATGAGGACATACCCGATCAAAACTTCTCCATGGATGGCTTCCAGACCATTCCGGCTGACTGGAAGTGCACTGAGAGCGGTAAGCATAAAGGAGTTGGGTGCTTACTGTTCTGGTTAACAACAGATGGTGCAATCCGGGTCATATTACGATTGAGGAACATGTTTGTAGCCCGGATATTGAAGTTTTTACTGTTGGACTTCAGCCATATTCCACCGAGATAAAACACTGGGTGGCACGGGAGGTCGTGCCTGCCTGTGGCCATCGAACTTGTAGCCCCTCCCGTGGAGGGTCAGACACACTGAGCCAATAGACTGGTCCTGGACTTATTTCCATCTGGCACAGTTTGCATTTTGTTGTTTGATTGTTTGTGGCTTTTGTATTGCCATATTTACGCTCTATTCTTGGTTGGTGCGGCTGTAACGAAACCCAATTTCCCTCGGGATCAATAAAGTATATCTATCTATCTACCTATCATGAGGATTAATCTGCACTCTAGTTGTTAAAATGTCTTTTACCATGGAAAGGGCGTGGCTCCTACGCAAGCTTTAAATCATAAAGCAATGTACTGGCTTCTTCCCCCTTCTTTTGACAGGTCCTTGATTTGTAAGAATGTCAAAAGTTACAGGGAGAAGGCAGGGGCTTTATGTACATACAATCAATCCATGTATATATGCTATCTTATGTATTAATATATTTAATATTATTAATATTGTTTATAAACATACTAATATGTTTTTATTATTATGTTCTTTATCTTAGTTTGTTTTTTTAAATGCTGCATCAGATCCTGTGTAACAATTATTTCATTTTCCTTTACACTTGTGTACTGGTAATGACATTAAACTACCTTGAATTTTGAGAGGGATAATAAATCAGCCATGATTGAATGGCAGAGCAGACTCGATGGGCTGAATGACCTAATTCTGCTCCTATGTCTTATGGTCTTTTCCAGTCCTGATGAAGGGTCTCAGTCTAAAATATTGACTGCTTATTCCCTTCCTTAGATGCTGCCTGACCTGCTGAGTTCCTCCAGCGTTCTGTGTGTGTTTTGTAATGTACTGGCCTTTGCTCCCTCTTTAGTAAACAGAGGCTTGTTGATATTGTGCTTTATCAACTTTCTTAGAAACACATACAATGAATTAGTTGGAAATGGTATTAGTGTTATGCAGACATGTAAATCATTTTGTATTAAAAATTCAATTATGGGATGTGGGCACTGTTAATAAAGCCAACACTTATTTCTCATCCCTAATTGCCCTTTATTGAGAGCAGGAGGTCCCAACCTTTTTTATGCCGTGGACCAATACCATTAAACAAGGGGTCCGTGGATCCCTGATATCGACTGATATACAATGGTCACAAACTAGAGAGAATCTGCAGATGCTGGAAATATTCGAGCAACACACACAAAATGCTGGAGGAACTCAGAAAGCCGGGCAGCATCTAGGAAAAGGGTAAACAGTCGAAGTTTCAGGCCGGAACCCTTCGGCAGGACTGGAGAAAAAAAAAAGATGAAGAAATAGATTTAAAAGGTGAGGTGGGGGGAGAGAGAAACACAAGGTAATAGTTGATACTGGGAGGGGGAGGGATAAAGTAATTAGCCGGGAAGTTGATCGGTGAAAGAGATACAAGGTTGGAGAAGGGGGAATCCGATAGGTAGGGACAGAAGGCCGTGGAAGAAGGAAAAGGGGGAGGAGCTCCAGAGGGAGGCGATGGGCAGGCAAGGAGGTAAGGTGAGGAATGGTGAGGAGAGGGTGGTGGGCCGTTAGTCCGGAAGTTAGAGAAATTGATGTTCATGCCATTAGGTTGGAGGCCACCCAGATGGAATATAAGGTGTTATTTCTCCAACCTGAGTGTGACCTTTTCGTGACAGTAGAGAAGGCCATGGATTGACATGTCAGAATGGGAATGGGAAGTAGAATTTAAATGGGTGGCCACTGGGAGATCCAGCTTTTTCTGGTGGATGGAGCGTAGGCGCTCAGCGAAGTGGCCTCCCAATCTGTGTCGGGTCTCACCAATATAAAGAGGCCACACTGGAAGCACTGGACACAGTATATGACCCAGCAGACACAGGTGAAATGTCGCCTCATCTGGAAGGACTGTTTCGGGCCCTGAATGGGAGTGAGGGAGGAGGTGTAGCACTTGTTCCACTTGCAAGGATAAGTATCAGGAGGGAAATCAGTGGGGAGGAATGAATGGACAAGGGAGTCATGTAGGGAGAAATCCCTGCGGAAAGCAGAAAGTGGGGGTGGGGGGGAAGGAAAGTTGTGCTTGGAGGTGGGATCCTGTTGGTGGGATACGGAATAGTAAGAGGTCCTTCTGGCCCAACGAGCACACATTGCCCAATTGCTCCCATGTGACCAATTAACCCACAAACCAGTACGTCCTGGGAATGTGGGAGAAATCAGACCATCCGGAGGAAACCCACATGGTCATGGGGAAAACATACAATCTCCTTACAGACAGTGGCTGGAATTGAACCCGGGTCACTGCTACTGCAAAGCTTTATGCTAACTGTCACACCATCACGCCGCCCTTGGGAAGGGGATGTTTCTTTCTGAACAGAGGCAATCCTTCTGATGTCGGCACTCTCTGCTACAGTGCTGCTGGGCTGGGGGTAACAGGAGTTGAACCTGTGGACAGTGAATGACTTTCCTCCAGCTCAGGCTGGCCTGTGACTTGGAGAGCAACCAGTATACCATCATGATGCCCATGGCCCTTTGTCCTTCTTGGTGGTGAAGGTCATTGGTTTGGGAGGTCATGTCAGACCATTCTGGGTGAATGCATTTTGTATGTTACAAACACTACAGATTTTACAGATGCTGGAAATCTAGAGCAAGACACACACACACACACACACACACACATCTTGAGGTACAAGATGATAAGTGGCATTGATTGGGCAGATAGCCAGAAACTTCTTCCCAGGGCAGAAATGGCTAATATGAGGAATGCCTAGAATTTCTCTATCCCATAGCCCTCTATTTTTCTAAGCTCCATGTACCTATCTAAGGGTCTCTTAAAAGACCCTGTTGTATCTGCCTCTACCACTGTCACTGACAGTGCATTCCACATACCCACCACTCTGTTAAAAACTTACCTCTGACATCCCCCTTGTACCTACTTCCAAGCACCTTAAAACTATGCACCCTTGTATTAGCCATTTCAGCCCCGGGAAAAAGCCTCTCATCATCTTGTACACCTCTATCAGGTCACCTCTCATCTTCTGTCACTCCAAGGAGAAAAGGCCAAGTTCACTCAACCTATTCTCATAAGGCATGCTCCCCAATCCAGGCAACATCCGTGTAAATCTCCTCTGCACCCTTTCCATAGTTTCCACATCCTTCCAGTAGTGAGGTGACCAGAACTGAACACATCACTCCATGTGGGGTCTGACCAGGGTCCTATATAGCTGTAACATTACCTTTCGGCTCTTGACTCAGTCCTACAGTTGATGAAGGCCAATACACTGTATGCCTTCTTAACGACACAGTCAACCTGTGCAACAGCTTTGAGTGTCCTAAGGACTCGGACCCCAAGGTCTCTCGGATTCTCCACACTGCCAAGAGTCTTACCATTAATACTATATTCTGCCATCATATTTGACTTACTAAAATGAACCATCTCACACTTATTTGGGTTGAATTCCATCTGCCACTTCTCAGCCCAGTTTTGCATCCTATCAATGTCCCGCTGTAACCTTTGACAGGCCTCCACACTATCCACAACACCCCCAACCTTTGTGTCATCAATAAATTTACTAACCCATCCCTCCACTTCCTCATCCAGGTCATTTATAAACATCACAAAAAGAAGGGGTCCCAGAACACCACTGGTCACCAGCCTCCATGTAGAATATGACCTGTCTACAACCACGCTTTGCCTTCTGTGGGAAAGCCAATTCTGGATCCTCAAAGCAAGGTCTCCTTGGATCCCATGCCTCCTTACCTTCTCAATAAGTCTTGCAAAGGGTACCTTATCAAATGCCTTGCTGAAATCCATATACACTACATCTACTGCTCTACCTTCATCAATGTGTTTAGTCACATCCTCAAAAAATTCAATCAGGCTTGTAAGGCACCATCTGCCTTAGCGTGGGTTTGTCAGCATGGCTTTGTCAGATTGTTCCGAATCATATTATGCCTCTCCAAATATTTATAAAGCCTGCCTCTCAGTATCTTTTCCATCTACTTATGTACCAACTCCTGAAGTAAGAGTCACTGGCCTATAATTTCCTGGGCTATCTCTACTCCCTTTCTTGAATAAGGGAACAACATCCGCAACCATCCAATCCTCTGGAACCTCTCCCGTCCCCATTGATTTTGCAAAGTTCATTGCTAGAGGCTTAGCAATCTCCTCCCTCATCTCCCACAGTAGCCTGGGGTATATCTCATCCAGTCCTGGTGACTTACTCAACTTGATGCTTTCCAAAAGCTCTAGCACATCCTCTTTCTTAATGTCTATATGCTCAAGCTTTTCAGGCCGCTGTAAGTCATCCCTACAGCTGCCATGGTCCTTTTCCATAGTGAATACTGAAGCAAAGTATTCATTAAGTACCTCTGCTATCTCCTCCAGTTCCATACATACTTTTCCACTGTCACACTTGATTGGTCCTATTCTCTCACATCTTACCCTCTTGCTCTTCACATACTTGTAAAATGCCTTGGAGTTTTCCCTAATCCTGCTCATCAAGACCTTCTCAGGGCCCCTTCTGGTTTTTATAATTTCCTTCTTAAGCTCCTTCCTGCTAGCCTTATAATTTTCTAGATCTCTATCATTACCTAGTTTTTTGAAACTTTCATAAGCTTTTCTTTTCCTCTTGACAAGATTTTCTACAGCCTTTGTACATCATGGTTCCTGTACCCTACCATTCTTTCCCTGTCTCATTGGAATGTACCTATGCAGAACGTCACGCAAATATCCACTGAACATTTGCCACATTTCTGCTGTACATTTCCCTGAGAACATCTGCTCCCAATTTATGCTTCCAAGTTCCTGCCTGATAGCCTCATATTTCCCCTTACTCCAATTAAACGTTCCCCTAATTTGTCTGCTCCTATCCCTCTCCAATGCTATGGTAAAGGAGATAGAATTGTGATCACTATCTCTAAAATGCTCTCCCACTGAAAGACTTGACACCTGACCATGTTCATCTCCCAATACCAGATCATGTACAGCCTCTCCTCTTGTAGGCTTATCTACATATTGTGTCAGGAAACCTTCCTGAACACACCTAACAAACTCCACCCCATCTAAACCCCGGGAGATGCAAATCAATATTTGGGAAATTAAAATCTCCCATCATGACAACCCTGTTATTTTTCAGAACCTGTCCAGAATCTGTCTCCCTATCTGCTCCTTGATGTTCCTGTTACTATTGAGATGTCTATAAAAAACACCCAGTAGAGTTATTGACCCCTTCCTGTTTCTAACTTCCACCCACAGAGACTCAGTAGACAATCCCTCCATAACTTCCTCCTTTTCTGCAGCTGTGACACTATCACTGATCAGCAGTGCCATGTCCCCACCTCTTTTGCCTCCCTCCCTGTCCTTTCTGAAACATCTAAAGCCAGGCACTCTAAGTAGCCATTCCTGCCCCTGAGCCATCCAGGTTTCTGTAATGGCCACAACATCATAGCTCCAAGTACTGATCCATGCTCTAAGCTCATCCTCTTTGTTCATGACACTGCTTGCATTTAAATTGACACATCTCAAACCATCAGTCTGAGCGCATCCCTTCTCTACCACCTGCCCATCCTCCCTCTCGCATTGTCTCTATTCGTGAGCCAACCGCCCCTTCCTCTTTCTCTTCAGTTTGGTTCCCACCCCCTATCAATTCTAGTTTAAACTCTCCCCAACAGCCTTAGCAAACCTCCCCGCCAGGATATTGGTCCCCCTGGGATTCAGGTGCAACCTGTCCTTTTTGTACAGGTCATGCCTGCCCCAAAAGTGGTCCCAATGATGCAGAAATCTGAATCCCTGTCCCCTGCTCCAATCCCTCAGCCAAGCATTTATCCTCCACCTCACTCTATTCCTATACTCACTGTTGCGTGGCACAGGCAGTAATCCCGAGATTACTATCCTTGTGGTCCTGCTTCTCAGCTTCTTTCCTAACTCCCTGTATTCTGTTTTCAGGACCTCCTCCATTTTCCTACCTACATCGTTGGTACCAATATGTACCACGACCTCTGGCTGTTCGCTTTCCCACTTCAGGATATCGTGAACACGATCAGAAACATCCCGGACCCTGGCACCTGGGAGGCAAACTATCAAATATGTTTCTTTCCTGCGTCCACAGAATCGTCTGTCTGACCTCCTAACTATGGAGTCACCTATCACTACTGTTTTCCTCTTCCTTTCCCTACCCTTCTGAGCCATAGGGCCAGACTCTGTGCCAGAGGCACGGCCACTGTTGCTTCCCCCGGGTAGGCCGCCTCCCCCAACAGTACTAATACAGGAGTACTTATTGTTAAGGGGGACAGCTACTGGGTACTCTCTAGTATCCGACTCCTGCCCTTCCCTCTCCTGTCACCCACTTACCTATTTCCCGAGGCCCTGGTGTGACTACTTGCCTCTAGCTCCGATCTATCACCTCCTCACTTTCCCTGACCAGACAAAGGTCATTGAGAGGTCTCATGTGCAGCACTTTGTCAACAGCCTTCTGATGTGAGTGCTTCAGTCTTTAGCACTCACTTGTTGGGCCCTGCCAACACTCAGGAAATGCTTATAAAAATCTCCTCCTCCCATTAGCTGTTTCATTGTCTACAACCATTCACAACTAGATGTGTTAGGTCTGCGAAACCTCAATCTGGTCCAGTGGATGGGAGGTTGCTGAGCTCTGTGTATTGCATGCTGATTTTGGTATTTAGCTTGCAAGCAGTCCTCGATTGTATGTTCAGGGGAACGGCACCTGATCACGATTACATCTATACACACAGCAAAGGAACTATGGTTGCAAGTTTTCTGTTTGAGGCAGTTGCAGAGCTAGCCACTCACCAGCAGCTGAGTGTTTTCTCTGAAAATATCCGACTGGGCAGATGAAGCCTCATTTCTTTATATCCCTTAAGGCATGGGAGCAGAATTAGGCCATTTGGCCCATCGAGCCTGCTCCACCATTCAATCATGGCTGATTTATTATCCCTCTCAACCCCATTCCCTTGCCTTCTCCCCGTAACATCAGACACTCTGACTAATCAAGAACCTATCGACTTGCGCTTTAAATATACTCAATGACTTGGCCTCCACAGCCATATGTGGCAATGAATTCCACAGATTCATCTCATTTTCTGGAAACTACAAGAAAGTGGCTTGCCATGAAAGGGTTGACCTGGAGTATACAGAATCAGAGAACAGGCTTTCCGACCTACCTAGTCCGCGCCAAACCATCACCCCGCCTAGTCCCACCAACCTACACCCATGCCATAGCTCTCCAAACCCCTCTCACTCATGTACCTATCCAAATTCCTTTTGTCTTCAGATTGACCCCGCATTCACCACTTGCGCTGGCAGCTCATTCCTCACTCTCATCACCCTCTGAGTGAAGAAATTCCTCATCATGTAGCCTTTCAACATTTCATCTTTCATCCTTACCCCATAACCTCGAGTTGTAGTCTCACCCAACCTCAGTGGAGAAAGCCTGCTTGCACTTACTCTATCTATACCCCTCATAATTTTGTACGTATCTGTCAAATCTCCCCTCAATCTTCTACATTCTAGGGAATAAGGTCCTAACCTAGTCAACCTTGCTCTATAATTCAAGTCCTCAAGTCTCGGCAACATCTTTGTAAATTTTCTCTCCACTCTTTCAATCTTATTTATGTCTTTCCTGTGGATAGGTGACAAAAACTGCACACAATATTCCAAATTACGCCTAACCAGTGTCTTACACAATTTCATCATAGCATCCTAACTCCTCTACTCAGTACATTGATTTATGAAGGCCAATGAGCCAAAAGCTTTCTCTATGACCTTATCTACCCGTTCACATCCTGGAAGGAGCTTGTACCCAGAAGCTGCTGATTGAAGTGTGAGTTAACTAGGTGACGTTTGTGGTCTGTTGTGTTGATTTCAAGTGCTTTCTTTGTTCTGTAACAAGTTTCTTCCAGTTTTAATTGAGTTGAGAGCCATAGATGCTTTACTGGCAAATGACCTGACCTGAAACATAGGGCAGAGTCATTCTTGCATCCCCATGGGCATTCCGGAGGGAACACTTGGTCATTTTCTCCTGACATAATGGATTCTGCACCTTTTACATTGAAACAACTTTATGCCAAGAGTGGTTATGTAAACAGCATAGTCCATTCTATTAAATGGGATCATTGGTCTTAAATGGAAAGGCAAGTGCTGGAAATTAGTTTATTTGTTCATCGTTCGCTTATAATATTGAATTGATTTCTGGTAAGTTAAGAAACTTTAAATTAATATATTAATATAATTTTTATCTTTAGCAATGACTTACCTCCTTACTGAGGTTATTTTAAACTGATGATAGAGACTTATCAGGGAAAAATGGGGATGAGGCCTCAGACTCTGCCACCTGAGATCTAGCTGATGGTTCTACTTCTCAAGTAAGCACAGTCTGTTGACTTGGTCCCTCCATCCATTTACAGCTGTTCAGTAGTGATGAATTTCACTAGTTTTCACCTCTTCCTAGGTGATTTATTCTGATCATGTAAGGAACTGCCTTGATATTCAGTGCTAAGTGTATGTCTGTACTTTGAAATTTATCTCCTAAATTTAGTCCATTAACCATTACCTAATGCATTTAGCAGTACTCACCCAGAGTGGAATTTCTTGGCAAGGGTGTTCCCTTGATTTAATATTCAGCATCTAAGAATAATTTCAAAGGAAGCAGAATATATTACTGGGAATGGAAGAAGATGTGAAGAAGTGGCTCATCAATAACACTGAGAGCAAATAAAACAACAGCCTTTGGAATGATTTATCTAGGTCCTGTCATTCTGTGCTTGAAACTGTTGCTTAAAGGAAATTAGTGCTACCAATGCTAAAAATAAAGTGTTGTCACTGTAACACAATGCCAATTGCCGGTGTGTGATGGCTTATTTTTAACAGGACATCTCCATGACGATGCTGATGTGAGGCCTAGAGCATTTGAATTCCTGGCTACAATGACTAAGGCCTGGGATGACCCTAATGCCAGGATAACAGCTGAGAGGCAATGGGATTTTGCAAAGGGGAACCAAAGCAATAGTAGCCAGCTTCATTATGGTGAACGTTGAAAAAGATGTTGAACAACAAACCCAAAATGTTGCAGGAACGCAACAGGCCAGACAGTATCCAGACATCCCACCTCTCCCGGAAGTTCCAGGAGTCTCCCGCATATTGATAGTGGCTCCCTGACGCCCGGAAATTATATACAATATCCCGGAAATTGATTTTTTGGAGAGGGAGAGGGAGAGTGAGCATATTGATTGGTCTCTCTTCGTGCAAAGAGTGGTCCCCAACCACCGGGCCGTGAGGAAATGATATGATTTGGCAATATGAAACGATATGAGTCAGCTGCACCTTTCCTCATTCCCTGTCATGCCCACTGTTGGAACGTGAACGCACGCGAGGTCATGACCCACGCGTCATCCATGTCAGCGTAGGAAGAAAATCATCTCCTCGAGCTTGCAAATGATGGCGGCTGAAAAGTATGTTTGACATAACATAACATAACATTCTGGATCAAAGTCAAGGCTAAATATCCTGAGATAGCCACGGAAGCACTGAAAATGTTGCTTCCATTTCCAACATATTTCTGCGAAGTGGAGTTTTCTGCAATGAATGCAACAAAAACTAAATTGCGGAATAGACTGGACACAAGGAACCCCCTTCGAGTATCGCTGTCTCCCATCACCCCTCGATGGCACCGTCTTGTTGCAGGAAAACAAGCCCAGGGCTCCCACTGATTCAGCAATATTGGTGTGTTGCAATGATTTTATATGTTCATACGAGGAAAATATGCACTGTGTGTTTAGTATCCAAACATTACTTAAAATGTTATGATGCTATTGACTTATAATTGACTTATCACTACATTCATGCGAGGAAAATATGCGCTGTGTGTTTAATATTAAATTCGTTAGATAAACCCTTTTAGAAATGAAATTGAGTGTATTAGCCACTTATAACTGATTTATAGTTGACTTATCACCTATATTCTGGTCGTGATTAACACCCCTGGCCCCGGTCGGCCGGTCCGCAAGAATATTGTCAATGTTAAACCAGTCAGCGGTGCAAAAAAGGTTGGGGACCCCTGCTAAGTAGACCTATCAGTTTTCTCTGTGGGCGGCTTTACAGTCGACCTCAAAAATAATGACAGTGTTGCTCGCTGCACTGTTTGCAACAGTGACTTTTCTATTGCTCATGGTGGGTTAAAATGTAAAAGACGTGCTGAGGTGAGTTTAACAGGTGTCATTCATTCATTGGCATAGCATAGCTAAACTAGCTGGCTGGCTGCCAAGGAGCTATGCTATTGATGTCCTACTTGATGAGGCAAACTCCCTGTAGACTTGCTTAAAGTTGTAATAGAATAAATATGATAATATAATATACGTACATATTTTAATGTCACATTTTCTGCACATACCCAACTTGGTTTACAGATTAGACAAAATCACTAAACAAAGTATTACATACACCCTTGGAGGTTGACCGGGGTTGGGGTGGGGGGGAAGTATGGGGTTGTGGGAGCTGGGGTGCTACCTCCCTGAATTGAGTTTTTGCAGGGTGGGATGTCTGCAGTATCTATGGAGGGGGATATAGAGTTTATGGTTCGGGCTGAAACCCTTCATCTATTCCTTTCCATGGATACTGCCTGTCCTGCTGAGTTCTTCCAGCATTTTGTGTGTGTTTCCAGCATCTGTAGAATTCTTGATGTAAAAGTTAAAATTGCAGATGCGTTTTCAGAATTCTGACATTGAGTCATTAGAAGTACAAAGGAAAAATTCTGTAGCCGTAGGTAAGGCCACCAGAATATGTTTTGATTGTTTTAGGGGATTAAGTATGATGTTAATTTGATGCTCAAAGAGTTAATCTTTGCTTGCTTGTTTTGAATGCCCTACAGGGCTGCTGAAGAAATGGATATGTGGCAGGACAAAGCTGTTCCTGTTAGCTTTCAGGCAGTAGTCTCAGCAATCGACTGGATAGGGAATCTTCGCCATATGCCAGTTACCAGCAAGACAAGTTCCGTGGAGGCTGTGTTGCAAGCAACAAGTGATAAAACTGTGAGACATTGTGCATTTCATAGACATGAACAGATGCCAATTTCTATAACACCTTAAAGTGTTTGTAGCTATTAAAATGCAAAACAGCTGCTTTATTCAATTATTGTTAGAGTAGACTTAACCACATCTGCTATATGTATAAGAATTACTTCTTCAACTGTTTTAGATTTTAACTATTTATTTCTGCCCCAGAGCCGCCAGTATAAAGTTAATAAAACATAGTTGTAAAAGAACAGTAGTTAACTTTGTAATCATGATAGGAAAAACACAAACAATTTACCTTATCCATATTATTATCATGTATAGAGCAGAGCAGATTTTATGAATTAGTAGCTTTAGCATGTGGTAAATTGCAAACCCATAAAGGAACTTAGGCATAGAATAGAGAACTCCCCTTTAATAGTTGTTCATTAATTTCTGATATGTATTCCTGTGAAACGCTGCAGTACCGTAACTGGGGTAATGAGACACACAAATTTTTGATCAGGTAAAGTCAGACATGAGGAATATTAAAGGAAAATACAGACAAGAACTATCTTGTTACTAGCTGAGCCAGTTGAGTTGAGAACATAAGCTTCCCAGTGGAAAAGATGGGAAGCACTCTCCCTGTGTTTGTTCATTTAAAAAAAGAAATATGTAGAATGCTTGTAATGTTCTTTTGTGCAGATTGAAGCTGTTTACTTTTTTGCTGCTGGTGATGGTCCTCAGGGGATGAGAGAACTTTTGCGTCAGAAGTTGGCAAACAGCCCCTGTCCAGTCCACACCATCTCATTCAATGCCAAAGAGGAAGCAACAGTGCGGTTTCTGAAAGAACTGGCTCATTGCGCTTCAGGAAGGTAGGAAAACAAACAGCAAGACTAGCTCATAATGATACTGCCTCCATTTATTGATCATTGGGACTCTGGTTTACAGATTTGCAGGTTTTGTTTTACTTCTGAAATGCCGAAGTTTGCAGATTCGGCAACAAAATAGGTGGAGTGGACAGGGAAGATTACAACAGGGTATAAACTCAGTGGTCACTTTACTAGGTACACTTGTACACCTGCTCATTAATGCAAATATCTAATCAGCCGATCATGTGGCACCAACTCAATGCATAAAAGATTGCAGATATGGTCAAGCAGTTCAGTTGTTGTTTAGACCAAACATTAAAATGGAGGAAGAAATGTGATTGAAGTAAAGTTGTCTGTGGAATGCTAGTTAGTGCCAGACGGGGTGGTTTGAGTATCACAGAAACTCCTGATCTTCTGGGCTTTTCATGCACAACACTCTTTAGAGTTTACAGAGAATGCTGCGAAAACCAATAAACACACATCCAGTGAGCAACAGTTCTGCGGGCAAAAAACACCTTATTAATGAAAGAATTCTGAAGAGAATGGTCAGATTGGTTCAAACCTACAGGAAGGTGACAGAAATTCAAATAACCATTTGTTACAAAAGTGGAGTGCAGAAGAGCACTTTTGAATGCACAGCATGTCGAACCTTGAAATGGATGGGCAACAGCAGCAGAAGACAATGAACTTACACTCAGTGGCCACTTTATTAGCTACAGGAGGTACCTAATAAAGTGGCCTCTGAGTGTAGACCAATGGGAAAGTGGGCAAAGGAATGGCAGAAAGACTGCCAACCACCATTAAAAGGAAGAAGAAGAAGAAGAGGAGGAAGAAGAAGAAGAAGAAGAGGAAGAAAAAGAAGAAATGATACTATGGCATAGAAATTGTTTGATGCCTGAGATGGCCTATTGTCAGTTGTTGCATGGTGGGTTAATAGTTGCATTGCTTGGAGACTGAGGCATTGGCTGAGAGATTGGTCTTGGCACGTAGAGAAGAGATTTTTCCTCATGATAAGTGATGAGCAAAGGAGATGGGTATCAAGTATGTTATAGAGATAGAGGGCCAGATGTGGAGAGGGTCAAGGATTGGGGTAACAATGATCAGAAGTTAAGGCAAGTTGGGATAAGGATCAGCTGCTAAGAGTCATTGGGAATAGGGATATTTAGACAGACGGAACACATGAAATGATCCACACAGTGTCCCCAATTTTCAATTTTCAAAAATTTTTCACAGAAAATGAATGGTGCAGCATGATAATCCTGATCCAGTTTCTGGGCATAATTATTGGGTGGAATAACTTAAGTTTTACAATTCAGTTTTTGTTACTTAAATGCTTAATCAGAGCTCCTAATGGTGTGCTACTGACCTGTAGACAGGAGGAGAAGATGGCGGTGCGCCTGCGTGTGCGTAGTCCTCTGGTGAAAAATGATATCGTATCTGTTAAATAGGGGCTGTGGACAATTCTGATTTGATGAAGAATGGACGCGAAAGCACAGAGGAACATCTGGAGAAATTTCTGAAACGCCTGTTCGCTGCTGTCGTTACTGTGTGGTCGGGAATCTTTCGGAGGGTAGGCCTCAAAATCCCCAGCTTTGCCTGCTTTTGGTGACCGAGAAGGAGGTAGAATCATTCAGACAGAGATGGCGCTCAATACTCGGTGTCGGAGAGCTGATCAGAGCTCGAAGTTTTCGGATGACTCAGAGTCGGATTGTGGTCAGCATGGCAGGGAGAGTTTTTCTTCCTTCTCCCATTTGCATGAGATGTGGGACATTTGAGAAACTTTGAACTTTACTGTGCTCATGGACTTCTTCATCAAGTTATGGTATTGTTACACTGTTTGTAACTATATGCTATAATTATGTGGTTTTGTCAGTTTTTTCAGTCTTTGTTTGTCCTGTGTTTTGTGATATCACACCGGAGGAAATAATGTATTATTTCTTAATGCATGCATTACTAAATGACAATAAAAGAGGACTACGTGTCTTCATAATCATCATAAATGTTAACTCTGCTTCTCTTTCCAAAGATGCTGCCTGACATATTGAGTATTTCTACCTTTTCCTGATTTTATTTCTGGCAACTGGCCTATGTGGCCTAATTCTGCTCCTATATCTTATGGTCTTATAGGACATTGGGGCTGAGAGGGAATTGGATCAGCCATAATGAAATGGCGGAGCAGACTTGATGGGCCAAATGGCCTAATTTTGCTTGTGTATCTTATAGTCTTAACTGCTGTATTTAACTATTGTCCAGCTCTCTAAGTAATATCTGCTTGATAACAATGGACCAACATCCCTTCCTTAACAAACCAACCTAATTATGCCATGTCCAGGAATTTCTAGAGAAATAGGCTGCCAAAACTTTCCAAAAACTGCCATACCCTTTAAATGCAAGAGATTCTGCAGATGCTAGAAATCCAGAGCAACACATACGAAATGCTGGAGGAGCTCATCAGGTCAGGCAGCATCTGTGGAAATGAATAAACAGTCAATGTTTTAGGCCGAGACCCTTTGTCACATCTTGATGAAGGGTCTCTGCCCAAAAAGTCGACTCTTTATTCCCCTCCATAAGTGCTGCCTGACCTACTGAGTTCCTCCAGCATTTTGTGTGTGTGTGTGTGTTGCCATATCCTTTATTTCTCACATGGAGACCACTTGCAAAGGATTTGTACATCTCATGTTAAATTTATGTTCTTCTTGTGATATTCTAATGCTGCTGCAAGTAAACTTTTCATTGCACATGTGCATGTATGTACTTGCACATATGACTTAACTTTGGCTTTGGCTCTATTTGCATGGTGAGAAACTATGTAATATTGTGTTACGTCATGTCTATGTTATGTTGGCACCGGAATGTATGTTTTGATGTATGTACATGTGATGAATAAATCTGAATCTGGGCTGTGGTCTTTTCTATGATCATCATTTGCAACATGTAGGTAAAGGAGAGGGCAAATAGTATTCTCTTTCACTCTGTCCTTCCTTAATCATAATTGTCAGCAAGCCCAAGTGCCAAGAATTAATTAAAAGGGCTTGCTGAAAGATTAGATACTCAGCAACATGTATTGTCAACTTGAAAAATAATTACCAATGAACTCATGCCGCAAAATAAAAAAAACTGGTATGTTTTTGATTTAATTACATTTTGCAATATAGTGTGAGTAACTATTTTCATTTAAGCTAAATGATAATGCTATGACACAATCTACTTAAAGGCTTTAGATTTCAAATTAATTTTCTTGATGTGCAAGCTGCTTATTTTATCTATGACCTGGATCTTAAGAGTTATTAATTAATGCAGAGATCTGTTTCACAAACATCTTAAAATGTAAAATAATGCAATGCTATATTGAGGAATACTTTTATTCAGCAGCCAGAAAAAAACATATTTTGTAATTAGTTAAAAATCACAAAAGACCAGTGCATAGAATTACCAATTTAGAAATTAAGATAAATTTTATTGGTTGAGATTTTGAATTGATTGCATTCTTTGTTTGAAGGTAGTCAAGTCTCCTTAATGAAAAAGTCCCTTGTAGTTTCACAGGCTAGATTCTGATCAAGGTAAATTAGTTGTTGCTGGGTGCTGCTAGATCTGGTACCAGCTTGGAATTACTTAGCGGGTTAAATCACGCATGGTGAAAATGTATTACTGATTTTTAGCCAAGTTATTAAAGTATGGAAGCACTGGAGAGAAGAAGAGCCTGAAATACCCAGCATCATGCTATCACTGTAAGCTCTTTAGCGTGCACTTGCTTGTGTCCTGGCAGGTTCCATGCATTTGGTCTAATTAATGGATACGAAGAGGAGGAAGTATCATTTACCAACGGCTTGAATGACTCTGACACTCAGGTTCCAAAGATTCACAGGAAACTTATTGGCGGCGTGCCACCAGGTTAGTGGTTCTCACAGGGATTGGACATCGGCTGGAGATGTATTTCACCTGATCATACTTCTATTCTTATATGTTCTGAAAAGGTTGATGTTTGTATGAGGAGAGCAGAGTTAATTCATAGTCAATTAACATTATTGTTCTTACACAGGAAAAAGGAAAAAAGTACCTTGTACACCACAGTAATAGTCAAATCATAGTATTTGGAAACCATAGGACATAGAAATGGAATGAGGCTGTTTGGCTCATTGAGTCTGCTCCACCATTTCATCATGGCTGATTTATTTTCCCTCCAAACCCCATTCTCTTGCCTTTTCCTTGTAACTTTTTACATCGTTACTAATCAAGAACCTACCCACCTCAGCTTTAAATATACCCAATCACATGGCCTCTACAGCTATCTGTAGCAATGAACTCCACAGATACACCATCCTCTGGGGGCCAAGTCCTTTGGTCCAGCTACAGCTACAAAATAGGTTAAAGGCAGTATCAGACCAAAGGGAAAGGATAATGATTGCACAGCAAACCCGAACATAGGAAAGTTTCAGAATTTAGCAAAAACAAACAAGGTATTGTCAAAGAAGGGAAAATGAAGAATGTATGTGTAAACTAATGAGAAACAAGAAAACAGTCCATAAAAGATTTATAGATAGTGTGTAAAGTAACGGATTGGAAGAAATCAGCATGGTTTCCTCAAGGGAGAATCTTGCCTGACAAACCCGTTGGAATCCTTTGAAGAAATAACAAGCAGAATAGACATTGGAAATCGGTTGATATTGTGTACTTGGATTTTCAGAAGGACTTTGACAAGGTGCCACACATGAGGCTGCTTAACAAACTACGAGCCCATGGTATTACAGCAAAGATTCTAGCATGGATAGAGCTGTGGCGGATTGGCAGGAGGCAGCAGTAGAAATAAAGGGAGCCTTACCTCGTTGGTTGCAGATGACTGGCGGTGTTCTACAGGGGTCTGTGTTGGGACCAATTCTTTTTAAGTTACTTGCCAATGGTTTGGATGATGACCTTGTTCCAAAGTTTTGCGGATGATATGAAGATAGGTGGATGGAAAGGTAGTTTTGAGAAAGTAGAGAGGCTAAATAAGGACTTAGACAGATTAGGAGAATGGGTAAAGAAGTGGCAGATGGAATACAGTGTTGGGAAGTGTATGGTCATGCACTTTGGTAGAAGAAATGAAAGGGTTGTCTATTTTCTAAATGGAGAGAAAACAAAAAAAAAACTGAGGTGCAAAGGGAATTGGGAGTCCTTGCGCAGGATTCCCTAAAGGTTAATTTGCAGTTTGAGTCTGTGATGAGGAAGACAAATGCGATGTTAGCATTCATTTCAAGAGGACTAGAATATAAAAACAAGGATGTAATGTTGAGACTTTATAACGCCTCACTTCAGAATCAGAATGAGAATCAGGTTTATTTTCACCGGCATGTGTTGTGAAATTTGTTAGCTCAGCAGCAGCAATTCAATACAATACATAATATAGAAGAAAATAATAATAACCAATTAAATAAATAAAATAAGTAAATCAATTACAGTATATGTCAATTGAATAGATAAAAAATCATACAAAAACAGAAATAATATATATTAAAAAAGTGAGGTAGTGTTCATGGGTTCAATGTCCATTTAGAAATCGGATGGCTGAGGGGAAGAGGCTGTTTCTGAATCGCTCAGTGCGTGTCTTCAGGCTTCTGTACCTCCTACCTGATGGTAACAGTGAGAAAAGGGCATGCCCTGGGTGCTGGGGGTCCTCAATAATGGATGCTGCCTTTCCGGATCACCGCTCCTTGAAGATGTCCTGGGTACTTTGTAGGCTAGTACCCAAGATGGAGCTGACTAGATTTACAACCTTCTGCAACTTCTTTCGGTCCTGTGCAGTAGCCCCTCCATACCAGACAGTGATGCAGTCTGTCAGAATGCTGTCCACGGTATTTCTATAGAAGGTTTTGAGTGATTTTGTTGACATACCAAATCTCTTCAAACTCCTAATGAAGTATAGTCACTGTCTTGCCTTCTTTAAAGCTGCATTAATATGTTGGGACCAGGTTAGATCCTCAGAGATCTTGACACCCAGGAACTTGAGACTGCCCACTCTCTCCTCTTCTGATCCTTCTATGAGGATTGGTTTGTGCTCCTTCGTCTTACCCTTCCTGAAGTCCACAATCAGCTACTTTGTCTTACTGACATTGAGTGTCGCTAGGTTGTTGCTGCGACACCATTCCACTAGTGGATATATCTCGCTCCTGTACGCCCTTTCATCTCCATCTGAGATTCTACCAACAATGGTTGTATCATCAGCAAATTTATAGATGGTATTTGAGCTATGCCTAGCCACACAGTCATGGATATAGAGAGAGTAAAGCAGTGGGCTAAGCACACACCCCTGAGGTGCACCAGTGTTGATCGTCAGTGAGGAGGAAATATTATCACCAATCCACATAGATTGTGGTCATCCGGTTAGAAAGTCTTTGTGAGCAGTTTTAGCCCCCTTATAATAGAAAGGATGTGCTGAAACTGTAAAGGATTCAAAGGAAATTTATGAAAATGATTTCAGGATTGAATGGCTCACCTTATAAAGGGTGTTTGATGGCTTTGGCCTGTATTCACCAAGATTCAGAAGGATGAGAGGTGACCTAATTGAAACCTATGGAATGGTGAAAGGCTTTGATAGAGTGGATGTGGAGAGAATGTTTCCTAGGGTGGGAGAATCTAAGACTCAAGGACACAGCCTCAGAATAGAGGGGCATCCTTTTAGAACAGAGATGAGGAGGAATTTCCTTAGCAGAGATTGGTGAATTTGTGGAAATCGTTGCCACAGGCAGCTGTGGAAGCCAAGTCATTGTGTATATTTAAGGCAGAGGTTGATTGATAGATTCTTGATGGGTCAGGGCATGAAGGGATACAGGGAGAAGGCAGGAGATTGGGCTGAGTGGTAGATTGGATCAGCCATGATGAAATGGCGGAGCAGACCTTGGGCCAAATAGCCTAATTTTGCTCCTGTATTGTATGGTCTAAATTAACATGATTCAGTATAAAATGAGATAGGCAAAATTATTTTGCAGAATTTAGAAATAGCTGTAAATTTTTTTAAAAATTGTATATCTTTGCCTGTTCTCACAGAAGAAGATGAAAAATGCTTCAGAAAAAGTGAAGAGTTACTGGCCTAGGATGAATGAGGGGTTAAAAAGCAGAATTCGGAAAAGAAATAGTATTTGAGAAGTTAATGGGATAAATGATGATAAATCCCCAAGATCTCATAAGATGTCTTCCAAGAAGCGACACAATTGTAGTCATATGACAGTCAGAATCTTTTTTCCTGGGTAGAAATACCAAATACTGAGGACATGTGTATAAACGAAGGAGGTTCAGGCTTTGGGTGTAGAAGAGGTTTACCAGGATACTGCCTGATTGAGAGGGCATGTGCTGTCACGAGAGGCATGCCCTCTCAATCAGGCAGTATCCTGGTAAACCTCTTCTACGCCCAAAGCCTGAACCTCCTTCCTATAGTGGAGCGACTGGAACTGTACTCAGTGCTCCAGATGTGGCCTAACCAGAGTTTTATATACATAACTTCCTGATGTTTCAACTCAATATCTCGGCTAATACAAGCAAGCATTCCATCAACCTTCTTAACCATCTTATCAAACTTTCAAGGAGCTATGAACTTGGATCCCAAGATCTCTCTGCTCAGGAACACTGCTAAGGACCTTAACAATGTTCTGTCTCCTTGCATTTGCCCTACCAAGGTGCAACGCTACATATTTATCTGGGTTAAACTCCATCTGCCATTTCTCTGCCCATGTCTGCAACTGGTAGTGCTGGAAGAGAGTGGGAGCGTGGAGTCCGAGGGACTACAGCAGAAACCTGAAAAACTCGGAGAAATGCCTCTAACTCAGCCACTGCAAAATGTTCCATTGGTGAGATAGATGTACCTGTGTCCCCAGAACTGTCTCTCACTGGTTGTTTCCTTTGTTTCTTGTCCTGTTCTCTGTAAACTCTAGAGATTGTTGTGCATGTAAATCCCATGAGATCAGCAGTTTTTGAAATACTCAAACCATACCGTGTGGTACCAACAATTACTTACATCACATTTCTTCCCCATTGTGATGTTTGGTCTGGACAGCAACTGATCTTCTTGACCAGGTCTGCATGCTTTAATGCACCTGATTGGCTGATTAGATATTTGCATTAATCAGCAGGTGCAGGGGTGTACTAATAAAGTGGCCATTGAGTGCATGTGTACCTTGATAATAAATTTTATTTTGATTTTGACTTTGAAGATGTATCAAATTCTCACTAACTTGTGGAAATTTCTGGACTACATCTTATCACTGTGCTGGAGTGGCATCTACGAAGGCTCAGAGAACTTTGGGTCTCTGAAATAAGGGTACATGAATCCTCTTAGCAAAGAGCAGAAGAGGCTCACATTTATTTGAACCATCCGCCCACCAATCTTGTCAAGCATCACCTGCCTAACCTGTGGCAGTGTCTGCCGATCTCACAAAGGATGCACAAAATGGGAGTGGAGGCAAATCGACCTTGGCCCCCAGGGGAGCTGCTGAAGGAGAAGCAAAACCCTGGCAGGTTGCAGGTGGAAGCTTTAGAGGAGATCACGGAGCCCCACAGGGGAAAGACACGTACGCTGCTTTCATAACTTTCAGTCAGCAGTTGTCCCTGGAGTCCTATGCAGCTGTCAGTGAACAACTGGAGGTGTGTAAGGGACGTGAACAAATTGTGGCTTTCTACTTTGATGTGTATTCCAGCCTAAAAGATAAACGACAGACTGACTAAGCGTAAACGTTTGAGTTAATGATAGAGTCAGTGAACTGCATTCTCCGGGTAGATGAATTAGGCAGGTGTACCCATTGTCACCATCCCATTCATTGTCAGTAGTAAAAATTTACACTTGTTTAGTGTGGCTAACAATCGCAGAATCAGGTTTATTGTCACTGACGTGTCTCATGAAATGTGTTGTTTTGTGGCAGCAGTGTAGTGAAGGACATAGAAAATACTATAAATTACAATAACAAATAAATAATGCAGATGAGGAATAGTGAGGTACAGTTTATGGACTGTTCAGATATCTGATGGCGGAGGGGAAGAAACTAAAACAATGAGTGTGCATCTTCAGACTCCTGTACCTCCTCCCTGATGGTGGTAATGAGACGGGGGCATGTCCCGGGTGGCAAGGGTTCTTAGTGATGGATGCCGCCCTCTTGAGGCGCGACTTTTGAAGATGGCTGAGTCTACAACCCTGGGCAGCCTCTTTTGATCCTGTGCCTCCATATTGCAGCCTGGATACCTGGCGCTGGTGCAACCAGTCAGAATGCTCTCCACGGTACATCAGTCGAAATTCGCGAGAAGCTTTGGTGGAATACCAAATCTCCTTAGACCTCTAATGAAGTATAGCCACTGGCTGCATCAATATGTTGGACCCAGGTGAAGCCTATGGCTATTAGATGCCTGTACCTCAGCTGCCTGAATGATTGTTTGGTGGGAGTGAGAGGTCGAACATGTAGACTTCCTGTGTTTTTTAATTAGTCTCATCTTTTAAATGGAGCAATTTTTCAGGAAGAGAAAGCCTTCCTCCTAAGCTTTCTTTTTCTTTTGATATATAAATTCCAAGTAGCTGTATCAATGCATTGTGAAGGGAGAACAAACCATTTTGCCACAGGAAAGATCCCATCCTACACAGAAATAGAATTGAATCAGACGCTTTGTTAATTCTTTAACATTTGTTTTATTTAGATTGAGAACTATTTTTGCTTAACATTAGAAGCAAAAATAAACTAGCTGTGCCATAACTTATTTACTAAGACTTCTTCGTGCAAATGTTTCATCAATACTTGCTGAATATGCTTTGTTCATTTTAACTAAGATGTTGGAAGCTTATGAATAATGCCTGAATAGAACCATTATGACAGGACTTATTTAAACAAAAGGTGTGTTTGAATATTAGCTAATTCTTCCAGATGCATAATATGCCTTGTAACTGATTTTGTGTTGACGAGTTGAAACTTGCATTCTAGTACTAAACTGAACAAAGGCTTGAGATTAGTGCTGAGGTTGACAGCTTGTCTCATTGGCTGTGTGTTTTGTATGCTTTTGCCTGCGTCTAATTCTTCTAGCGAATTTGTCTCAAACTGTCAGATTGTGGTTAAAGATCTAATCAATAAGGACTGCGATGCAAAACAAGTGTAACCAGTCTGTGTTCTTTCAGGAGCTGGAGTCAGAGAAGATGTGTTTCTCATCTGGAGTGAGATAGAGGAAGCCAGAAACACATTGGCAGAAGTTCAAACCATTGCTGCAGGGCCCCCTCGGACCACGTTTAACGCAGGTGTTATATTTTAGTGATGAAGTAGCGATAGAATGAATCCATTAAACACTGCATAGCTCAGCATGTTCAAATTGTGTAACTTGAATAACACAGTTCACTCTAACAGACTGAATCAGAATCGAGTTTAATATCGTTGATATATGTCGTGAAATTTGTTGTTTTGTGGCAGCAGTACAGTGAAATACATAACATTTACAAATTACAATAAAAAATATGTATATGTAAATAAAAATTAGAGTAAATATGTAGTGCAAAAGGAGAGGAGAAATAGTGGAGTAGTGTCCATGGGTTGGTTCATTGTCTATTCACAAACCTGATGGTGGAAGGTAAAAAGCTATTCCTAAAACATTAAGCCTCCTGTACCCCCTCTGTGATATTAGCAATCAGAAGAAGAAACATCCTGGGTGATGGCAGTCCTTGGTGATGGGGATCTTTAATGGTGGAGGGGGGGGGACCTTTTTGATTCATTGGTTTTTAAATTCTCCTCTAACTCCTAATAAAATATAGCCACTGACGTGCCTCTTATAAAATTGCATCAATATATTGGGCCCAGGATAGATCTTCAGAGACATTGACACACAGGAACCTGAAATTGCTGATCCCTCGATGAGGACTGGCATGTGTTCCCTCGACTTCCCCTTCCTGAAGTCCGCAATCAATTCCTTGGTCTTACTGATGTTGAGTGCAAGGTTGTTGTTGTGACACCACTCAACCAGCTGATCTATCTCACTCCTGTATGCCCCCTCATCTCCATCTTAGATTCTGGCAACAATGACTGGCGG
Source organism: Mobula hypostoma (assembly GCF_963921235.1). Classification (NCBI taxonomy): domain Eukaryota; kingdom Metazoa; phylum Chordata; class Chondrichthyes; order Myliobatiformes; family Myliobatidae; genus Mobula; species Mobula hypostoma. The sequence goes on from NC_086103.1 coordinate 163,988,978, forward strand.
TTTGAACTGGGGCATCTGCAAGAGGGCAAGAGTTGGCAGATTTTTTTTTAACCCAGTTTCAAGATAAGGAGAAACTCACAAATAACATAACTGTGGATAAGTAAGCCCAAGCTTTTTCTGCTTCCACTGGGGATTGAATAGAGTGTGGTTGTGGTAGAAACCAGGGACTGAGCTGTCTCTTCACTCTCTCTTCAGCAAGGTTAGTGGGCGGTATGGTGAAATACAAAAAAAAACTCACAACCACTAGCTTGGAACTGCATGACTAGACGTCAGATTGTTTCTCATTTTGACTATATTTTCATCTACCTATAAAAGACTGTGTGTAGCCTTCTATATAACTGCTTGACATCAAAATATCTTTTACAGGAAATACAAAAATAGCTAACATTTAAGTGATTAAGAATGCACAGAATTTAAAAATTGGAAAAAAAAATTATTTTTTTACATAATAGAAACATAGAAACATAGAAAACCTACAGCACAATACAGGCCCTTCGGCCCACGAAGCTGTGCCGAACATGTCCTTCCCTAAAACTACCTAGGCTTTACCCACAGCCCTCAATTTTTCTAAGCTTCATGTAGCCATCCAGGAGTCTCTTAAAAGACCCTATTGTTTCTGCCTCCACCACCGCCTCTGGCAGCCCATTCCATGCACTCACCACTCTCTGTGTAAAAAACTTACCCCTGACATCTCTGTACCTACTTCCAAACGCCTTAAGAGTATGCCCTCTTGAGCTAGCCATTTCAGCCCTGGGAAAAAGCCTCTGACTATCCACACGATCAAGGCCTCTCACTATCTTGTACACCTCTATCAGGTCACCTCTTATCTTCCGTCGCTCCAAGGAGAAAAGGCCGAGTTCACTCAACCTATTCCTATAAGGCATGCTCCCCAATCCAGGCAACATCCTTGTAAGTCTCCTCTGCACCTTTTCTATGGCTTCCACATCCTTCCTGTAGTGAGGCAACCAGAACTGAGCACAGTACTCCAAGTCGGGTCTGACCAGGGTCCTATATAGCTGCAACATTACCTCTCAGCTCTTAAACCCCAATCCCATGATTGATGAAGGCCAGTGCACCCACCGTATGCCTTCTTAACCACAGAGTCAACCTGCGTGGCAGCTTTGAGTGTCCTATGGACTTGGACCCCAAGATCCCTCTGATCATCCACACTGCCAAGAGTCTTGCCATTAATGCTATATTCTGCCATCATATTTGACCTACCAAAATGAACCACCTCACACTTATCTGGGTTGAACTCCATCTGCCACTTTTCAGCCCAGTTTTGCATCCTATGTCCCGCTGTAACCTCTGACAGCCCTCCACACTGTCCACAACACCCCCAACCTTTGTGTCACCAGCAAATGTACTAACCCATCCCTCCACTTCCTCATCCAGGTCATTTATAAAAATCACAATGAGTAGGGGTCCCAGAACAGATCACTGAGGCACACCACTGGTCACCAGCCTCCATGCAGAATATGACCCGTCTACAACCACTCTTTACCTTCTGTGGGCAAGCCAGTTCTGGATCCACAAAGCAAGGTCCCCTTGGATCCCATGCCTCCTTACTTTCTCAATAAGCCTTGCATGGAGTACCTTATCAAATGCCTTGCTGAAATCCATATACACTACATCTATGGCTCTACCTTCATCAATGTGTTTAGTCATGTCCTCAAAAAATTCAATCAGGCTCATAACGCACGACCTGCCTTTGACAAAGCTATGCTGACTATTCCTAATCATCTTATGCTTCTCCAAATATTCATAAATGCTGCCTCTCAGGATCTTCTCCATCAACTTACCAACCACTGAAGTAAGACTCACTGGTCTATAATTTCCTGGGCTATCTCTACTCCCTTTCGTGAAAAAGGGAACAATATCTGCAACCCTCCAATGCTCCAGAACCTCTCCCGTCCTCATTGATGATGCAAAGATCATCGCCAGAGGCTCAGCAATCTTCTCCCTTCCTTCCCACAGTTGCCTGGGATACATCCTGTCCAGTCCCAGTGACTTATCCAACTTGACGCTTTCCAGAAGGTCCAGCACATCTTCCTCCTTGATATCTACATGCCCAAGCTTTTCAGTCTGCTGCAAGTCATCCCTACAATCGCCAAGATCCTATTTTTGCTGCAATCATTCCCATTTTATCTATTTAATTGGAGAAAAAAAATTATAAGCTATGAAATAAGTGTTCCATAGAAGTGGGGAAATGCCTTACAGAGAAGTTAACCGTAACACATCCATAATCATGAAATCATATCTCAATATGCCATAGATAAAGGCCATTTGGGCTCATGCAGGCCTTTGAAAGAGTGGCAAATTTTGATGCTTGCATTTGCCTCGAACATGGAAATATTTTGATCTGTGCTTGCCAAAAGCCCACTATGAAATGTCTCTCACAGAAAACTGCACAAATTTTTGCTTTTCTTAAGACCATAAGATATAGAAGCAGAAGTAGGCCTTTCAGCCCACTGAGTCTGCTCCGCCCTTCAGTCTTGGGCTGATCCAATTCTTCTAGTCATCCCCACTCCCCTGCCTTCTCCCCATACCCTTTGATGCCCTGGCTAATCAAGAACCTATCTATCTCTGTCTTAAATACACCCAACGACTTGATCTCCACAAGTCGCTTGAGCTTAAGCTGCTCGTGGCAACAAATTCCACAGATTTACCATCCTCTGACTAAAGTAATTTCTCCGCATCAATGTTCTAAATGGACGTCGTTCAATCCTGAAGTCATGCCCTCTTGTCCTAGACTCCCTTACCATGGGAAATAACTTTGCCATATCTAATCTATTCAGGCCTTTTAACATTCGGAATGTTTCTATGAGATCCCCCCTCATTCGCCTAAACTCCAGGGAATACAGCCCAAGAGCTACCAGATGTTCCTCATATGGTAACCCTTTCATTCCTGGAATGATTCTTGTGAATTTTCTCGGAACCCTCTCCAATATCAGTATATCCTTTCTAAAATAAGGAGCCCAGAACTGCACACAATACTCCGTGGTCTCACGAGTGCCTTATAAGCCTCAACTACACATCCCTGCTCTTATATTCTATACCTCTAGAAATGAATGCCAACATTGCATTTGCTTTCTTCACAACTGACTCAACCTGGAGGTTAACCTTCAGGGTAACCTGCACAAGGACTCTCAAGTCCCTTTGCATCTCTACATTTTGAATTCTCCCCCCATCTAAATAATAGTCTGCCATTTATTTCTTCCACCAAAGTGCATGACCGTACACTTTCCAACATTGTATTTCATTTGCCACTTCTTTGCCCATTCCCCTAAACTATCTAAATCTCTCTGCAGGCTGTCTGTTTTCTCAACACTACCCGCTCCTCCACCTATCTTTGTATCATCGGCAAAGTTAGCCACAAATCCATTAATCCCATAGTCTAAGTCATTGACATCCATCGTAAGAAGCAGTGGTCCCAACACCGACCCGTGTGGAACTCTAATGGTAACCGGCAGCCAGCCAGAATAGGATCGCTTTATTCCCACTCTCTGTATTCTGCTGATCAGCCAATGCTCCGCCCATACTAGTAACTTCCCTGTAATTCCATGGGCTCTTATGTTGCTAAGTAGCCTCATGTGCGGCACCTTGTCAAAGGCCTTCTGAAAATCCAAGTACACCATGTCTATTGCATCTCCTTTGTCTATCCTGCTTGTAATTTCCTCAAAAAATTGCAGTAGGTTTTTCAGGAAGGATTTTCCTTTCAGGAAATCATGCTGGCTTTGGCCTATCATGTCATGTGCCTCCAGGTACTCCATAATCTCATCCCTAACAATCAATTCCAACAACTTCCCAACCACTGATGTCAGGCTAACGGGTCTATAGTTTCCTTTCTGCTGCCTCCCACTCTTCTAAAATAGTGGAGTAATATTTGCAATTTTCCAGTCATCCGGTTTAATTGTTCATGGGATTCTGACTCCACTGGCACTGGTACATCTATAAATGTTCACTAATTTGGCAGTATCTCAGAAAAAAAACATGGGAAACAGGAGTTGCTCCACAATTAAATACCATCATGAGTTGAGCTCCAATTTCCTGTCTGTACCCCATAGCCTATGACGCATCCAAAGACCAACAATCTGTTTATCTCAGTGTTGACTATATTGGCAAATTCTTTTTCCTGATGGACATTAGTGAATCAAATGAGCTTTTTAAAGACATTCCAGTGGGTTTTTTGGTCATCATTGCTTATGTTTATTATTTTTAATTCCAAATTTATTTTAGTCATTCAATTCAAATTCTCTGATGGGAATCCACATCAACATTCTGGGCCCCTGGTTACTAGTTCAGTAACCTGATCTTCAGATGCAGTCATGCATTTGGTTTATAGACTCATCTCTTTACTGAATCCCGAGATTTCGTTGACTTGCAAGCATATTACATCTGTGAGCGTGGCTTTTGTTTACCTGGCAACATTAATATCAACAAACCACTCTATATTCATTGACAGGTCTGCTGTGTAGATTGTTAGTTTAAATAGAAAGAAAGCTCTTTGCATTTTTGGATTCAAAAGTATGAGGAGGGAGGGCAGAAGAGTTTAGGCATAAAATCAGAGACATACATTTTAGACAATAGACAGTAGACAATAGGTGCAGGAGTAGGCCATTCGGCCCTTCGAGCCAGCACTGCCATTCACTGTGATCATGGCTGATCATCCACTATCAGTATCCAGTTCCTGCCTTATCCCCATAACCTTTGATTCCGCTATCTTTAAGAGCTCTATCCATCTCTTTCTTCAAAGTATCCAGAGACTTGGCCTCCACAACCTTCTGAGGCAGAGCATTCCATATATCCACCACTCTCTGGGTGAAAAAGTTTTTCCTCAACTCTGTTCTAAATGGCCTACCCCTTATTCTTAAACTGTGGCCTCTGGTTCTGGACTCACCCATCAACGGGAACATGCTTCCTGCCTCCAGCGTGTCCAATCCCTTAATAATTGTATATGTTTCAGTAAGATCCCCTCTCAGCCTTCTAAGTTCCAGAGTATACAAGCCCAGTCGCTCCAATCTTTTGACATATGACAGTCCCGCCATCCCAGGAATTAACCTTGTGAACCTACGCTGCACTCCTTCAATAGCAAGAATGTCCTTCCTCAAATTTGGAGACCAAAACTGCACACAGTACTCCAGGTGTGGTCTCACCAGGGCCCCGTACAGCTGTAGAAGGACCTCTTTGCTCTTATACTCAATTCCCCTTGTTATGAAGGCCAGCATTTTGTAGGAAAGGCTTCACTATACACTCACTGGTCACTTTATTAGCTACCTCCTGTTCATGGTCTTCTGCTGCTGAAGCCCATCCACTTCAAGGTTCGATGTGTTGTGTGTTCAGAGATGCTCTTCTGCACACCACTGTGGTAACTTGTAACCTTTGGTTATTTGTCATCTTCCTGTCAGCTTGAACCAGTCTGGCCACTCTTCTCCGACCTCTCCCATTAACAAGGTGTTCTCGCCCACAGAACTGCTGCTCACTGGATGTGTTTTGGTTTTTGCACCATTCCCTGTGAACTCTAGAGACCGTTGTGTGTAAAAATCGCAGGAGATCAGCAGTTTCTGAGAAACCCCATCTGGCACCAACCATCATTCCACAATCCAAATCATTTTGATCCCATTTCTTCCCCATTCTGATGTTCGGTCTGAACTAACCCCGCTTGACGATATCCACATGCTTTTTATGCATTGAGTTGCTGCCACATGATTGGCTAATTAGATATTTGCATTAATGTGCTGGTGTACAGGTGTACCTAATAAAGTGGCCACTGAGTGCAGAATAAGGGTGGCTAGTAAAAATGCTCTCTCATTGGAATATCTAATTTGTGTAACAAATTATTAATATCTATAAGTTATAATATCATCAGGAGTTGATGCAACTATGACTATATATATATATATACACGCACACACACACACACACAATGTATATATTCTGTATGTATGTGTGTGTGTGTGTGTGTATATGTAAATCAATGTATATATAATGTAAGTCATATATGACTCTATATATATACACACCAGTTTTTATTAATCAATGATCGTTCTTTTCCTTTCTGATTTGCTTTCATAAAACAGTGCCTGTGTACCAGCCAATACCACCATCAAAAATAGAAGATTATATCACTTCAGAGAAATGGCTTGAGAAATATGGGTTGAAGGCTCGTAAACTGATGTTCCATGATGCACTTGTCGACTGTGCCTTTCGGCACTCTGATGGCGTGGTGGACATTAAGGGAAAGCCAGTGAACGAGTGCATTCAGACTGATGCAGTAAGTGAGGTTTGAAACAAGGAATAGATGTTAACTCAGTTTCTTTCCTCACAGATGCTGCCTTCCCTGCTGAGTATCTCCAGAGGACTTGCCGTGTCTTTTTTTTTTTCACTTTTCTGGTTTTTGCATTTTTTTTTGCTTGTCTTTCATTAATGCATAGATATGGAGGATTGTGGAAGAAGCTTTGTCCAGTTGTTGGACTGTATTTTCTACACGGTGTGTACAATGCGGCAGTGGTGAAGGTATGAGCATTTAACGTGGTGGATAGGGTGCTGATCAAGTGAGCGGCTGTCATGGAAGATACTCATGCAAGTCACAAAATACTACAGCATGGAAACAGCCCCTCATTCTATCTAGTTCATCCTCCTTGAAGGTTGTTGGATGTGGGCATTTCTGGGGAAGTTGCATACCTCATAGATGGTGGAAAGGCTTTGGGGATATTGAAAGATAGGTCGCTCACTACAGGATACCTAATGTTGAACCTGTTCATGTAAATACTTCTGGAGTGGTCACTCAGGATTGGAGGCTACTTGGATTTTGAAGGGGGAAAAGAGGCCAATGTGGAAACTGATGACTGTTCCAAAGATGGGCAGGAGGTTCTTGACAGGTTGACAGGGTGGGTAGTTGGTGTGTTCGTCCAGTAGCTTACATTCAAGTATTCTGTGCTCTCAGTGCATGGATTTAAGACTCTTAACACCATCCTTGTCAGCTTCAGCTGGTCATGGGTCAGAGGTTCTCAAGCGTTGGTGGGGTGGGGTACCGTATTTCTTCAAGGAGGCTTGTTCTTTTGTCCAGCTGATGATCTCTTCACATAATAGAGCTCCAAATAGGGGGTCTGTTTTGGAACTGTTTATGAACAATGAAGCCCGGCCAACACGGTTGACTGAGGAGAACTAAGATCTTAATGCTGGAAGAGGACGTTGATGCTGGTTCATTTATTCTGCCAGAGAATCTGAAGGATTCGCTGAGGTTAATCTACTGTAGGTAGTCCAAGTCTCAGATGCTTATTGAAAGGCATGCAATATAGTTGCCCAATTGACTTTGAGTGGTGAATTTTATCATTAATGTCTGTCTTCACCTCATGGTGGCTCTCACAGTCTGACCTTTTCCAGAGTGAGCTTTTATTGGAAAATACAGTACTCGTGGCTGGTAAAGTTAGGTTCACCATAGTAGTAGTCACCATAATGGTAACGTTGTAAGCCTCTGGAACAGTTTGAGTAAAGACATGGCTGGTTCTGCAGAATGAGTACTCAGTACTCTGGCTGGCACATTCAGATTCAAATTCAGAATTATTTACTTACCACATGTACATCAAAGCCTACATTGAAACGTGCCAGCAGCATTAACAACCAACACGACCTAAGGATGTGCTATGGGCAAGTGTCGCCACACATTCCAACACCAACATGGCATGTGCACAATACTCAGCAGAACAACACAGAACACAACGAGCAGAACAAGCCCCTATCCAACCTCCCACCCACCCACACACTCCGACAGTTCTCCAGTCCCAGGGCAGGTCTCCAAGACTACAGTCTCCAGTCTCCAGGCTCCCATCATCGACCGTCCAGACCTTTGATCAACCTTTGGCCTTTGGTCTTTGATATCAATTCACAGGCTAGCCGATGGCAGGACCCAGAACTCCAGACCTTGAACTCCAGGCTCACTGACTCGCCGGTCCTCGTGCCTTCTACTCGCATAGACATCTGACCCCGGGACCCATCGACCGGGGACAGCCCAACATCCACGTATGTCCTTCGTCACACGTGCACGTCTCTGGCCTTGGAGCACAGAGCAGAGGCCTAGACTCTGGATGTTCTTTGTCACCTGTCCACGTAACTGGCCTCTGAGTGAGGAGTGGAGGCCTAGAGCCCATGCGTCCTTTATCACCCATCACCTTTAAACACAGCACACAGCGGAGGCCTAGACACTGGCCCTTAAAGCCCTAACTCCCCTCTCTGACCCCTAAACCCCATCTCTATGAATTAAAAAAATATAAGTCTGAGCCACAACCTCAATGAAGACTGCAGCTTGGCATCATCTTGACCCAGACAGTGTCATGACTTTTAGCATCTGGTGTATCTGGTGTCCTCAGTAGTTTCTGGCTTCTGTGATGGTTGAACCTTTGGATGGACCATCCCTTGACATTTCTTGCAGAACATAAGAAAGGGATGACCATGTTAATGGGACAATTATATAGATCACTCAATAGTCTACAGGATTTAGATGAACAAATTTGTAGAGAGATCACAGACTGTTGCTAGAAACTTAAGGTTGTGATAGTAGGTAATTTTAACTTTTCACATATTGACAGTGACTCCCTTACAGTAAAAGGGCTGATTGGGATAGAGTTTGTCAATTGTGTTCAGGAAAGTTTCCTTAATCAATACATAGAGGCCCCAAGAAGAGAAAGTGTGATACTATATCTTCTATTAGGGAATGAGACAGGGCAGGTGACAGAAGTTTGTGTAGGGGAACACTTTGCATCCAGTAATCATAATGCCATTAGTTTTAAGATAATTATGGAAAAGGATAGGTCTGGTCCTCGGGTTGAGATTCTAATTGGGGAAAGGCCAATTTTGATGGCATCAGAAAGGATCTAACAAGTGTGTATACGCTACTCATTCCCTTGTGTAAGATCTGCAAGTTGGCCTTAGCTTTGCTGATTTCTATCCCCTATACTCACTCACATACTAAATGGGTATGGGTTAAAGACTACTGTATTTCTGTGCATGAGTCATTCACTCCATTTGAAAGGAAGTAGGAAATTGAAAGTGCCACAGATTTCCTTGGAGTTACTCCACTTTGAAGTCACAAAACCTGCCAGAAGTGAGGCAGCGTCCTTCTTGTATCATTTAAGTTGGATTTCTGCCCCACTTCTGGCAAAGTTATGAAACTTGAACAGGAATAGCTTCCAGTATTATAAAGCCTAAAGTAGCAAGTAACTTCAACAAACAGATGCACATAAAACACAGACTGTTCACACCCTTTGCGACCCTAGATTCAGCTGTAATGACACGTACTCAAGTCACTTCTAGCTAAGTTGTTTAGAAAATTAAAAATATTCTTGGAATTCAGCATAGTTCCCGTTGGCCAAACAACTTCTGTGCGGTGGGGGGAACGGGGAGTGCCAATGTTTCTTATTGTTTAGAAACATTGCTTAGAACCTAACGTGGGGTTTAGATGGTGATTTCTGATTGTTTGCCACAGTGTTTTTCACACAACAGCCAAATAAACAATAGCCCAACGAGATGAAGCTGGAGGTAACTGGAATTATAGTGCCCTCTAGTGATGCCAGTGAGACAGACTATTCTGTACCTGGAGCTCAGCTTTGAGAAGATGTACTTACTGTGTTTGAAAAGGTCTGCTAAAATCGGCCAGGCAGAATTTGAGGACCAGCTTGTAGGAACATAATTTGCAGAGTCATGGGGAAAGAGTGGTGAAATGGGGCCAAAGGGATGACTCTGCAAAAGCTATGATGGTGCCAGAAGCACAGCGACCCTTGCATGCTGCCCCCAGCACACCCCTCGGCCCGTGTTGGCTGGTGAAGCAAAATGACGCACTTTGCTGCAGGTTTCAATACACGTGTGACAAATAAGGCTAATCCAAAACTGGCACGCTTCAACAACTGGACTGGATCAAAATGGCAATGCACCTGGTGATTGAATGCAAAGTTGCAAACAGACTTAGTTTACGCTGTGTTCCAAGGAATTATTATTTTCTGAAGAATTTAGCTAGAAATGACTAGAGTGTATGTCATTACTTAAGTAAAACACTGAATCTGGGGTTGAAAGGGGTGTGACCTTCAATTGTGTTTATGTGCAAGGTGTGATGTGTGTAAAGATCATAATACCAAAAGACATAGGAGCTGATTTAGGCTATTAGGCCAATTGAGCCTGACCCGCCATTGCATCACAACCGATTTATTATCCCTCTCAACACCATTATTCTGCCTTCTTCCCTTAATCTTTGAACCCCTTATTTTAATCTAGAACCTATGAACCGCCACTTGAAATATACACAATGACTTGACAGCCTCAGCTGTCTGTGGCACTGAATTCTACAAATTCACCACCCCCTGGCTAAAGAAATTCTTCCTTATCTGTGTTCTAAATTTACGGCCTTTTATTCTGAAGCTGTGTCCCCCTGGATTTAAAGCAGTTATTGTATCTCTTTGCAGAGATATTGACTGACTTGCTGAGTTTATCCAGCATTTCCTGCTTTATCGGCAGATGGCTGTTTCTTCGGGGCACACAGATTTAAAGTGGTGGGGAAAAGATTCAGGGGCATGAGATAATAAAAAGTGTTATTGCGTGGCTATGATCTGGTTCTTGCAGGTTAAGTCCATGGTGAGGAAGGCAAATGCCATGTTAGCATTCATTTCAAGAGGTCTAGAATACAAGAGCAAGGATGTGATGCTGAGGCTTTATAAGGCACTGGTGAGGCATCACCTTGAGCGTTGTGAACAGTTTTGGGCCTCTCATCTTAGAAAAGATGTGCTAGCACTGGAGAAGGTCTAGAGGAGGTTCACAATGATAATTCCAGGAATGAAAGGGTTATCATACGAGGAACGTTTGATGGCTGTGGGTCTGTACTGGCTGGAATTCAGAAGGATGAAGGGGGATCTCATTGAAAACTTCTGAATGTTGAAAGGCCTAGACAGAGTAGATGAGGTAAGGATGTTTCCCATGGTGGGAGAGTATAGGGCAAGAGGGCACAGCCTCAGGATAGAAGGGCACCCTTTTAGAACAGAGATGCGGAGAAATTTCTTTAGCCAAAGGGTGGTGAATTTGTGGAATTTGTTGCCACGTGCAGCTGTGGAGGCCAGGTTGTTGGGTGTGTTTGAGGCAGAGATTGATAGGTTCTTTATTGGACATGGCATCAAAGGTTACAGGAAGAAAGCCAGGAACTGGGGTTGAGGAGGAGATTAAAAACAAGGATCAGCCATGTTTGAATGGTGGAGCAGACTTGATGGGCCAGACGGCCTAATTCTGCTCCTATGTCTTATGGTCTTATGGTTCTTGCTGCCTGTGTGGTGGTGACACAGTTAATCAGAAGTTTCAGCAGGGAATTGGGGAGGTTTGTGGGAAAATAATGTACAGAGTCACAAGGAAAGGGCAGATGGGATGGGATTAAAGGAATTGCTCTATAAACATTTGGCCTAGTTCAACAACTGGACTAATATGGCAGTACACCCGGGAATTGAATGAGAATGTTCAAACAGACTTCGATTATGCTGAGCTCCTGAACTTAGTTAGAAATAATTTGAGTGTTTGTCACTACTGAAGTAAAACTTGGGATCTGAAGCTTCTCCTGTTGAGAAATAATTCCAGTCCTGGGACTATATCTTTACTGGCAAAATATTGATTGCAGATAAATTGCAGAGTTTCTACTTTAACAGGAATCTAATATGAAATTGGTGAATGCCAAGTACTGCAGCCACTTTGCACACACCCAGTGGAAAGATGGTTCTGTAATGCATGTCTACATCACCGCTGAAAAGTGCAAACAATACCAACAGAAAATGAAGACTGCACTGGAGCAGATGCAAAGAAGGTAACTTTGGAACCTTTGCATAAAATTTAATCCATAGACTAATAGAATCAGTATGGAAGAAGGCTATTGGACCCATCATGTCAGTGCTGGTGATCACAGAGCAACCCACGCTAATCCCACATAACAGCAACAGGTCCATAAAACGTGGCATTTCCGTTAACACCCAACACATTCGTGGGTGTGCTGGGGGCAGCCCGCAAGTGTTGTCACTTGTTGAGGCATTAACGTAGCACGCCCACAATGCTCAGCAGAATGCAACGAGCAACAAAACAAGCCCTGTTCCTCCCCTCCACCCACGCACATCCACAGTCCTCTAACCCCAAGACTGGCCGTCTTCTTCCTCCTGCAGCCTCCAGCATACAGGGATCCAGACTCAGGCATGCAGATGTTGGGCCTTCAGCTACCCAGGAGTCTTGCAGACTGGGGGTTCCTGCGCAGCACAGCACTGAAGTACACATTAAAGTACTTTTTAAGATACATTGACGGCTTCTGCATGTAACCATCTTTCACAGACTGATTTGCAGATCCCTTCTAGTCTCTCAGTAAATCTTCCTTGCTCAAGTATTTTACACAGAGAGTGGCAGGTGTCCGGAGGACAATGCCAGGGGTGGTGATGGGTGGCACGGAATATGCAGGGAATGGGGAGGTATGGATCAGGGAGGTAGGTTCAGTTTTGGCATTAGGACTAGTACAGACATCGTGGGCTGAAGGGCCTGCTCCTGTGCTGTACTCTACTATATTCATGCTCCCCTATAATCCTTCTATCAATTTCCTTAAATCTGTGATCTCAGCCATTGGGAAGGAGATACAGGAGTCTTAAGTCCCATACATCCACTTTCGGAAACAGTTATTACCCTTCAACCGTCAGGTTCTTGAACCAGCGTGGATAACCTCACTTCCCTCAACAATGAACTGATACAATAACCAATGGCCGTGCTTACAGCTCATGTTCTCAGTATTATTTGTTATTCGTCGTTATTATTGCTTTTTTGTGCTTGCACCTTTTGCACATTGATTGCTTGTCAGTCTTTGCGTGTTTTTTTTCATTGGTTCTATTGTATTTCATGGTTCAGTTCTCAAGGCCTGCAAAAAGTGAACTTCAGGGTGTATACGGCAACATAGTGCATGTGTACTTTGATAATAAATTTACTTTGAACTTTCAGCTTTAAATGCTGGTTTTTGACTGTACTCCCTACAGTCCATCCTATTTGCTCTACCTCACACCTCGTACTCTTATGTACCTCAATTAAGGCTCAACTCAGCCTCTCTCATTCCAAAGAGAAGGACATCAGCCCACACTCATTGCAACAATTTTCCAATGCTGGCAACATCCCTATAGATCTTCTCTGAACCCTCTCTTGTAATCTGATGACTAGAAAACTATGCAGTCACTATCTGGCATAGCCTTCTTGTTCGTCTATTTGATATTTTTCTTTCTTAAACTATCTTAAAATTGACTGAAACCGCATCCTTCAAGAAGTTGTAGATATACTCTCCGAGGTTCCTTTCATTCTCCACACCACTCAACATGCTGCCATTTGTCTTTTGCACCTGTTACTTCACGCTTCTCTGGATTAATTCCATTTGCCATGTTTACGCCCAAATGATCTGTTTGGTGATACTTTGCTGCAGTCTAAAGTTTCCTTCTCATTGTCAGACACACAGCCAACTACTATGTCATCTGCAAAATTCTTTATCCCGACCCCTAACGTTTACATCTCAATTATTAATCTGCATTATGTGGGACTGGCTGCTTAGTCCTGTGCGAACCCACTGGAAACAGTTTTAGGATAGAGTCACAGAGCACTACAGCAGAGAAATGGGACATTTGGCCCATCTAATCCATGCTAGCCTGGTCTTCTGCTTAGTCCCATCTACCTGCATTCGGACCATATGATCCAAATGATTTGGAGTTTGTTCAGCTCCAGGTCCACTTCCCTAACTCAATGTGTAAGAAGCTTTGGCTAGATTCACTTCCTGCAGGTGTAGTCATCATGGATACTGGAGGTCTTTCTGTCTTCTGACATCTCGCAAGAGGAGTATTCCGCTGAACTGTCATTCCCACTGCTCTAAATGTGTAATAAGAAAGAAAGAAAGATAGAAAGAAACTTGCCAGAATCTTACCTTAGCCTTTGCATATTCTTGCCAAAACCTCAGCTCCCCACTTTAACCCTGGCCCACTCATACAATGGCTGTTCCACTTAAATGAAACTTCTTTTTATTGGCCCTTGCTAAGTGCCTAATAGTCCAAACTATTTCAAGCTCCATCAAAAGTCTCAACAGGCCCCACTTGCTTTTTAAATCTTGTGCTTTAAGTGGTGGATTTGGGATCAATTTCGACATTCAAGAGAAATTTGGATAGGTACATGGATGTGAGGGGTATGGAGGGCAGTTGTCTGGGTTCAGGTCAATGGGACTAGGCAGATTAATAGTTTGGCATGGACTAGATAGGCTGAAGGGCTTGTTTCTGTGTTGTAGGGTTCTATGATTCTATGACTTACTCACCACAAGCAACAATCTTAAGCTCCACCAAATGTTGCTATATTTTCTTCATTTTATGTTCTCCATCTCTCCATGGCTGTCATTTCTCTGAACCATGCTGAACTTTTGCCGAAAGAATGGCTTCATAACTTTCAATTAGCCTTATACCTTTGCACTTAATAATTAATTACTTGGAGAACGTTTGTGAGCAACTCTTTGTCTGAAAACCTTACTTATAATAAAATACATATTTCTTCATTACCATATTGACTAATAGCAAATAGCTTTAGAATCACACTGAAACAATTCATATTAGGATTGATTATGTCTTTGTAAGTCAGTCTTTTGTACTGAAGTATTTTGTTTGGTTCACTTTTTCTCTACAGAATTAACTGGCTTCAGAAAGGGAGCAGGGAGCTGTTTGGGACAATAATTGAGGATCAAATATATATCCTGGTTGATACCTCTCAATCCATGAAAGATAAACTGGAGTTGGTTCAAAGAAAGATCTTTCAGCTCATGCAGGTTGAGTACCAAGTGGTTCTATCTCTCAAAAAGAATATTTCTAACGAGGTGCTAATTATTATGTCAATGATGTAGTACCTCATTGTGACAAATCCTCTGTGGTTTGTAAAAGTGGGCTCATCTGGGGGAAATGTTGAGTCATTTAGGTCTTGGCCTGAAACGTCAGCTGTTTATTTCCTTCAATCGATGCTGCCTAACTTGCTGAGTTTTTCCAGCATTTTGTCAAGTCAAGTTTATGTTCATTTAAACTATATACATGTATATAACATATATAACAGTACAATGTATATAGAAACGAGACAATTGTTTCTTTGAACCAGGGTGTAAAGCACAATAGTACACATAACACACAATAACTTATGAAGGTAACGATAAAATCTACAGATGAATCACACATGAATAACAAACCAGTGTTATAAATAACATAAGTAACAAGTATTAAATATTGTAAGGTATGGAACAGGTTAACCAGTGACACTTCAAATATCATGCACTGTGTTGCTCAAGATTTCCAGCATTCACAGAAGCTCTTGTGTTTTTGAGATACGCTGACTGAACTGCAGTTTTTCATTAGGTAGCCCTGCAGTGATGAAAGTGCTAATTTTTCAAATAGATTTGCATGACAAATTAGTAGCTGCAACAAATTACTTGCCCTGCTAATTATTAGTTATTGCCTGTTGAAACTGTTTCCTTTGGAAACGGCTTTTTCTGTGCTGTTGTGGAAGTCCGTTTCACTTTGTTAAAGCTCCAAAATCAAGATTTTAGCAAAGTATTTCAGATATTCGGTACTGCAGATAAGGGAGGGAGGCAAAAGACAGGAAATAATAGGCCACAAAATACTCTGGAGATGCTGGGGTCAAAGCAACACTCACAACATGCTGGAGGAACTCAGCAGGTCGGGCAGCATCCGTGGAAACGATCAGTCAACGTTTCGGGCCAGAACCCTTCGTCAGGACTGTAGGGGGAAGGTGCAGAGGCCCTGTAAAGAAGGTGGGGGGAGGGTGGGAAGGAGAAGGCTGGTAGGTTCCAGGTGAAAAACCAGTACGGGGAAAGATAAAGGGGTGAGGGAGGGGAAGCAGGGAGGGGATAGGCAGGAAAGGTGAAGAAGGAATAGGGGAAAACACAACGGGTAGTCGAAGGAGGCGGAACCATGAGGGAGGTAGTAGGCAGCTGGGGGAGGGGGCAGAGTGAAACTGGGATAGGGGAAGGGGTCTGAAGAAAGTGGGAAGAGCCAGAAGAGAAGTTATTAAGTGTGAGTACCAGTTTCGCCAACCGGAGGAGGGTAGTGGTGGTGGGGAACTGGTGAGGTCTATTGTCCAGAAAGTAGCGGAGGGCTTTGGGGCCTTCTTGATAGGGAATGGAGGTGTATAAGGATTGGACATCCATTGTGAAAATGAAGCGGTCGGGACTGGGGAACTGGAAGTTATTGAAGAGGTGGAGGGCATGGGATGTATCCCAGATGTAGCTGGGGAGGGACTGAACTATGGGTGACAAAATGGAGTCCAAGTAGGCAGATACAAGTTCAGTGGGACAGAAGCAGGCAGAAACTATGGGTCTACCGGGTCAGTCAGGCTTGTGGATCTTGGGGAGGAGGTAAAACCGAGCGGTACGGGGTGTGGGAATTATGAGCTTAGCAGCTGAGGATGGAAGGTCTCCGGAGTTGATAAGGACAGTGATGGTACGGGAGACAAAGGTTTGATGTTTTTTGGTGGGGTCCTATTCCAGGGGTAAGTAAGAGGAGGTGTCAGAGAGCTGCCGTTTGGCCTCAGTGAGGTAGAGGTCCGTCCACCAGACTACTACAGCACCACATTTGTCAGCGGGTTTGATGGTGAGGTTGGGATTAGTGCGGAGAGAGTGGAGGGCAGTGCGTTCAGAGGGAGTGAGGTTGGAACAGGAGAGAGGAGTGGTGAAGTTGAGACGGTTGATGTCTCGGTGACAGTTAGAGGTGAAAAGATCGAGTGCAGGTAGAAGGCCCGGGGGGGGTGTCTATGAGGAGGACGAGGGTTGAAGGCGGGAGAAGGGGTCCTCAGTAGGGGGAAGGGAATCCTTGCCAAAGAAATACACTCGGAGACATACGCGACGGAAGAAAGTTCAGTGTCATGGCAGGCACGGAACTCACTGAGGTGTGGACGGAGGGGGACAAAAGTGAGGCCCTTGCTAAGCACAGAGCGTTCTGCCTCAGAGAGGGGAAGTTCAGAGGGGATGGTGAAGACACGGCAAGGGTTGGAGCTGGCTTCAGAGGAGGGTGAAGAGTGGGAGGACTCAGGAGAGAGAGGGGAATTGGGATATTCAGGGAGAGTGGGGTTAGGGGAGAATGAGGGATCAGAGGAATGGAGGGGGATGAGGGGTAGGGGGAAGGTTGGGAGTCGCGGGGAGGAAAGAGGCTAGTGGGGGAATCAGACGGGCGGTAGGATCCAGCTGCAGTAAGAGTGGTCCCGGTCCGGAGAAGGTCGGGACCTTGGTCCGAGCTGGATCCGGAGCTGGGGGTGGTGGAGCCTATAGCCTGCAGGGCCCCAGAGCTGAGGTCTGAGTCGGAGGCGAGTAAGTCCATGGCCCGCTGGGTCCTACGCCTGTCCCAGTTTCACTCTGCCCCCTCCCCCAGCTGCCTACTACCTCCCTCACAGTGAAGGAGTCCTGCGGCTTATAGTGAATAGATGGAAAAAAGGCATGCAAGAAGCCCATCAGATTGCCAAGGAGTATATACAAAAATGTATGGGGAGAAATAAGATAAATTATGACAGCAGAGTGAGGGTTACAGAGTTACAACCTGTGAATCATGTCCTAGTAAAGAATCTGACACCCTGTGGAGGCCCAGGAAAGCTCCAAAACTATTGGGAGGACTGCATCCATATTGTTGTACGGAAAGTTGGGGAAGATGTGCCAGACTATGAGGTAAAACCTGAACAAGGAAAAGGAAGATCTAGAGAACTACATCACAATCTTCTCATGCTTTGTGAACACCTGCCTTTGGATGCTGAACCACAAATAGATACCACAACAAAGCAAGGGTGTCTGCCAAAACAGGGCACTAGGAAAGGGAAGAGAGTGAACCAACCAGCAACACTGAGAATGAATTTTACTACCGAGTCGAATGTCACCAACCTCACAGTAGCAAGGACTGTAATAGCTTTGAAGCAGAGCCTACACTACCTGCTGAGCAGCAAATGAGGGTTGAGGGTTCACAATACTTCCAGCAACAAACGCCTGAGGATGAACAGTTGAGCTTTCCTGCATGTGGACCAGCACCAGTCCCTGTATCTTCATCTGTACCAAGTAACCTAGATGACTTACCCAACTGTGAATCATTATCAGTCCCTGTTTCTTCATCTGAACCAAGTGACCCCAGTGATTTTCCTGTGTGTGAACCAAATACCAGTTCCTGTATTTACTCCAGCGAATGATAAGCCAGATACCAGATGGAGCAAAGACAAAGAGCTCAAAGTTGCCTCAGAGAGAGTGACAACCACCAAAATGCTTTACTTACGATAGGGTTGGGACCCCCACATGTCTCAACAGACTGCAGACTTCTTCAGTATCAGGCCTTGCCTTATAATTGTGTAACGTCAATGACTTCATGGCTACCTGTGCCTCAGTTCCTAGATCAACTACCATGCCCCTACTAGAAACCCAATGAACGTTTCATACAAGGAAAGTAGTGATTGCAAGTCTAACACTGGGAGGAGATGTCGGGACAACATCTACTTTTGAGGGGGAGTGAGTGACAAGGTTGAAATCTGTTCAATTTAGTTATAAGTAATTGTTCAAATATGTTTTTAAAAAAGTTAAAATAATTTATTTAATGTGAATATCATTTCATGTTGAGAAATAAAGGGATCATCACTTGAAAAACATGCAAATATGGGTAGTTGAAAATTCTGAGAATCTGTGTGCAAGGTTTTCTCTTATAGTATGGAGCACTGAATCTGCTATTGACTTGTAAGGGCTTGCATTCAATCTTCAGCACACGATGGATTGCCCATACCTGCCAGAATGCCTGGGGAATGGCAGTGCACGCCGTTCTCATTCACCATAAAATGACCGATGTGTGAAAGTTATGGAGTTTATGCTTCATTTTTCAGGGGTACTACAATGGTATAGAATGTATGAGCTGAATGATGTTGATGATTAATTTTCTAGGAATAGACTTACAGTTATTGTTGAAGTAACAGTGGCTGACAATCTATGCTTAAAGCGGCAGCCTAGGAATACATGAAATGAAATGAAATGAAATGAAATATGTTTATTGTCATTGCATAGTACAATTTGTCATGCAACAATACAGCGAAAATGAGTTTGCAACTCTCATACTCAATGCTATAAACAACAAATAAGATAAATAAACAATAAATAAAATCAAGTAACCAGTCAGTACAGGCAATGTCCAGCAGTACAAAAGCACAACTCAGATGCACGACAGCCATAAAACCAGTATTAAAGTAGCAATATAACAAATTTATGGATGGTGCTTGATCAATTGGTTCAGAGCAATTGTAGCTCTGGGGAAAAAGCTATTTTTCAGTCTGGAACTGCGGGCATAGAAAATCTTATAACGTCTGCCAGATGGAAGAAGTTCAAACAGAAGATTGCATGGGTGTGTATTGTCCTTACAGATGCTTGTAGTTTTCCTCAGGCAACGTGAGCTGTAGGTGTCCTCCAGGACTGGGAGCTGTGTCTCGATGATCTTCTGTGCGCTAGAGACGACCCACTGAAGTGCTTTCCCATCAGCTGCTGTACAACTGAGATACCACACAGAGATGCAGTATGTTAAGATGCTCTCTATGGTGCAGCGGTAAAGGGTCACCAGCATCTGTTCAGGTAGACCAGCTTCAGGTACATAGAACTATTTGTGTTAGAAATTCCTTTTTGCCAACACCTGTAGCTACGAACATCAGTTGAAAGATTCCATGGCAATGGCAACTATGAGCTGTTACGAAGCAGGCTGAATTACCCGTAACATCTTACACATTTCAAAATGATCTCCTCTCATCCCCTTAAACTCCAAATAATGTATGGCCAATTTTTCCATGGAAGTCAAGTCCTTCATATCATAAACTAGGAGTTAAGACTGAAAACTCCTTGTTCTGGAAGAGTTATAATTACAACTGTTAGGCTAAGGACCATGCTTCCAAACATATAAAGTGACTTTTTTTTATGGACTGCTGTACTCAGAAGGGTATTTACTGGAATGTTTACGTTATTCAGGAACAGCTCAGACACAAGAGCAAGTTCAATTTTGTGAAGTTTGATTCCAGAGTTGAACCTTGGCAGGAGAAGTTGGCAGATGTGACTGAGAAAAATATCGAAAGTGCTTGGTCTTGGATCCAAGGACTTCAGGTAAATATATTAGTGAACATCTTAAAAATGTTTCTCATTATAATTTGAAATTTACTGGTTTCTACAGTGCTTTGCTTGGACCAAAGTAACAACATTTAAAGGACACCTGGGCATATATATGGATAGGAAAGATTTAGAGCAGAGGTTTCCAACCTTTTTTATGCCATGGACTAATACCATTAAGCAAGGGGTCCATGGACCCCATATTGGTAACCCCTGATTTTGAGGGATATGGATCAAATGTGGTCATATGTGAGAGTTTAGATGGGCAACTTGGTCAGTATGGACCAGTTAGGCCATAGGCCTTGCTGCCACACTCTCTGACTATGTAGATCAAGTATCATGTTGCTATGGATCCAAACTACAGCTTTGAAATATTGAATTGAAAACCTGGGCATCTGCTGAAGGAAAACAGGCAGCCAGCACTCTGAGAAAAACCATTCAGATACTGCACAGATAATAAGACACGACGTGGGAGCAGAAGTAGACCACTTGGCCCTTCACGTTTGCTCCACCATTCCATCATGGCTGGTTTAATTTAATTTATTTTTATCTGGAGATACAGCAAACTACAGGCCCTTCTGGCTTAACTAGCCCACCCACGTGACCAGCTAAACTACTAACCCGTACGCTTTTGGAACGTGGGAGGAAACTGAAGCACCTGGAGGAAACCCACACAGTCACGGGGAGAACATACAAACTCCTTACAGACAGCAGTGGGAATTGAACCCGGGTCGCTGGTGCACCTACTGCTATGCTACCATTTATTATCCCTCTCAGCTCAGCTAACCTTTGTCTCCCTTACTAATCAAGATCTTATCAATCTTTGCTTTAAATATACCTAACGACTTGGCCTCCACAGCCATCTGTTGCAGTGAATTCTACAGATTCACCACTCTCTGGCTAAAGAAATTCCTCCTCATTTCTGTTCTAAAGGGACATCTTTGTACTCTGAGGCTGTGCCCTCTAGTTCTGGACTCCCCAACTATAAGAAGCATCCTCTTCACATCCACTGATCTATGCCTCTTATGTTGTACACCTCTATTTATGTGAGCTTAAAGTGTGCAAATCTGCATATTTCCTGCATAAGCGACTACTTCCAAAGCACTACACACTCAGTAGCAACTTTCTAGGTACCCCTGTACATCTATTCATCAGCCAGTCATGTGTCAGCAACTCTACACATTAAAGTATGCAGACATGGTCAAGAGGTTCAGTTGTTGTTCAGACCAAACATCACCATGGGAAAGAAATGTAATCTAAGTGACTTTGACCATGGAATGAGTGGTGGTGCCAGATGAAGTGGTTTAATTATCTCAGAAACCGCTGATCTCCTGGGATTTTCACGCATAACAGTCTTTAGAGTGTACAGAGAATGGTGTGAAAAACAAAAAAAAACCAATCAGTGTGTGGCAGTTCTCTGGGTGAAGCTGCCTTGCTAATGTGAGAAATCAGAGAGGAATGGCTGGACTGGTTTGAGCCAACGGGAAGGTGATGGCATTTCAAATGACCATGTGTTACAACAATGATGTGTAGAAGAGCACTCATGCATGCACAACCTGTCGAGCCTTGAAACGGATGGGCTACAGCAGCAGTAGACCACCAACATACACACTTTGGCCACTATATTAGGGACAGGAGGCACCTATTCAAGTGGCTGCTGATTGTACATAGTGCTATAGGGTATCCTGATAAGCACTGCATAATTGACGATCCTTCCTTCTCTTACTGTTGTCCTGATACTGCCCCTATTGTTCTCAAACCATCTGCTAAGGAGGTTAGCAACTGCCTTCTTGAGCCTCCTCAAGATTTTGATAGCTTGCAAATGATCCTCTCTTCATATTGCCAACTAATTAGTGGAGATCATTTCTTGCTACTGGTGACTTGAATTCAGATTTAATCTGATTCCTCACATCTATATTTAGCTTGCACCGGTATCAATTGAATTTTCAGTTTGTGCCATAACTCCATAAGACCATAAGACTTAGGAGCAGAATTAGGCTATTTGGCCCATTGAGTCTGCTCTGCCATTTCCTTCTCAACCCCCTGCCTTCTCCCCGTAACCTTTCACGCCCAGAATAATCAAGAATTTATCAACCTCCGCCTTAAATACACCAGTGAGCTGGCCTCCACTGCCACCTAAGGCAACAAATTCCACAGATTTGCCACCCTCTGGTTGAAGAAATTTCTCCTCATCTCTGTTCTAAAAGGATGTTCCTCTGTTCTGAGGCTGTGCCCTCAGGTCCTAGACTCCCTCTCCAAAGATCCTTTGGTGTATCTTGTCTCACTTAAATATATTCTATTGTTTGGAATGGTAAGATTGATTTGATTTGCAAATTTAAATTCTGCAACATTTTCCTAATTTATTCCTAGATAATTGACTGCACTTATTCTTGGTAGCAATGGGCATGTATTATTCAACAAGTGACACTCATTACTGAGTAATTGAGGAATAGCATATTATCCACAATAACATGAACCAAGTATAAAGATGCCCAGTTAAAAACAATGAACAAAATGCTTATTCCCTGAATAATGTTGCCGGAGCTGTAATTGAAGATCATGTTATTTATACTTCAATATAATGGCTACCTATTGGATGAAATACACGCAGTAATTGCCCTGAGATCGTGCTCTTGGCTTTGAACTGTGGAAGACTTAAGATCAGCCTGAGATGCTAGAAATACACTAGTTATTTGATCTTTTGTGTGGTTATGCAGATGATTGTCCAGCATTTTTAGAAGTAATCAAAAGATTAATAAGGGACTCTCAGAAAGCACATCTTGTGGTTATGTACTAAAATCATTCATGCAGATTTTGTTCCGTGTGATAGTCATTTTTTCTGCAGGGAGATTTTTAGTTTTGGGTTAAATTTCTCTCTAGGTTGGAGGTTCCACGAACACGCTGGGAGCTATCCGATTTGCTTTAGCCGATGCCGGCACTGAAGCTGTCTACCTACTCTCTGATGGAAGGCCTGATCAGGTATAGTCCCATAGATTGAAAAACTCACTTTATTAGTTGAATAAAATCTATGGCTATCATTGCTATCTCACAGTTGCACACAGTTACAAGTTTCCTGTGATTAACAGCTTCAAAGCAAAAGTCCTTTAGAGATTAGCTTTGTATATCATATTGAAACCTGCAGTGAAATGCCTATATATATCCCATTATTCTCTGATGTTGCTTGCTTTCTCCCTTAACACTCTCCATAGAGCATAATGTTTAACTGTGCCTTTGGTTCATCTTCTTTTGCTGGTTTTCACATGACCTACAAAATCATTTAAAAATATTTACTTACTCGTATAAGTGTAAGGAGTTCTTTTTCAGAAAAGTTTACATGTGAAATACTGTATTTAAAATTGCAAAGGGGTGTAACAAAACCTGTTCACCCTAATTATTCACCTAAAGTTTAAATTATTCACCTAATGGTCCTAAAGCAGGGCTCCCAACCTGATGACCACGGACCCCTTGGTTAATGGTAGGGGTCTATAGCATATAAAAAGGTTGGGAGCCCCTGTCCTGAATGAAAACTCACATACCAAAAGTGTAATATAAAAATTAAGAGCCTGTATTGTGAATATTGAAGGTGCTGAGTTTGTTTCTTGAATCTGCTGAGTTTTAGCCCTGTGTTATTTCCTTCTGGGTTCCTGGGTGGAGAGTGAGGTAGACTGGAAAAGGCAACTATGGATATGTCAGTTGTTCTCCCCCTTGTACCATGTCTTATTCCAGAACGTGTCCCATTCTCTGTAAGGAGCTTGTATGTTCTCTGTGTGACTGTGTGGGTTTCCTCCGGGTGCTCTGGTTTCCTCCCACAGTCCAAAGTCGTACTGGTCGGTAGGTTAATTGGTCATTGTAAATTGTCCTGCCACTGGGCTAGGGTTAAAGTGGGGCTTGCTGGCAGTGCAGCTCGAATGGCCAGAATCCAATCAAATCAAATCAAGCTTAATTATTATTCAACCATACATAGATACAGCCGAACAAAACAGCATTCATCTAGAGCCAAGGAGCAACACATACACAGCACATTTAAAATAATGAGCAAAAATACGTAGTCATGGAAAAAAATGTATATATAGTCCAAGACCCTGAGCAGTATGTCCCTCAGTTGATGGTACTGTCTCCTGGCAGTGTGCAGACGCACGCAATCCAGCCTGTCATTCCACTGATTGAACACAGAGGGCAGCACCAATGGGAGAAGCTAGGCCCCAGCCGAGCACGGATGCCACGCTGCACTGCCTCCAGCGTCTCCTCGCCTGGTCTGCAGCAGCAGGCAAGCCCATTCTATCTCAATAAAATAAATAAAACAGATGTGTAAATTCAATACTGTGTCCTATCAATACGTCCTGGCTGTTTCTATTTCAGCCAGAAACTGTGTGTCCTGTTCTATGTTCTGCTATGACTGCAAAACACTGTACTCACAAAGTTAATTGGGTCCAGTGAGCTATGATTAACTTTAATGACATCGCAAAATTATCATCTTTATCTCTTAGGGTTTTTTTTTCTGGGATAAAGTCTCCCTTGTTTGTGTTGTGTCTGCGCAGGTGTGTGTTGCTTCTTCCCTGTGTGTAACCGACTTCATTCTCAGAGATCTGCGAACTCCCTGGGCACTTGGCAGTTCTGACATGGTATACTTATAGCTGAGCATCAGTGACAAAGGAAAAGAGTCAGGCATAACACTGGTTTTCAGATGGAGCTCCTTGTTCTGAATGTGTTGGAATTATTAAGGGGTTATCGTATAGATGGTAAAAGGTGTTTCAAAAGATTATTTCACGTGTGTCTAATGAGAAACACAATGGAAAACATCTTGAGTTTATAAGAAAATCAGAAAGGGCTTGAAAGTGAGTCAGCATCTTTGGAAAGCTAAACAAGAATTAACCTCTCAGATTGGGGGTTCTTCGTCAGAAATGGAGTTTTTAATTCTTTCCTGATGGTCACCACTACAAAATATGACATTTAAAATGGGTTCCCTCCCCTATTCTCCCTTTTTCGATTCTTCATTACAGTTACCGTCTTGCCCCTTCTCTTCACCTGCCCATCATCTCCCCCTGGCGCCCCTCCTCCTACCCTTTCTCTCATGGTCCACTCTCCTCTCCTATCAAATTCCTTCTTCTTCAGCCACTTGCCTCTTCCACCAATCACCTCCCAGTTTCTCACATCATCTCCTCCCCCTCCCACCCCTCACCTGGTCACACCTATCACCTACCAGCCTGCACTCCTTCCTCTCCCCCCCCCACCTTCTTATTCTGGCTTCTTCCCCCTCCCTTTCTAGTCCTGATGAAGGATCTTTGCCTGAAACCATAACTGTTTATTCCCCTTCACACGGCCTGACTTGCTGAAGTCTTCCAGCATTTTGTATGTGTTAACTCAGGGTATAATTTCTGTAAGAATAGGTGCTTGATATTTAGTGTGTTCTGTGTGGGCCATTCAGCCGGTTTCTGTATTATGCAGTATCTCGCTTTGATTCTATTTAAACAGGGCACTTATACGTACTTGCTTAGTGAACTGCTGTCTAACACTGCTGCTGAAAAATGGAGAAGGGCTTACTAAAAACATTAGTCTGGTTTGATTTGAGGTCTCTCTTAATTAGGATGGAATATATTATTTTTAAATTAAAGCTAATTATGATTTTTTTAATTGTCCAAAATAGCCTCCAAAAACCATTTTTGCTCAGGTGCAGCTAGCCCAGCCTGTCCCTATTCATTCCATTGCATTTAACTGTGATGACACCGAAGCCAACAGATTTCTATACGAACTTTCGGAGAAGACTGGTGGACGATTCCACTCCTACAACTGTGATATGAGGGAGGCCAAAAACCCCCCGCCGTTTGTGGTAAGGGATTTCACTTCTTGGAAAAGGAAAGGAATATTTAAAAGCCATTCCAGTACATCAAAATACTCTGAACACCTCATCATTCAAAACAGCTTGTACACTTAATATTGATGAGTTTCCCATGGTGCTTCACAGGAAAGTAATTGGATATAATCTGGCTCTGAGTCATATGGAGCATGCAGGCCCAGTGGTTAAGTTACTGGACGACCATTCAGACTGCTGAGCTATTAAAATGGAGATAGGATTTCAATCCCATCGAGGCAGGTCAGGAACTTAAAGATTGTTAAATAAATATGAAATCAGCAACAGTGACCATAAAACCATTGAATTATAGAAAAGCAAGAAAGAAAGATTAGTTTTATTCATTCAAAGTTCAAATACATTTATTATCAAAGTATGTACACCCTTGAGATTTGTCTTCTTACTGGCAGCTGCAAAACAAGAAACCCAAAAGAACCTATGAAAATAAACCCAACACACACCCAACAGAGTGTGTGTGAGAGGGAGAGGGGGAAGGGGAGGGGGAGGGAGAGGGAGAGAGGGAGAGGGGGAGAGAGAGGGAGAAAGAGAGGGAGAATAATTAAAAAACTAACAGTACAAACAATAAGAGCAAGCAAACAGCATTTGGAATGAAGGTGAGTCTATAGACACAAAGCCTGGAGCAGCCAGAGCAGACTCACAGCCTCAAGCTCAGTATATACATCGAGTCACTTATACATTGAAACATACAGTGAAGTGCGTCATTTGCATCAACGACCAGTTAAGTCCGAGGATTGTGCTGCGGGCATCCACAGTGTTGCCACGCTTCCAGTGCCCACTGGGCATGCCCACAACTAACTAACCTTTACTAACCCTATGCCTTTGGAAAGTAGAGGAAATCTGAGAACCGCCAGAGGAAGCCCATGTGGGATAATGGACAGACTCCTTACAAACAGCCACGAGAATTGAACCCCGATCACTGGCACTGTAAAGTGTTATGTAAGTGCTATGTAAACTATCTAGGTCATGGAAGAGTATGTCCTCCCTTAACTGGTCTAGGCTACATATGACTCCAGGCCTACTGTTATTTGGTTGACCCTTACTTGTCACATGAAAAGGACTAGTCACTCAGTTCATAGGCATTTACGGCTTGAGCAATAAATACTAGCTTTATCAGGAATGCTCATGACCTGTATGTTGAAAAAGTAATGTGGTATTATTCGAATTGGGCTGTACTGGAATGGTGAAACTGCTGATGAATTTTGAAAATCATATCTAAGAAAAAATGTGAAATTATTTATGGTTTCCAAGCTTGCTCCATTCCAAACTGGTTTCGATGGTGTAAGGTTATCTGCTTTTCAAGCAACTGAAATGAATGAATTGAAAGCACGAACAGTAAATCTTCCAAGCAACACACACAAAATGCTGGAGGAACTCAGCAGGCCAGGCGGACGCTGCCTGGCCTGCTGAGTTCCTCCAGCATTTTTTCTGAAGCACCTTGATTTCCTGATTTCCAGCATCTGCAGATTTTCTCTTGTTTGTAGTAAATCTTCCACATGGCTCTTATCCACTTTTTGGATATCTTGTATCAGAAATAATGCTCAAATCCTTTCACACTTATGAAGTTTGGAGACGTAATTCAGCAGAACTATAAAACTTGTTTGCATACTTTGGGACACAGGTGTGTGGTTACAGTAAACTTGGA
This sequence comes from Mobula hypostoma, assembly GCF_963921235.1. Lineage (NCBI taxonomy): Eukaryota > Metazoa > Chordata > Chondrichthyes > Myliobatiformes > Myliobatidae > Mobula > Mobula hypostoma. The sequence goes on from NC_086103.1 coordinate 164,016,662, forward strand.
TGACTAAGATTCTTTTTGTGTCTTACTTCTAAACACTGGTTTATTTTGCAGCCTCTTTTCAGCAATCTCCCTGAAGCTCCTATGAATTTTTACCAATGTGAAATTCATTAGCAACAGTTCCAAACCAGTGTAAATGGACTCTGTAGAGTAATGTAAAAGTGTTTCAGGAACAATGGACATTAAAAAAAACAGAAACATGGAAAATTACAGCACAGGAATAGACCCTTTGGCCCATCTTGTCTGCACCGAACATGATGCCAAATTAAACTAATCCCATTCACCTGTGAGTCAAAGTCAATATAAATTTATTATCGTAATCCGTGTATGAGCCCATACACTACACTGACATTCCTCTTCTTGCAGGGACCCACAGGAAAATAAAGAAATACAATAGAATTTATGAAAACCTATACATAAACAAAAGACTGGAAAAACAACCAATGTGCAAAAGAAGACAAATTGTGCAAAGAAAACAATAATACTGGAAACATGAGTTGTAGAGTCCTTGACACTGAGTCTGTAGGTCGAGGAATCAATTCGGAGCTGAAGTTATCCACGCCAATTCAAAAGCCTGATGTGGTAGGGTAATATCTATTCCTGAACCTGATGGTGTGAGTGGTCAGTATCACTATATTTTCTTCCTGTTCCTGTACATGCCTAAATTTTCTTAAATATTGTTGTCATATTTGCTACTACCATCTCTCTGGCAGCACATTGTGTGCACCTACCACTCTCTTCAAAAAAAAAATTGTCTTGCAAACCTCTTTTAATCTCCCCTCCCTCCCCCTTTTAGTATTTAGTAACCTATGCCTTCCTATTTCTAACCTGGGTTGAAAAAACTATTCTCTACTCTATTCATGCCTCTTATAATTTAATGTACTCCTATTGTGTTGTTTTCCATCTTCACTGCTCCAGAGAAAAAAACAATTAAAGTTTGTCGAATCTCTTCTTATGGGTCATACGTTCCAATCCAGACAGCATCCTGGTGAACCTCTTCTGCAAAGCTTTCATATTCTTCCTGTATGGTAATCAGAACTGTGTACAATACCCCAAATGTGGCCTAATCAAATTTTTATAGACCTGTAACATGACTTGCCAACGTTTATTCTTAGTGCGCTGACTAATTATGCAAGTATGTCCTATGCCTTATACTTGTAATGTTACTTTCATGGATCAGGACCTAACATCCCTCTGTACATTAATGCTTTTAATAGTGCTGCTATTTACTGTATACTTGCCTCTTGCATTTGACTTACTAAAATGTAGCACCTCACACTTGTACAGATTAAACTCCATCTACCATTTCTCAGCCCACATTTTTAACGATCCATATAACCTGTTGCATCCTTTCACAACCTTCCTCACTATCCAGAATGCCACCTATTTTCATGTCATCCTAATCAGACCACCTACATTTTCACTCAAATCATTGATACTGTATATATTACAAACAACAGAGGTCCCAGTGCTGATCCTTTTGGAACACCATTGGTAACACTCCACCAGTCAGAAAATCTCTGATTTATCATTACTTATGACCTAACTAATTTTGAAACCAATTTACCTACTGATTATGGATCTCATGTGACTTAATCTTCTGGGTCAGCTGACTATGAGCGACCTTGTTAAATGATTTACTGAAGGCCATGAAGACAATATCCATTGCTTATCCTCATTAATCATCCTTGTTACCTCCTCAAAAAAAAAACTCAGTTAAAAATGTGTGCTAAGGGAATCTCAGTCAATACTGGGGGAAGTTAAAATCAGTCATACAATAACTTTTGTAATTTTTACAACTTTTCATGATTATCTGTTCTTTTGGCTCCTGTTTACTATTGGTAGGTCTATAGTATAACCTTATATTAGTGAATGCATCTTCCTTATTCCCTACCAAAGGTTCAAATGTTCATTTATTATCGAAGCATGTATCCATACACAACTCTGAAATTCGTCTTCTCCAGATAGCCAGGAAACAAAGAAAGAACATGAAAGTCGTTCAGAGAGAAACTTCAAACCCACCCCCCGCACAAAAAAGAACGGCATCCTGATCATCAAACCCCCACTCCCCAGTAGAAAGCAGAACAGGAACATCAACCCCCAAAAATCCCTCCCCTGCACAAAAAAAAACTAACAACACGAACAGAACATTAATCCCCAAGCACCCTTCCCTTGCACAACAAAACAGGAAAGTGACGGGCAATAAAAAGTACAGAATATAGAAACCATAGTCTGAAAAAGTCCACAGTCCATAAATGCAAAACCACGATATTATCCTCCGATATCACCAACATTCATCAAAAGAGCGAGACACCACACAAGGCAGGGAGGCCTACCTGTCTGCCTTAGTGAGCCACACAGTGATAGGCCACTCACAGGCTCCTCCTCGGCAGTGATCAAAAGGAAGGCAGTCAGCGCTGAACTCATGCTCGCCTTCCGCATTCGCCTCAATGTCTTAGTCCTTCCTCGACGCTTTAATTGGCGATTAATGGAAGCTTTAATCAGTGAAATGGAGTTGAACATTGGCTCGTGTCCTGTCTCAAAGTTTCTTCATGTCAAGGCCATTCTAGTATGTGCTGGCTTCCTGGAATCTTCTCAGAGACAGCAGAGTGCTGGATCTCTCAATTGATCTCCTAACTGTAAATCACAGGCTCTAACAGTACCAGAAACACACTTAAGGTGAAAAACAGATGTAAAACAAGTTAAAAAAAAGGTCATTTTCATGGGCTATCTGGAAGTTGTTGACCGAGGGAGCATTGTACGCTGATGCCATCTTGACCTATACCAATATTACCTCACAGAATGTGCAGCTGTGACATTCTCCCTAATTCCAATATTGCCTCACAGGATGAGCCCCCCAGGATGCAGCGGTGACATTCTCCCAAATTACTAATGCATGTCCACTTCCTTGTTCTCTGTCTTATCTTGAAACATCTGTATCCACTTGCTTGTTCTCTGTCTTATCTGAAACATCTGTATTTGGATTATTAAACTGCCAGGTTTTCCTTCTCTCATTCAAGTTTCTGTAATGGCCACAACACTGTACCTCCCTGTACTAATTCAGGCTGTGTGCTCATCTGCCTTACCCATTATACACCTTACATTAAAATAAATGCAGTTCAGATCTTCACTGCTGCCGTGTTCGTTATCCTGGCCATGCCTGCTTTAGCTACTGGACCTACAAGACTTCAACTCTACCTTCTCCTCATTCACTCCAGCAGCTGGCCCACTGCTCCATTTCCCACTACTGCCTGCCACAACACTGTAGTCCAAACCCTTCCAAGGAGCATGAGCAAACCTCCCTGCAAGAATGTTTCTTTGGTTTAGGTGGAAGGCATCCTTGCACAGATTGGCCTTCTTGTGTCTGTGGCACACTTCCTTATAGTTCTGACCTCAGGAAGCAGCTTCTTATTAAAACATCACTCAGTGCCCTGCTTTTCTGAGAGGACTCATCCATTCCCCATCACCAAAGTCTCCACACACCCCTTGCTAACTCTCCCCAGAAGCCGACAGAGTGAATGTTTTGTTCAGGTGTGACCACCCCCACTCCACTTCAAATTCAGAGCTGTGAGGAAAGATGGAACAAGTTTTGACCATGTTCTGGTTACGTTACTGATTGCTGATTTGGTGAACGTTGACCACTTCTCTTTCTGCAAGGGTTCTTCTGGAATTTCTGGTTGATTGACATTGTTGGGCAGTTGGAGTTTGGGGGTGGGGGTAGGGAGGAGTTTTTGAAATTAGCCAGGGAGTGGTAACTAGCATTCTGGTTTGGGTTGGTCCACAAGGTTAAATTGAGCAATAAAACATTCTCTGTACAGTGGCAGGGTAGAACAACAGACACACACACATACACAGACATGCACACATATAGGAACACACAGACACAGACACACATACAGACACACATGCACACACACACACACACACACACACACACAGACACACACACACACAGACACAGATACACACAGGCACACACACACAGACACATGCATACACACACACACAGACACACACACACAGACAGACAGACACACACACATACACACACACAGACACATGCATACACAGACACACACACACATGCGTGCGCGCGCACACACACACACACAGACACACATACACAGACACACAGACACACACACATACACACACACAGACACATGCATACACACACACACACACACAGACACACACACAGAGACACAGACAGACACACACACACACACACACACACACGCACACACACATACACACACAGACAGACAGACAGACACACACACACACAATACGCTGGAGGAACTCGGCAGGTCAGGCAGCGTCTATGGAGGAGAATAAACAGACGATGTTTCTGACTGCAGGAAAGGGGCAGATGCTGGAATAAGAAGGTGGGGAGAAGGGGAGGAACACTAGCTAGCACACAAGTAGGATAGACCCATCTACCTCTGTCAGAAATGTTCAGTTTGAACCTTCTCAGTTAATAAACACTGTTTGTGTTGTGAGTGAGCAGTGCAAATGGTGATTTTGAGCATCATGGTTGAATTTGTCAGGCAGATGAATTCTGGGGATGTGAGCCATAAACCATGAGACATACCAGCAGAATTAGGCCATTTGGCCCATCGGGTCTGATCGGTACAACCATTGTGTTGTTCGGGTGAGCGAGGCACCAGAGAAACAGTGCTGGGTTCATTTTGTGCTAAAAAAAAAAGGCCAGATGCTGCCAACAGCCGATGTGGTCACTCAGAAACTTGCACACCATATGATGCTGGAAACCCACAGCAATACACACAAAGTGCTGGAGGAAGTCAGCAAGTCAGGCAGCACCTATAGAAATGAATAAACAGTCGACGTTTTGGGCTGAGACTCATCTTCAGGACTGGAGAGAAAGGGGGAAGAAGACAGAATAAGAAGGTGGGAGGAGGGGAAGGAGGATAGCCAGAAGGTGATAGGTTAAGCCAGGTAGGCAGGAAAGATAACGGGCTGGAGAGGAAGGACTCTGATAGAAGAGGAGAAAGGGAAGGAGGAGGGGACCCAGGAGGGGGTGATAGGCAGGTGAGAAGAGGTAAGCAGCCAAAGTGGGGTACAAAAGAAGAGGGGAAGGTGACGGAATTTTTTTACTGGAAGGAGAAATCGACATTCACGCCATAAGGTTGGAGGCAACCCAGACAGAATATAAAGTGTTACTCATCCACCCTGAGGCTGGCCTCATTGTGACACAAGTGGAGGCCATGGACTTGCACGTCAGAATGGGAATGGGAATTAAAATGTTTGGCCACTGGGAAGCTCCCCCTTTTGGCGGATGGAGAGGAGGTGCTTAACGAAGCAGTCCCCATATTTATGACTGGTCTCACCAATGTAGAGGCGGCCACTTCAGGAGCACGGGACATTGGAAGCACTCAGCAGGTCAGGCAGAGTTACTAGGGAGATGACACAGTCAATATTACAGGCTGAAGCCCCTTGCCCCGAACAGCAAACATCTAAAGAGAGATGTAATTTCAAGATTAGATTTATTAGTTCCACGCACATTGAAACACGCAGTGAAGTGCATTCCGTGTCACCACACATCCCAGCACTCATTGCATATGCACAATGTTCAGCAAAACAATTTACAGCCAACGTACAGCAAGATAGACACAACAACAGCAAAATAAACCTCTCCCTAAACAACACCACTCCCCACCCCCCACTCTCCTATCAGGTTGGGATATCCTAACCTCTAGACCTGTCCATCTCAGGCCTCCAAACCAAGGAGAGGCCACCTTCTGGCCTCCAGGTATCGGCCCTGGACCTGCTGACCTCTGTCCCCAGACTCGCCGACCCTGCAAGGCGTCCTTCAACTTGCAGAAAGGTGTAAGGGGTGTGGAGGGAAACACATTTTTCTTTCCCAGACATCCCACCCCGCAAAAACACATTTCAGTGGGGTAGCACCATCAATTTGCGGAAGACTCCCGGAACTTCCGGGAGAGGTGGGATGTCTGCAATAGAGTAGCTCCTTAGCAGCTGGCCAGCTAGTCTAAATAACGTTAGCTATGCTAATGAACGAATGACACCTGTTAAACTCACCTCAACATACCTTTTACAGTCTTAACCCACCATGGGCAATAGAAAAGTCACTGTTGCAAACAGAGCAGCGAACAACACTGTCATTATTTTTGACCCCTATTAGGAAGGGGTACACTTTAGTGTAGTCTGGGGTGAAATACGTTTTGTATTTTCTTTTTTTGAAACACTCTGCCATGGCGCGCTGTCTCTCGCTCTCTCTCTCGCACTCTCTCTGGTGCTCTCTCACGCTCTCTCTTTCTCGCTCTTGCTCTCGCGCTCTCTCTCAAAAAAAAATCGATTTCCAGGATATTGTATATAATTTGCGGGCATCAGGGAGCCACTATCAATATGTGGGAGACTCCCGGAACTGCCGGGAGAGGTGGGATGTCTGCTTTCCACTGACCTGCCAAGTGCTTCCATCATTATAGTTTTATTTCAGATATCTGTGCTTGCAATATTTTGCTTTGGTGTTCCGCCAGTGTGAGACAAAACAAGGTTGCCTGCGTGATTTGGCCTTCCTGACTAAAGCCTGCTAAATAGGAATTACACTTGAGAGACTCTCCATTTGTTTAACACAATGGCTGAGAAAGTGTGGATTGGGTTCGACAATTCGTATTACTTTGTTATTGGGCTTCATTACACACATGAGAAGATCTGCAGATGCTGAAAATCCAGAGCAACACACACAAATGCTGGAAGAACTCAGCAAGCCAGGCAGCATCTGTGGAAAAGAGTAAACAGTCGACACTTCAGGCCGAGACCCTTCATCATGACTTAGTGTGAATATTAGTGTTTATTGCCTAGTTTCATGCAATGTATGTTAAATCTATTGAAATTGCTTATTTGCAGTATTGTGTACAGTTTTTGTTACCTACCTAAAGGAAAAGATATCAATAAGGTTGAAAAAATACAGAGCAAAGTGAATAGGAATAAGGAACCTTGGTTCTCAAGGGATATTGCAACTCTGATAAAGAAGAAGAGGGAGTTGTATGACATGTATAGGAAGCAGGGAGTAAATAAGGTGCTTGAGGAGTATACGAAGTGCAAAAAAATACTTAAGAAAGAAATCAGGAGTGCTAAAACAAGACATGAGGTTGCATTGGCAGTCAAAGTGAAGGATAATCCAAAGAGCTTTTACAGGTATATTAAGAGCAAAAGGATTGTAAGGGATAAAATTGGTCCTCTTGAAGATCAGAGTGGTCACCTATGTGCGGAACCAAAGGAAATGGGGGAGATCTTAAATAGGTTTTTTGCGTCTGTATTTACTAAGGAAACTGGCATGAAGTCTATGGAATTAGGGGAAACAAGTAGTGAGATCATAGAAACTGAACAGATCGAAAAGGAGGAGGTCCTTGCTGTCTTGAGGAAAATTAAGTGGATAAATCCCCGGGACCTGACAGGGTGTTCCCTCGGACCTTGAAGGAGAATAATGCTGAAATTGCAGGGGCCCTGGCAGAAATATTTAAAATGTCGCTGTCTACAGGTGAGGTGCCGGAGGATTGGAGAGTGGCTCATGTTGTTCTGTTGTTTAAAAAAGGATCGAAAAGTGATCCGGGAAATTATAGGCTGGTAAGTTTAACGTCGGTAGTAGGTAAGTTATTGGAGGGAGTACTAAGAGACAGAATCTACAAGCATTTGGATAGACTGGGACTTATTAGGGAGAGTCAACATGGCTTTGTGCGTGGCAGGTCATGTTTGACCAATCTATTGGAGTTTTTCGAGGAGGTTACCAGGAAAGTGGATGAAGGGAAGGCAGTGGATATTGTCTACATGGGCTTCAGTAAGGCCTTTGACAAGGTCTCGCATGGGAGGTTAGTTAGGAAAATTCAGTTGCTAGGTATACATGGAGAGGTGGTAAATTGGATCAGACATTGGCTCAATGGAAGAAGCCAAAGAGTGGTAGTAGAGAATTGCTTCTCCGAGTGGAGGCCTGTGACTAGTGGTGTGCCACAGGGATCAGTGCTGGGTCCATTGTTATTTGTCATCTATTTCAATGATCTGGATGATAATGTGGGAAATTGTATCAGCAAATTTGCTGATGATACAAAGATTGGAGGTGTAGTAGACAGCGAGGAAGGTTTTCAGAGCCTGCAGAGGGACTTGGACCAGCTGGAAAAATGGGCTGAAAAATGGCAGATGGAGCTTAATGCAGACAGGTGTGAGGTATTGCACGTTGGAAGGACAAACCAAGGTAGAACATACAGGGTTAATGGTAAGGCACTGAGGAGTGCAGTGGAACAGAGGGATCTGGGAATACAGATATAAAATTCCCTAGAAGTGGCGTCACAGGTAGATAGGGTCGTAAAGAGAGCTTTTGGTACATTGGCCTTTATTAATCGAAGTATTGAGTATAAGAGCTGGAATGTTATGATGAGGTTGTATAAGGCATTGGTGAGGCCAAATCTGGAGTATTGTGTTCAGTTTTGGTCACCAAATTACAGGAAGGATATAAATAAGGTTGAAAGAGTACAGAGAAGGTTTACAAGGTTGTTGCCAGGACTTGAGAAACTCAGTTACAGAGAAAGGTTGAATAGGTTAGGACTTTATTCCCTGGAGCGTAGAAGAACAAGGGGAGATTTGATAGAGGTATATAAAATTATGATGGGTATAGATAGAGTGAATGCAAGCAGGCTTTTTCCACCGAGGCAAGGGGAGAAAAAAACCAGAGGACATGGGTTAAGGGTGAGGGGCGAAAAGTTTAAAGGGAACATTAGGGGGGGCTTCTTCACACAGAGAGTGGTGGGAGTATGGAATGAGCTGCCAGACGAGGTGGTAAATGCGGGTTCTTTGTTAACATTTAAGAATAAATTGGACAGATACGTGGATGGGAGGTGTATGGAGGGATATGGTCCGTGTGCAGGTCAGTGGGACTAGGCAAAAAATGGTTTGGCACAGCCAAGAAGGGCCAAAAGGCCTGTTTCTGTGCTGTAGTTTCTATGGTTCTATGGTAAAATTTACAAGGATGTTGCCACGACCTTAATTATAGGGAAAGGTTGAATAGGTTTGGAATTTATTCCCTGGAGCATAGGAGAGTGAGGGGAGATTTGAAAGTGGTATAGTATATAAAATTATAAAGGGTATAGATAGGGTTAATGACTGCAGGCTTTTTCAACTGGGGCTGAGTGAGGCCAGAACAAGAGGTCATAGGTTAAGCAAGAAAGATGAAATACTTTAAGGGTTTCTGAGGGGCAACTTCTTCACTCAGAAGGTGATGAGAGTGTGGAACAAGCTGTCATCAGAAGTGATAGATGAGGATTCAATTGCAACAAATGAGAGATGTTTGGATAAGTACATGAAGGGGAGGGCTATGGTCGGGGAGCAGGCCAATGGGAATAGGAGAATAACTTGTTAGCATGGACTAGATGGACCAAAAGGCCTGTTTCTATGATGTTGTGTTCTAAGACTCTATGATTCTAAATAACCCCTCCTGATTCATTCCAGTAAAACTGCATAAAGCAAAGATGTCCTTATTCAGTTCTTAGATTATTACTGACCGGCACCGCAAAGGTTGGCAAATGTAACAGAAATGAAAGCAAATTAGGCTTCCTCTTGTGCAGCAACACAGGTATATAACAAGGAGATCTTTTGTGCAGGCAGTGGTAAGCAGTCTCCAGTCTTTCATCTTATATTCTTTCATCGCACGTGGGCATCATAATGAAGGTCAATATTTAATCTTTATCCTTAATTGTACTTGAGTTGAGTAGCTTTCTGAGCCATTTAAGGGCAGTTTAGATTGACATGTGTAAGCTGAACCAGGTGAGGATAGGCTGCGTCTTCCACAAGGAATATTTATGAAGGTGGCAGCATTTCGACTGATAGTTTCATGCTCACCGTCTTATAAGCTTTTAAAAATAATTTTTCATTTGGAACCTCAACTGAATATGACCATATGTCAAGAAGATTAGCAGTCCATGTTCATGGTTTACTTATCCAGTAATATAATCTCTGCAGGCATTAGATCCACAGAGGACTTATTGACATTTTTCATCGTCATTGTCATTATGATATATCCAAAGTGATAGAGTTCTGTTTTACAGTACTTTTCTTAAGGCCTGTGTGAATTCAAGCTGTTAATGGGGAACAGTGAATTTGCTTTGTTAACAGTGTTACTAAATAATTTGCATGTCTGTATTAAAAAAAAGGCTTGAATTTAAACATGCAGCCCCTGGTATTAAGCTAAAGTTAAAGTCTGTCCCGAGCCTTGTGGCCCATCAGGCCGGTGCTTATGTCGGTTTCTGTGGCGTGAAGCGATTGAGAGTACGAGACTCCCCCCTGGATAGGACACCAGTCTATCGCGAGGTTAACCCCCAGCATTTCGCTGGTACCCATTTTCAGCTGGGTGGACTGGAGCAGCGTGTGGTTAAGTGCCTTGCTCAAGGACACAACACGCTGCCTCGGCCGAGACCTTCAGATCGTGAGCCCAACGCCCTAACCACTTGCCACGCGCCACACCCTGGTATATGAAGTACGTAGTTTTTTAGAATGACGATTGTTTTATTTGACGAAATATCTCCAGAAGAGAAGTCAAAACACTATTTACAGGTTGAGTACCCCTTACCCAAAATGCTTGGGGTGGAAGCGTTTTGGGTTTTGGATTTTTTCAGATTTTGGAATATATAATGAGATAGTTTGGGATAATTTCTGACTCTGAATTTATGTATGTGCTACTGGTAAGCAGTCTTTGTCTTTCACTTGTTCATCACACGTATATAGTTAACAGTAAAAGTTATTACATGCCATCAATATGATGAATATATAATAAATATAATGTGTGCAGAGTAACAAAAACAGCACAGCAGCATTGGGATAATACCTGAATCAGTGGTTGAACAACAACAAACAATGGCAGGCTTTCAATCTCCACCTGCAATGCTGTGACTTCATTATAAGTCTACAATCCACTGTATTTGTATTTAACTTTGTTTTAGATTTTATGTAAGGTATAGAAACAATCAGCATTGTAGACTTGTTCTGGTGTTAGATTTTTATTAGTGACGATCTTTGCAAACTCATTAATGAATTTGCAAATGATCAGCAGATGGATACTCTATCTTTAAAATTTTTTAAATAAAAAAAAATCTGATGCTGTGCTTTTTCTTAAATTTCTGCAACCAGCTTGCTGAATATTCACAATTATTTTTGATTTTCAGTTCGTTGTGATGATAGATCTTTGCATGTTCCTTGCTCAGCATATTGTTGAGGTATATGTTCACTCTGACGTTGATGAATCCATTCTTTTAATAAACGGTCAAGATCTCCATTTTCTGCTTCATGCAGTGTTTTTCTATTTTTCATTAACTTCTGTTCATTACATATGTGAGGTCACTTTTCAGAGCTGCCTGTGATGCGCAGACACCTGCACGTTGTCTGGGAAGCTTCCCATCGCCTTGTGGAATTTTCCATTTGTGACATCATGCCAGCGCTCAAAAAAATTCTGCATTTCCGAGTTCTTTGGATTTTGGAATTTTGGATAAGGGATACGCAAACTGTATATGGATTAAATCTTTTGATATATTTCCTAGGATTGCTGTTTAAGGAGGTATTTATTTAATTTCAGCTAATGACAAAATTACGAATCACCTGACCAATAGATAGCGCTGAACAAGCATTGATAATATTAAATTCAAAAGTGTGACATATATTTGTCCCTGTGCATGACAGAACTTGTTTTGTCCATTAATTAGGGGTGGCCTGTTGTTAATATTTATTTATTATTTGTTGTTTTTGTACTTGCAGTTTGTCTTCTTTCGCACATTAGTTCCTTGCCAGTTTTTATGTGTAGTTTTTCATCAATTCTATTGCATTTATTTTTCTGTCGTGAATGCCTGCAATAAAATGAATCTCAGGGTGGTATTTGGTGACATATACTACTTACGTAACTAATGAATCTACTTTGAACTTTGAACTCAAAGAGGGCTAGCAGCGTGGCAGTGAACTGAACTAAATTGAATACTCCTGGACTCCTGGTTTGATCTTTGATATTCTGTGTGTTGTTCGCTCTCTTTCTGCTGTTGGAGCAATTTGTTCTTTTTTAATGTGTTGGGTGTTTGATGCCTCCTTGAGCGGGTTCCATAGTGTTTCTTTGTTTCGTGGCTGCTCGCGGGAGGGACGAATCTCAGAGTCGTGTTTTGTATGCACACTTCGATAACAAATGTACTTTGAATCTTTAAATCTGTGAATTTAGTACTGTTCTTCATTTTACTGATGAGTTTGAATCTTGTTTCAGCCAGCAACAGTGCTTGTTAAAGTAAATATATTTATTTGAAATCCTCAGAGTGAAGATATCTGCCTACTGAAGAAGGAGATTGAGAAGGGAAAGGAAGATTTGGAGAAGGTGGAAAAACTTCATGCAGAGTGCATAATGCTGGACTGGTATCATAACAGTGAAGGATCCAGACCAAACAACAAGTACGTTCATTATGTTGGGCTTGAATCTTTTCAGCATCGTAACAATGGCGTTTAATGTTTACTGTCCTGTGGTTATCATTATTGCCCTGCTATTAATTGTCTGCCAAAATTACTTCAGACAGTCAATTTATTCAATGCACGCGAAGTGCTGAATGAACTCAGCGGGTCAGGCAGCATCTATGGAGGGAAATGAAGAGTCAGTGTTTCAGCTCGACACCTTTCATCAGGGAGGGTGATACCTGATGAAGGGTCTTGGCCCGAAATGTCGACTGTTCATCTCCCTCCATAGATGCTGCCTGACCTGCTGAGTTCACCCAGCACTTTATGTGTGTTGCTCAAGAATTCCAACGTCTCCAGAATCCCTTGTGTTTATGAGTCAACTTATTTTCTTGTTTGGTCCTGGTAAGGTCACTAACTCTATTGGAATCTGTTTTGTACAATTGGCTGGAACTTGGTATGTTGGAGCTCTAGGGAAGAATGAGGTGGAGAGAGGGAGGAATGGAGCCTGGACAAGGGTGTGGAGGAATGTTGGAGGACCTCCTGAGCATAAGCACAGGAGATTCTGCAGCTGCTGGAAATCCAGAGCAACGCACACAAAATGCTGGAGGGACTCAGCAGGTCAGGCTACATCAATTGAAAGGAATAATGAGTTGACGTTTCGGGCTGAGACCCTTAATCATGACCCTTCATCTCCTGAGAGGTTAGGGTTGACCTTGGATAAGAGAAACAGTGTAGTAATGTAGAGGAGAAAGCACAGTGCCAATTAAATCCTGCTCTGAGGCAGCTACAGGCAATATTGAATTCGGGCACAGGGCAGGAGACTGATAATACGCAGAAAGATGACGAGAAGGATTTTTAAAAATTAGACTACAATAACATTAATAGTATATAAACTGAACTAAAGTTTAAAAAACAGTGAATCAATACCTTTATCTAAGGTGAAGTACTTTCTGCTTTGTAAGACACATAGGATTGAAAGCAAATGATTTAGAATTGGTTTATTATTGTCATATGTGCTGAGAAGCTGTGAAAACCTTGCCTTGCCTTCCCTACTCTTCCTGCAGGCCAATTCATTATCACAGTGCATTGAGGTTGAACAAGGTAACGCAATAGTAGAGCGCGGAATAAAGCATAGCAGCTACAGAGAAACTGCATTACAGGTTAACAATAAGATGTAAAATCGTAAGAAGGACGATTGTGAGGTCCAGAATCTGTCTTATAAAAATGCACTATGTGGGGTGTTTACATGGACAAATTGGAACAACAGCAGTAGAATATTGACAAGGAAACAAGGAAAGCTAACAGGAACATTTAGTGTTGACTAGAAATGGATACGTCTATAAATAATTCGTCATGGTCGATTGAATGATCCTCCAAGAGGACTGCAACCTTATCATTGGGTTTGGAGGCTTGCGTGCTTCAATGATCCAGAGACCTATGTTGGCTGGAGTCAGGGCCTTATGCTTTGGCTCTTGGTAGGGTCACCTATGCCATACAGGTCAAAGGGCAGAGGCCAGACTAAAAGTGGTCCACTGGTCCTCCAGGTTGGGGGTTCAGCTCAGGGCTAACAACCCTGACTGGTCAAACAGAACTTTTACGGAAACAGCAATGAAGAATCCTTCTGCATCTGAGTGTGACAGTATTCCCAAGACTCCACCCAGGACTTGCATGACTGACAGTAGTGCGAACTGAGAGGAAGCTACTGACGTGATGAAGGAAGCCCTGAACACCACCAGAGATGGAGGACCTTCATTGTTGCCCTAAACGCCGGCGGTGTAATGGGCAGTAAGTAAGCAACTGAAGGATAATAATTTCTCTTGTAAGCCCAAGAATCTTTAAAAATATCACAAGTATAACAGAGTTATTGATATGGTGAATTACCATGGCATTTAGGTGTTGACGTGTTCTCCAAAGTAAAGAGTTAGATTTAGGATTAGACAAATGAGCCGGTGGCCCAACACTGTGTTGTCACCTGTCTACTTTAACACAGTGCCTCGCTGTATCATACTGTTAAATAACTTTGCCATGTCCGAATCCAAACAGATACATTTTTGAATGAAAAAGCTGCAGAGGACACATCCAATGAAGACTAGAACCTGAGGTTCATGGTTTAAAGGTGAAATATGAAATGTTGAAGGCAAACATGAGGGGGAATCTTCTTCACTCAGAGGGTGGTGGAAATGTGGAACAAGCTGCCTACAGAAGTGGTGAATGTGAACAACAGAAAATCTGCTGATGCTGGAAATCCAAGCAATACACACAAAATGCTGGAGGAACTCAGTAGACCGGGCATCTCGATCTCTCTGTCTCTATCTCTGAAGACAGCTTATCTATTGATGTCTATTATAAATCCTCTGACTCTCACATCTACCCGGACTATACTTCTTTCCACCCTATTACTTGTGAAAATGTCATCCCCTTCTCTCAATTCCTCCATCTCCACTACATCTGCTCTCAGGATGAAGCTTTTCATTCCAGAACTAAGGAGATGTCCTCCTTCTTCAAAGAAAGGGGCTTCCCTTCCTTCACCAGCAATGCTGCCCTCAACCACATCATTTCTATTTCGCGTATGTCTGCCCTCATCCCACCCTCCCGCCACCCTGCTAGCCTCTGTATCCAGCACATAATTGTCCGTAACTTCCACTATCTCCAGTGGGATCCCATCACCAAGCAGATCTTTCCCTCCCACCCCCTCCCCCACTTCTGCTTTCTGCAGGGATTGCTCCCTACAGGACTTTCTTGTCCATTCGTCCCTCCCCACTGATCTCCCTCATGGTACTTATCCTCGCAAGTGGAACAAGTGCTACACCTGCCCCTACACCTCCTCCCTCACTACCATTCAGGGCCCTAAACAATTCTTCCAGGTGGAGCAACACTTCACCTGTAAGTCTGTTGGGGTCATCTACTGCATCTGGTGCTCCCAGTGTGGCCTCCTGTATATTGGTGAGACCCAGTGCAGATTGGGAGACCGGATTGGTGTCCACCAGAGAAAGTGGGATCTCCCAGTGACCACCCATTTTAATTCCATTTTGCATTCCCATTCTAACAAGTCAGTCCATGGCCTCCTCTACTGTTGCAATGAGGCCACACTCAGGTTGGAGGAGCAACACGTTATGTTCCGTCTGGGTAGCCTACAACCTGATGGCATGAACATCGATTTCTCGAACTTCCAGTAATGCATCACCCCCCACTCTCCTTTATCATTCTCCATTCCCATTTCTCTCGCTCATCTTATCTCCTTACCAGCCCATTGCCTCCCTCTGGTGCTTCTCCCCCTTCCCTTTCTTCCATGGCCTTCTGTCCTCTCCTATCAGATTCCCCCTTCTCCAGCCCTGTATCTCTTTTACCAATCAGCTTCCCAGCACTTTATTTCACCCCTCCCCCCCCGGTTTCACCTTTCACCTTGTGTTTCTCCCTCCCCTCCCCCAATTTCATCTGTTTTTTCCTTTCCTGCCGAAGGGTTTCAGCCCGAAACGTCAACTGTACTTTTTTCCATAGATGCTGCTTGGCCTTCTGAGTTCCTCCAGCATTTTTGTTTGTGTTATTCTGTAAGTCATTATCTAAGTTGCTGTATTCTTGTCAGTGAGGAGACTGGGCATAAATTCAAACTCGGCTCCAAAAGCAAGGAGGGAAATGATTTTTACTTTTTTTTGTTGAGACATCGAGCCGCATACTGTGCATCTAAAGAATCCCATTCCATTGATCAGGCAAGTCTTATTGCACGGGACCTTGTTGAGACCACATCCAGAGTACTGCATATAGTTTTGATTTGCTACTCAAGAAAAAGCAGTTTTGCCATAGATTGAGAGCAGTGGAAAAATACAAGACTGGTTCCAGGCTTGGGGAATTTGCAGTTTGTGGAGTGATTGATTTGACTGGGATAGTATTCCCTACAGTTTAGAAGAATATTATGAGATCTCATTGAAACACACTAAAGGTTCAACTTGCTGGATGCTTCAATGGTATTCCCATTGGCTGAGAAATCTAGGACCAGAGATCACAGTGTTGGAATAAGGGGTTAGGACATTTAGGTTTGAAAGGGGGAGTAATTTTTTTCTCTCAGAGGACAGTGAATTTTAGGAATTTTCGACAATGGAAGGCTCAGTGAGTTTATTCAAAATAGAGGGTGTTAGATTTCACAAGCACAAGAGATTCTGCAGATGCTGGAAATCCAAAGTAACACACACAAAATGCTGGAGGAACTCAGCGGGTCTGGCAGCATTTATGGAAAGGAATAAGCAGTTAATGTTTCGGGCCAAGAACATTCATTAGGACCCCAATGAAGGGTCTTGGCCTGAAACGTTGACTATTTATTCCTTTGCCATGATAGATTTCTGAGTGTTAAATTAATCAAATGATCGGGAGGTACTGCGGGAACAGGACATTGAAATAGAGGTTCAGCCAAGACCATTGACCTACTCCCGTGCTTATCTCTTATGCTTTTATGTTTTTTAAGCCTGTTTAGAATTGCTAAAATAATTTGGAACATTTTGAAGTTATGAAGGGGATAATGTAAACACAAGTTTGTTCTCTTTCTGTTTTGTAAGCCCTTTGTAGAATCAATTGGAGCCATTAACCTCAAAGCTCTTCAGTATTGGGAATAACACCTTTAAAATCCAGGCAATACAAGAACTGCTTTCAAAGGGTAGTGCAACTTAGTGCTGTGTTTATACAGATATCTTGCTGAAGTAATTAATATTTACCAAAGGAATGCGCTTGCACATCAGGTTAATACGCCTTATATTTTCTAATTTCCACCGGGATTAATAAAGTATGACTATGACTATGACAAATTTTAGCTAACCTGCCAATCAGCATTATTCTCTTCATAACAGCATCTAATTTTTTTCTGTACTTAGAAACATATTTTACAAATAGCTTTATTTGCTTTACTGCAGTGTTGCTATTGATATTCCAATTAAGAGGCCAGCCTGGAGCAACAACACAGCTCAGGTCCATTCCTTAGATACCAGGAGCCCTTTGAGACCCAGTTCAGCTTTGGATTGGATTCCTACCACACACAGAAACCACTGGGGCAGATACCATATCCACAGTTTAAATACAGCCAAGAAATCAAAGGAGCTTCAGAAGAAAAAAATCCTGCTTGCAGGTGAGGCATAATTCTTCAGTTCAGTAGAATTGCAGTGTCCATTTCACTTACGACTGGTTAGATCACCAAATAATGATTTGTCTCTTCATGCATTGTAGTGACAGGGACGATTCATTGGAGACATTATTATTCTTCTTTCAGAATTATAATGAATCTAAATCCTTACATTTTTAAGAAAGTATGTACATTTGAATATTGAGATTCATTGAATGTGCACGTGTATATATATATACTGCAATTAATGTTTTTTTCTATTATTGTGAATTGCATTGTACTGCTGCCACAAAGACAACAAATTTCACAACATATGCCGATGATATTAAATCTGATTCTGATTCTGAAGTTAAATTAATAGTAGAAGATATATTTCAATGTTGAGATTAATTAATAGCCAAAGATATATTAGTCCAGATTTGTTGTTGGTAACTCAATGCAAAGGAAAAGCAATGTTGCTAAATGTTTAGACCTTTGTTGATCTGTGATAATTCTACTTTCTTGAGCAACGATCATTTATATTTATCACACTTCAACAAGAGGCTATCCAATTATATACAACTTACTGAATATAGAAACCATTCATTGCCATCTGTATCCTCCACACAAGACTCCTCCCCATCTTTATTAACCTAACCCCCAGAGCACAACCTTTCGATCTGTCGTCCTGAATGTGGTTATTTAGCATATCTGTGCAATGACAGTAACGCAGTATCATTGTGGTTTCTTCATAGCACACACAAACTCTAGCCTACTTAGGAGTTTAAGTAATGGTGTTAAAGTCAATGAGAGTTTGCTGGATGGATGGATGCTTCCAGAAAACAAGGAGCTGTTCGTGAATAATTATAACAAGGAATTGAAGGTCCTGAATGGTAAGTTAAAGAACTAGGTTTTCCATCAGAAGTTAAATCATCAAACATAGGAGGGTTAGATTGATATTAGAGTAGGTTAAGAGGACAACCCATGAAGTTGTGCCAACCTTTTAACCTACTCCAACATCAATCTAACCCTTCCCTCTTACATAGCCCTCCATTTTTCTGTCATCCATGTGCCTAGCTAAGAGTTTCTTAAATATCTGCCATTACCACCACTCCAGCAGTGCTTCCCACACACCCACCGCTCTCTGTGTAAAAAAACTTACCTCGGACACATCCCCACCAAATTATTGCTCAATTGCAAATATTTTTTTTGCCCTCAGTTCAACTCAGGAACATAGTAGACCAGCTGAGAAGCTGTCATACAGTATATAGAGGTAGAGAGAATTATTTGTTGGGGAGTGAATGAAAGGGACACACACAAACAGTGCATGACTCTGATGTAATGTTCGACTAATGCTCACCCACATAAATCCACATTTCAGATGTATTTTCTTGATGAGCGAGGCTGTGCACCAGGAATAACCAGTTTTTTTTTAAAAAAGCACTCATTGGAGAAGTGTGAGCAGCACAAGGTTAATTTATGGTTTTTCTCCAAGCGGTAGCAAGTGACTCTTGTTGGAATTCTTCTTCACGCTCTCTCCAGTGACTGAGCATTTCCTTTGTTTCTTGGCAGCCAGATCAAGTTGTGGTCTGGTTATACCGTAGTGCAGCTTTGTTAGAGTTTCCTCTTGGCTTGTGCCCTGTTTGGGTGATGTGCTTTGAAATGGAGCGTACGGCTGCAGTTTATGGGGCAGGTTTCAGTCCATTCTGAAAAGCATACAGCACAAGAATGGGCCCTTCAGCCCACCGAGCATGAGGCCAAATTAAACAAGTCCCCCATGCGTGGTCTGCATGCTTCGGTTCCCTACTTGTTCATAATCTTCACGAAATTCCTCTTAAATGCTGCTTATTTTATATATCTGTTTCAACCACTTCCCTGGGAGCATGTTCCAGGCACCCACGACGCTATATAAAGAAAGAATTACCTCACAATTCTTCTTGAAACTGCCCCCTCTCACCTTAACCCTATGCCCTTTAGTTCTGACAATTCCGCCTGGGGATAAGGACTGTCTGCTCTGTCTATACTCCTCATAATTTTATCTCCTCCTAGAAGAAAAGTCTAAATGTGTCCATCCCCTTCTTATGGTCAATACTCTTCAATCCAGGCAACACACTGGTCACAACTTCTGCTCTCTGTGCAAAGCCTCCATATCCTGGTGACCAGAACTGCACAAAATACTCCAAATGCGGCCTACTGAAAATTATATATGTCTACAACATGACTTCCCAATGTTTATAGGCAATGCCCCACCAGCATGCCGTACACCTTCTTTACCCTATACATTTGTGTTGCCACTTACTGGGAGCTGAGGACATTCGAGAGCTTAAGGATTAGCCTTATCTGTCACATATACCTCAAAACATACAGTTGTTTTTGCTTTTGTTGTTTTTGCGTAAATGACCCACACAGTCTGAGGATGTGCTGGGAGCAGCCCACAGGTGTCGCCAAACTTCTGGTGCCAACATAACATGCCAACAGCGCAATAACTCTAACCACGCATCTTTGGAATGTGGGAGGAAAGCAGAGCATCCGATAGAAACCGTCATGGGCCCGGGGAGATCGTACAAACTCCTGACAGAAAGCGGCTGTAGTCGAACCTCAGTCGGTTATCGCTGGCACTGTAAAGCGATTGCACTAATCAATATGCTAAAGGGACACTCAAAATCTGAGTGTTTAGTGCTAAAATAACTGTAAATTCATTCATGATCAATAATGCTAAACACACTCCGTATATCTGTGGCTTTGTGTTCTACTTAGGCTTCCGAAATTCGACTTACATTAAGTAGATGTAGCCTCCGCAATAAACACGTTTTTTTTTTCTGACTGAGGAAGCATTTCCAGGAATATAACTTGTACTTTATTTTTGTAAATTTTGCACATTAGATTTTTCAAATTAAGCGTGACGCTGAATGTAATTGAAAATGATCATTGATATCTTCATCTTTAAGACTTCTCATGCTTTCCCTCACAGGCCTTAGTAAATCAGAAACTCCACCTATAGAGCCAGGAAGGCAAGTTGTAAAGTAAGTGAAAATTAATAATATGGCGGGCAAAATGCCATAGAATAATTCTTCCAATGCTTTTTTTTAATTGCAGAAGTTATTTTTTATGTCAATTATATCTGAACACTGTAAAAGTATGTTAAATGTATCACTATCTCAGTGGACGGAATGGTAAGCATTACACGCTCAGTATCACCAAGTGTATGACATCGTTTGACTTTCAATGGGAAATAGTCCTTACCTTCAATTAATCAGCGGACAACTTTTTTCAATGTAAAACACTAGGACAAATGAAGGTGGTAATTGCACAACTGTGACCATACCGAAGGGTGTGAGTAGCCGAATGATCTGTTCCTGCTTCTGCACTCAGTGACCACTTTATTAGGTAAACCTGTATACCTGTCCACTAAGGCAAATATCTAATCAGTCAATCTTGTGGCAGCAACTCAATGCATAAAAGCACGCAGACATGGTCAAGGGGTTCAGTTGTTAATAGGGAAAAATGTGATCTAAGTGACTTTGACTATTGAATGATTGTTGGTGCCAGACAGGGTGGTTTGGGTATCTCAGAAACTGCTGATCTCCTGAGATTTTCATTCACAACAGTCTCCAGGGTTTACAGAGAGTGGTGTGAAAAGCAAAAAAAATCCAGTGAGCAGTAATTTTGTGGGCAAAATGCTTTCTTAATGAGAGAGGTCAGATGAGAATGCCCAGACTGGTTCAAACTGACAGGATGGTGACAGTAACTCAAGTAACCATTTGTTACAACAGTGGAGTGCAGAAGAGCATCTCTGAATGCACAACACGTCAAACCTTGAAGTGGATGTTCGGCAGCAGCAGAAGACAATGAACATACACAAATACTCAGTGGCCACCATATTAGGCACAGGAGGTGTCTAATAAAGTTGCTACTGAGTGTATCTCCTTTAGTGCTGTTTTTAATGCTGTGTTTATGTTTCTCAACTGCAAGTCATAACTTTGTATTAATAATCAATGAGTTCAAATCCTTTTTCTTTACTTTTAAATCTAGGTTTATTTCATTAAAAATGCACCTTTTGGTTTCTGGTTGTAGACTGGGAGAGACTTTCTGCTGCCAGAAGATTGCCGGTGATCTGTGCACTGGACCGTGTCGTTTCTGCCTGGCTCCTGGTCCATGGGCAAGGCCAAAGGAGGCAGGAAGGAGGGCAGCACCACTCCCTGTTGAAGTGGCTGGCTGCACTGATAGGGCAGCTGCCACAGCCGGTGACAGTCTGCGCACCCCCCCCCCCCGCCCCGGCTCAACAGCAGTCAAAGCTGTCACTTAAGTGGAAAGTATTTTGTCAATACTTGTTCTGAGTGAGTTTGAGAATGAGAGATATTATATGTTATTATGTCATAAATTAAAAACAAAGAAGAAATAATTAAGATCTGAAATACTCATATGTGTGCATACACTCAGTGGCCACTCTATTGGATACTTCCTGGATCTACTAAATGTATATTCATTGTCTTCTGCTGCTGTAGCCCATCTACTACTAGGTTCGACATGTTGTGGATCCAGAGGTGCTCTTCTGCACACCAATGTTGTAACGAGCGGTTAGTTGAGTTACTGTCATCTTCCTGTCAGCTTGAACCTTTCTGGCCATTCTCTTCGGATCTTTCTCATTAACAAGGCACTTTTGCCCACAAAACTGCAGCCATTCTCTGTAAACTCGAGAGACTGTTGTGCATGAAATCCCGGATCAGCAGTTTCCAAGATACTCAAACCACCCCGTCTGGCACCGACGATCATTCCATGGTCAAGGTCACTAAGATCACATTTCTTCCCCATTCTGAAGTTGGGTCTGAACAACAACTGAACCTCTAGATAATGTCCGCATGCTTTTATGCATTGAGTTGCTGCCACATGATTGGCTGATTAGATATTTGTAGTAACTGAGTGTACTTCAGAGAGAGTGTGTGCAACTACCTAGATGCTTTTTTGTATCCATTGTACACCACTGACAAAAAGCGATTGCTAGCAAAATAATACGTTGTTAGCAAATGAAGGACATGTGCACTTGCATGAAGCTGAGTTCTACCTGATGCTTATTTTTATGACAGTAAATGCATTTTGAAGCTATCATTTCATGAAACATTCTTTATCAATTATTTTAGCTCTCTGGATGTTTCTTCCACTCAGTGGCTTAAGACAAATAGCCTGATTGCCAAGCGACTCACGATAATGGATGCTCTTGCACCAACTGCTGTCCCTCAGACTGCAAAGTATGTCCCAGTCTTGGACAAGTATATTGTATCCAAAGTCTTTGATGAGGTGAGAGCTCAACTTTGTCTTATTCATGGGGTTTGAATATATGGGAGGATGTTTCCTTGTGAATTTCTCATTTTCGTTCCAGATGTCAGCACATACTAATTCCTCACACCCAGTGAGGAATTTCTTTAGCCAGAGAGTGGTGAACCTGTGGAATTTGTCACCACAGGTGGCCGTGGAGGCCAAGTCATTGGTATATTTAAAGCAGAGGTTGATAGATACTTGATTAGTCAGGACATGAAGGGATACGGGGATAAGATAGGAGATGCAGACTGACAGGGAAATGGATCAGCCAAGATGAAATGGCGGAGCAGACTTGATGGGCCAAATAGCCGAATTCTGCTCCTATATCTTATGATTGCAAAAATTGGGTACTGTTTAAGCTATTAAACATCTATTGAAGGAAATAAACAGCCAATGTTTTGGGCCAAAACCCTTCATCAGGACTGAGTAAGGTCTTGGCCTGAAACATTGATTGTTTATTCCCCTCCATAGATGCTGGCTGACCTACTGAGTTCCTCCAGCATTTTGTGAGTGTTGGTCAAGATTTCCAGCATCTGCAGAATCTTTTGTGTCCTTAGTGTTTAACCTAGTATTTCTGACAGGTGAAGAGGTAGTTAAAAGAAGTTAATGGATCCCGTTTTTGGGGATGTTCCTTGGATTAACAGGTACTTGGATTCAACAGATATATTAGATAAATAATACTGGGTGCTGTGAAATCTCATCACAAAGAACTTCTCTCTCTCTGTTAATTCAGCTGCTGCTGGAACCCTCATCCAAGCCTTTACAATCTAAAGTATAGCTATTAATGTGCTATCCCAGCTGGTTGCCCTGTATTTCTCAAGCTTCAGTTCATCCAAAACGCTGGGGAGGAATAAAGATCTGAAGTTTCAGGCTGAGACCTTTCATTAGGGCGCTTCATCTGTTCTTCCATTGCCTCCGTCTTTGAGCCCATTTCCTCAGCAAGAATTTCCCACCCCTTCTCCTGTCTCCTGTCCCACTATTCTTTTTGAACACTTCGGTCCGGTCTTCTGCAAGGTCTGGATTTTTTCCTTCCCTAATTGCTGACTGATGAAAGTTCTTGGCCCAAAACGTTGCCCCTTTATTCCTCTCCATGGATGATGCCCGACCTGCTGAGTTCTTCCAGCATTTTATGTGTGTTACTCCAGATTTCCAGCATCTGCAGAATCTCTTCTTGTATTTATCCGAAACCCTGCTGCCTGTATTGTCCTGAAGGCTTATTCGCCAATTTTTACTGTGGATATTTTGTCAAAAATAACAATTATACTTTGGGTATGTCACAGTGAGATATTATTCCTAATTTATTCCAGGTGCTGCCTTTAGCTCACGTCAGCAGCAACAGCAAGAAGCAAATTACACTTATTAATCCGTTGGCTGTGAACCTGAAGGACTACAAAGTGAGGCTTCGCCAAGCTATCCAGACTTATGAAAAGTAAGTGGATACTGCATCGGATGTACTTGCCTGCATACTGTTGTGTTAATGTATCTCTTAATCAGCAACGAGAGAAATCCAGGCTGGACTGTTCGGCTACTGCAGTTCACTGTTCTCCTTTCTGTCATTCATCTATACTATATTGAACCAGTGATTGATGCTTGTTGAGTACGTTAGCAACAGCAGCCATCCAAAATCCTTAGTGGGAAAGTACTCTTCAATACAGCGAGATGGGTTTGAGTGCAAAGAGTTCTTGCTTTACCTATAATCTTCTTGTTATTTTCTCTATTCATTTTATTTACTCAAAATAAATTTATATGTTTATATTCCTGGTTCATTCATTTAAAAAGTTGTTGTAAAAGTGGTTGCCATGGTGATGTAGCAGCTGGAGTAATGCTATTAGAGTGCCAGAGACCCGGGTTCAATTCCTGCCACTGGCTGTGAGGAGTTGTTATGTTTTCCCCGTGACTGTATGGGTTTCCCCTGGGTGCTCTGGTTTTCTCCCCTATTCCAAAGATATACAGGTTAGTAGGTTAATTGGGCACATGGGTGTAATTGGGCCTTGCAGGCTTATTGGGCCAGAAGGGCCTGTTGATGTGTTTTATCTCTAAATTAAAGAAAAATAGATTTAGCTACTCTTAAACAACAGGAATTCTGCAGATGCTGGAAATTCAAGCAACACATATCAAAGTTGCTGGTGAACGCAGCAGGCCAGGCAGCATCTCTAGGAAGAGGAACCTCTTCCTAAAGATGCTGCCTGGCCTGCTGTGTTCACCAGCAATTTTGATGTGTGTTGCTTTAGTTACTCTTACCTTGCTTTATAATTTGATGATTTGAGAATATGGAATCTTATTGCTTTCTCTGAGTCTTTTTCTTATGCTTTTTTTTGCCGGTCTGTGATAAAGTAACAATCATTTTACTTGCCTTCCAATTCTGTGAACCTCACATGCTGTTGTGCAATCATGCTATCTTTTTCTTTTATATGTACTGGTATAGCCAATCTGTTTGCCTAACAATAGTTTACAGACTCACTATTATAAATCTGTTTTTTTTTAAATAACTCATTTTCCCCACACTGCACTCCAAGTTTATGAAGAGAAGGCAGAGGAATGGGGTTGAGAGGGATAATAAATCAGCCATGATGGAAAGGCAGAGCCTAGTTGTCTATTTCTGCTCCTGTGTTTTATGTTCTTATGGTCAATCTAACTGGCCTCTTATCAAATGCTTCTGGAAATCCAAGTAAACTATACGAACTGGCAGTTTGTGCTGATGACCCAAATGTTTAGTATGTGATTGTGTTAGTGATTTAGATTATGAAGACACATAGTCCTCTTTTATTGTCATTTAGTAATGCATGCATTAAGAAATGATACAATATTTCCTCCGGTGTGATATCACAAAACACAGGACAGACCAAGACTGAAAAAACTGACAAAACCACATAATTATAACATATAGTTACAACAGTGCAACAATACCATAACGTGATGAAGAAGTCCATGAGCACAGTAAAGTTCAAAGTCTCTCAAATGTCCCACATCTCAAGCAGACGGGAGAAGGAAGAACTCTTCCTGCCATGCCGACCACAATCCGACTCTGAGTCATCCGAAAACTTCGAGCTCTGATCAGCTCTCCGACACCGAGTACTGAGCACCATCTCTGTCCGAACGATTCGACCTCCTTCTCGGTCGCCAAAAGCAGGCAAGGCCGGGGATTTTGAGGCCTACCCTCCGAAAGATTCCCGACTATGCAGTAACGACAGCAGCAAACGGAAGTTTCAGGAATTTCTCCAGATGTTCCTCTGTGCTTTCACGTCCATTCTCCATCAACTCAGAATTGTCCACAGCCCCTATTTAACAGATATGATATCATTTTTCACCGGGGGGCTGCGCACGCGCAGGCGTGCTGCTCTCTCTCCTCCCGCCCATTTGGAAATGTCTCTCACTCATCTCATGGGACATCTCAACACTTGCACGCACTTACTTGAAATAATTTATTGTTACAGGACAGGATCAGAAAATGCCCAGTAGGTCAGTCAGCATGCTGAATAATTTCAGCATTCCTAGTTCTCATTTCAGATTATCGACATCCAATGTTTTGCATTTTTCATTTAGGGTTTAAGGGATTTTGTTTACTTGTTCAAAATGGACTTCTGAAAGTGCAAAAAGGCAGTTTGCTGGTTTCTTTTGCTGACTTTAGATTAATTTTTAAAACAATAGCATACCTGCATTTCCAATTTATTGTTTTTTTCTCTTCTGCCAGGCGTTTGAATTTGATTATCTGGAGAACATTATCTCAAGAGGAGCGAGATAGGTAAGAAAGAAAATTTTTTGCAAAAAAACTGCACAGAGATCAATCCACCAATCAACTTGTCTCATCGCTCCCCCTCTCTTCTTTATGCAGTCTATCTCTCCCCGCCACTCTCAGACCTGATGCAGGGTTTTGGCCAGAAATATCAGTAATCCCTTTCCTCACACAGATGCTGCTCGACTCACTGAGCTCCTCCAGCAGACTGTTTGCTGCTGCATGAAGACTTCTGTTGCAAGTGAAATTATCTTCTCATATTTCTTCTTTGTGTATATTTCATACAAGGTTCAGCAGCGATAAACCAATTTCATTTCGAGAGCATAAGGAGGCATTACTCCAGGCTCTGGATAGAATGGGCTGGCCAATTCCTCAGGAGGACGTTACTCTGTTAGAGGATGAAATCTCCACTGGCTACTCATATGAACAGCAAGCCTCTGATCTCCAGAAAGCTGCGAAGGTGAAGGTCCGTGTAGTATATATTGGGTTATGCAGCACTGAAATGGATATATGTTCATGATTCTTACAACAGATGCAGAAAGACTCAGTTCACCCATCACCTTATCGTGGCTATTGCAAAATTAATTGTTACTGTACTTTATAATTTCATAATAATGAAATACAATTTCTTATGAAATAATCACAAACATAAGAGATTGTATAGAAGCTGCTAATCCAGAATAACGCACACAAAATGCTGGAGGAACTCAGCAGGTCAGGCAGCAACTATGGAAACAATAAATAGTCACCATTTTGGGCTGAGACACTTCTCTGTTCCTATCCAGTTCTGATGCCGGGTCTCGGCCCAAAACATTGACTGCTTATTCCTTTCCATGGATGCTCTCTGACCTGCTGAGTTCCTCCAAAACTTTGATAGTATTTCTTGTGAAATAATCACAATATTTCACAAGTAATTGTTACTGTAAAGAACTGACCTTAAAATATATAATGGCATGTGGGTTCTTCTTGATCTGGCTTGTAGGGACGAGGGTCACTGTTGACACTTAGTTATGAGCACACAAAGTATCAGGGGAACTCAATGTTTATTGTTCCAATTGGTCTTTAACTGTAGAGCCCAAAGCAGAGTACAAAAGCTAATCATGTGACTTTTCTAATGATCTTATTGCAGTCTATTCTGCATCATAGTTGTTTCTCAAATGTCTGAATTTTCTAAACAGATGCTGTATATCCAGAGTAACACATACAAAATATTGGAGGAATTCAGCAAATGAGGCAGCATTGTAGAAAGGAATAAGGGTCTTGGCCCAAAACTTCGGCCCTCTATGGAGGCTGATAGGTTCTTGATTAGTAAGTGTGTCAAAGGTTACAGGGAGAAGGCAGGAGAATAGGATTGAGAAGGATTATAACTCAGTCATGAAGGAATAGAGGAACAGATTTGATGGGCTGAATGGCCTAATTCTCTGTCTTATGGTCTTTAGCCCTTGAAATGAATGTAGGGTTGTATATGGTAATGTATATGTACTTTGATAATAAATTTACTTAAAATTTCGAACTCCATAGACGCTGCCTGACCTGCTGAGTTCCTCCAGTATTTTGTGTGTGCTACTCTAAATTTCCTAAGCCAACGAAAATATTGATCCTAACATGAGATTCAAGTAAACCTTCACTAACCTGCCTGGGAGGAATAAACTGAGCTAATTACGATCGTATATCCTTGCCTTTATCCTTCTTCAGTCTTCAAATGTCATAATGCACGAAAGTCAACATTGAGCTTATTATCACAAACAAAAGTCAAAGGACTTGTCTTGGGCTCATCACATAAGTGCAATTTCGAAAAAAAAAACATGACAGCACCTCTATATCCTTAGAAGTTTGCGAAGATTCGGCAAGACATTTAAAATTTTGACAAACTTCTATAGATGTGAATTTACTCTCCACCACACTAGTTGCATCATGGCCTAGTATGGAAACATCAACGCCCTTGAATGGAAAATCCTACAAAATGTCGTGAATATGGCCTAGTCCATCACAGGTAAAGCCCTCTCCACCACTGGCCTCATCTACATGGCACGTTGCAAGAAAGCAGCATCCATCATCCAGGACTGGTACCACCTAGGTCATGCTCTCTTCTCAGACAAGAGAGAATTTGAAGATGCTGGAAATCCAAGCAACAGGCACAAAATGCTGGAGGAACTCGGCAGGCCAGGCAGCATCTATGGAAAAAAGTACAGTTGACACTTTGGGCCAGTCCTGCCAAAGGGTCTCAGCCGGAAGTGTCGCCTGTACTTTTTTCCATAGATGCTGCCTGACCCTGCTGAGTTCCTCCGGCCTTTTGTGTGTCATGCTCTCTTCTCACCACTGCCATCAGAAGGAAGGTACAGCAGCTTCAGAACCTACACCATCAGATTCAGGAACAGTTATTACTCCTCAACCATCAGGCTCTTGAACCAGAGGGGATAACTTCACTCAACTTTACTCGCCCCAACACTGAACTGTTTCCACAGCTTATGGACTCACTTTCAAGGCCTCTTCATCTCATGTTCTCAATATTTATTGGTATTATTCTCTTTTCTATTTGTACAGTTTGTTGTCTTTTGCACATTCGCTGTTTGTCCGTCCTGTTGGCTGCGGTCTTTTATTTATTCTATCGTGTTTGTTATATTTACTGTGAATGCCTGCAAGAGCATGAATCTCAGGGTTGTATATGATGACATTTATGTACTTTGATAACATATTTTGAACTTTGAAGTAAGTGTTTGTATAGGTGCAATTAAAAACTTAACTTGCAGCAGCATCATAGGCAATAGCATCATATAAGCAGAACTCACAAGAAAAACATAAATTAAACATAAATTATGCACATTTTTACAAGCAAGATCACAATTAGAGTAAAAACAAAAGTCCAAGTCCATTTTCGTGCCAAGTGGTCAATGTGTTACTACACAACGTTATTAGGTTTTCGGAGCTAGTTCAAGAACCGAGTGGTGAAAGGAAGCAGTTGACGTTGAACTTGGCGGTGTGGGACTTCGGATGTTAATACGTCCTGCCTGATGGAACTTGTTAGAAGATGGCATGGCCCAGCTGGTGGGGAACTTTGATAATGGATGTTGCCTTCTTGAGGTAGTATCTCCTGTAGGTATTACCGTTGGTTGGGAATAGCAAGAAAGCAGCATCTGTCATCCGTCATCCATTCTCACCATTCAGGCCCTGATTTCTTCTCACTACTGCTAACAGGAAGGAGGTACAGGAGCTTCAGGTCCCACACCACCAGGTTCAGGAGCATCAGGATCCTAAACCAGTGTGGATAACTTCACTCACCTCAACTCTGGACTGATTCCACAACCTATAGACTTTAAAACTCATGTTCTCAGTATTATCCATCTATTTAATTATCTGTACTCATTTATTTATTATATGTACAGTTTGTTTTCTTTTGTGTATTGGTTGTTTGTAAATCTTTGTGTGTAGTTTTTGATTGATTCTGTTGTATTTCTTTATCCTACTTTGGCTGCCTGTAAGAAAATGAATCTCAAGTTAGAATATGTACTTTGATAATAAATTTACTTCAAAGTTTTGTACTCCCTGTAGCTTATTACATTGCAGAAACTAGCTTCAAGATACAGAGTCAGAATCATACAACACAAAAATAAGCTCTTCGGCCCACCATATCTATGCTGATCTTTCTGCCCATGTACACTAATCCCATTTGCCTGCATTGAGAATTTACTTTTCAAAACATGAACAGAAAGGAAACTCACAAATATTTTAGCAATAGATTTGCTGCAGCCAATTTTTCAGCTAATCGTTCCAGTTTCTCTCCCAAGATAAGAACAGAATGATTTGATCTTGCTTTTCAGGGGATAATAAACCACTCCAATAGATTAAAATCCTGTCTGGAGGCTCAATTGAAATTACCGCCTCGTACCATTGTCTAAAGAAGCTATTATTTAACTTGTTGATGAGTCCTTTCATCAGATTGTCAAAACTGCTTTATTTTGAACACTAATCAGCCACATGAAAACCTGAGCAATTACCTTCAGACCTGATGATGTTGCTTGTTCAGGATTAAGGACAATTGAAGGCAGGAACATTAATTGCAGAAATTGTTGGATGCATTGTGGACACCTGCATGTAGCAGAGCTCTTCAAAGGGAAAGAGAATTGCTCCATTCCTGATTTGCTGCAGTATTAATTTGTACATTCTGAAAGATAAGTAGCTATAACCCAGCACAACAAAATATTTCATTATTTTTATATACTCTTCCTTTTCATCGCTATTAGCATCAGTCAATAATTCAGCATCTGACTGCAGACAGCACCTACATTCAGTGGCCATTTTATTACATACACCTGTACACCTGCTCATTAACATAAATATCTTAACAGTCAGTCATATGGCAACAGCACAATGTATAAAAGCATATGGACATGGTCAAAAGGTTCAGTTGTTGTTCAGACCAAACGTCCCTCTGCAACTGGATCCTAGACTTCCTAGCTGGGAGACCTCAGTCAGTTCCCGGATTGGAAGCAGCATCTCCAACACCATCACACTGAGCACGGGGGTCCCCCAGGGCTGTGTGCCCAGTCCACTGCTGTTCACTCTGCTGACCCACGACTGTACTGTAACACACAGCTCGAATCACTTCATCAAGTTCACCGATGACACGACCGTGGTGGGTCTCATCAGCAAGACCAATGAGTCAGCATACAGAGAGGAGGTGCAGCGGCTAATGGATTGGTGCAGAGCCAACAACCTGTCTCTGAGTGTGACAAAACAAAAGAGATGGTTGTTGACTTCAGGAGGACACGGAGCAACCACCCTCCACTGAACACATCGACGCCTCCTCCATCGAGATCATTAAGAGCACCAAATTTCTTGGTGTTCACCTGGCAGAGAATCTCCCCTGGTCCCTCAACACCAGCTCCATAGCAAACAAAGCCCAGCAGCGTCTCTACTTTCTGCAAAGGCTGAGAAAAGTCCATCTCCCACCCCCCATCCTTACCACATTCTACAGAGGTTGTATTGAGAGCATCCTGAGCAGCTGCGTCACTGCCTGGTTTCGAAATTGCACCATCTCGGATCGCAAGACCCTGCAGCGGATAGTGAGATCAGCTGAGAAGATTATCGGGGTCTCTCT
The DNA here is from genome assembly GCF_963921235.1 of Mobula hypostoma. Taxonomy (NCBI): domain Eukaryota; kingdom Metazoa; phylum Chordata; class Chondrichthyes; order Myliobatiformes; family Myliobatidae; genus Mobula; species Mobula hypostoma. The sequence continues at coordinate 164,048,339 of NC_086103.1, forward strand.
TCTCGCCGTTACGGACATTTACATCACACGCTGCGTCCGTAAAGCAAACAGCATTATGAAGGACCCCATGCACCCCTCATACAAACTCTTCTCCCTCCTGCCATCTGGCAAAAGGCACCGAAGCATTTGGGCTCTCACGACCAGACTATGTAACAGTTTTTTCCCCCAAGCCATCAGACTCCTCAATACCCAAAGCCTGGACTGACACCAACCTACTGCCCTCTACTGTGCATATTGTCTTGTTTATTATTTATTGTAATGCCTGCACTGTTTTGTGCACTTTATGCAGTCCTGGGTAGGTCTGTAGTCTAGTGTAGTTTTTGTGTTGTTTTACATAGTTCAGTGTAGTTTTTGTATTGTTTCATGTAGCACCATGGTCCTGAAAAACGTTGTCTCATTTTTACTGTGTACTGTACCAGCAGTTATGGTCGAAATGACAATAAAAAGTGACTTGACTTGAATGGGGAAGAAATGTGATCTAAGTGACTCTGACCATTGAATGGTTGTTTGTGCCAAATGGGGTTTGAGTATTTCAGATTCTGCTGGTCACCTAGGATTTTCATGCACAACAGTCACAATAATTTACAGAGAATGGTGCGATAAACAAAAAAAACCATCCAGCATATGTGGGCGAAAATGCCCTGTTAATGAGAGAGGTCAGAGGAGAATGGCCAGATTGGTTCAAGCTGACAGGAAGAAGACAGTAACTCAAATAACCATGTGTTACAACATTAGTGTCTGGAAGAGCATTTCTGAACGTACATATGGAACCTTGAAGTAGATCGGTTACAGGAGCAGAAGACCAAGAATATATGCTCAGTGGCCACTTTATTAGGTACAGGAGGTATCTAATGAAGTGGCTAATAAGTGTAGATTAGTGAGACACTGACTTAGACATTAGAAACGCTTCTAACCATGTGAATAGACACATAAAACATGAATTTGTGGGCTCTCACTTGCTTTGCTTTCAAGTAAGTTGATTTTTGTCCCATATCCTGAAGGTATGCTGACTTTACTTAATGGGCTCGATGGCCTCCTTTCATATTATAAGGAAGTGTGGAATATGGAAATAGTTGTACTGTTAAATAGTGAGCAAAGCAAAGTCTTGGCAATATCAGTCGCTGGTCTGAGGTGAGGGATGTTAGAACATAGAACACAGAACATTAGAGTACTGAACATGCTTTTCAGTCCACAATGTTTGGCCCACCTTTTGACCTACTCTAAAGATCAATCTAACCCTTTGAGGAAATTACCAGTAGGCTAGACAAGGGAGATGCAGTTGATGTTGTATACTTGGATTTTCAGAAGACCTTTGACAAGGTGCCACACATGAGGCTACTTAACAAGATAAGAGCCCATGGAATTACGGGAAACTTACATACGTGGATAGAGCATTGGCTGATTGGCAGGAAACAGAGAGTGGGAATAAAGGGATCCTATTCTGGTTGGCTGCCGGTTACCAGTGGTTTTCCACAGGGGTCCGTGTTGGGGCCGCCTCTTTTTACATTGTACATCAACGATTTGGATTATGGAATAGATGGCTTTGTTGCTAAGTTTGCTGACGATACGAAGACAGGTGGAGGGGCCGGTAGTGCTGAGGAAACAGAGAGTCTGAAGAGAGACTTGGATAGATTGGAAGAATGGGCAAAGAAGTGGCAAATGAAATACAATGTTAGAAAGTGTATGGTTATGCACTTTGGCAGAAGAAATTAACCGGCAGACTATTATTTAAATGGGGAAAGAATTCAAAGTTCTGAGATGCAATAGGACTTGGGAGTCCTCGTACAGGATACCCTTAAGGTTAACCTCCAGATTGAGTCAGTAGTGAAGAAGGCGAATGCAATGTTGGCATTCATTTCTAGAGGAATAGAGTATAGGAGCAGGGATGTGATGTTGAGGCTCTATAAGGCGTTGGTGAGACCTCACTTGGTGTACTGTGGGCAGTTTTGGACTCCTTATTTAAGAAAGGATGTGCTGACGTTGGAGAGGGTACAGAGAAGATTCACTAGAATGATTCTGGGAATGAGAGGGTTAACATATGAGGACGTTTGTCAGCTCTTGGACTGTATTCCTTGGAGTTTAGAAGAATGAGGGGAGACCTCATAGAAACATTTCGAATGTTGAAGTGCATGGACAGAGTGGATGTGACAAAGTTGTTTCCCATGATGGGGGAGTCTAGTACGAGAGGGCATGACTTAAGGATTGGAGGGCACCCATTCAGAACAGAGATGGGAAGAAATTTTTTTAGTCAGAGGGTGGTGAATCTATGGGATTTGTTGCCACGGGCGGCAGTGGAGGCCAAGTCATTGGGTGTATTTAAGGCAGAGATTGATAGGTATCTGAGTAGCCAGGGCATCAAAGGTTATGGTGCGAAGGCAGGGGAGTGGGACTAAATGGGAGAATGGATCAGCTCATGATAAAATGGCGGAGCAGACTCAATGGGCCGAATGGCCGACTTCTGCTCCTTTGTCTTATGGTCTTATGGTCTTCCTTCCTAAATAGCCCTCAATTTGATGGTATCTGACCTGCTGCGAGTTCTTCAGCCTTTTCCATTTTATACACATGCATGTTTACATGTTCGTCTTGAATATGGTTAATGATGACTAGGAGGCTGCAGGGGATGCAGGCTTCTTAACACCAACCCCATCCCTGTCTTCCGACTTTACACATCACCCCACCCACCCCTTCTCTTCCAAACTTACCCACTCTCAACAAAATCTTGCCTCCTTCCCCTTCCCAATGCACACGATTCTGCCACAATCTTTTGGCCGGATTCTCAATCTGTCTGTGTTCATGTAAGTCCTATTTTTAGCCGAAGTCAATAATCAAGTGATGATGCAGCAACTCGTCTATTGATTGGGCTGATGTATGAGAACTATTTAGGGACTTTATGGGAAATAACATGGATGGGCTCCAGTTGGACAAAAGGGGAATAATTGCAGTGTTACTCTGAACTCAATATGTGCAATGCTCAACAGATAATTTTTAAAGGACTAATTTTAGAGGAAATAAGAAGCCTTCTGTCCTATCTGCACTCGCCAGCGAGAATAATGTCATTATAACGATTAAATTGATGCTGTGGTTTTGTGTTTTATTTAATTGGCAAGTTATAAATGGTTAAATGTAACTTAAATTAACAGATACTCTGAATGAAAATAGAAATTTGTTTGTGCTGATTCATTAATTCCCTCCATTTCTGCCTCTCTTGGAAGAATCTAGGTTGATCTTATTGAAACATTTAGTATCCTCAGGGGACAGATGTTGAGATGCTTTCATTAATCATAAAAAGGGACGTACACTCAGTGGCCACTTTATTGAGTACAGGAGTAAAACCTGGTGTGCTGTTCTGCTGCCGTAGCCTATTCACTTCAAGGTTCAATGTGTTGTGAATTCAGAGATGCTCTTTTGCACACCACTGTTGTAGCATGCAGTTATTTGGGTCATTGTTGTCTTCTTGTCAGCTTGAACCATTCTCCTCTAACATCTCTCATTACCAATGCATTTTCTCTAAAGGAACAGCCACTCACAGGATGCCCTTTGTTTATTGCACCATTCTCCGTAAACTTGTGTGAAAAATCCCAGGAGATCAGCAGTTTCTGAGATATTCCAACCACCCCACTTGGCACCAACAAACCTCCCACGGTCAAAGTCACTTAGATCACATTTCTTCCCCATTCTGAAGTTTGGTCTGAACAATAACTGAACCACCTGACCATATCTGCATGCTTTTATGAATTGAGTTGCTGCCACATAATTGGCTGATTTGCATTAACGAGCAGGTATACAGGTGTACCTAATAAAGTGTTCACTGTGTAGATACCACAGAAGGTGAAGGTTATTTTGGAGATAGGTGGAAGTCAAACTGTTGATCCTTTACTTCACATTCTAATCAACTTGCTTTTGTAGTTTAAAAATCTACCAGACATCCTGCCCGCTCCATAACCATTATTATTCCAATTTCAGGAAGAGCAGGGCAGTCCATGAAAATGCTTGTTTATCCACCAATAACAATAGAACGGATTATTTGGTTGTTTATCTTTTTCCTGTTTGTGCAACCCTGACTTGAGCAAATTTGCTGCCGCATTTTCCTACGTTGCAGCAATGATCTAGAATTTTCTTCACTAGAAGGCTGTAGAGGCTAGATCGCTGGGTGCTAGTTTGAAAGATCAGAGAACTGCGGGCCATGGGGAACAGGCGCAGAAGGGGAGATGAGGTTGGAGCTGATCAGATTGAAAAATGGGGTAAGTGGCCTTACCCACGCATCAGTTCTCATTTGGATTTGGATCTAGAAATTCACCTCTGAGTAAATCTTACTGAGATAACCTTGCCAATAAAGTCTTGTAAAAGGCTTGCTAAAGCAGTAGTGCGAATAGATCCAACCTATGGCCCAAAGTCCATTTATAGAGATTTTTACTACCGGCAACAGTGTGTGGTGGGTTTGGGGGAGGGCGGTGGGATGGAGGGGATGGTTGCTGTGCTATTTGAAACTCTGTAGTTCACTTGAGGGATACCAGTGCTGACTTGAAAACTAAGACCAGAAGTGACACCAGACATTAAACCTGATCAGATTGTAACCCCACTCCACATTCTCATCCAATCTTAGTGATCTTCTGCTCCTTGCTTATCCAAAATCTAACTACCTCTGAAAAATGCTGTTCAAAGACATTTCCTTGAATACAGAGCAGTAGAGCACTGGACAGGCCATTTTGCACCAAGATCAATGATGTTGTGTTGACTTTGACGCCAATATATACTAAATGTCCATCTCCAGTTTATCATCCATTTCCATCTATTTTCATCATATTCACTTGCCTCTTGTTTTTTTTGCACTACCTTACTTTCCATGTTTCTATTTTCTATTTATTAATTATAATTTAAATTTTTAATATTTACTTAATTTTTACTATTTTTAATATTTAATATTTGTAATCCAGGGAGTGGGAAGCGCAGAATCAAATATCGCTATGATGATTGTACGTTCTAGTATCAATTGTTTGGCGACAATAAAGTATAAAACATCTTAAATTCCACTAAACTGCCTACTTCCACTGCTACCCAGGTAACCTATTCCAGGCACAGTGACTCTCTGGGTAAAACGTGTTGTCCCTCGCTGTGACTCTGCTTCTAGGTTCCTCCCTAAGAGGAAACATCTTCTCCACGTTCAGCCTGTAGATGTTGTATGTTTCAAACAAGTCCCCACTTGCTGTTCTAAACTCTGGCAGATGCAAACCTAGGCTATCCAACAGTTCTTCATAAGAAAGTCCACCCATTCTGGTTGTTAGTCTGGTAAATAATCACTGAACTGCTTTACATCGTATTTGGATGGCAGGGTAGAATAGCAGTCACCATAACTCTGTTCTGCCGCTGCCCGTAAGGAGTTTGAGTGTTCTCCCTGTGACTGCGTGGGTTTCCTCCGGTGCTCTGGTTTCCTCCCACATTCCAGATTTGTACAGGTTAGTAGGTTAATTGGTCACATGGGTGTAAGTGGTGGTGTGGACTCATTGGGCCGAAAGGGCCTGTTACCTTTCCATTTTTCTAAATAAAAAAAATTAACATTATTCCCTAAATTAAGAGATCGAAACTGTCCTCATTACTTGCTGTAACTTCTTAGTAGCTTATTGTAAAACATGCACTAGGACACCAGATTCCTTTGCAGCTCTCCAACTACCGGTATGCAAAACTTCCGTAACTTTTTTTCTGTGACAAAACGGACAATATTACATTTTCTCACATTGTGTGCAGGTTCTGAACTTAGTTCTCCGGAAATGTGCTCAGGTATCAATGGATAAAAGGTATTCTACATTACAGTAGAGAGATGTATTAATGATAGCGCTGTACTTTGAATCTGTCATGAACCCCTGCCTTTCCCTCAGCAGTCAAAATTACCTGTTTGCTGGGACCAGGCATGAAGCCTCTACTGGTTGCTAAACATTGGTAATTTTTAATACCAAGTAAGAAACAAGAATGAAAATAGTATATCAAAAGTACCGCAAGTAACCTCTTCTATCAGTATTTCTGTGATTATTACAATTTTTATGGTTAACTCCTACTGAGGGATCTAATGCTATCACTGAAGCTTGTCAACTTGAGAATAATTGCTTTTAACAATAACTTATTTTCTATTTTTCTCATTCATGAGATTATAAACATGATAAACCATCTTTTTTTTGTAAAATCTCGCTTTCTGTCTTAAAAACATCACTTTGTAATTACGTCTGACAGGAGTTGGGGACCCTGACTGACAGCAGAAGGAACCATAGACCCTCTGTAAAAAAAATCACAAAACGGACCAGGAGAATTTTGGATACTTTCAGAGGGCAGAGGGTAATTGCAAGGTCAGAGGTTGATGGCTTTTATTATCCAGGTACGTGAACTGTCACATCTCCTTTGTACATCTAAGAGGTCTACAGAAAATCTATTCAGAGCTTTAGAGTTTACCAAGAGGTACATAATTGCTCAACAGTATTCTTGTATTATGTTAATTTAATAACAAGAGATGATTATTGATGTGATTGCACTGTTGAGATGTAAAGCATCTAACATGTCCTTTTAACTTTAATATAGTCAAATTGGAATAACTTTATAATTAGTTAATTCTGAATGGCACAGTGGTTCGTGTATCGCTTTACAGCAATCACTGACTGGGGTTCAATTCCCTCTGCTCTCTGTAAGGAGTTTGTACGTCCTTCCCATGAACACATGGTTTCCTTGGGGTGTTCCACTTTCCTCCCATATCCCAAAGACACACAGGTTAGGGCTACTGAGTTGTGGGAATGCTATTTTGGTACTGGAAGCATGGCGACACTTAACGGGCTGCCCAGCACAATCTTCACTGATTTGAATTGACACCAGCAACACAGTTCACTGTATGTTTCAATGTACATGTGACAAGTAAAGCTAATCTCTATTTTAAATTCTTATTGTTAAAATCAGAGTTTGTCAGTGCGTTGGGCTACTTAGAGACTATAGAGAGCCTCCTGACGTATTGCTGTGCAGTGTGGTTTGCCAGCTGCACAGAACAGAACAGGAAGGACTTGCAACAGAGTGGGTTATTGGCACAACATTACCCTCCCTCAGAGACATTTATACTGGCAGACTTCAAAAGAAGGCTACTTGTATTTCAAAGGATCCCACTCATCCTGGACATCACCTGTTTTCCCCTCTACCTTCTGGGAAGAGATACAGAGCATTAAGGACGAAAACAAAGAGACTCCTTAACAGCTTCTACCCACAAGCAGTGAAATGTATAACACCCCCTTCCCTTCTCCTGCCCCCCTCCTAAGACAGCGGCAGCTAAATACATCACACTTCCAGGAATGGCAGGCGTGCAATAGTCCTACCCCCCATCCATATATTATTAATTTTGGACTGCACTCCTGAGGTTTTAGAGTATATTTTATGTATATATTCTTTGTCATTCTGCAAAACATTGAGCTGCTAAATTGTGTTTCATTGCTCCACAACAATGACAATAAAGATATTCTTCTTCTTCTTACTTATGCATCCAGCTCAAATATGATCTAATTAAGGGCTTAACATTTTTTCCTATACTTGACCTAATCCAACCATCACCACAAATATAATCTGATCTATGCTATTGATTTATTTGAGAGCGACAGCACTTATCCTGATCAGAGCACATGTGAGATAGTAACAAGCATATTGGCCTGGATGAAGTGCTAACTGGGTTGGTACACTCTGAACCTGACCTGAATCTAAATCCGTTACCACAATATACACAACCAGGTTCTACTGGTCTCAATTCAGGCAACTAGGATATGCATCCATGCATCTTGGCCACATGTTTGCTCATTGCCCCAGAATTGTTTAGATATTCTTAACATTTATTAAACCTTTCCCACTGCTCACTACAGAATTTAATTTTGTTGCAGGTTTCAAATTTGGGCCCCATGACTCCGTCACATTGTTTAATGTATATCAAAAATACCACAGTGTTTCTAGTAAATCTTAAGAAACCTCACAATATACAACCTACATTAAAGAATGCAGCCATTTACTGCTGTTTTTCACCTTCCTATCCTTTTACCAAATTTTGTATCTGTTCTGCTCCTAATTGATATATTCCAGAGTCTTCACTATTCAACACTATCAAATGGCTTTTCAAACTCCGCAAGTATAGCATCAATTGTGGCCCTAACTGATAAGAAATATTTCACGTGCAAGAAATATTTCCCTGCAGGAAAAAAAAGTGCAAGAAGAGATCAGTTGGAAGTGTAGAGTTTGTATCTGGGAAGCTATCAAAATGAGGATGTGGGGACTGAAAGAGTTGGATTAATACATGCCTGTAGAGATGTGACTCCCAGAATATGTCTCTGTTCCTTTCTGAAATTAAATGCTATACCGATATGACAGAGGGAGATAAAATCTACTTTACATGTCAAGTCAATCTGTATTTAACATGAATTTTATACATGTTGGATAAAAAGTATTTTTGGTAATGTTTTGTTTGCATTCAATTACCGTTGGTTATTTCTAACCTCAGTATAAACGAGGTGCTTACCTCTTCAATATTATTTATGGCTTGGATATGGGTGGTGGGGTGGAGGTACATCTCCACCAATGGAGGTATAAGGTGCTCCTTCCCTCTGCTAGCCTGCAGGTCACCTTTGGGAAAGTTGTAGCACCTGCTTAGCCCCCCTGATCAGGGTCACATGAGGCCATGAGAGCAGGTGGTGAGTGGTCGTATGAGCAGCTGGTAGCTCATCACCAAAGTCTTGGTTATGTGACCACAGATGACAGGCAGACAATCTCTGAAGACTATTGATAATGGCTGAGGTCACCCATCTTGTAAAGACACTGCCCAGAAGGCAGCAATGGCAAACCACTTCTGTAGAAAAGTTTGCCAAGAACAATCATGGTCATGGAAAGACCATGTTCGCCTATGTCATACAACATGGCAGATAATGATGATGAAGATATGATTCTGTAGTGGTGATATTATGAATGGGGGCAGCACAGTAGTGTAGCAGTTTGTGTAATGCTATTACATCATCAACAACCGGGGTTCAATTGCTCTGCTCTCTGTAAGGAGTTTGTACGTTCTGTGACTGTATGGGTTTCTTCCTGGTCCTCCGATTTCTTCCCACATTCCAAAAGCATAGAGGTTAGTAGGGTAATTGGTCACATGGGTGCAATTTGGCTGGAAGAGCCTGTTACTATGCTATTTTTTTAATTTAAAAAAATACTCATAGTAGCTGACCATGAGCTCAAATCTCAGTTTAGAGTTAAAGTATTTTGAGTTTTAGATTTTAACAAATCCAGAAATAAAGCTGTTTTCAGTAAAAAGTGGCTGTGAATTTATAGGGTTGATGTAAAAATTCGGCTTGTGCATTGATGCCTTTGAGACCTACATATGACTTTTGTCCCATACCCACACAAATTAGCCTAGCAAGTCACACAGCTATATCAAGTCGCTACCGAGAACAAGCTGAACATTCCCTTCCCAATCGTGTTGTGGCTGCAACAGTCCATGTCTCCCTACCCTTTGTTCTCAGGGCAGCTGGGGATGGGCAGGAATCGTTGGGCTTTTCTATGATGCTCTTAGGTAAGATGAAGGGAGGTACACACAAACCTCATTAATACCTTTCAGTCGTCTGTGAGGGTCTCACTATGACTTAGCCATTTGATCATTTACAATATCCAAAGCATTTGAGTGGGGGTAAGCCTGCTTTTCATTTCAATTTTAAAGCAAATAATTACTCTATAATCAGACTAGTTTATGCAAAATGATGTAAATTAATATGTATTTAGTTCACAGTGACCATTAGATCTTAAATTAATTCAGTTTGATAAGCACAAAAACTAGATTGTGTAAGACCGTGGATATAGGTGCAGAATTAGGTCTTTCAGCCTGTCCTGTCTGCTCTCCTATTCAATCATGCCTGATTTTTGTCCCCATCAGTCCCATTTTCCTGCCTTTCCCCAGTAACCAGTAACCCTATTACCCATAGAGAAACTTTTAATCTCTGCTTTAAATACACCCAATGACTTGGCCTCTGCAGCCCCTAGTGTTAACAAATTCCACAGATTCATGGCCCTCTGAAGAAATTCCTCTTCATCTCACTCTCTATTCTGAGTGTGCGCTTTGCATCCTAGGCTGTCCTACTAATGGAAACATCTCTCCACATTCACCCTATCCAGGCGTGTTCTCCATTCTATTCATTCACCTACACACACTATATACAGTATACACTCTGTGGCCACTTTGCTAGGTATCCTGTACTTAATGAAGTGGTCACTGACTGTATGTTTATTGTCTTCTACTGCTGTAGCCTGACTTCTTCAAGGTTCGACGTGTTGTGTGTTCATAGATGCTCTTCTGCACACCACTGTTGCGACACATGGTTATTTGAGTTACTGTCACTTTCCTGTCAGTTTGACCTGACTAGATATTCTCCCCTGACCTCTCTCATGAACTGTTGCTCACTGGGCCTTTTTTGTTTTACACACCATGCTCTGTAAACTCTAGAGACTGTTGTGCATGAAAATCCCAGGAGATCAGCAGTTCCTGAGATACTCAAACCAACCTGTCGGGCACCAACAATCATTCTACTGTCAAAGTAACTTAGATTGTATTTCGTCTACATTCTGATGTTTGTTCTGAACAAAAACTGAACCTCTTGACCATGTCTGCATGCTTCTATGCAGTGAGTTGCTGCCACATACTTACATTAACAATGGAAGAATTAATGGACAAGTAAAACTATTTCTCTGTCAGATTTGGATAAAAATATCACCAGGATGCATGTTATTTATTAAATATTAAAATCCTAACTTCATAAAATGTGGCTTCTGGCTTTCAATTTGATGATAAAGCATTCTGGTGTTCTTACTTTCAAAGTTTCTGATTTTTTTTAGTGCTTTGATATTGACTTTGAAATTAGCAGCAGGATTTGTTGCTTATTGCATGAGTCTTGCTGTGTTGAGTCATCAGACTGCTCAGGTTGTTTTTCTGTCCTCTTTGGCTGTATGGTTTGAAGGAATAAAAATGACTTTATAATGATGGCAATGAAACCAAATTATTTCTGTAGCCCACTATTTACTTCAGGGTACAACCAGGTAACAGGCCCTTCTGGGTCAACAAGCTCATGCTACCCAGTTACACCCAAGTGGCCAATTAACCTGCTAACTCATATGTCTTTGGAATGTGCGAGGAAACTGGAGCAGTAAATCACAAACATTAGAAAGTCTGCGGACGCTGGAAATCCAAAGTGAAACTCTCGGGTTCCGTCTGCTGCGTCAGTCTAGGGACGATGATCTCCGGCCTCGCCAAACGTGGGAGATTGAAGCGCAAGCCCCCACGAAACCCTCAGTTTGTGTGGATGCTGCCAGATTCTTTACCCTGTTAAATAAGTACCAAGAAATAACAGACAGTACACAGCATACAATTAAAAGATTTAGCATTATAATTCTTAATTTGACTAAGGGTTAGTAAAAAAAAAAAGAGCCCATTTTAATGAAACAGTCTAATGTGCACAAGTTGGAGCTCACAGTTTCCCCGTTGCCAATCCTCCTTCAATCTCACCCCGGGCTTCGTCGAATCATGGCCCTGCTCCAGGTCGAGTCCTACGACCTTTTCTCTCTGGTGTCTTCTCTTTTCACCTTCCCTCGAACAAAAACCCCAAGCCCAACTTTGGTGTCCCTCACCAGAGAAAACTCCCCTTAATCTGGCCATCCTAATTGGATGTCACATATTTCTCCTCTCTTTTATCTTCAACAGTAACCCAAACAAGCAGCTTGCAGTGGCGTAACAGTAAAAAACATAAACCAGGGCATTACAAAAGCACCACACACCAAACATAGGAGGAACTCTAACGTAGGAATAAGCAGATTATGCTTCGAGACAAGACCCTTCTTCAGGACTGGAAAGGAAGGGGGAAGATGCCTTAATAAAAAGAAGAGGTTGAGGGGAAAAAGGCTAGCTGGAAGGTGATAAGTGAAGCTGGATGGGTGGAGATCAAGGGCTGGAGAAGAAAGAATGAGATAAGAGAGGAGAGTGGACAATAAGAGAAAGGGAAAGAGGAGGGGATACAGGGGGAAGTAACAGACATACAAGAAGTACTGAAAGGTCAGAGTGGGGGATAGAGGAAGGAGTGAGGTGAAACTGGAAGGAGAAATCGATACTTTTTCCATTAGGTTGGAAGGTACCCATATGGAATATATGGTGTTGCTCCTCCACCCTGAGGGTGGCCTCATACTTGGCAGGAGAGGAGGCCATGGATTGACGTGTCGGAATGGGAATGGGAATTAAAGTGTTTGTTCTCCAGGAAGTCCCACTTGTGGTGGATGGTGCAGAGGTACTCGATGAAGCGGTCCCCCAATTTATGATGGGCCTGGACACAGAGCTACAGGGAGAACATGCAAACTCCTTACAAACAGTGGTGGATTTGAACCTGGGTCACTAACCACTATGCTACAATGCTGCTCCTCTTCCTTATTGCCCCAAACAGGGTGCAATGTGACATCAACTTCTGGACATAAAAGTTACTTACCTGGGTATAAATTAAAATAATCACTTTCCCCTATATTGCCAGACTGTGCAATAATATCAAACAGCCAGTGAAAGATACAAGCCCCAATGGATTCATCCAAAAAATATGTAATAAGAGAAACCTTCCACCCCTCCTTAACCTTCCCATTTATGCTGTGTGTCCCTCAGAGGTCTATCTGTGCAGAAGATTGAAAATAATACCTGAGAATAATACTTGTTGTCTTGGTTGTTCTTAGGCATTATAATCAGGTGTGTTGGTGTCAGAAAAGTTTTGATTGATTTCACCAAAGGAGACACTCAGATTACGCCAACTCAGTTTGTAATCCAGGTTGGAGGAGCTGTACCTTGTCCCGTATTAAAGGTAAGGGAAATAAAATATCGAGATAGACTCATTTTTTAAGGAACTTCGAACTCGTTATGTTGGCTGTGAAATATCTTAGTTTTAGTTTTTTTAAAATCCTCAAATGCCGATGGATAAAATTCGAGGATCGTCTTACTGCATGTTCTTCCAGAGTGTGTACAACCAATAAAAGTTGTTATGGTGAGTTAATTACTTCCTGGGAAATTCTGGTAAAAGCTTAAAGGGTTGCAGCAGCATTTACACACTAGGACTGGAATTTTTAGGGATGAAAGATTTAGGGATTTTTAAATGGATAGAGTAGGGGATCAGGAGATTATCATGATGTAATCAAGGATCTTCTTTATTTGCCAGTTATATTTCCATGTACGTATTAGGAATTTGCTGTGGTGTGTTGTTGCAACATGCAACAAAAACAAAATTCAATGATAAGAATAAAAAATTATATAAATATAAACTTAGAGGTTCAAGAATGGAAGATGTGCATAAATATCAACATGTATTTACAATGAAAACAGCATTTTAAGACTATAAGATATAGGAGCAGAATTAGGCCATTCAGCCCATCGAGCCTGCTCTGCCATTCCATCATGGCTGATCCCAGAACCCACTCAACCCCATACACCTGCCTTCTCACCGTATCCTTTGATGCCCTGACTGACCAGGAAACAATCAACTTCCACCTTACCAAGAAACAATCAACTTCCACCTTACCAGGAAACAATCAACTTCCACCTTAAACACACGCGCAGACTTGGCCTCCACCGCAGTCTGTGGGAGAGCATTCCATAGATTTACTACTCCCTGGCTAAGAGAATTCCTCCTTACCTCTGTTCTAAAAGGTCACCCCTCAATTTTGAGGCTGTACTCTCTAGTTCTGGATACTTCCACCATAGGAAACATCCTCCCCACATCAACCCGATCTAGTCCTTTCAACGTTCGGTGGGTTTCAATGAGATCCCCCGCATTCTTCTAAATTCCAGTGAGTACAGGCTTAAAGCTGCCAAACACTCCTCATATGTTAAACCCTTCATTCCTGGAATCATCCTCATGAACCTCCCCTGGACTCTCTCCAATGACAACATATCCTTCCTGAGATATGGGGCCCAAAACTGTTGACAATACTTCAAGTGCAGCCTGACTAATGTCCTATAAAGGCTCAGCGTTATCTCCTTGCTTTTCTGTTCTATTCTCCCTGAAGTAAGTGCCAACACTCAATTTGCCTTCTTTACCACAGAGTCAACCTGTAAATTAACCTTATGGGAGTCTTACACGAGGACTCCTAAGTCCCTTTGCACCTCTGAAGTTTGAACTTTCTCCCCATTTAAATAATAGTCCACACTATTGTTCCTTTTACCAAAATGCATTATCATACACTTCCCAATACTGTATTCCATCTGCCACTTATTTGTCCTGCTGCAATCACATTGTTTCCTCAGTACTACCAACACCTCCACCTATCTTCTTATCATCTGCAAACCAGCAAAGACCCTTTTATTCCCACTCGCTGTCTCTTGCCTGTCAGCCATTCCTCTATCTATGCCAGTATCTTTCCTGTTACACCATGGGATTTTATCTTGTTGAGCAGTCTCATGTGTGGCACCTTATCAAACACCTGAAAATCCAAGTAAATGACATCCACTGCTTCTCCTTTGTCCACTGTGCTTGTTACTTCCTCAAATAACTTTAACAGATTTATCAGACAAGATTTTCCTTTACAGAAGTCATGCTGTCTTTGACTTATTTTATCATTAATCACCAAGTACCTCGGAACCTCTTCCTCCTCCAATCCAACTGGGTAAGCTCCTCTCTCATGCCTCTGTAATTCCCTTTATTCCATTGCAATACTGATACATCTGACTTATGCTTCTCCCTCTCAAATTGCAGTATGAATTCAATCATATTCAATCCTTTCTGAGATCCCTAATAAGATCTGGGTAATTACACAATAACTAGGTCAGAATAGCCTTTCCTTGGGTAAGCTCAAGCACAAGCTGCTCTAAAAAGCCATCTCTTAGGCATTCAACAAATTTCCTCTCTTGTGATCTGACACCAACCTGATTTTCCCAATCCCCTTGCATATTGAAGACCCCCATCACAATTGTGTCATTATCCTTATTATACGCCTTTTCCAGTTCCCTTTGCAATCTTAAACCCACATCTTGGCTGCTAATTGGAGGCCCAGACATGATTCTCATAATTTTTTTTTTACCTTTGCAATTTCTTAACTCCACACACAAAAATTCAACATTCTCTGACCCTATGTCACTTCTTTCCAAAGATGTAATTCCATCTCTTACCAACAGAGCCACACCACCACCTCTACCTTCCTGCCTGGCCTTTCAATACGAAGTATATCCTTTGATGGTAAGCTCCCAGCTATGGCCTTCTTTCAGCCATGACTCAGTGATGCCCACAACGCCATACCGACCAATCTCTAATTGAGCCACGAGTTCGTCCTCCTTATTCCAAATGCTATGCGCATTTAAATACAGCACCTTCAGTCATGCATTCTTCACCCTTTTGAATTTTGCCTCTGTGGTACAATTTAACTCTTTGCTCTATCTACAGTTGAACCCAATCATTGGCTTGTCCTTCCTTACATTCATGTTACATCCATAATGTACTTGTAAACCTGCTGCCTCATCCTCAGCTCTATCACGCAAACACGAGGAATTCTGCAGATGCTGGAAATTCAAGCAACACACATCTAAGTTGCTGGTGAACGCAGCAGGCCAGGCAGCATCTCTAGGAAGAGGTACAGTCGATGTTTCGGGCCGAGACCCTTCGTCAGGACTAACTGAAGGAAGAGCGAGTAAGAGATTTGAAAGGGGGAGGGGGAGATCCAAAATGATAGGAGAAGACAGGAGGGGGAGGGATGGAGCCAAGAGCTGGACAGGTGATAGGCAAAAGGGATACGAGAGGATCATGGGACAGGAGGCCCAGGGAGAAGGAAAAGGGGGAGGGGGAAAAACCCAGAGGATGGGCAAGGAGGATCAGCTCTATCATACTGGTTCCCATCCCCCTGCCATATTAGTTTAAACCACTCCCAACAGTGGTTTAAAATGTTTACACTGCAGGGACTGAGATAATAGATGGGAGGGGGTTAACTAGAATGTCTGATTAGATTAACTGCCTGTGGGGAGAAACTTTTAAGATGGCATGATGTTGTTTGGTTTAATAGTCCTTTCCAGAAGGGAGCTGTTGGAAAAGACAGTTTGCTGGGTGGGTAGAGTCTGCTATGATTTTTCTTGCCTGATTCTTTGTCATGGACGCACACAAGTCTAGCAGTGATGGTAGACTACATGTAGTATCACCTTTGCAGACAACATGTAATGGAAGTGTGGAGCAGAAGAGTTCTCCTGTTTACACCACAATACTACCCACACAATGTATTAGAGATGATGAACTGCTCATGATAGCAACCCCAGTCTGGATCTCACTTCTGTCTATGTTATCTCTGGCTGCCTCAGACCTGTTAAAAATGGAGGGTTAAGATGATACATTTTTTTTACATTTACATTGCCATTGATAGCTTTAGAGTTGTGAACTTTGTATAAAACGTTGGTAAAGCTACACTGGGATCATTGCTTTTAGTTCTGGCCACCCTATTATAGAATGCATATAGAGGCTTTGGAAGGACTTATTTTAGTTGCCTTCTGTTGGTTTTTTGATGCTTCCCAATCGTCTAACTTCTCAGTAATTTTTGCTCTATGATATGCCCTCTATTTTACTCTTATGTTGGTTTTGACTTCCCTTGTCAGACGCAGTTGCATCATCCTGCCTTCAGAATATTTCTTATTTGGAATGTTTCTATTCTGCGCCTTCTGAGTTGCTCTCAGAAACTCCAGCCATTGCTGCTCTGCCATCATCCCTGCTAGTGTTCCATTCCAATCAACTTTGGCCAGCTCCTCTCTCATGCCTCTGTAATTCCCTTTACTCCTCTGAATATTGAAATTACTTTGAATTTTGAACATGGATACATCTGACTTTAGCTACTTCTTCTCAAATTGCAGGGTGAATTCTATCATTATGATCACTGCCTCTTAAGGGTTCATTAGCCTTAAGCTCCCTAATCAAATCTGGTTCATTACTCAACACCCAATCCAAAACAGCTAATACCCTAGTGGGCTCAACTACAAGCTGCTTTAAAAAGCTATCTTACAGGCATTCTATAAATTCTTCCTCCTGGAATCTAGCACCAACCTAATTTTCCCAGTCTATCTGCGTATTGAAATCCGCCATGACTATTGTAACATTGCCCTTTTGACCCGCCTTCTCTACCTCCCATTGTAATTCGTAGCCCACATCTTTGCTGTTGTTCAGAGGTCTGTACCTAACTCCCACCAGGATCCTTTTACCCTTGCAGTTCCTGAACTCTGCCCACAAGGTTTCGACAGTTTCCAATTCTATGTTACCTCATTATAAGGATTTGATTTCATTTTTCACAAACAGAGCCACATCACCCCCTCTGCCCACCTGCCTGTCCTTTCAATACAATGTGTATCCTTGGCTCCCAACTATAACCTTCTTTCAGCCACAACTCAGTAATGCCCACAATGTCATACCTGCCAATCTCTAACTGTGTTACAAGGTCATCTACCTTACTCCATATACTGCATGCATTCAAATATAGCACCTTCAGTCCTATATCCATCACCCTTTTTAATTTTGTTCCCCTTTTACACTGCAATACATCCCACTGTCTGCAATTTTCCCCATCATCTGCCTGTCCTTTTTGACCATCTCATTACACACTGGCTCTGCTTGTAAACGAACAGCCCTATCCTCAGCCCTATCACTTTGGTTCCCTTCCCCCTGCCAAGTTAGTTTAAACTCTCCCCAGTAGCTTCAGAAAACTTGACTGCAAGGATATTGTTGCCTCACAAGTTTAGGTGTAACCTGTCCCTTTTATGCAGGTCGTACCTTCACCAGTAGAGATCTCAATAATCCAGAAATCTGAAACCCTACACCCTGCACCAGTTTCTCAGCCACACATTCATCTGACAAATCCTCTTATTGTTACCCTTACTGGCATATGGCACAGGCAACAATTCAGTGATTGTTACCCTGGAGGTCCTGCTTTTCAGCTTACTAACTAGCTCCCTCAGTTCTTTCTTCAGGACCTCCTCCCTTTTCCTGCCCATGTCATTGGCACCAATATGTACCAAGCCTTCTGGCTATTTACCCTCCCCCTTTAGAAGGTCATGGACCCAATCCGAAACGTCTCTGACCCTTACACCTGATAGGCAACGTACTATTTGGGTGTCTCTATTCGGGAGGCTGGCGGCCTTCCAGAATTCCCATCTCTCACACAGAGAACACAACAGAGGCCCTGGAGTCATTCTCATTGCTCTAACCATACACTAATAGATGAAGAAATGGAGACTGAAAAAGAAGAAGAAAAAGTAATTCAGCAGATACTTACCTCACCCAAGTCTTTTCTCGCTGAAGCCTGATGAGCCTTGTCCTCCCCTCTCTAACCCTGGTCCACTCACACAATTGCCGCTCCAAAGAATGGCCACTCCACTTGTCCCTGCCTTATTTTTATTTGTGACTAATGAATTACGACTGCACTGCCAAAATAGAGCCAAAATTCCACAAAAGCTCCTTTTTAAAATCTCTTTCTCTCAGGCCTGTGTGAGGCTTCGCTGTCGATTTGACTGCTACGTGCATAACTGCATCATGCATATTGCTCATCTACCTGAATATTAGGTCCTGCAGTTTAAAGTGCAACAGAATTGTTTTCAGAATCCAAGGTAGCCTACGGGAAGAGTCATTTGGACTCTTCTGTATGTTAAACATACAATGCCCTCAGATTCTGCTGCGTATTCCCTTTTGGCAGAATTATGAAATGGACACCTGCCTGATACATGTGAGAGCTGCCAAGTGACTGACAAAGCTGCTAAGCCTTGGAGCAGCTGGCAGTGATTCAAAGATTCAGACTGCCGACAGCCGCAGGCATTGCCATTCCGATAGACAGTTCCTCAGAGTTCAACTCCTGACAGTTAACTGCCTCTCAGAGTCAGCTGAGCAAACACTGTCTCCTTTCAATTAGACTGTCTCCTTTCAACTAGCAGCTTTCAATTACATGGTACTTTTCTCATTTGATAGTGCAGCCAAATCTTAGTTGTGCATTCCCTTTCCATCATGAAAGAAATATTGAGAAACCTAGTGAGAAAGAATCTTTTTGGTCGGATCAGCTGGGTATCTGAATTCTGTTAATTAAATAAATCTGGTCTGAATAAGCTGATGTCAGTCCATGGCCTCCTCTACTGCCGCGATGGGGCTATTCTCAGGTTGGAGGAGCAACTCTTGATATTCTGTCCAGGTAGCCTCCGACCTGACAGCACACACACCCATTTCTCTAACTTCAGATAATCTCTTCCTCTCCCCCAGCTTTCTCTCTTTTTCCATTTCCCAGTCTGGCTCCCCTCTTAACCCTGCTCACTACCTCCTCTAGATTGTCTCTTCCTTCCCCTTTTCCCATGGTTCACTTTTCTCTCCTCTCTGTTTCCTATTTCTTCAGCCTTTTGCTTTTCCCACCTTTCGCCTTCCAGCTTCTTACTTCAACTCACTCCCCCACCCACCTATCACCTTCCAGCTTGTCTTCCTTCCCCTCCCATCACCTTTTTATTCAGGCTTCCTCTTAGTCCTGATGAAGTGTCTCGGCTCGAAACACTGAAACTTAATCCTTTCCAAAGATGCTTCCTGAACTGCTGATTCTCCAACATTTTGTGCATGTTGCTCAGAACTTCCAGAACCTTCTGTGTTTTTGAAAAGCTCATGGAAACCTTAAACCACTCGGATGTTGCAAGAATTCATATGCCCCATTAATACCCCTGGAGCAGAAAATCTGCTATCCTTACGCAAACCAAAACCAGAGAATACTGGAGGCAAGAATGGGGAGCGATATCAGGTCAGGGATCATCAGCGGAACTGGAGACGTGAGAACACTCTCATGCTAAGTTGCAGCGGAGGTTCTAAAGGCAGGGCAAGGCTAGAGAGTCCAGAGGGATGCCTGTGATAATGTACAGACCAAAGTTAATATAACACAGTATATAGCACATTTCAGCATAAAACAGGCCCTTCAGTCCACAAAGTTGTGCTGACCTTTTAACCTAGTCTAAGATCATTCTAACCCTTCCCTCAAAAACAATATTGTGCAAAAGTCTTAGGCACAATATATACATATATATAAGCTAGGGTATCTAAAACCTTGGGACAGTATTGTATTTTTCAACATGGAGCAGAGAGTGAATTTGTAAATCTGACAAGAGCAAAGGATGTTGGGAATGATGAGGGTGGAGTGTGGGACTGGGACAGAGAAGGAGTGCCAGGGGCAGGGGTTGGTGAGGGTGCAGACATGCCCAGCCCAGAGACACCAGGCAAAGTCACTTGATTCCAAACAATTGGTTTATTGATCATAATTGAATGTCCCTCTGGTGCTTCCTGCTCCCACCCCTCTCCCTTCCCCTTTTCCCAACCACAATTCCCCTCTTCCTGCCCCCTCCCACTCTCAGTCCACAATAGGGACCCATATCAAAAACAGGTTTGTCATCACTCACATATGTCATGAAATTTGTTTATCTCTTACAGCACCAGTACAATGCAATACATAATATGACTACAGTACTGTGCAAAGGTTTAGGCACCCTAGCTATATATATATGTGCCTAGCACTGTGGTCCTCCATTTTTCTATCAACATGTGCCTATCCAAGAGTCTCTTAAATACTCCTAATGTATTTGCCTCTACCACCACATTCCACATACCCATCAACCTCTGTGTAAAAAACGTACTTTTGACATCTCCTCTTTACTTTCCTCCAAAGACCTTAAAGGTTTGCCCTCTTGTATTTGCTATTTCTGCCCTGGAATAAAAGGCACTGGTTGTGTATATACCTCTATCAAGTCTCCTCTCATCCTCCCTTGCTCCAAAGAGAAAAGTTCTAACTCACTTATAGGACAGAAGTTACTTTAGAAAGCAGCAGATGGAGAAAAAACAAGTAAACAATTTTGAAGTGGAAAGATAAGGTTACGTCTGTGGAGAGGGGAAAAGGAAAACAAAAGCGTTTGTTTGAAATTCAGTACTAAGTCCTAAGGGCAGTGACATGGCCTGATGAAAGGTGAGCTGCTGTTCCTCGAGTTAGTCATTATTGGAGCAATATAACGCTGAGAGATCAGTGTGGGAATCAATGAGGCAGAGAATTAAAACGACTGGCAACTGGACATTCAGGGTCACCTGTTGGACTCAATACAGAACATAAGAACAAAAAAATGTAGCAGCAGAAGTAGGCCATATGGCCCATCAAGCCTGCTCTGCCTTTCAGTTATATCACGACTGATCTGACCGTTAAGCTCAGCTCCACCTACCTGCCCTTCCCACCTAACCCTTAATTCTACTGCTGTGCAGAGAATTTTGGTGAATTGTCACAAATGTGTCTGCTTTAACTTCCACCATTTCTTTCAGTTCCCTGGGATGCTTCCCATCAGGACCAGGGGACTTGTCTCAGTAGTTTATTCACCACTACCTCTTCAGTGATAGTGATTATATCGAAGTCCTCATCTGACAATGCATCCATAGTGTCTCTCTTTGGCATGTCAGACGTGTCCTCCAGCATGAATACTGACATTAAATAGTCCTTCAAGGCCTCAGCTATTTCCAGATTACCCAATATTATTAACCAAACCCTTCTCATCTTCTTGAGAACCTATGTTCACTTTAGCCACAAAGCGACAAAGGCTCGGGACAGGACTTTGACTTTGACAATCGCAGGACAATCTACAATGACCAATTAACCAACTAACAGATATGTCTTTGGAGTGCGGAAGGAAAGTGGAGCACCCAGAGGAAACCCATGCGGTCACGGGGAGAACTTATAAACTCCTTACAGACAGCACTGGAATTGCACTCTGAACTCTGACGCCCCATGCTTTAATAGTATCATGCTAACTGCTACACCACCACGGCATCCTAATGGCATGGCTTCAGAATTGTCTGTTTGGAATGCTGGAAGTGGAGGGGAAGGGAGAATGTGCAGGAAAAGCATGGAAATTCCAGAGGCTCATTTACTGGGCTTCTTCAGTGGAAGAGGAACATTATCCCGATTGCCATCATGATCTACTCTGAGGGATATTTGACTCTAGACCCAAGACAATGAAATGGTTCTACCTAGGGATGTGGGACCCTCTCAGAGATGGAAAATAATAAATGGCTGGTAGAAGCAATTCAAAGATTACTGGGGGTCAGTGAGGTTTTTATAACATTGAGGTAATTTAGTTGGCAAATCCATAAAAGAAGTAAAAAAAATAATGAATGTGCACTGTTATAATGTTGCTGGGACTCCCGTCGGCACTCCCAGATGCTTCAAAGGCATATCCCATGATATCATCAAACTGTAATTCACCAAGTATGTACAAGTAGGACTTCTGGTTAACGTACTTGCCTATTTCAGTTAAGTAGTTAGTTAAGCCTATCACCTGTTCTGGGGCATAAACCATTGACTACCGCTCACCAGAGTCCTCTGCCCTGGGCCAGACTTTCAAGTAGTCCCCAGGGGTAGCCCATGTTGATATGTCTTCCAGGCAAAGATCCTTCCTCTCCCAGTGACTGAGTCTTTCGAGCTTCTGTTGCCATTTCTGTACCTCTTGGGTTTTTGTGGGAGGGGGCTGCTGGCCCCATTCCAACCCTTTCCTTTCGCAGCCAGGCTTGGGAGCATCCATGGCAGAGTTTTGCCTGTTTCAGGGGGAATATGCATTGGCCTTGCTGATGGTGGTCAAATCCCATGAATGGAAAGTAAAATAAAATCTAGTTTAATCCCACTGGATTGGAGCTTTCGCAGAGCATTTGGATGTTTGGATTCAATTTGAGACAGGATTTTTCTATTTTTTTGATTTACTTTTGTTGACTAATTTCGCTTCACAATTAAGTTGTTGGTCACAGGACTCTTCAGAATTTTAAACAGTATTGGCTGTAAAAGGAAGGAATAATGTATCCTGATGAAAGACCAATAAAGAGGATATTGTTATCATGTTTCCTGTTACCTTGTCATCATCCTATATCCGTCCATATTAAGATCTAATGTTAAGGCTGATCGTTACTTTCGATGTATTTGCAGGTTGGAGACTTTGTTTTGGTTCGTAGCAATGTGCACTCAGAAAATGATTGTTATAAGCCTGGTGTGGTCATAGCAACCCCAAACAAACACAGGGCTGATGATAAGTTTTATACGGTTTTGAAATACAACAACAAAAGGGTGAGTAGTTGATTTTGTTATGATTTGTAACGCCAGAAAGTAATCGAAAGAAAAACAAAGGAGCCAGAATATTTGCCTACTTGGTTCTCTTTTCATTAGTGGGTCAGTTGCACATATATGGCATGGTAGTGTAATGAAATATGCCACTTATATACAGCACTGCAGCACTGTGTAAAAGCCTTAGGCACATATACATACATATATATATATATTTAAGAGAGAGAGAGCCTACGACTTTTGCATAGTGCTATAGTAATTTTATGTATTGCACTGAACTGATCCTGCAAAATAATTTATGACATATGTGAATGATGATAAACTTGATTCTGATATGGGTCTCTATTGTGGACTGAGAGTGGGAAGGGGACAGGGAGAGGGGAATCATGGTTGGGGAAAGGGAAAGGGAGTGGGAAGCACCAGAGAGACATTCTGTAATGGTCAATAAACCAATTGTTTGGAATCTAGTGACTTTGCCTGGTGTCTCGGGGCTGGCTGTGTCTGCATCTGTGCCCACCCCTGACTCTCCTTCATCTGCCAGCAGTCCCACACCCCTTCCGCAGTACTCCACCCTTGCCATCCCCAATATTCTTTGCTCCTGACAGATTTACAAACTCGCTCTCTGCTCCGCTTTGACAAATACATTTGCTATACATATGCTATATAGCATATATTGCTATATTTGCTATATGTATGTGCCTTAGACTTTTGCAGAGTACACATAACCCATAATGAATTATGTAAACAAATAAAGAATGCTTAGTCAAACAATATTTACAATATCACTCAAATATTACTGAAATATTGGATGCACTGCAGTTTTCTTTCTAGGCAGCACACACGAAGTGCTGGAGGAAATCAGCCAGTCAGGCAGCGTCTATGGAGGCGAGTAAATAGCAGGTGTTTTGGACTGAGTCCCTTCATCAGGGCTGGACAGGAAAGGGGAAGAAATCAAAAATTTCTCATCTGGTTTCTTTCCCCTTCCTTCCACCTTCTTTTCCAGATCTGACAAAGAGTCTTGACTGAAGCATTGACAGTTTGTTCCTCTCCACAGATGCTGAACGACCTGCTGGGATCCTCCAGCACTTTGTGTGTGTCGTTCAAGATTTCCAGCATCTGCAGAATCTCTGGTGTTTATGTTTTCTTTTTAAATTGCTTCCCTCCCTCACAACTTCATACTAGCCAATCTCTTACAAAATATGGAGTGTAAGTTGATTTGTACTGTTGTGCTTTTGGGCACTTATAATTAAGAATTAAAGCAGAATCAGAATCTGTCATGGTCTGGATCGGGGTCCCTATAAATTTACCTTGTTTATGTTACGATCCGGACCATTGATTCCCTGTTTTCCCGTGTCCCTCGACTTTGGTGATTAGAGGCAATTAACACTCGGCTGAACCAGTAGTTTATAGTCTCCGGCTTTCAGCTGATCTGCGCGAGAGCGTTTGCAAAGTCACCAAGGTACGGCGCGCCAATGTCATCTGGCCAGAGCAAGCCTAGTCTCCGCCCGAAGCGAGTGCCGGTAATTCGCCTTTCCTCACCGGAGCAACCCTGCCAAGCTACCTGGCCAAAGCGAGCCTGCAAAATTTCCTCACCGAGGTGGATCCGTCAGTTAACCTGCTGGAGGGAATCAAGAACTGCTGTCTACTGTTCCCGGGTCGAGTCGACAGCTCGCCACTACCTTGAGGCTCCAAGTCAAGTCCTGGCTCCGGGGGTATTCAAGCACCAAGTCAAGTCCTGTCCCTAGTGGCATTCAAGCACCAAGTGAAGTCCTGGACCTGGTGGCATTCAAGTACCATATCATGTCCTGGCCCTGGCGGTGTTCAAGTACCAAGTCAAGTCCTGGTCCTGGCGGCTTCCCAGTTCTGAGTCAAGTCCTGGCCCTGGCAGTCTGTGATTCCTGTCCTACCCCCTTGTCTGAATCCCTTCTCTGCCCCCCTACCTCTAGCCCTCGTCTGCAGCCCCGCCTGCACTTCGGTCTAGTTCCATCGTCGGAGCTAGATAGGTACTGGCTGGAGTTCATTCGTGTTGGTCTTGTCTTGTCTTGTCCTCGCCTCCGTGGGGTAAGTCAGGCCGACTTGCTGTTGCCCCGCGGAGGGTCATGAGTCCCGGCCCTATATCCTGTACCCAAGGAGGGGTCCCGACTCTGTGTTCTGTGTATGTGTCCATGGTTCCATGTACCTGCTCTCCCAAGACCGAGGCTCTGTGTTCCCATGTTCCTCCTCTCCCTAGCCCATGTCATGTCCATGCCTGGTTCTGGGGTCCGAGCCCGAGGCAAGACCCAGGTACTGGGTCCATACCCAGTCTCGGGCTCAGAGTCCATACCCTAGCCTCTTCATGTCTCCTCTAGTTCTGGGAGCCAATTCCGAGTCCCAGCCCAGACCCTTGGTCCCAGCCTAGTCATAGTCCTCAGTCCTTGTCCAGTTCGCTACTCCTGCTCCTGCCTAGCTCTCCTGATATCGAACAATAAACTAATTTTAATTAACTTCACAAGAAGTGTCTTGCATTTGGGTCCACCCTTGCTCCCTATGCCCCCACCATTGTGACAGAATCAGGTTTAATATCACTGGCATATGTCGTGAAATTTGTTAACGGAAGCAGCAGTGCATAATAATAGAGGAAAAAACGGAAATAGATTAAGTATATACATATTAAATAGCTAAATTAAATAATTAATAAGTAATAATAAAGAATAAAATTTTTAAAAAGCAGTGAGGTTGTGTTCATGGGTTCAATGTCCATTCAGAATTCGGATGGCAGAGGGGAAAAAGCTGTTCCTGAATCTTTAAGTGTGTGCCTTCGGGCTTCTTTATCTCCTTCCTGATTGTAACAATGAGAAGAAGGCACGTCCTGGGTGGTGTGAGTCCTTAATGATGGACTGCACCTTTGGACACTGCTCCTTGAAGATATCCTGGACACTACAGATGCTAGTGCCCACGGTGGAGCCCCTTATATGATTAAGTAACTGAATTAGAAACAGCAAGGGTTATTGACTTTGATGTGCACCACACACTCCTTCCTTCAGTATGAACTTTATCCCCTTTCTGGCTATAGTCTCAGGTGACATAAGTTCTGTGTGATGTTTGATTCCATACTGACCTTTGGTTCTCTTTCACGTGTTGCCGATTCTAATTTTGTTTAGACCAACTGCTGCCTGTCCACCACAACCCCTAATTTTAAGAAATTCAAGTATCCAACTAACTGAATCATACATCATGTTAAAATAATGCAAAGACATTCAACAACACAAGAGATTCTTCAGTTACTGAAAATTGAGAGCAACCTACTCAAAATGTTAGAGGAACTCAGCAAGTCAGGCAGCGTCCATGAAGATGAAGCAAGAAGGTGATAGGTGCAACCAGGTGTGTAGGGGAGGGGGGGTGGGGGGTGAAGTAAGGTGGAAGAGGTAAAGGGTTGGAGAAGAAGGAATCTGATAGGAGAGGAGAGTAGACAATAGGAGAAGGGCATTCAATCAACTTTCCAAGTGGAATAAAAACATAATCTCAACAATATTTTACAAGAATGCTTACTTCAAAGTGTAGCATTTCAAACAAATGTCACTTAGACTATTGTTCAGTTAGGACTTGATGAGTTGTACAGACGGATTCTTGGTAAATGAGTTGGAGAATCATCAGTGAGAACTCATCACCCATGAAGTGGGTGGAGACAGAAATAAGTACTTTGTCCATATATCAAAGAGAAAACTTCAAAAATACGGACTTGCAGGGATAGGTACAAAAGCTGTCAAGCTAAAAATAGAGTCTCACAATGGAGCTAGTAATAACAAAGATAAGCACCAGGAATGTAGAATGTGCTGTCGGAATCTGATAACGACTATAAAGAAATATGAAGACCACTGGAGAGGGAAATGACTTTTTGAAAGCCTGCAGGAAGTTATAGGAATATTTAAGAATTAGGGAAGACCATTTGGGACTGACTTCGTGAAGCAGATGAAGCGAGTGAGAGATGATTGAGAGGGAAGACAGTACATAACAGTTTCTAGGAGCTTAGAATGTGTTGAAGAAGGTGTTTACCGAGAAGCTGTTGATGATAACATCAGAAAAACTCTGCCTATAATTTTTCATTGCTGCTTCAACAAAAACAGCAGGCTATTGGATTAAGCAAGTAACTCATATTTTGTTTAAACATGGAAAGAAGGATGAACTATTCAACTATAAACCAATTTATATGATATCTGCTTCAAACATTATGACATCATTTAAAATTTGTAAGTTAGAAATATAATGTTTTGACAATGGAAGATCAACACATTTGAAAGAGACTTTTGAAACAATAACTAATACAATAAAGGAACATAATGTGTTTTTTTAAGAACTGTTGAGTAAACTATCTTTCAAAAGGTTTCATAAAGAATTCACTCTTTAGGACAGGATGCGGAGGTAGCCAAGAGCGTATCGCTGCGGTGGGGCCTGAGTCCAAGTGCAGGGGAAGACCCGGTGCTTGGACAATTTAAAAATCAGGCCAGGTGAACTGAAAAGGCAGGTTGTTGGGACCGGAGCTGGTTCGCCCCGTGACATTTTACCCCACTCTCCTCAAGCTAAGGCTGAGGGTGCGAGACTGCTCTGGCTGCTACGTGCTACTTGCCGGAGAGCCTCTCAGCAACTTGCCCCGCTATCTGATGAACTGAGATAGCGGGCCAAGTTGCTGCTCCAGCCGCTCTGGGATTTGGGTCTATGGACTCAATTTGGTTCAGAATGATGTTGCTTGCTTTTATTGTTTGCATGATTTGTATTTTTTTCCTCTTTCTCTACGCATCTTTTTTTTAAGTGGGCTCTTTCTGGTGTCTTGTTTTGTGGCTGCCTGTAAGTAGACAAATCTCCAGGTTGTATAATCTATACATACTTTGATAATAAATATACTTTGAATCCTTTGGCGATACAGAACCCAGATCTATTAATCTCAGGAAAGGAGGAGGTTTAGTAAATTTGTATATTTGTGAATCGGAATTCTTACTCCTCACCTGTAATTGCTCTTGACAAAATGGTGAGGAGTTGCCTTCCTGGACTCCTCCGATTCATGTGGTTTAGGGACTGAGCTTCAGGAAGAAAATTGGAAAATGTTAGAAACAGTCAGCAGGTCAGGCAACACCTGTGAGAAGAGAACCATCTGAAGTAAAAAGATTTCAGTAATGGCATCTCAATTTATTACACTGCTAGCCACATGACAGTATTAATATGGGCTGCATTTTTGTTTTCATCAGCTCAGTGATAACTTGAAGAAAAAAAATACTTTAACAACCTATCATTTTTTCTTAAACATGCACTGTAATATTACCAATGCATGGAATTTTCTAAGAAGTGAAATCAACACATATTAGAATTGTTTGAATGCTATGTCATCAAACCTGGTTTGAAGTGAACTGTAGTGATTAAAAGGCTGAACATTTTTTTTCCAAGGGACTGGCATTATTTTGCACTTAGAATGGTGGAAAGAACAGAAAATGTTCTGACATAGACGGGTATAGTCTCTTTATAGAATTTGCTTCTTGACAAGTGAATTTATTTTTCCATTTTTAACTTAAAAATACATTTCCAGAAAATTAAATTGATTGCTGTTGGATTGCATTTACGTTTTGGAGTCTATTGCAGTGTTTATGTCTGTGATAATAATCGTGAGCTTTTACCAAAGCACAATCTTGGTTTGATCATACATCATAATAATATAAAATAGAGATTTAGCACCATCAGTAGAACATTTTTGCATTAAAGTTTAAAATTAGATCACTAAAGCAGATAGGGATTAAACAAAATATATCATGGATGGAGTAGACTGCACAGGTTAACTCAAATATGAGCTGAAGCCTTAATAACATTAAAACTGACAGCTTTGATCTCATGGGCTGCAAATGTATTCCATCCATGTGGAGATCTGTATTTATCTCTTCACTTCAGATTTAGTTAGCAAAAATATATGTGCATTTGTCTAGGTCCCCAGTGGTACTAATTCGACTTAGCTTGGTATAGAGAATATTATATTCCTGCAAAATAATAAATTGCTCTTCTCCTTACACCATTGCTGTTTATTTCAGGAGACACTTCGTTGCATTTCTGAAAAATGTTAAGAGCAATGCAGTCAAATGTCTGCATTGGACTGCAAGTTCCCCAGTAATGTAGTGGTTATTGTGATATTTTTACAGCTCACGGCAAATCCGGCTTTTAGGGTTCAATTCAGGCACCATTCTGTAAGGAGTACGTCTTCCCCGTGGAATGCGTGGACTTTTCAGAGCACGCAGGGGACGTGCCAGATAGGTTAATTGGTCATTGTAAATCGTCGTGTGATTAGGTTAGGGTTAAATCGGACTTGTTGGGGGTTGCTGAGACAGCAAGGCTCGAAGGGCCAGAATGGCCTACTTTGTGCTGTATAGCTAAATAAGCAGAAAAAATCATCATCAAGGGCTAGAACCTGGATCTCATTACATCTCCAGTTGGCATCTAGGAGTCCAATCTGATAGTTATGCTTATTTCCTGCTGAAGATACATTTAGCTTCCATATTATTCCATACATAAGTACACATGACTAATGACCATATGAGCAGAATTATGCTATTCAGCCCAACAAGTCTGCTCTGCCATTCCATCATGGCTGATTTATTTTCCCTCTCAACCCCATTCTTCTGGCTCCTCCCTCTAAGTTTGGACACCCTTACTAATCAATAACCTATCAACCTCCACTTTAAATATGCTGAATGTCAGCTATCCTTGGCAATTAATTCCACAGATTCACCATCCTCTGGCTAAAGAAATTCCCCCTCATCGCTGTTCTAAAGGGACATCTTTGAGGCTGTGCCCTCTGGTTCTAGACTCTCCCACTATAGGAAACATCTTTTCCAAATCCACTCTTTCTAGGCCTTTCAATAGTCGATAGGTTTTAATGAGATTTCCCCCCCTCCATCTTCTAAACAGTGAATGCAGGCCCAGAGCCATCAAATTCTCCTTATACTTCATTTCTCGGGACCCTCTTCAATCAGACTAATTATACAGAGGAGCAAGCCAGCTGTTAAATAAAATTGATAACATCCATTTCCAAGACAAGTTGGCAGCACAGTAGCGCACCAGTTAGTACCAGCTGCATACTTCTCCAGCATCCTGGTTTTGCTACAGCTGTCAGGTATTGTCTGTGGGGAGTCTGCATGTCACCTCTGTGACCATGTGCGTTTCCGCCCTCATCCCAAAGACTAGGCTGAACTGCTGCTGTCAATTACCCATTAGAGTTGGTGGGTGGCAAAGATGAGTTATGAAAGAATAGATGAGATGAATGCGAGAGAGGGAGAATTGTTCTGTTGGGAGCTGACATAGGCTAAAAGGCCTTCTCTTGTCAGTAATAATGGAATTAAGAGTTGTGTGTATGTTAGGGAAAGAGAAGATAAACAACCATTCTGAAAATAATAATTTATAATACAATTATATTTTTGATAGAAGCATTGAGAGGCTGATGCCTACCTGTCCAAAGTCACATTACTGCCTCACATGTTGCCTTTTTTCCTTAATAAGACATTGGTATGTGCATGGTATTTATCACATTTGTGCCAGCACTTGGCTACAAGAGCCAATGATTGTAAGCATATTGAAGCTGAGTTTTTAAGCATTCAATAAATAATTCATAAGCAAGAAATAATGCTTTAAAAACCATTTATGTGAACCTGTTTTGATCTTGTTTGCTAAGAAAGCTTGCTTTTAAACTCTGACATCATCATCAATATGTACCATATTGTATGATATGAGTGATCATGGTCTTTGACCATGATTGGTCATGACAGTTTTTTTCTACAAGAGTGGTTTCCTTCTTTACAAGACAGGTGACCCCAGCCATTATCAGTACTCTTCAGAGATTGTCTGCCTGGTGTCAGTTGTCACATAATCAGGACTTGTGAGATGCACCAGCTGCTCACACGACCATCCACCACCTGCTCCTTTGGCTTCAGATGACCCTGATCGGGAGGGGCTAAGCAGATACCACACCTTGAGCTGTTGGCTAGCAGAGGGAAGGAGCGCCTTACACCTCCTTTGGTAGAGACGTATCTCCACCATGCCAACCTAAAGTCTAGCATTATTCAGTTTATTGCCATATTCGGTCTTGTTCGTAATGTCTGTGGAATTGAATCTAAATGTTGTGGTTTGCTTTGGCAGGAACTTTCATTCCGTAATGGACTGATTAAAATCAGCTCAACTCAGTATTCCTTCACCAGTCGTTACATAAGAGAGGCTCAGATGACAGATCACACAATGTGAGTAGTACTAATTTACACTGTCCCTGCACGTCACTTGCAGCTAGCGTTATTTTCTCAGTATCTTGAAATGACCTGTTTGTCCAAACAGATGTCCATAAGGTGCAATCTTAATCTCAGAAAAGCCACTGGAAAACAAATCTGTTCTCTTTTTGCAAAGCACATGATTTAATATTTTCTAACTCTTGTCATTTCTAGAGATTTATGTTGAAATCATAGGATAGGCAAGTGAGATTTTGACCTCAAATAGAAGTTGTTATGTAAAAATAAATAATTTAACCCCCAACCAATCCATCTCTGCTGTTAGTGGAGACCATTCTGAGGTGAAGCTAGAATGAGAGATTGTGGCTTAGAATTAGTGTTTTAAGTGTAACTCTGGCCTGTTGGATTTCCTGGGTCTAGTGAAACCTATGAGAGGGGTAAGGGAGGTGAAAAATGTTGGGTCCAGAAGGTAAGTGTCTTTCCTCTTCCCTGTGGATAAGTTGATTTGCTTTACTTTACTATAGCCTCCTGCAGATCAGGCAAAATGTGAGAATTTTAGTGTCCACACCGAGTTGCATCTGCTTTTCTCTATTAACACCCTCCACCTTAAAGCGACTTTCATGGAAACTGAGTGGGTAATGGTTGCAGGAGCAGGAGTCGGACCCAAGTACAAGCAGTGAGGGTATTGACCAGAAAAAAGGAGGAGGGATTCCTTTGTTCAATGTAAAGACTTGGGTCCAGTGCTGACCATGGTTTGACTGCTGCATGTTCCTGAGATGTGAGTGGGAGAAGTGTGGGTTTCTGGAAAAGCCCATCCAGCCAGGAGCAGGATCCCAAACAAACAAGGGCCCTGGGATTTTGGATACCATTCCATCAGGACTTGCATTGACTCTGCACCAATCACATCAACAATCCTGCCAGATGCCCAGGCAAGAATTCCTGACTGGATTTTCCAAGAATCCAACTAAAATTAGGGATATTAACGTGAGCATGAAAGTTATTTAATAGGAACTTGAGGAACAGCTGTTTTACACAGAAGGTGGCTCGTATGTGGAATGAGCTGCCAGAGGAAGTGGCTGGGGCAAGTACAATAATAACTTCTAAAGGAAATTGGACAAGCACATGGATAGGATAAGCTTAGAAGGTTACGGGCCAAATGCTGTTAAACAGAACTAGCTTCTGGGCTGAAGAGTCTGTTTCCTTGCTGTATGACTGTACCACTCTGAAATCTTTCCACATGTCTGATAAATTGTGGAGGGATTTCACAAGATGAAAATGCCGCTCCCATTTGACTGTGTGGATTTCCTCTGAGTGCTCTGGTTACCTCCAGATTCCAAAGACGTCCAGATTCGGGTGGTGAGTTGTGGGCCTGCTATGTTGGTGCCTGCAGCATGGCAACACCCGCGGGCTGCCCCTAGTGCATCTTTGGATGTGTTGGCCGTCGATGCAAATATAATGCATTTCACTGTATGTTTTGATGTTCTAATATATATATATGTGACAGATAAAGGTATTCTCTCTTTCTAAACTCCTGCTACAGAGTTATTGTCCTTTGGAATTTAGACCTTCTCAGTCTTACATCACTCAATGATGTCTTTCATTCACATCAACCCTGACCTCATACAGCGCAGAGTGAGCTGTTTCTTTTTAGATAATCCTTTGAGGTCATGTAAGCGAGGACCAATCAGTCCTTCGAGCCTGCTCTAATAAGACTATAGCTGATTTTGATTAAATTCACTTTCCTATTTACCAACAGTAACCATTCCTACTCATATAGCAGTATAGCAGTTTATCATGCTTTTAAGTTATTAAAAAACTCTGTTTCCAAAGTGCATTCCAATGGCTCCCAATCCTCTGGGGGATGCTGCATCTCAGTCTGAAATGGGTGCCTGTCGCCTTTACACACTGCTGCCTAATTCTAGTTTCTGCATTTTTCCTACAAAAGGAATCGTCCAGACAAGACCATGAGAATATATAAAATTATGAGAGGTATAGATAAGGAAAACGCAAGATGGAATTTAATGCAGGCAGGCGTGAAGCATTGCACTTTTGCAGAAGAAACCAGAGTAGGGCTTATCCAGTGAATGCCAGGGTAATGAGTGTGGTGAACAAAGGGATCCGGGAATACAAATCCATAATTCTTTCACCTATCACCTTGTGTTTCTTTCCCCCCATCCACAACTTCTTATCTGTCTCTTCATCATTTATTCTCCAGTCCTGATGAAGGGTCTTGGCCCAAGACATCAATGGTACTCTTTCCATTGATGCTGCCTGGCCTGCTGAGTTACTCCAGCATTTTGTGTGTGTTGCCATAATTCTTGAAAGTGGTGTCACAGGTAGATATTAGGTTTCTGAGTACAGGCGCTGTGATGTTACACTGAAGCTGTATAAGACAGACTGATAGATAGGTAGATACATAGCTACCTTATTGATCCCAAAGGAACTTACCGAGTCACAGTGTACATAGGTAAGACCGAATTTGGAGTATTGTGTATAGTTCTGTTCACCTGCCTACAGGAAAGATATCAATAAGCTTGAGAGAGTACAGAGAAAATTTACAAGGATGTTGCTGGGACTTGATGACTTGAGATATTGGGGAAGTTTAAATAGATTAGGTCTTTATTCCCTGGAGCACAGGAGAAAGAGGGGAGATCTTATAGAGATATGCAAAATTATGAGTGAGATAAATAGGGTAACTGAATGCAGGGTTTTTCCACTGAGGTTGGGTGAGACTGGAACAAGGGGTCTTAAATTAAGAGGGAAAGGTGAATTATTTAAGGGGAACATGAGGGGGGACCTCTTCACTGAGAGGGTGGTGAGAGTGTGGAATGAGCTGCCGATGGAAGTGGTGGATGCAGTTTCAATTTAAAAATTTAAGAAAAGCTTGGATAGGTACATGGATGGGAAGGTTATAGACGGCTGTGATCCAGGTGCAATTCGATGGGACTAGGCGGTTTAAATGGTTTGGCACGGAGTAGATGGGCTGAAGGGCCTGTTTCTGCTGTGGTGTTCTAAGACCCTAGGATTTTGAACATTTCAATTATGTTCCCAGTTGCTCTTCTAAACTTTATCGGAATCAGACATGCTCTGTTGAACTTATCTCATCTGTTAATCTATTCAACCTTGTCAGAGCTTGTTACAACATATTAACATCCTTCTTTAAATAATGAGACCACTATTGCAGACAGTGGTCTCAGCACCACCTGATGTAGACTTTTCTGCTTTTGTATTCAATTCCCCTAGCAATAAATGATAACATATATGTTAGCTTCCTGAATTATTTTCTGTATTCTAAGAGGTCACCTAGACCCCTCTACATCTCAGAGTTCTGCAATCTCTCACTATTCAGATATTATGATCTTTTTCACTTTTGTGCCAAAACAACGTCACATTTTCCCATATTCCAGCACATTTGCTAGATCTTTGCCCACTCACCTTACCTATTTCAGTAGCTTATTTATGTCCCCTTTCAGAACGTATTTTCTTGCATAACTTTTTTGTCATCTGCAAGTTTAACAACCTTTGGTGCCTCATTCCAAATCATTTACAAAAGTTAAATTGTGTACTTTGTGATCCCCACAACTACCTCTGTTTGCCCCATGACATCACTTCCCAATCCCTACCCTGTCATAATCCAACAACCTTGCATCTTCTTTATCCCACACTGTCCTATAACTCCAATGACATCTCTTCCCAGTCCACGTACTCTTGCACTGCACTAATGGTGTCTTTTCACAATTGGTGTATTGGTGGAATGTGGTAGTCATAGGGGATTCCATAGTGAGGGAAATAGACAGGAGGTTCTGTCAGCCTGATAGAGATACCCGTATGGTGTGTTGCCTCCCAGGTGCCAGGGTACAGGATGTCTCGGATCAGGTGCAGAGTATTCTGAAGGGAGAGGGTGAACAGCCAGAAGTCTTGGTACACATTTGTACCAATGATATAGGTAGAAAAAGAGAGGAGGTCCTGAAGAGAGAATTCAGGGATTTAGGTAGAAAGCTGAAAGGCAGGACCTCTAGGGTAGTAATCTCAGGATTGCTGCCTGTGCCACATGCTAGCCAGTGCAAGAATAGTATGATCAGGTGTATTAATGTGTGGCTGAGAGACTGGTGTAGGGGGCAGGGATTCAGATTCCTGGATCATTGGGGCCTCTTCTGGGGGAGGAACACCTGTACAAAGAGGATGGCTCACTCCTGAACCCAAAGGGGTCTGATATCCTAGCGGGCACATTTAATAGAGCTGTAAGGAGGGTTTAAACTATTTGGCAGGGGGTTGGGAACCGGAGTGATAGGGCTGAGGTAGGAGAAAACAGAAATAAATCAAAGGTAGCATGTGGCAGAGAATATAGAAAGAACAGGCAGGAGATGAGGCTTAATCACAGCCAGTCGCATAGTTACAGGGCAATAGAGGCGTGGTGCAGTTAAAACAGAAAGCAACAAATACTGGACTGAGAGGAAGGAATAATATGGATGATCTTGATATTCAGCTACAGATTGGCAAATATGATGTAGTGGCCATCTCTGAAACTTGGCTGAAGGATGGCTACCATTGGGAGCTGAATGTCCAAGGATATACCGTGTATCGGAAAGATAGGTTAGTAGGCACAGGGGGTGGTGTGGCTCTATGTATAAGAAATAATATTGAATTATTAAAAAGAGATGATATAGGAATGGAAGATGTAGAGCCTCTATGGGTTGAGTTAAGAAATGGCAAGGGTAAAAGGACCCTAATGGCAGTTGTATACAGGCCTCCAAATAGCAGCCGGGATGTGGATTACAAATTACATCAGGAGATAGAAAAGGTGTGTCAGAAAGGCAATGTCTTGATAATCGTTGGGGATTTTAACATGAAAGTGGATTGGGAAAACCAGGTCAGTACTGGACGTCAAGAGAGAGAATTTGTAGCATGTCTAAGGGATGGCTTTTTAGGACAACTCGTTGTTGAGCCCACTAGGGGATCGGCTGTGCTGGATTGGGTGTTGTGCAATGATCCAGAGGTGATAAGAGAGCTTAAGGTTAAGGAACCCTTAGGGAACCGTGATTGATCACAGTATGATTGAGTTCACATTGAATATTGAAAGGGAAAAAAGTAAAATCCAATGTGTCGGTGTTTCAGTGGAATAAAGGAATTTAAAATGGCATGAGAGGGGAACTGGCTGAGGTTGACTGGAAAGCGACATTTGCAGGAAGGACAGCAGAGCAGCAATGGCTGGAGTTTCTGCGAAAAATGAGGGAAGTACAAGACAGATATTTTCCAAAGAGAAGAAAAAGCAAAAGGAAGCCAGAGCTAGTGGGAAGATAGAGGATTGGGAAGCTTTTAAAAACTTGCAGAAGGAAACTAAGATGGTCATTAGGAAAGAAAAGATGAATTATGAAAGGAAGCTGGCGACTAACATCAAAAAGGATACTAAAAGCTTTTTTTAAGTATATAAAGGGTAAAAGAGAGTCGAGGGTAGATATAGGACGAATACAAAATGACACTGGAGATATTGTAATGAGAGGTGCAGAGATGGCAGAGGAACTGAATGCGTATCTTGCATCAGTTTTCTCAGTGGAAGACATCTGCAGTATACCGGACATTCAAGAGTGTCAGGGAAGTGAAGTTTGTGCGGTGAAAATTACGACTGAGAAGGTGCTCAGGAAGCTTAATGGTCTGAGGGTGGATAAATCTCCTGGACCTGATGGAATGCACCCTCGGGTTCTGAGCTAGAGAGATAGCGGAAGCATTAACAATGATCCTTCAAGAATCGCTAGATTCTGGCATTGTACCGGATGACTGGAAAATTGCAAATGTTACTCCGCTATTTAAGAAAGGTGGGAGGTAACAGAAAGGAAACTATAGACCTGTTGGCCTGACATCAGTGGTTGGGAAGATGTCGGAATCGATTGTTAGGGATAAGATTACGGAATACCTGGAGGCACATGACAAGATAGGCCAAAGCCAGCATGGTTTCCTGAAAGGAAAATCCTACCTGACAAACCTACTGCAATTCCTTGAGGAAATTATAAGCAGGGTAGACAAAGGAGATGCAGTAGACATGGTGAACTTGGATTTTCAGAAGGCCTTTGACAAGGTGCCACACATGAGGCTGCTTAGCAAGATAAGAGCCCATGGAATAACAGGGAAGTTACAAGCGTAGATGGAGCATTAGCTGGTCGGCAGAATAAAGAGAGTGAGAATAAAGGGTTCCTATTCTGGCTGGCTGCAGGTACCAGTGGAGTTCCACAGGGGCCGGTGTTGGGACTGCTGCTTTTTACGATGTATGTCAATGATTTGGACAACAGTATTAATCGATTTGTATATTCCTATACTCACGTGACAGTGAGTATAGGAATAGAATGAGGTGGAGGATATATACGTGGCTGAGAGATTGGAGCAGAGGGCAGAGTATTGGGACCTCTTTTGGGGCAGGTGTGAGTTGTACAAAAAGGACGGGGTGCACTTGAATCTGAGGGGGACCAATATCTTGGTGGGGAGGTTTGCAAAGTCTATTGGGGAGAGTTTAAACTAGAATTGCTGGGGGGTGGGAACTGAACTGAAGAGACAGAGGAAGAGGCAGTTGGCTCACAAATAGAGAAAGCTTAGAGACAGTGCGAGAGGGAGGATAGGCAGGTGATAGAGAAGGGACGCGCTCAGAATGATGATTTGGTATATGTCTATTTTAACACAAATATTATGAACAAAACGGATGAGCTTAGAGTGTGGACCAGTACTTGGAGCTACTATGTTGTGGCCGTTACAGAGACTTTGATGGCTCAGGGGCAGGAATGGCTACTCCGAGTGCCAGGCTTTAGATGTTTCAGAAAGGACAGGGAGGGAGGTAAAAGAGGTGGGGGTGTGGCACTGCTGATCAGAGATAGTGTGACGGCTGCAGAAAAGGAGGAAGTCACAGAGGGGTTGCCTACGGAGTCTCTGTGGGTGGAAGTTAGGAAAAGGAAGGGGTCAATAACCCTACTGGTTGTTTTCTATAGACCACCCAATAGTAACAGGGACATTGTGGAGCAGATAGGGAGACAAATTCTGCAAAGTTGTAACAATAACAGGGTCGTTGTGGTGGGAGATTTTTATTTCCCAAATATAGAAACATAGAAAACCTAAAGCTGTGCCGAACTTATCCTGACGTTAGAACTACCTAGGCTTACCCATAGCCCTCTATTCTTCTAAGCTCCATGTACCTATCCAGGAGTCTCTTAAAAGACCCTGTCGTTTCCACCTCCACCACTGCCGCCAGCAGCCCATTCCACGCACTCACCACTTTCTGCGTTAAAAAAATTCACCCCTGACATCTCCTCTGTACCTACTTCCAAGCACCTTAAAACTACGCCCTCTCGTGCTAGCCATTTCAGTCCTGGGAAAAAGCCTCTGACTATCCACGTGATCAATGCCTCTCATTATCTTGTACACCTCTGTCAGGTCACCTCTCATCCTCCGTCGCTCCAAGGAGAAAAGGCCAAGTTCAGTCAACCTATTCTCATAAGGCATGCTCCCCAATCCAGGCAACATCTCTGTAAATCTCCTCTGAACCCTTTCTATGGTTTCCACGTCCTTCCTGTAATGAGGCGACCAGAATTGAGCACAGTACTCCAAGTGGGGTCTGACTAGGATCCTATATAACTGCAACGTTACCTCTTGGCTCTTAAACTCAGTCCCATGATTGATGAAGGCCAATGCACCGTATGCCCTCTTAGCCACAGAGTCAACCTGCGCAGCAGCTTTGCGTGTCCTATGGACACAGACCCCAAGATCCCTCTGATCCTCCACACTGCTAAGAGTCTCACCAGTAATACTATATTCTGCCATCCTTCTCTGTGCATTGTCACCTTGATGTGGTGGAGAAGCTTGTGTGGTCCTGTGATCCCGAGAGCGATGCCGTCTGGAGCTATTCTCCTGGTAGGGTCACTCATGGTGGTAAGGTCGAGGGTGAAGTCCCTGACAAAGAACAATCCAACCAAGACCTCAATGGTGGAACAGGCGGATGAAGTTACTTCGAACTCAACAGCTGTGAAGGCAGATGAAGGCTGAAACAAATCCATCAGCTCCAATCGTCGTGGTTTCCATGCCATTGGAATCATTTGGTTGATTTGTGAAGTATCGTGTGCTTCTTGGAGTGCAACATCAAGTACGCGTTAAACTAAAGAAATACACGCACAGACGTCTTTGCTCTGTGGGCCACTTCTTCAAAACGAAGTCCATCATCCTCGACCTTGAGGGATAGCCACGATGACTCTGCCATTATGTTTGACCTTCCAAAATGAACACTTATCTGGGTTGAACTCCATCTGCCACTTCTCAGCCCGGTTTTACATCCGATCAATGTCTCGCTGTAACCTCTGACACTATCCACAACACCTCCAACCTTTGTGTCATCAGCAAATTTACTAACCCATCCCTCCACTTCCTCATCCAAATTATTTATAAAAATCAGGAAGAGTAGGTGTCCCAGGACAGATCCCTGGGGCACACCACTGGTCGCTGACCTCCATGCAGAATATGACCCATCTACAATGACTCTTTGACTTCTGGATCCACAAAGCAAGGTCCCCTTGGATCCTTTGCCTCCTTACTTTCTGAATGAGCCTTGCACGGGGTACCTTATCAAATGCTTTGCTGAAATTCATATACAATACATCAGCTCTACCTTCATCAATGTGTTTAGTCATATCCTCAAAAAATTCAATCAGGCTCGTAAGGCAGGACCTGCCTTTGACAAAGCCATGCTGACTATTTCTAATCATCTGATACCTCTCAAAATGTTCATAAATCCTGCCTCTCAGGATCTTTTTCATCAACTTAGCAACCACTGAAGTAAGACTCAGTGGTATATAATTTCCTGGGCTATCTGTGCACCCTTTTTTGAATAAAGGAACAACATCTACAACCCTCCAATCCTCCGGAACCTCTCCCGTCCTCATTGATGATGCAAAGATCATTGCCAGAGGCTCAGCAATCTCCTCCCTCGCCTCCCACAGTAGATTGGGGTACATCTCATCCAGTCCCAGAGACTTATCCAACTTGATGCTTTCCAGAAGCTCCAGCACATCGTCTTTCTTAATGTCTATATGCTGAAGCTTTTCAGTCTGCTGTAAGTCATCCCTACAATCGCCAACGTCCTTTTCCGTAGTGAATACTGAAGCAAAGTATTCGTTAAGTACCTCTGTTATCTCCTCCGGTTCCATACATACTTTTCCACTGTCACACTTAATTGGTCCTATTCTCTCATGTCTTATCCTCTTGCTCTTCATATACTTGTAGAATGCCTTGGGTTTTTCCTTAATCCTGTCTGCCAGTGCCTTCTTATGGCCCCTTCTGGCTCTCCTAATTTCATTCTTAAACCCCTTCCTATTAGTCTTATAATCTTCTAGATCTCTATCACTACCTAGTTTTTTGAACCTTTCATACGCTCTTCCTTTCTTTTTGACTATATTTACAATAGGCTTTGTACGCCATAGTTCCTGTACACTACCATCCTTTCCTTGTCTCATTGGAATGTACCTTTGCAGAACTCCACGCTAATATCCCCTGAACATTTGTCACATTTCTTCCGTATGTTTCCCTAAGAACATCTGTTTCCAATTTATGCTTCCAAGTTCCTGCCTGATAGCCTTATATTTCCCGTTACTCCAATTAAACATTTTCCTAACTTGTCTGTTCCTATTCCTCTCCAATGCTATGGTAAAGGAGATAGAATTGTGATCACTATCTCCAAGATGCTCTCCCATTGAGAGGCCTGACACCTGACCAGGTTCATTTCCC
The DNA here is from genome assembly GCF_963921235.1 of Mobula hypostoma. Classification (NCBI taxonomy): domain Eukaryota; kingdom Metazoa; phylum Chordata; class Chondrichthyes; order Myliobatiformes; family Myliobatidae; genus Mobula; species Mobula hypostoma. The sequence continues at coordinate 164,089,441 of NC_086103.1, forward strand.
AATACCAGATCAAGTGCAGCCTCTCCTCTTGTAGGCTTATCTACATACTGAACATACTTAACAAACTCCACCCATCTAAACCCCTTGCTATAGGGAGATAGGTAGTGTTGAGGAAACAGAGAGCCTGTAGGGAGACTTATATAGTTTAGGGGAATGGGCAAAGAAGTGGCAAATGAAATACAATGTTGGAAAGTGTATGGTCATGCACTTCGATGGAAGAAATAAATAGGCAGACTGTTGTAGGCTTATCTACATATTGTGTCAGGAAACCTTCCTGAACACACCTCACAAACTCCACCCCATCTAAACCCCTTGCTATAAGGAGATGCCAATCAATATTTGGGAAATTAAAATCTCCCACCATGACAACCCTGTTATTATTACACCTTTCCAGAATTTGTCTCCCTATCTGCTCCTCGATGTCCCTGTTACTAATGGGTGGTGTATAAAAACACCCAGTAGAGTTGTTGACTCCTTCCTGTTTCTAACTTCCACCCACAGAGACTCAATAGACAATCCCTCCATGACTTCCTCCTTTTCTCCAGCTGTGACACTATCACTGATCAGCAATGACACAACACCACCCCTTTTGCCTCCATCCCTGTTCTTTCTGAAACAACTAAAGCCTGGCAATCTAAGTAACCATTCCTGCCCCTGAGCTATCCAAGTCTCTGTAATGGCCACAACACCATAGCTCCAAGTACTGATCTATGCTGTAAACTCATCCGCTCATCTGCATAGCCCAGGAAGTGAAGTCAAGTCAAGTCAAATTTATTTATATAGCACATTTAAAAACAACCTACATTGACCAAAGTGCTGTACAGATCAGAGCAGATAACTAAAATCACAAATACAAGAAACACAGACATAACCAACAAGGCAAATAGCTTATAGGTACGAAAGAAACAACACAAGGGCCTAGGGACAAGCCAAAAATCAGCCACATCAGGAGGATTCAAACGCTAGTGTATAAAAGTAAGTTTTGAGCCTGAATTTAAAAGAGTCGATGGAGAGGGAAGATCTGATAGGGAGGGGAATGCTGTTCCACAGTCTAGCGGCTACAATAGCAGAAGTGTGGTCACCCCTGTGCTTAAGTTTAGATCGCGGGACAGCCAGGAGCCCTAAGTCAGCCGACCTGAGGGGCCTGGAAGTAGAATAAGGGGTTAGAAGGTCTGTGATATAAGGAGGGGGGCAGCCCATTTAGAGCTTTATAAACAAACAGGAGAATCTTAAAATCAATTTTGAACCCTACTGGCAGCCAATGGAGGGAGGCCAAGATAGGAGTAATATGGTCCCTCTTCTGGGCACCTGTCAGGAGCCTGGCTGGGGCATTCTGGACCAGTTGCAAATGGGATAGGGACGACTGACTAATCCCAGTATACAGGGAGTTGGAGTAGTCCAAGTGGGAGGATATAAGGGCGTTGATGAAGGGTCTAGTTGCAGAGGGAGGTATAGAGGCCTGGGATGTGGAGCTTTTCAATCAAAATTGTAGGAATGTTGGTGTTCAATGCTGAGCTGTACTCAATAAACAGTACCCTGACATTGGTTTCTGTGTGTTCAGGTGATCCAAGGTTGCATGGAGAGCCCGTGAGATCCCGTCTTCCATAGACCTATTGTGGCGATAGGCAAATGGCAGTGGGTCCAGGTCCCTGCTGAGGCTGGGGTTGATTCTAGCCATAACCAACCTCTCGAAGCACTTCATCACCGTAGATGTGATGATAGTCATTAAGGCAGCTCACCTTGCTCGTCTTGGGCACTGGTATAATTGTTGTCCTTTTGAAGCAGGTGGGAACTTCCGACTGTGGCAATGAGAGACTGAAAATGTCTTTGAACACCCCGCCAGTTGGTTGGCACAGGTTTTTGGAGCCTGACCAGGTATTCCATCGGGACTTGTTGCCTTGTGAAGGTTCACCCTCTTGAAAGACAGCCTGACAACCTGATCCCGGCGCTCAGATCAATTTTTCAAATGGGACACACATTTGGTGTCCCATCTGATCTTGAGCTAAGACTCTTCTCAAAGTCCACCTTCCTAATAACACCTCCCTCTCCTTCGTCTTCGTTTGCTGTCCAGGCCTGGATAAAACTCAAGCGATTCTGCAGATGACGGAAATCTTGGGCAGCACACACAAAGTGCTGAAGAAGCACAGCAGGTCAGGCAGCATCTATGGAGGGAAATGAACAGATAACGTTTTGGGCCGTGGCTCTTCATCAGGACTGGAGAGATTATTCACCAGTCAAACAGTGCAAATATGACTTAACAGTGAGTTTTATGCAGGAGACTGTGTAAATCTCGCTCTTAGTTGATCGAGATGGTGACTATAGACACAACTTGGTGATTGGTTTCAGCTTGTGTGATGAAGCTACCCTACGATAAAACCGCAGTAGACTGGGAATTTATTTTACAATACAACAGAGTGTCAATTAGCAAGTGAGGCTGCTGAGATTAGCAGGTTGAAAATGAGCTGAAATTATGAACCATCTGTTAAGGAAGCAGGTTTCATAACTGCTCAGCTGGTGAAACAGCTCCTCAATGTTACTCATTAATTATCAACCTCTTCCTTTTAAAAACAGTTTTGCAGTTTCACTGTTAAATAATTATCAATTTGCCTTTTAAGTTCACTTATATCTCAACTGACAGGACATTAAAGTTATGTCAATGGCTTTCATTAAACAGATGGACATTATGTTTAACTCAGTAAGTTCAGTCTATTGTCATTCAACTGTGCACATGTATTCCATCAAATGAAACAACGTTTCTCTGGACCAAGGTACACAATATAGTAATTATTCACACACAACAAATAAAGCAATATTACCACAAATAAATTAACAAATAATCAGGTGCATTTATGACAGAAGTTAAAAACGAAACAGTATAATGCTATTGGTGCTTCACACAATGTGAGACCTAGGTAGTGGTGGGGAGTTCCGTAGGCTTATGGCCTGGGAGAAGAAGCTGTTTCCCATCCTAACAGTCCTTGTGCTAATGCTCCAGTCTTCCTGCCTGATGTTAGTGGGTCAAAGTAGGCCCCCAGGTAGCAGCAGAGATACAGAGGAGAAGATTGGGAGGCAGATTTTGGAAAGGTGCAAAAATAACAGGATTGTTATCATGGGTGAGTTTAACTTCCCTAATATTGATTGGCACCTGATTAGTTCCAAGGGTTTAGATGGGGCAGAGTTTGTTAAGTGTGTCCAGGACGGATTCCTGTCACAGTATGTGGACAGGCCGACCGGGGGAATGCCATACTAGATCTAGTACTAGGCAATGAACTGGATCAGGTCACAGATCTCTCAGTGGGTGAGCATCTGGGGGACAGTGACCACCGCTCCCTGGCCTTTAGCATTATCATGGAAAAGGATAGAATCAGAGAGGACAGGAAAATTTTTAACTGGGGAAGGGCAAATTATGAGGCTATAAGGCTAGAACTTGCGGGTGTGAATTGGGATGATGTTTTTGCAGGGAAATGTACTATGGACATGTGGTAGATGTTTAGAGATCTCTTGCAGGATGTTAGGGATAAATTTGTCCCGGTGAGGAAGATAAAGAATGGTAGGGTGAAGGAACCATGGGTGACAAGTGAGGTGGAAAATCTAGTCAGGTGGAAGAAGGCAGCATACATGAGGTTTAGGAAACAAGGATCAGATGGGTCTATTGAGGAATATAGGGAAGCAAGAAAGGAGCTTAAGAAGGGGCTGAGAAGAGCAAGAAGGGGGCGAGAAGGCCTTGGCGAGTAGGGTAAAGGAAAACCCCAAGGCATTCCTCAATTATGTGAAGAACAAAAGGATGACAGGAGTGAAGGTAGGACCGATTAGAGATAAAGGTGGGAAGGTGTGCCTGGAGGCTGTGGAAGTGAGCGAGGTCCTCAATGAATATTTCTCTTTGGTATTCACCAATGAGAGGGAACTTGACAATGGTGAGGACAATATGAGTGAGGTTGGTGTTCTGGAGCATGTTGATATTAAGGGAGAGGAGGTGTTGGAGTTGTTAAAATACATTAGGATGGACAAGTCCCCGGAGCCTGATGGAATACTCCCCAGGCTGCTCCACGAGGCGAAGGAAGAGATTGCTGAGCCTCTGGCTAGGATCTTTATGTCCTCGTTGTCCACGGGAATGGTACCGGAGGATTGGAGGGAGGCGAATGTTGTCCCCTTGTTCAAAAAAGGTAGTAGGGATAGTCCGGGTAATTATAGACCAGTGAGCCTTACGTCTGTGGTGGGAAAGCTGTTGGAAAAGATTCTTAGAGATAAGATCTATGGGCATTTAGAGAATCATGGTCTGATCAGGGACAGTCAGCATGGCTTTGTGAAGGGCAGATCATGTCTAACAAGCTTGATAGAGTTCTTTGAGGAGGTGACCAGGCATGTAGATGAGGGTAGTGCAGTGGATGTGATCTATATGGATATTAGTAAGGCATTTGACAAGGTTCCACACGGTAGGCTTATTCAGAAAGTCAGAAGGCATGGGATCCAGGGAAGTTTGGCCAGGTGGATTCAGAATTGGCTTGCCTGCAGAAAGCAGAGGGTCGTGGTGGAGGGAGTACATTCAGATTGGAGGATTGTGACTGGTGGTGTCCCACAAGGATCTGTTCTGGGACCTTTACTTTTCGTGATTTTTATTAATGACCTGGATGTGGGGGTAGAAAGGAGGGTTGGCAAGTTTGCAGATGACACAAAGGTTGATGGTGTTGTAGATAGTGTAGAGGATTGTGGAAGATTGCAGAGAGACATTGATAGGATGCAGAAGTGGGCTGAGAAGTGGCAGATGGAGTTCAACCCGGAGAAGTGTAAGGTGGTACACTTTGGAAGGACAAACTCCAAGGCAGAGTACAAAGTAAATGGCAGGATACTTGGTAGTGTGGAGGAGCAGAGGGATCTGGGGGTACATGTCCACAAATCCCTGATAGTTGTCTCACAGGTAGATAGGGTAGTTAAGAAAGCTTATGGGGTGTTAGCTTTCATAAGTCGAGGGATAGAGTTTAAGAGTGGCGATGTAATGATGCTCTATAAAACTCTGGTTAGGCCACACTCGGAGTACTGTGTCCAGTTCTGGTCACCTCACTATAGGAAGGCTGTGGAAGCATTGGAAAGGGTACAGAGGAGATTTACCAGGATGCTGCCTGGTTTAGAGAGTATGCATTGTGATCACAGATTAAGGGAGCTAGGGCTTTACTCTTTGGAGAGGAGGAGGATGAGAGGAGACATGATAGAGGTGTACAAGATAATAAGAGGAATAGATAGAGTGGATAGCCAGCGCCTCTTTCCCAGGGCACCACTGCTCAATACAAGATGACATGGCTTTAAGGTAAGGGGTGGGAAGTTCAAGGGGGATATTAGAGGAAGGTTTTTTACTCAGAGAGTGGTTGGTGCGTGGAATGCACTGCCTGAGTCAGTGGGTGGAGGCAGATACACTAGTGAAGTTTAAGAGACTACTAGACGGGTATATGGAGGAACTTAAGGTGGGGGGTTATATGGGAGGCAGGGTTTGAGGTTCGGCACAACATTGTGGCCGAAGGGCCTGTATTGTGCTGTACTATTCTATGTTCTGTTTAAAGTGATTGTTGGACTGAAGGGAGGTGTCATTGACAATGCTAAGGGCCCTGCATACACAGTGCTCCTAATAAATAACTCTAATGGGTGAAAGAGAGACTGATGATCTTCTCAGCAGTCCTCGTAATTATTTGTAGTGACTTGCTATCAGATACCTTGCAATTCCTATACCAGACTGTCATACAACTGGTCAGGACACTCTCGATGGTGCTCCTGCAAAAATTTGTAAAAATGAAGGGGGGCAGCACTCACTCACCTCAATCTCCTCACGATGAAGACCGTGTTGTGCTTTCTTGACCATGTGCACTATTCCATATCTTCTTCTCTCTTAGTGTCACACACAAAATGCTGGAGGAACTCAGCTAAGATTTTATTGACTGTACTTTTTTCCATAGATGCTGCCTGGCCTGCTGAGTTCCTTCAGCATTTTGTGTGTGTTTCTCAGATTTCCAGCGTCTGCAGATTTTCTCATTTGTGGCCTCTTTTAGTATAAAACCTGGCCTTAAAGTTCCACAGGCTTGAGCATATCAGTGTAAAATTTCTCTCAGATTCAATTTTAATGGCAGGGTAATGCCTTCTGCAGGTCAATGGGACAGCCCTCTAACTTATGATTCAGTGAATTATAAGTGTATAGAGTCTCACTCTATACACTTGACCATATAAACACTCGTAGGCGTTCAGCACTATTAGAGATTGCAGATGAGATGCTAAACTGGAATCCCATTGATCCCCTCAGATGGACAGGAAAGATTCCAGATACAAGCATCACCAAACACATCACCTGTACTTCACATTTTGCTATTTGTGGGTGTTTGCTGAGTGCAATCCGGTTGTCACTTTGCCCGCATTCCAACTGTGTCTCAGTGAGGCTTCAGTGAGTTGTGAATTGTACTGGGATGCCCTGAGATTGTTACATGCACTCAAGAAATGCAAGTCATTATTTTCCTGAAAATAACCGGTATTACCAGGAGAGAAGCAGGTACAATGGTTTCCGGTTAATTGGGGCACATTTTGGCTCAATTGAGCGGCTGGCCCAATTAGTTGAAGTTTCATGGAAATTGTTAAAAATGTAGCAAAAAGACAACCCGTTATTTAATTGAATGACAAATTATATAAGTGAAATATGATGGGTAAAGTTCAGTTCAGTTCAGTTCGTGGTATTGAGTTGAGTAGTGATGGAGAGAGAGAGAGAGAGGGAGAGATTTGAGTCTTCAGGTGAGCTGCCTCTGTCGATCTCCTCATTGTCCTTCGGAATCCTTTACAAGTCACCGACTGTGACTTTAACAAAGGGGACCAGTTTTCTGTGGTGGAGCTATCCCCCAGGTGAGGGTGGACACATGGACAACTCCCCACCAGAGTCAACCCTTTTCCTCTTTCCACTGCAAGAGCGATTGGATCGATCCTCCAAAACCCACTTTTCCTGCGGGCACAACAATGCTCATTCAGTGTCCAAACATGTGTCTGAGGTCTGTATCATCTGACCTCCTATTTATCTCATCGTACTGAGCATCAACTGTCATTCAAATAATCCCTCCTTCCTTTGTCTGTGAAGAAATGCAAACAGGCAACAAGTCCTTGAAAGAAATATCAATAACCTGCCTTCGGTCACCATAGCAACTTTCGAGCTGCTCGGTGCTGTCTCCAAACCCAAATCAGTAGAAATCCAAAGTTACTTCCAGTGCCTTAAAGTGACGGTCCAACCGTTAATCTTCGTCTCTCTCTCTCTTTTACAAACAAGCCATCGGTGGTAAATAACTCTGTCTCTCTTTTCAAAAGTACAGTTAATAGGGGTGCTTCAGGATCCCCTCACACTACCAATACTAGTACATCTATTCCCAAGTTGTTATCAACGGAAGATTTCATCCAATGTATGTTGCCATGTTCTTTTGATTGACTGTAAATAAACAAATTCAGCACAGAAACCAAGTGCAGATAATGTACTGCTGTCATATGATTTTCTTGATGACAGCATCATCCAAATCTTCATTTTCATTGTAACTTTCAAGATGACTGTAGATTCATTCAAATTCTTCATATTTCCTAATTTGCTGAAGAAATCGTTTCACTTTCAACCCCAGCCTTTTCTAGTATTTCCAAGCCTGAATACTTGAAACTGCAGTGAGCAGAACAGTTCTGAATTGTCTTCCTGCTTCATTCTTGCCAACTCTCAGTGAGAGAAGTCACTGATTTTTGAGCACAAACACATGCAACTGATGCGAGTTAAAAGCACAGTGTGGTGTCTAATGGCCACAGAAGTGCATGTGACTGATGCCAGTTAGAAACTGTTCAACAACATCCTTCTTTCCCAATTAAGTAGTATAGTGACCCAAATGAATAAAGGGAACCCTGTCTATTTGCTAGATAAGTTTTTGTTCTTTAAGAGTCATCCTAAACAAGCAGCTGCCCCAATTAAGTGATGGCCCAGTTGTGTAATGCCATTGTGTAGTGTGACATCGCAGGTAGTAGAGTATCTCACAATGTATATTTTGAGGTGGCGAAAGCATTTTGAAAGAACAATTTTTGATAGATCATTTTGGAGACAGAACAGATACGATTTGATTAGGGGAGATTTGATAGGTGTATACAAAATTATGAGTGAAATACACTCAGTGGCCACATTATAGGGCACCTCCTGTAGCTACTAAAGTGGCCACTAAGTATATGTTTGTAGTCTTCTACTGCTGTAGTCCAACCACTACAAGGTTAAATGTGCTGTACATTCAGAGATGCTCTTCTGCACACCACCGTTGTAACACATGGTTATTTGAGTTACTGTCACCTTCCTGTTAGCTTGTACCAGTCTAGATACTCTCCTCTGACTTGTGTCATTAACAAGGCATTTTCACCCACAGAACTGCGACTCGCTGGATGTTTTTTTTGTTTCTCGCACCGTTCTCTGTAAACTCTAGAGACTGTTGTGCATGAATATCCTAGGAGATCGGCAGTTTCTGAGATAATCAAACCACCCACCTAGCACCTAATAATCATTCCACAGGGAAAGTCACTTAGCTTACATTTCTTCTCCATTCTGGTGTTTGTTCTGAACAACCACTAAACCTCTTGACCATGCTTGCATGCTTCTATGCATTGAGTTGCTGCCACATGATTGGCTAATTAGATACTTGCATTAATGAGCAGATGTACCTAATAATGTAGACACTGAGTGTAGATGGGGTAGATGCAAGCAGGCTTTTTCCACTGAGGTTGGGTGAGACTCAAACATGTGATAAAGATAAAAGGTGAAGGGTTTAAAGACAACATGAGGGGGAATTTCTTCACTGTGAAACAAGCTGCCAGCACAAGTGGTGGCTGTGGGTTTGAGTTCAACGTTGGATAAGTAATGGATGGGAGAGGTGAGGATGGCTATGTAGGTCTAAAGGACTAGGCAGAATAATAGTTTGGCCTGTTTCTGTGCTGTAGTGCTCTGTAAACTCTATAAAAGGCATTCATTCTAACGCAAAAGTGAATGATGGAATTCTAAAATGCGAAACATTTGGAAACTCACAAAGGAAATGTTAGAAGTACTCAGTAGGTCACTGGAGAAGTAAACAGTTAACACTTGAAGTTGATAATCTTTCATTAGAGACAATGAACCTTTCCAGCATTGTTTTCATTTATGAATAATATACACTATTAAGAGCAGAATTAGGCCATAAATGGCTGGTTTACTTTCCCTGTCAATTCCGTTCTCCTGCCTTCTCCCTGTAATCTTTGATGCCCTTACAATCAAGAAATTTCCAACCTCTGCAAAACACTAGTTTTGATATATAAGTGTATCAGAGTCTGAATCAGGTTTATTATCACTGATATATGCCACTGCAGTTTATTGTGCTGTGCAGTAGAAAACACAAAAAAATTACTATAAGTTACAATAAAGATAATTGATGCTATTTTTGGTCTATTTTGTATCTGAAAATGCTATTTTTTGTGAGACGCAAAACGCAAGCCATTTCATCGTAACTATATATAAAAAGGCATGAATTGAATACAATAAGCTATCTTTTTCATGAAAAGATAGTGTTGAGTTCTCAAAAGCTTTTTCCATTTCAGCAAGGCACCAAACAACACTGGTTGACTTGGCAACCACACAACCTCAGTAAAATGGCCTGATCTAAGTATATAACAAGTCCCTATGGCAGCACATGACACTGTCAAATAAAGTCCAACAAATGAGCTTGAAATCTCTTAATCCATGTAAGACGATTAACCTTTTTTCTTCTCTTTATGCTCATCTATTCTGAGCTGCGTAAAATGTATTTATGTACAGAAACTACCAGTTAGACACTTGATGCAATATTAATTTGGCCACATTCGTCATTGCTGCTGCTTGATTACTTGGTTACATCAAGTGGGTGTCAAATTGCTCCTTGGTGATAGAGCACGCAGCTGGCAAAGTCAGTGTTTATAACTCTTCTAAAATGGTCCTTAAGGGTGTGACGAGCCATTGCTGGGAGCCACAGCGGTCAATCCAGTGCAGAGGAGAGATAGAGGGTATTCCATTTTTCTGACTCACTGCTGATGAAGTCAGGATGGTGACTTGGAAGGAAATTCCATGCAGCTGTAGTTTTTGTTTTTGGAAGAATCGTGAGGTTGGGAAAGTGCCATCATCGAAGTCTTGGGACGGGCGCTGCCATACATTTTGTTGAGAGAACACAGAGTGAGCAAGTAGTGCAGGAAATGAACGTTTCAGGGTGAGGGGTTAGACAGAATCCCAATCAAATGCTTGCAATAACAGTCTCAAGTTTCCCAATTTCCTCTTGATGCCATCCAGTTCATTTAATATGCAGCATATGTAGTGAGGTTCTTTTCAGAATACAATCAATATTGAAAGGCCTGGGTAGAGTGGACATGGAGAGTGTGTTTCCAATAGTGGGAGGTCACAGTCTCAAAATAGAAGGACATTCCTTTAGAACAGAGATGAGGAGGAATTTCTTTAGCCAGAGGGTGGTGAATTTGTGGAACTCATTGCCACGGATCGCTGTGGAGGTCAAATCATTGGGAATATTTAAAGTTGAGGTTAATAGGTTCTTGATTAATAAGGGTGTCAAAGGTTATGAGGAAAGGGCAGGAGAATGGGGTTGGGGGGGATAATAAATCAGCCATGATTGAATGGTAATGACTCCAAGGTCTGAATGGTCTATTTCTTCTCCTATGTCTTATGACCTCCATCTCCACTGAGTGCCATATCAAGCTGTAGCGTGGTCATTGGATCAGGATCTTTTGGTTTATTACCAAGTTCCATTGTAGGGTGAAATTTCTCACAAGAAATGCAAGTTTAAGTAAAGGGCCATCCCCACCTACTCAGAACACCTAAGGTTGTGGGGCCAGTTTGGCCTTGTCGGCATTGCTCACACAGAAAGTACAAATAAGAATAAATCCTAGAATCTCGACTCTACCCACATTCAGCCAGAATTCATGGGAGCAAAGGTATGGCCTTGGAAACAAAAGAGCAACAGTTCTGTCAAAAACCTTCATGACCTAAATGTGTGTTTTGAAATTAAATATGAGTACTGCAATTAAATCTTTATTAGACTATAAACGAGAATGTAAGTGTTTATTTCTGACAGACAGCAAAGATATCTGGGATTTTATTATTTAGTGGTTAGTCATGTTATTACTGAGTTCTGTGGGTCTTTCAGAATATGTCTGATTACATTTAAGGAATACATACATTCCTTTTGCCCCGAATGCTCTTCCTTCCTCTTCTGAAGGTTCTGCTAAATATCGAGTTCCACCTTTAATAGAACCAAATGCTTATCCAAGTAGCACTTTGTGGGCTAGATGAACACATACACAAATGTTGGAGGAACTCAGCAGGAGAGACAGAATCTATGAAGAGGAATAAACAGACAATGTTTCTGACCAAAATCCTTCATCACCGAAGATGCTGCCTGACCTGCTAAGTTCCTCCAGCACTTTGGGTGTTGGTCTGGATAAGCAGCATCTGCAGAACCTCTTGGGTTTATGACTGGTGTTAAACTGCTTGGGAATGGTGGTTACCCAGCTGAGTCTCATTATGTTTTCTTTTGCCAATGGCTCAGAAATGGCTTGAATGAAAATTGGATTTATATTCACCAAACTCAAGCTTTTTATGATATATAGTAGTCCATCCAACTCACATCTAAGAGCTTTTAGTTCTTCAGGGTTTAGCCTCACACAAGTTAGTAAACAGAACTGAATCACTGAAAGTGGCTACATGGTAGATAGGGCCGTGAAGAAAACCTGTCAATCAGGACTTAGAGCATCAGTGTTCGGGCAACATGCTGCAAGCTTACAAAGCACTGGTTAGGCCATACTTGGATTATTATGTTCCAAATCTCAACACTATAGACAGGATGTGTTCACACAGGAGAGAGTGCAGAGGAGATTCACCAGGATGTTTGCTAGACTGGAGGACTTTAGTTATGAGAAGATCTGGGTTTGTTTTCCCTGGATCAAAGCAGGTTGTGTGGTATAGAAAATTATAAAATGCATAGATGGGATAGACAGTCTGAATCTTTTTCCCACGATAGCAGTATGATAGTGGTTAGGATGTTAGCAACACTATTACAGCCCCTACGACTCAAGTTCAATTCTTGCCACTGCCTGCAAGGAGTTTCTGCCTTCTCCCTGTGAGCATGTGGGTTTCCTCTGGGTGCTCTGCTTTCCTTCCAAATTCCGAAGGTGCAGGAGTCAGTAGGATAATTGGTCACGTGGGTGTAACTGGGTGCCACAGGCTCGTTGGGCTGGAAGAGCCTGAAGGATAGGTGTAGTGTGGGCAAATAGGATTAGTGTGGATGGATATATTAGCTTGGACCCGTTTCTGCAGTGTATGACTTTATTACTCTAAAATTCTATGAGAATGACAATATTATTTTGAACATTGATTTCTCAAACTTCCGGTAATGCCTCCCCATCCCACTCCACCATTCCCCATTCTCATTTCCTTCTCTTACCTAATGTCCTTACCTGCTATCACCTCCCTCTGGTGCTCCTCCCCCCTTTTCTTTCTTCCATGGCCTTCTGTCCCCACCTATCAGATTCCCCCTTTGCCAGCCCTACGCCTCTTTCACCATCAGCTTCCCACCTCTTTACTTCACCCCTCCCCCTTCCCAGTTTCACCTACCACTTTATGTGTCTTCCTCACCTCCCCCCACCTCCTAACTCTGACTTCTCGTGTTTTTTTCTCCGCTCCTGATGAAGGGTCTCGGCCCGAAACGTCAACTGTACTCTTTTCCAAAGATGCTGCCTGGCCTGCTGAGCTCCTCCAGCATTTTCTGTGTGTTGGTTGGATACTTATTTTTATTCTATTTGTTGAGGGACAGAATAGGCCTTCCAGCACCTTGAGCCATGCCACCCAATAACTTCCGATTTAACCCTAGCCTAATCAATTTACAATGACCAATTAACCTACTAACCGGTACACCTTTGGACCGGGAGGAAACAGAGCACCAGGAGAAAACCCCCCGCATTGCACGGGGAGGACATACAGACTCCTTAGAGAGGATGTTGGAATTGAACTCTGGGCTGTGACGCCCCGAGTTGTAATAATGTTCCGCTAACCACTACGCTACCATGGCAACCCCATGTGAGAAGTAAGAACTAACTAGCTATCTTCCTTTTCTAAACCTATGTTCTTTTCTTCTTTTTTCCAGACATAGTGTGCAATTTATAAAGCCCATTTCGAAACCAGTTAAATCACAGGAACTGCAAGGAAGCTTGTCACCTTCTGACGAAAGACACAGGACAAATCCAAAGGAAAGTGCGAAACTCAAGAAATATCATAGAATGCGCAAGGATTCTTCATTTGCTGAGGACTGTGAATGGCGGTCAGGCTCTGGATCAGAATCCAAACCGAAAGAGTTGAATTCTTCAACTGAAAGCGATAGTCATGAAAACTCATACAACTCTCAACCAGAACTGTCTTTGTGATTTCACCACATCTGGAATATGTAGTAAATAAGACCATAAGATATAGGATCAGAATTAGGCCATTTGGCCTATCGAGTCTGCTCCACCATTTCATCATAGCTGATAGAATTTTCCTCTCAGCCCCAATTTCCTGCCCTCTCCCCATATCCCTTCATGTCCTGACCAATCAAGAATCTTCAATCTCTCTATATGATTCATCTGGTGCAGAATCACAGGGATCTGTAACAGAATGAGGCCATTTGCTGATCATGTCAATGTTGGAATTAAGGACTGGAAACTCCCATTTGGAAACTCTTCTCTCAGAGGGTAGTGAAAGTTTTCTACTTTCAGAAACCAGATCATTGGATATAGGATACTCAAGGGGGAAATCTTTGAAAGATTGAGGAATCGGGGGGTTTTGAAGATCCAGCACAGAAGAGGTGTTGAGGCCATTGCAGATTGGCTATGATGAAATTGAATGGTGGGGCAGCTAGAGGGGCCAGGGGACCTATTCATGTTCCCACTTTCTTGTGCCATTGTGAAAGAGGAATAAAATCCTGTAGAAAACTGCTTGTGTGTTTACTCTTTTCTTTCACATATTAAGTTTTCTTTTCCTTATCCTCATTGCCGTTGTCGTCTTGTCAGCTGAGTCTCAGCCACACATCACTTTATTCCCATAAGCCAGAAATTCCCACCTGTTTCTTGTTGTCTGTGCGGAAGAATTGTGTTTCAATCTGATTGCTGAAGCACGGATAATAACAGACATGATTCTGGAGCTCCTGTGGCTTCTCCCATAAAACATAAATAACTGTTTCACTTCTGGTATCGGTATCTCCTTGTTCATATTGATTTTAGCCCAAGCTAAAGGGCACCATGGTAGCATTGTGGTTTGCACTGGAGTTCAGAGTTCAATTCTGAGTCATCCGTAAAGAGTCTATGTAAGTCCTCCCTGTTAAATGCGTGGGTTTCCTCCGGGTGCTCCAGTTTCCTCCCACAGTCCAAAGACGTACAGGTTAGTAGGTTAATTGATCATTGTAAATTGTCCCGTGATTAGGCTAAGGTCAAATTGGGTATTGGAGGGCAGTGCGGTTCGAAGGGCCGGGTAGGGCCAATTCTGCGCTATCATCATCATCAGGTGCCATGCCCAGTTTGAGCTTTGACTGCCATGGCCCACACACTCCTGTTTCGGGTCAAGTGGATCAATTTATTGGTATTCATTTCCAGTTCTCTGGCTGCTGTCTCCATCATCATTTGTCTTTGTCTTCCTCTTGCTTTCTTCCTTGCAATCTTTCCCATAATTACCATGCATTCTAACTCCTCTTTCCTTATCACATGTCCAATGAAGTTACGTTGCCTTTTCATGATCTCATACATTATTTTTCTTTTTGTGCTTGCTCTGTTCATGACATCCTCGTTAGATATTCGTTTCATCCATGATATTCTTTGCATCCTCCTCAAAAACCACATCTCTGCTGCTTCAATTGGTTTCCTCATGTTACTAGATATTGTCCAACATTCTGATCCATATCAATAATTTCAGATATGCAGATGACACTGTGTTAATTGCAAGTATGGAGGAAGAACTACAAAACTTAATTGATATAATTGTTGAAGAAAGTGCAAAAATGGGTCAATCAATTACAAAAAGACAGAATGTATGGTGCTATCCAAAAAGAAGAAAAATCCTGTCTGCAGGCTGAGAATAAATGGGGAAGACATAAAACAAGTACAGAACTTTTGCTAATTAGGAAGCTGGGTGACATCAGATGGCAGGTGTGACATGGACAGCAAAAGAAGAATAGGGATGACAAAAGACACCTTTATGAGAATGAAGAGTATACTGACCAACACTAAACCAGACATATGTTTATCCAGTTATGTTATATGGATCAGAATTCTGCGCTATATCTCAATAAATAGCTAAATAAATAGGCTGACTGAAAAAGTTGAATCCTGACCTTTGGTGCTATCCATGTGGAGTTTGCATGTTCTCCCCGTTAGTCCATGGGTTTCCTCTGGGTGCTCCAGTTTGCTCCAACACCTCAATAGTGTGTGGGTTGGTAGGACCTCTGTAAATTGCCCCTAGTTTGTTGCACCATAAGTCCGTAAGACATAGAAGCAGAATTAGGTCGTTTGGCACATCGAGTCTGTTCCGTCATTTT
Source organism: Mobula hypostoma (assembly GCF_963921235.1). NCBI lineage: Eukaryota > Metazoa > Chordata > Chondrichthyes > Myliobatiformes > Myliobatidae > Mobula > Mobula hypostoma. The sequence goes on from NC_086103.1 coordinate 164,105,040, forward strand.
ATCATGGCTGATTTATTATCCGTCACAACCCTATTCTGTCATGGTCCGGATTGGGGTCCCTTTAAATTTACCTTGTTTATGTTACGATCCGGACCGTTGATTCCCTATTTTCCCGTGTCCCTCGACTTTGGTGGTTAGAGGTAATTAACGCTCGGCTGACCCGGTAGTTTATAGTCTCCGGCTTTAGGCCGTTTGGTGCGGGAGCGTCTACAAAGTCATCAAAGGCACGGTGTGCCGATGTCATCTGGCCGGAGCAAGCCTAGCCTCTGCCAAAGCGTGTGCCGGTAATTCGCCCTTCCTCACCGAAGTAACCCTGTCCAGTTACCTCGCCAAAGCGAGCCAGCCTGCAAAGTTTCTTTACCGAGGTGGGTCCGTCAGTTAACCCGCTGGAGGGAATCAAGAACAGCTGTCTACTGTTCCCGGGCCGAGTCGAGAGCTCGCCACTACCCGGAGGCTCCAAGTCAAGTCTTGGCTCTGGCAGCATTCTAGCACCAAGTCAAGGCCTGTCCCTGGCGGCATTCAAGCACCAAGTCAAGTCCTGGCCCTGGCGGCATTCTAGCACCAAGTCAAGTTCTGGTCTTGGGGGCATTCTAGCACCAAGTCAAGTTCTGGTCTTGGGGGCATTCTAGCACCAAGTCAAGTCCTGGCCCTGGTGGCATTTAAGCACCAAGTCAAGTCCTGGCCCTGGCAGTCTGTGATTCCTGTTCTAACCCCTTATCTGAATCCCTTTTCTGCCCCTCTCGCCTCTAGCCCTCATCTGCAGCCCCCGCCTGCACTTCAGTCTAGTTCCATCGCCGGAGCTAGATAAGTACTGTCTGGTATTCATTCGTGTTGGTCTTGTCTTGTCTGGTCCTCGCCTCCGTGGGGGTAAGTCTGGCCGTCTTGCCGTTGCCCCGCGGGGAGTCATGTCTTGTCTTGTCCTTGCCTCCATGGGGTAAGCCTGGCCGTCTTGCTGTTGCCCTGCGGGGTGTCATGAGTCCCAGCCCTATGTCCTGTACCCAAGGAGGGGTCCCGGCTCTCTGTTCTGTGTGTGAGTCCCGGCCCTATGTCCTGTACCCAAGGAGGGGTCCCGACTCTGTGTTCTGTGTATGTGTCCATGGTTCCACGTACCTGCTCTCCCGAGACCGAGGCTCTGTGATCCCATGTTCCTCCTCTCCCTAGCCCATGTGATGTCCATGCCTGGTTCTGGGGTCCGAGCCCAAGGCAAGACCCAGGTACTGGGTCCTTGCCCAGACTCAGGCTTGGAGTCCATACCCTAGCCTCTTCATGTCTCCTCTAGTTCTGGGAGCCGATTCCAAGTCCAAGCCCAGACCCTTGGTCCCAGCCCCGTCCTGAGTCCTTGAGTTTGCTATTTCCTGCTCCTGCCTTGCTCTCCTGGTATCGAACAATAAACTAAATCTAAGTAACCTCACAAAATGTGTCTTGCATTTGGGTCCACCCTTGCTCCCAATGACCCCCCATTGTGACATATTCTTCTGCCTTCTCATAACTTTCGACACCCGAGCTAATCGAGAATCTATTAACCTCTATTAACCACCTGTGGCAATGAATTCCAGAGATTCACCACTCTCTGGCTAAAGAAATTCATTCTCATCTCTGTTCAAAAGGGATATCCTTCTATTCTGAGACTGTGCCCTCTGGTCTTAGACTCTCAAACTACTGTAAGCATCCTCTCCCCATCTACTCTATTTAGGCCTTTCAATATTTAATTGGTTTCAGTGAGATCCTTGTTATTCTTTTTAGTTCCAGTGAGTACGGGCCCAGAGGCAGTAAATGCTTCCTATATGTTAACCCTTTCAATCCTGGGATCATTCTGGTAAACCTCCTCTGGACCCTCCCCAATGCCAGCACATCCTTCCTCAGATATCTAGTCCAAAAATACTCAACGTACTCCAAATGTGGCCTGCTCCACCATCCAATTCCCAACAAAATCTCAGCTTATAAATTAGGTTGAGGGGTAGAATCTGGGGGAGGTGATGGATTTGTGGGAAATAAAACAGGATTAGTGTAAACAGCTATTTCCATCATTCATTTTTACTTCAGATTTCCAGCATCTGTAGTTTTTTGCTTCTCATACTCATTAGAGTCTGCGTTGAGACTCTAAGTACCGGTATGTTGAGGTTGGATTACTTTTATGTTGAACGAACTTGAGTTGTTTTCTCTGGAGCATTGGAAGCTGAGGGGAGACCTGACAGAAGTTTTTTTTCAAAATTATGAGAGGTATTGATAGGGTAGAGAGTCAGAATCTTTATCCTCATTAGAAATGTCAATTACTAGAAGGTCTGCTTTTAAGGTGATAGGGGTAAACTTACTGAGATGAACAGGGCAACTTTTTTTTACACAGGGAGTGGTAGGTGCGGGATTGGGTTGCCAGGAGTAGTGGTGGAAGCAGGTAAGTTAGTGACATTAACAAGTCGCATCAATATGGAGGCGTACAGATCATGAGCAGGCAGAAAAGAGCTAATTTATTTTGGCATCCTCTCCAGCACAAACACTGTGAGCCAAAGGGTCTGCAGCTACACTGCACAGTTCCACGTTCTAACATACTACAAGAACCAAAGCATTCCCCTCAGTCACTGCCCACAGCTTTAACAAAAGATGCATTTCCTTATGAGAGTCTGCATCTACCACAGCTAGGGAAATCTGCAGAAGGAGGAACCAATAGCAGAAGGGAACTACTGGAGTTCGGTGACATTTTACCTTTACATAAAATATCTTTATATAAACAACTGCTTTATATAAAAAGAGTTTAAGTAAAAGTAAAAGATATGGCGGGGCAGTGGTTAGCATTACTTTTTTCAGCACCAGCGACCCAAGTTCACTTCCTGCTGCCGTCTGTAAGGAACTCGTACGTTCTCTCCAGGATTGTGTGGATTTCCTTCCATAGACCAAAGACACATGGGGTTAGTAGGTTAATTGGTCACATGATGTATGGGTGCAGTGCAGGCTTGTTGGGACAGAAGGCCATGTTACTGTGCTGTTTCTCTAAATGGAAATAAATAAGATAAAAATAAAACAACAAATAGAAAATACTGGAAATGCTCAACAAGTTGGCCAGCGTCCAGACAGAAAGAAGTTAATATTTCAGATCAATTACATTTTATCAAATATTTTTCTATTTTATTCCAACAAAATATAATCCCCAGAGATTCAATCAACTACTTAGTGTGATTAACAAAGCTCTAATCTTAAGAAAAATATCCCTGATATCTGTGTGTAGAAGGCGTGCCGACCCCTCTGCTTCCTTAGGAGTGCAAAGATTCAGCATGGCATCTAAAGCTTTGACAAACTTCTATAGATGTGTAGTGGAGAGTATATTGACTGGCTGCATCACACCCTGGTCTGGAAACACCAATGCCCTGGAATGGATAACCCATCAAAAATAGTAGATACAACCCAGTCCATCACGGGTAAAGCCCTCTCCACCATTGAGCACACCTACATGAAGCATTGTCGCTGGAAAGCAGCATCCATCATCAGGGACCCCCACCACCCAGGCCATGCCGTCTTCTTCCTGCTGCCATCAGGGAGAAGGAACAGGAACCTCAGGACTCACACCACCAGGTTCAGGAACAGTTATTACCCCTCAACCGTCAGGCTCTTGACCTAAAGGGAATAACTTCACTCAACTTCACTTGCCTCATCATTGAAATGTTCCCACTACCTATGGACTCACTTTCAAGGATTCTTCATCTCATGTTCTCGATATTTATTGCTTATTTATTTAGAAACATAGAAACATAGAAAATAGGTGCAGGAGTAGGCCATTCGGCCCTTCGAGCCTGCACCGCCATTTATTATGATCATGGCTGATCATCCAACTCAGAACCCAGCCTTCCCTCCATACCCCCTGACCCCTGTAGCCACAAGGGCCATATCTAACTTCCTTTTAAACATAGCTAATGAACTGGCCTCAACAGTTTGCTGTGGCAGAGAATTCCACAGATTCACCACTCTCTGTGTGAAGAAGTTTTTCCTAACCTCGGTCCTAAAAGGCTTCCCCTCTATCCTCAAACTGTGACCCCTCGTTCTAGACCTCCCCAACATCGGGAACAATCTTCCTGCATCTAGCCTGTCCAATCCCTTTAGGATCTTATACGTTTCAATCAGATCCCCCCTCAATCTTCTAAATTCCAACGAGTACAAGCCCAGTTCATCCAGTCTTTCTTCATATGAAAGACCTGCCATCCCAGGAATCAATCTGGTGAACCTTCTTTGTACTCCCTCTATGGCAAAGATGTCTTTCCTCAGATTAGGGGACCAAAACTGCACACAATACTCCAGGTGTGGTCTCACCAAGGCCTTGTACAACTGCAGTAGTACCTCCCTGCTCCTGTACTCGAATCCTCTCGCTATAAATGCCAGCATACCGTTCGCCTTTTTCACCGCCTGCTGTACCTGCATGCCCACTTTCAATGACTGGTGTATAATGACACCCAGGTCTCGTTGCACCTCCCCTTTTCCTAATCGGCCACCATTCAGATAATAATCTGTTTTCCTATCATTACTATCATTATTTCTTTGTTTCTGTATTTGCATATTTGTTGTCTTTTGCACACTGTTTGAACATCCAAGTTGGTGCAGTCTTTAATTGATTTGATTATTGTTATTATTCTGTTATGGATTGATTGAGTACGCCAGTAAGAAATCCTTTCACTGCTTCTATTCCCTTTTTCTAAGATTACCCTAGGAATTACAGCAGGGATCATCTGAAGGGTTGATGCCCTATGAAGAGAGATCAAAAGATGTTTCATCATTGCAACTAGTTACTCTGTATTACTTATTGTTACATTACCAATTTGGAATGAACTACTTGTCTTTACTAAGCACTGTTATATTACCCCGGTGGGGTAAAAAGTATCTACTTATTTGTATATTGGCCAGATAGGGCGCAAGGTGGAAATCTGCATCAAAGAGCATAGTATCAGTTTGGATTACCCAGAGAAAACGGCAGTAGCAGACCATTGCATTTGCAATGGCCGTAGGATTGACTTGGACAGCACAAAACTACAGTGCTGTGTCAATGGCTTTTGGGGCTGCCTGGTGAAGGAAGCCATTGAAATAAAACAAAAGAGAAAGAATTTTAACAAAGATGAAGGCCTCGCTCTAAGTAAGAACTGGAATCCGATTGTAAACAGGGTGGGACAACAGAAACCTGATTGGTTGAGGACTAACCAATCAGGAGGGACGGATGTCAGTGGGATATATACCACAGGACTAGACTTGCCTAGGCATCATCCTTGATGAAGATATCAAAGTCTGTCATCGAAATGTCGGTTAAAATCAATACCTGTACTGAGTTGGTAGCCTGAGAAGCATTTGTTATCTACTTATTCATTCTGGTCATCTCTGAAAGTGTCCTTAACACTTCAATTGCACATTTCCTTCACCAGATCTGGCAGTACTTTGTATTATTTATATGTGAAGGAGGGATATGGATGAAGCAATGTTAGGCAAAGTCTTCCAGCATCTGCAGATTTTCTCTTGTTTGTGATTAGACAACAGTCGGTTTACCTCTGAGGCCCAGCTTTGAATCCAGACCTGAATGAAGAGATGAAAGTTCTTCTCCCTGCTGATTACAATGATTCTACTTTGAAATTACCCTGGACGTATTCAACCCAGTTCCTCATGGTTTTGATCAAATGTGGAATATACTGATGCTGACATTGGCTGCCAGAAATAGAATGCTCCTTTTCCTCTGACAACATCAGCACACTTTGATGAGTATTGCATTCACTGGGGAAAGACATTACAAAGATCAAGAAAAATAAACTGAATAATGTATCAAAAAATGCTAAAGCAGGTTCAGAAGATCTCAGTGATTGCAAACTCAACCAGTAAAAACTTGAATGTTAAACATTGTCCATTATTATAGTTTTTTAAATGACGTAGTTTAAACGACTACAATCTTTGAATATTTGTTAATTTAAAAGGGTAAACATGATAAAGATTCTATTCTGTTATTCTATATTTGTACATTGTATAAATAGGCATCCGTTAGTCTCGTGAGACCATGGATTTGTGCCTTGGAAGGTTTCCAGGGCGCAGGCCTGGGCAAGGTTGTATGGAAGACCGGTAGTTGCCCATGCTGCAAGTCTCCCCTCTCCACGCCATTGACATTGTCCAAGGGAAGGGCACTAGGACCCATACGGCTTGGCACCGGTGTTGTCGCAGAGCAATGTGTGGTTAAGGGCCTTGCTCAAGGACACAACACGCTGCCTCAGCTGAGACTCGAACTAGCGACCTTCAGATCACTAGACCGACACCTTAACCACTTGGCCACGTGCCCACACTGAACATTGTACATCGACATATATAATGAAATGTGTTGCTTGCGTCAAATCAAATCAGCGAGGACTGAGCTGGTCAGTCTGCAAGTGCCACCACGTATCCGGCACCGACACAGCGTACCTACAACCCGCTAATCCTAACCGTATGCCTTTGGAATGTGGGAAGAAACTGGAGCATGTGGCGGAAACCCACATTGTCACGGGGAGAATGTACACAACTCCTTACAGACAATGGCAGCAATCGAAGCCCAATCTTACAGCTGGCGCTGTAAAATGTTACGCTAGAGTGCCGCCCTGTAAGAGCACAAGAAACAGAAGGAAGAGAAGGTGTTCGGCTTCTTGTGTCGATTCCACCATTCAATACGATCATGGTTCACACATCATAGTACCATTTTCCTACACTGTATTTCCCTTGATTCCGTAATAGCTAAAAACCCTGCCTGTCTCTTTCTTGAACATACAGTAATCAGCAACAGAGCCCGTAGAGACCACTTGGGCAAAAAACCAAACACTCACACATTCTAGGTGAAGAAATATCTGGTTATCTCTGTCCTGACATTTTATTTAAAATACTTATATCATGGACTGATGTGTAAATAGAGGGGAATGTACTGTGTTGGGTGACAGAGTGGAGATACATCTTTACCAAAGGAGGGGTAAGGAGCTCCTTCCCTCCGCTAGCCTGCAAGTCACCCTTGGGCAAGTTGTAACACCTGTTTATCCCCTCCCCCACCCCCCCTCCCCGATCAGGGTCATGTGAAGCTGGTGGATGGTCATATGAGCAGCTCGTGCATATCACAAGTCCTGGTTATGTGACCACTTACGCCAAGCAGACAATCCCTGAAGAGTATTGATAATGGCTAGGATCACCCATCTTGTAAAGACACTGCCCAGAAGAAGGCAATGGCAAACCACTTCTGTAGAAAAATTGGCCAAGAATAATCACGGTCATGGAAAGACCATGATCGCCCACGTCATTCGACAGGGTGCACAATGAATGAATGAACTGTGTAAAAGAGCTTGGCTACATAATACAGAATCATAGAATAGAGAACGATACAGGATGGGAACCAACCAACTGTATGGCATAGAATTAGCGATTTGCTGGTACGCTATGTTGGTGCTGGATACGTGGTGACACTTGCAGCCTGACCAAACCATCCCTTGCTGATTTGATTTGACACAAGCAACACATTTCATTGTATATTTCGACGTACACATGTCAAATATAGAACTAGAATAATGTCAGAAATGATGCCAGATTAAGCTAAATCTCTTTTGCCTGCAGAAGATCCATATCCCTCCACAATTGTCTGTATAAAAACTAGCCTCAAACATCTCCTTTAAACTTTTCACCCTTTCACTTCAAATGCATTTTCTCTAGTATTTCACATTTCTGTCCTGGTTAAAGATCCCGACTGTCTACCCTATCAATACCCCTCATAATTTTACAAACTTTTATCAGCTTCCCCCTCAGTCTCTGATGCTTCAGAGAAAGCAACCCATTTATTCAACCTTTCCTTATAGCTCATACCAGGCAGCATCCTGGTAAACCTCTTCTGTACCCTGTTCAAAACCTCCACATTCTTCTTGTAATGGGGCAACTGGCATTTCAGCCTAACCAAACTTTATATAATTAATTTTTATTTTAATTAGATTCTTTGTTATTGCAAAATTATACTGCTGGGTTAAAACTTTATTGCCCAGTATCAGTAAGAACATGTTTACATGATTGCACAAAATTCTTTTATCTCTATACCACGGTAGTGTTGTGTTTGATATTGAGGGATAGTGCAGAGACACCTGGATGCCAGCCTTGCAGGATATCCAACTGAACTTCATTGATAATATGCTTGTAGGGTTGCCAACTTTCTCACTCCCAAATAAGGGACAAACGTAGCAGTCAAATACAGGACACTTGTGTTTACCCTGAGAAAGACTAGCATGACCATGAAGCCTTGCGTGGGCACCTGTGTGCGCATGCGTGTACGTGCCGAATTTTTTCTACAAATTGGTTTTGGCTTAATCTTCCCGATTTTGATACGCTGTACATACATTATTTCTATTTTATATAGGCTGTGTATTTATCATATCATTCTTGCTTTTACTATATGTTAGTGTCATTTTAGGTTTTATGTGTTATTTGGTATGATTTGGTAAATTATTTTTTGGGTCTGAGAACGCTCAAGAATTTTTCCCGTATAAGTTAATGGTAATTGCTCCTGCGCTTTACGCCATTTCGGCTTACGAACGGTTTCATCGGAACGTTCTACCTTAGCGGGGAAATACGGGACAAGGGCGGTCCCGTATAGGACAAACCAATTTAGCCCAATATACGGGATGTCCAGGCTAATACGGGACAGTTGGCAACCTTATATGCTTGTATCATATGTGAACTCCTCCCATGTTGGGGTGGCCGAAAGAGTGACATGGGAATAACCCTATTAACTACCAGAACAGGTGGTGCAGGGCCCAGTGCAACACTATTACAGCTCGAGGCGTTCTGGAGTTTGGAGTCCAATTCCGCTGCGTTCTGTAAGGAGTTTCTGTTCGTCCTCCCTGTGAAGTGCGTGGGCTTTCTCTGGGTCCGCTGGCTCCCCCCACAGTCCAAAGGTGTGGATAGGTTAATTGGTCATTGTAAATTGTTCCTGTGATTAATCGGGTTTGTCGGGGTTGCTGGGGTGGCAAGGCCCAAAGGGCCTGAAGGGCCTACTTTGCGCTGTGTGGCTAATCAAATAAAATAAAAAATACTACAAATATAAAAATACTATAAAAATAAAATAAAATAAAAGATTCTAACCCATTCTTTTCTTGTGTGAATACTTATCTAACTCAATGTACCTATGATGCTACTGGAAGCAAATAGTTCATTGCACCTGCACATACACATACTTGTGCGTAGGACAATAAACTTGACTTTGACTTTGCCTCGTAGCTTTCCGAAATATCTTTCAGTACTTGCATGCTAACTGTTTTGCATTTCATGTGCTGGAACCCACAGATCCCACTGTAACACAACATTTTGTAATCTCACACTGTATAAATAATGACTTACTTTTTCATTCATTCTTCCTTCCTGGTACATGAAACACAAGAAATCGTCATGCAGATACGAGAAATTCAGAAAGTTGGAAGTGAATCTTGGGGCATGTGGGATGGCGCAGAAAAGTAGTTCTTCCCAGTTTTCAGATAGATAGATAGATACTTTATTGATCCCAAAGGGCATTACAGTGTCACAGTAGAGTTACAAGTGCACAGATATACAAATATACAAGTATTAGAAGAGAAGTAAGAAAGAATAAAAAATACATTACCTCAAACAGTCTAACAGATGCAATGTTGAATTTCTTCAGCTGATGTTGATGTCATCTTTGAAATGTTTCCTTTGTCCACCAGGGGCTCACTGACCTTCCTTTCACTGGGAGTAAAGGGTCTGTTTACGGAGAAGTGAGTTATGCATCTGGATAACATGACCTATCCATCGGAGTTGGTTTGCTTTATCATGCTGAATGGGAGAGAAAGGTTGGGGGACAATTGACCTAATCCTGCCCTTGTGCTCTTATGTTTCCTGCATTTACACTAAGTATGCTGTTGTTCATGCGATCCTTTATCCGACTGTTGAATATGTAGAATTTCATTATAAATACCTCCCACCTCCAGAAAGAGGGTCAGCTGCAGGTATTCCTAAAAGCAATGAGAATCATTTGGCAGCTTCGATGTTATTTCTGAATTGCTTTTCTCGACCTACAGTATTAATCAGTTTCCTTCAGCAACTCAAGCTTGTGTGAATTCATCAATTTCCCCCCCTGCAGCTCCATTAGTGTGATTAATCGGTTTACCAATGGGAATTGCCATACATGTGAAGTTTTTAAGAGGAGGAAGGGTAAAGTTAAGCAGTATTGAAGGTATTCTATGCTTATTTGCTGAACTCTCACACCTGCAATAGCGGACAGAAATGCAGACCTTGGCAGTCCCACTGCTGTCTGTAAGGAGTTTGTATGTTCTCCCTGTGACCGTGTAGGTTTCCACCGCATGCTCCAGTTTCCTCCCACATTCCAAAGATGCACAGGTAAGTAGGTTAATTGGTCATATGGCTGTAATTGGGTAGCACGGGCTATTATCATAACAATAAATACTTCGATAAAGTTAAGTTTCCAGTTCTGAAGGTAGATTGTAACAGTGGAGTTACATAAGACAGGGGTCCCCAACCTTTTTTGCACTGCGGACCGGTTTAATATAGACAATATTCTTGTGGACCGGCCGACGGGGGTGGGGGGGGGGGGTGGATTCAAGTAGGGTTGCCAACTTTCTCACTCCCAAATACGGGACACTTGTGTTTACCCCGAGAAAGACTACCATGACCATGAAGCCTTGCACGGGCACCTGTGTGCGCATGCATGACGTGCGCATCCATGACGTGCGCATACATGACGTGCGCATACATGACGTGCGCATGCATGACGTGCGCATACATGACGTGCGCATACATGACGTGCGCATGCATGACGTGCGCATCCATGACGTGCGCATCCATGACGTGCGCATACATGACGTGCGCATGTGCGTACGTGCTGATTTTTTTTCTACAAATCAGTTTTGGCTTAATCTTCCTGATTCTGTTAAGTGAAACTACACTGTATATACATTATTTCTACTTTATATAGGCTGTGTATTTATCATATCATTCCTGCCTTTACTATATGTTAGTGTTATTTTAGGTTTTATGTGTTCTTTGGTATGATTTGGTAGGTTATTTCAAGTTCAACAGTGCGTGACAGGGAATGAAGAAAGGTGCAGCTGAATCATATCATTTCATATCGCCAAATCATATTCTTTCCTTGCGGCCCGGTGGTTGGGGACCACTGACATAAGAGACCTCTTCATTCTTCCCCAGAACTGTAAGACTCTGAATACTTAACTTGCAGTAAAAGAAAGAGGAAGTGGAGATGTGAGAGGAAGAGGAAGATAGGGGAATGAAAAAAAAGAGGGGGTAATGTTTATTTGAGGTTAAAACTGATTAATATGCAATTACAGTGGATGCTGCTTAATTGGGGCAGGAGACTGTTGCCAAACAGTTTTAACTAGCGTCAGTCACTTGCACTTCTGTGGCTATTAGACACTACAACGTGCTTCAAGCGAACAGCCTTTAAATAGCCCGATTAAAAACAAGAGAAAATCTGCAGATGCTGGAAATCCAAGCCACCTACACAAAATGCTGGAGGAACTCAGCAGGCCAGGCAGCATCTATGGAAAAGAGTAAACAGTCGATATTTCGGGAAGAGACCCTTCATCAGGACTTACGTCTGTTATGTATGTTTGTCTTTAAAAAGCAGCAATTTTTGTCACTGATAGTTGGCAAAACATAAGCCGTAACGCAATTCCAAACTGTTTTGCTCACTGTGGATTCAAGCATTCAGACTTGGAGATGCAAGAAATAACTGGGAGTGAAAATGAAATGATTTCACTACTTCAACAAGTTAGAAACTACGAAGATTTTGAAGGTATCGACAATCATTTTCAATGTTACAACTAAAATGCAGATTTGGAGGATGCAATCATTGACAGCATTGTATGAAGGAAATCCATCATCTGCACTAGGTGCAATACAGCCCAAAGAACGTGATGTGGATGAATTCCTACATCAATATGTATTAGGAATAAATACACAGTTTTATAGTACCTCAGTAGTATTGACAGTGTTCTATTTTTTTCTCTGTTTCATTTAAGTACGTAATTCATTACTCAATTTGACTTTTTTATACCTTTTTTTACTATTTCCATGAAACTTTGGCTAATTGGGGCAGCCGTTTAATTAGGCTGAAATATACTGTTCCCGATGTGTCCCAATTAACAAGAATCCACTGTAATTTTAAGTGCATGATTATGCATAAATTGTTTTAAAAATTAATTAGAAATTCTAATTAATGCAACAGATCTGTTATCTTGAAATTGATGGCTGCCCATCTTGAACCCTGGTGTTTATACTCATGGATCTGTACCCAGCACCATCTTCTCCTGGGAGGCAAGGTCTCATTACTTTTGTTGTGACTGAATGAAGCACAAGAAGTGAGTCACAAGACCATAAGACATAGGAGCACAGTTAGGCTATTTGGCTCATCAAGTCTGTCCTGCCATTCCATCATGGCTGAATTATTATTTCTTTCAACCTCATTCTCCTGCCTCTCCCCATGACCTTTGACACCTTTACTAATCAAGATCTTATCATCTTCAGCTTTAAATATACCCAATGTTTTGGCCTCCCCAGATTCCTTGCTTCCTCAGTGCTATCTGCCCCTCCACCTAGCTTTGTATCATCTTCAAACTTCTCACAAAGCCATCAATTCTGTCATCGAAATCATTGACATATAATGTGAAAAGATGCGTTTCCCAGTATTGACCCTGTGGAACACCACTAGTCACTGGCAGCCAACCAGAAAAGGCCCCCTTTATTCCTACTCTTTGCTTCCTGCCAGTCTAGCCGATCTTCTCTCCATGCTAATATCTTTCCTGTAATACCATGGGCTCATATCTTCTTTCGCAGTTTCCTGTGCAGTACCTTGTCAAGATCCAAGTACACAATATCCACTGACTCTCCTTTGTCTATCCAACCTGTTATTTTCTCAAAGAGGTCCCAGGGCAAAATTTCCCCTCAAGGAAACCATGCTGACTTTGGACAATTTTCTCATGTGATTCTCGATGCATGAGGGCATTTGCAGAGAAGGAGAGAGAAGACACATCAAAAAACATACCAGAACTGTGCAACGCGGAACACCTCATTAGCCCTAATTCTGAAGCAAAAGAAAATCCTGAAGATACTCAGAAACACTGCACTGGGTTAAAACTCGCGTGTTCTTTGTTACATTCTTTCCCAACAGGGATTATGCCAATTAAAGTGAACACAGGAAAGTCAGGCTGCATCTGTGGAAAGAGAAACATTTAACGTTTCAGATTGAAGTCCCTTCATAAGGACCTGGAAAAGCAGAAAGTAAGTTTTAAATGGTGGAGTGGGTGAGGGAAGGATGGATAGCACAAAGGTGGATGGGACTGGGCGAGAACGAGGTTGCCACGGTGATGAGCTGCCACTGAAGCTATCTGGTCGAAGGGTTAATGAGAGCTGCTGAAGACAGAAAGGGGGCAAACAAAGGAACATAAAAGTTGTGAAAAGGAGAGCTGAAGGAAAAGCTTGACGAGTCAGGCTGTATTAGTGGAGAGTAATAAACTGATTCAATATTACAGACAGATGACCTGCAGCAGAACTGGGAAGAGTCATGGAGCACTACAGCACAGAAACAGGCCCTTCAGCCCATCTAGTCCATGCCAATCTGTAACTCTGCCTAGTCCCATCGAACTGCCCTCCATACCTGTCCCATCCATGTACTTATCCAAACTTCTCTTAAATTTTGAAATCCAACTTGGATCCACCATTTCCACTGGCAGCCTGTTCTACACTCTACACTACCCTTCGAGTGAAGAAGGTCCCCCTCAGGTTGCCCTTAAACATTTTACTGTGCACTCTTGAACTATGACTCCTAGTTCAAATCATACCCAACCTCAGAGGGGGAAAAAAAACTTGCTTGTATTTACCCTGTCTGTATTCCTCATAATTTTGTATACCTCTATCTTATCATACTCCTACACTCCAGGGAATAAGGGATTAACCTTTTTCAACCTAGTTCAGAAACAAATGGATAAAGCAAGTTGCTGAAGCTTTAGGTTTGCTGTTGAGTCCAAAAGGGTACAACAAACCCTGATAGACGATCAGACGCTGTTCCTTGTGCTTACTTTATAACTCTCTCTCACAGTGCAGTAGGCCATAGGCAGGTCAGAGTAGGAATGCAATGGAGAACTGAAGAATTAAAACAAGAGCTAATAGTCAAATTAGAGACTAATATTTTATGTAAATTAATATCTTTTGTTGTTTGTCTTGCAATTCTTGAAATATTTTTGAATATATTGTAGAAAAGGGTTAAATTATGAAATGAATTATTTTGAAAATATGTTGTTTTTTAAATGGAGCCACTCTGTCAGATGCTTGGAGTGAATGTTTCTAAAAAATAATGTTTTGATTAAAAGATGCAATTCAGACAAGAGCCATAATTAATGTCAAATGAAAACTGACAGTAAGTTTAACTAAATAAGCAGGCTAATTGAAAGAATATTTGGTAGTGACTCTTTATAACGAAGCATGAGCGTTTGTTCCTCCAGGCTCTGCCTTGTTAATTCACAGCGTAATTTGGCTCATCTTGATTTGGTCAGATCAAATCCTGGTAAATGAAGGAAGACTTAAATTCAATCAGCTCCTAAAATTAACATTTATTAAAACTTACCCTGGTCTGCTTTGAGTTCATCACAGGTACTACTCAGAATACGACATTGACATCAGTGCATCACAGATACTTTTCAGAGTACGAGATTGACATAGTTCATCACAGATACTGTTCAGAGTACGAGATTGATATAGTTCAATACAGATACTGTTCAGAGTACGAGATTGATATAGTTCAGCACAGATACTGTTCAGAGTACGAGATTGATATAGTTCATAACAGATACGGTTCAGAGTACGATATTGATATAGTTCATCACAGATACTGTTCAGAGTACGAGATTGATATAGTTCAATACAGATACTGTTCAGAGTACGAGATTGATATAGTTCATAACAGATACGGTTCAGAGTACGATATTGATATAGTTCATCACAGATACTGTTCAGAGTACGAGATTGATATAATTAATCACAGATACGGTTCAGAGTACGAGATTGACATAGTTCATCACAAATACGGTTCAGAGTACGAGATTGATATAATTAATCACAGATACGGTTCAGAGTATGAGATTGACATAGTTAATCACAGATACTGTTCAGAGTATGAGATTGACATAGTTAATCACAGATACGGTTCAGAGTAGGAGATTGACATAATTCATCACAGATACTGTTCAGAGTATGAGATTGACATAGTTCACCACAGATACTGTTCAGAGTATGAGATTGACATAGTTCATCACAGATACTGTTCGGAGTATGAGATTGACATAGTTCATCACAGATACTGTTCAGAGTACGAGATTGATATAGTTCAGCACAGATACTGTTCAGAGTACGAGATTGATATAGTTCAGCACAGATACTGTTCAGAGTACGAGATTTATATAGTTCAGCACAGATACTGTTCAGAGTACGAGATTGATATAATTAATCACAGATACAGTTCAGAGTATGAGATTGACATAGTTCATCATAAATACGGTTCAGATTATGAGATTGACATAGTTCATGTTCAGAGTACGAGATTTATATAGTTCAGCACAGATACTGTTCAGCGTATGAGATTGATATAATTAATCACAGATACGGTTCAGAGTATGAGATTGACATAGTTCATCACAGATATGGTTCAGGTATGAAATTGACATAGTTCATCACAGATACTGTTCAGAGTATGAGATTGACATAGTTCATCACAGATACTGTTCAGAGTATGAGATTGACATAGTTCATCACAGATACTGTTCGGAGTACGAGATTGAAATCAGTGCACCACAGATACTGTTCAGAGTACAAGATTGATATAGTTCAGCACAGATACTGTTCAGAGTACAAGATTTATATATAGTTCAGCACAGATACTGTTCAGAGTACGAGATTGATATAATTAATCACAGATACGTTTCAGAGTATGAGATTGACATAGTTGATCACAGATACTGTTCAGAGTACGAGATTGACATAGTTCATCACAGATACTGTTCAGAGTATGAGATTGACATACTTCATCACAGATACTGTTCAGAGTATGAGATTGACATAGTTCATCACAGATACTGTTCAGAGTATGAGATTGACATAGTTCATGTTCAGAGTACGAGATTTATATAGTTCAGCACAGATACTGTTCAGCGTACGAGATTGATATAATTAATCACAGATGCGGTTCAGAGTATGAGATTGACATAGTTCATCACAGATACAGTTCAGAGTATGAGATTGACATAGTTCATCACAGATACTGTTCAGAGTATGAGATTGACGTAGTTCATCACAGATACTGTTCAGAGTATGAGATTGACATAGTTCATCACAGATACTGTTCAGAGTATGAGATTGACGTAGTTCATCACAGATACTGTTCAGAGTACGAGATTGATATAATTAATCACAGATACTGTTCAGAGTACGAGATTGACATAGTTCATCACAGATACTGTTCAGAGTACGAGATTGACATCTGTCTGCAAAGCCGATCAAAGACCCTTTATTCGCCATATGCTTTTCAAGTTTCAAGATTCAAGATGGTTGATTGTCATTCTTCAGTACGCAAGTGTAAAGGAAAATGAGATGATTGTTAGTCTGGATCCAATGTGCATAAAGTAACAGAAACAAAAAGCAGACAGAACTCAATAAAAACATAATAAATATTAATACATGAGATTAGCTTATATACATAAACTGATTGTATATCCATAAAGTAATGCTAGGTACAGAAGTATATGTATATACATAAGGTGATTCGGATAGGAAATGATAAGTCGTGGGGGGCGTTAAGGGGTGGAGGTGTTGATCAGCCTGGTGGCTTGGGGGATGTAACTGTTTTTGAGTCCGATGGTCCCGACATGGATGTTGCATAGCCTCTTCCCGGATGGGAGTGGGACAGACAGTCCATATCAGAGTGGGTGGAATCCTTCATGTTCCTGCCCTTTTTCCAGCATCTTTCTGTATATATGTCCTTGACAGCAGGCAGACATGTATTAGGAATTTGCTGTGGTGTGTGTTGATGTACATACAACAAAAACAACAACATTCAGCAATTGGAAAGAATAATTATTTAAAAAATAATATCAGTGGTTAAAGTGTGAATATGCAATGAAATGCACATAAATACCAGCATATGTTTACAATGTAAACAATATTATAAATGTGGTTTTTAAAGTCTTTACAGTGCAGTGACTAGGGTAATAGATGAGGGGTGGGTGGTGGGAGGAGGGCTAACTAGAATGGTTGAATAGATTAACTGCCTGGGGGAAGAAACTTTTAAAATGGTGTGAAGGTGTTGTTTTAAGCTGTTGCCCTATAGTGCATTCCAGAGGGGGGCCTCTGGAAAAGGCAGTTTGCTGAGTAGCTAGTGTCCACAATGACTTTTCCTACCTGTTTCTTTGTCCTGTACATATAAAAGTCCTGCAGTGATGATAGACGGCATGTACTGACCTTTTCTGCAGGCCTGACAGTTCACTGTAGTTTTGATATACTGTATTGTGACAGGTTGCTGTGCCAAGCCAGACAGTAATGACTAACGGAAATAGAGAAAGATTTGTTGGAGTGAGATTGTGAGGAGCTTGTCCTTTCACACAAAGTTAACGAAGCTTAACATCAACATAAATTTATATAATCCAGAGTTAAAGCAAGCAAATGTATCCTATATATCTAATACACCAATATATCCAATGCACCCAAATGTGCCTTCTTTAATTATACAGAAATTAAATTGTTTTCCAGTTGACGAAGATTCTAAAGTGGACAAATTATCAAATGGCAAGAACGTGTCCTTTGAATATACGTGACTGTTGATGCACTGGGATCAATTACTGAAAATTGTTAAGCCTGATACCCAGGGGCTCATGCTAATTAGGTAGAGCTTCAGTGCTCCAGAATGATTCTCTGTCTGTGCCTCAAATCAACAAACTGCAAAGACCACTAACTGTTTAAACATAATTTTGATTGAGAATTTAGGTTGGAGGAACAACACCTTATATTCCATCTGGGTAGCCTCCAACCTGATGGCATGAACATTGACTTCTCAAACTTCCGCTAATGCCCCACCTCCCCCTCGTACCCCATCCGTTATTTATTTATATACACACATTCTTTCTCTCTCTCTCCTTTTTCTCCCTCTGTCCCTCTCACTATACCCCTTGCCCATCCTCTGAGTTTTCCCCCCCTCCCCCTTTTCTTTCTCCCTGGGCCTCCTGTCCCATGATCCTCTCATATCCCTTTTGCCAATCACCTGTCCAGCTCTTGGCTCCATCCCTCCTCCTCCTGTTTTCTCCTGTCATTTTGGATCTCCCCATCCCCCTCCCACTTTCAAATCTCTTACTAGCTCTTCTTTCAGTTAGTCCTGACGAAGGGTCTCGGCCGGAAATGTTGACTGTACCTCTTCCTAGAGATGCTGCCTGGCCTGCTGCGTTCATCAGCAACTTTGATGTGTGTTGCTTGAGAATTTAGGATTGGGTTGTAAATTGTGCATGGGAAGATGGTTTGCCTTTGTGTCTATTAAGTGTAAATGCAAATATAAAGATTGTATTTAACATAGGCTTTACATTTATTAAATGGAACAAAATTTATATCTTTTTCATTGAGATTAGGTGAGATTAGAACTAGGTTAAGGGTGAAAGGTGAAATGTTTGAGGGGAACATGACGAGGAACTTCTCCACTCAGAGGGTGGTGAGAGTGTGGAATGGAATGAGCTGCCAGCAGGAGTGGTGGAGGTGGCTTTGATTTAAACTTTTAAGAGAAATTTGGACAGGTACATGGATGGGAGAGGTATGGAGGGCTATGGTCCAGATGCAGATCGATGGGACTGGGCAGAACAATAGGTTGATATGGATTAGGTAGACCGTAGGACCTGTTTTGTGCTGCCATGTCCTTATGACTCTATCATTATATGGTATCTATGATTCTACATTACAGGGGGATTTTGACCAGTTAAGGAAGTAGGCCAAGGAGTGGCAAAGGTATTTCAACACAGATAATTGTTAAGTGAGGCATTTTGGAAAGTCAAACTGGAGTCTGAATTCTACTATGAATGGAAGGGGCAATTGGAAGTGTAATGGAGCAGAGGGACCCAGAAGTACAGGAGCATAGTTTGTTGAAATCAGTGTCACAGATAGACAAAGTGGTGAAAAGCCATTAAACATGCTGGCCCTCAATTAGAGCACTGAGAATGGGGGTTGGGACATTATGTTACAGTTCTATAAGTTATTGGTAGGCAGCTCTTGGAGTACGGTGTGCAGTTCCGGCCATCCTCTTATAGAAAAGATGTGATTAAAATGGACCACACACAAAATGCTGGAGGAACTCAACAGGTCAGGCAGCATCTATGGGAAGGAATAAACAGTCGATGTTTCAGGTCAAAACTCTTCTTCATGACTTGAGTCCTAAAGGAGGGTCTCGGCCTAAAACGTTGGACTTCTATCCACTTCTGTAGATGCAGAGTCCCTCCAGCATTTTGTGTGTGTTACTCTGGATTTCTAACATCTGTTGTGTTGGTTAAACTGGAATGAGTGCAGAAAAGAATTGTGAGTATGTTGCCTGGACGAGAGGGCCTGAGTTATGGGGAGAGATTGGCCAGGCTAAGTCTTTATTCCTTGGAATGTAGGAGAATGAAATGTGACCTTATAGAAATGCATAAAATTATAAGAGGAATAGATAGAGTGGAACATTCTTTTCCTCAAAGTAGTGGACTAGGAGCATAGATTTAGGGTGAGAGGGGATCTGAGAGACAACTATTTCTCGGAGAGGGTGGTGAGCATATGGAACAAGCTGCCAGAGGAAGTGGTTGAGGAAGGTCCAATATCATCATTTAAGAAGCACTTGGATAGGCACATGGGGTGTGGGGCTTAGAGGGATTATGGGCCGAACACAGGAAATTGCAGCTAGCTAGGCGGTCACCATGGTCAGCATGGACTGTTTAGGTGAAAGAGGCTGTATCCGTGTTGCATTACCCCAACCCTGTGCAAGAAGATTTGTTTGCTAAGCGGAAAATGTTAAGTACCTGCATATTGAGGATTTAAAATGGTTGATTAATTATTCCAGACTGCCTGTGACAAAGTAGCACAGCTACAAATCACCTCACAACGTCGCTGTCATATCCAACATGATCACAATGGATGCAGAGAGAACAACATGTTTACGTTGAAGGATAAAATGTACACATGTATAGGACTAATTAAGCTGTTTACAAGAAGGAGATAAGCAGACTCTATTTTCTAAGGAAGCTGAGTTCCTTCAACGTATGCAGCAGGAGGTTGGAGATCTTTTACCAGTCTGTTGTAGTGAGTGCAGTCTTCTTTGCTGCTTTATGTTGGGGGAGCAGCATCGATGTTGGCAACGCAAAAAGACTAAATAAACTCATCAAAAAGGCTGGATCAGTCCTTAGCTACAACACCAGACTGTTTTGAGTTGGTGGTGGAGAGGAGAACACTAAACAAACTATTATCCATTATGCACAATCAGGCACATCCTCTCCATGACCTACTGAGTAAGCAGCAGAGCGTCCTTTTTGAACAGGCTCATTCAGCTCTGCTGTCACAAGGATCGTTACAGAAAATCTTTCTTACCAGATGCAAAAAGCACATACAACAGTTCATCTCTGTGCGACAGGACAACACACATCATAGTACAATAGTCTCTGTTTTATCATTTCGTACATTCTTATTGCACATTGGTACATTATTGTGTATATTGTTATTCTGTACTTTATTATTAGTTAAGTCTGCACACTGCTAACTGTGTTTTAAAATGTTGCTGCTGTAACAAAAGATTTCCTACTTGGGATCAATAAAGTACTTATTATTATTATTATTAAATATTAGGTGGCCGATAATTGGGCACCTCCTGTACCTAGTAAAGCGGCCACTGAGTGTATGTTCGTGGTCTTCTGCTGTTGTAGCCTATCTATTTCAAGATTCAACATGTTGTGCATTCAGAGATGCTCTTCTGCACTCCACTGTGGTTATCTGAGTTACCGTCACCTTCTCGTCAGCTTCAACCAGTGTGGCCATTCTCTTCTGACGTCTCTCCTGCTTTTCATTTTAATTTTATAGCAAATGATTTCTCTACAATCAGACTACTTTATGCAAAATGATGTAAATTAATATGTACTTAGTTCACAGTGAACTTTAATTGCTAGAATAATTCAGTTTTATAAGCACAAAAGCTAGATTGCGTAAGGCCATGGATATAGGTGCAGAATTAGGCCTGTCAGCCTGTCCTGTCTGCTCTCCTATTCAATCATGCCTGATTTTTTCCCCATCAGTCCCATTTTCCTGCCTTTCCCCAATAACCAGTAACCCTGTTACCCATAGAGAAACTTTTAATCTCTGCTTTAACTACACCTAATGACGCGATCTCTACAGCCCCTAGTGGTAATAAATTCCACAGATTCATGACTCTCTCTCTGAAGAAATTCCTCTTCATCTCACTCTTTATTCTGAGTGTGTGCCCTTGCATCCTAGACTGTCCTACTAATGGGAACATCTCTCCACATTCACTCTATCCAGGCGTGTTCTCCATTCTATTCATTCACGTACACACACTATATACAGTATACACTCTGTGGCCACTTTACTAGGTATCCTGTACCTAATGAAGTGATCACTGAGTGTATTTTCATGGTCTTCTGCTGCTGTAGCCTATCCACTTCAAGATTTAATGTGTTGTGCCTTAGAGATGCTCTTCTGCACACCACTCTCGCGACACGTGGTTAGTTGAGTTACTGTCGCCTTCCTGTCAGCTTGAACCACTCTGACCTCTCTCATTAACAAGGCATTTTTTCCCACAGAACTGCCACTGTCTGGATGTTTTTCGCACCATTCTGCGTAAACTCTAGAGGCTGTTGTACGTGAAAAATCCCAGAGATCTGCAGTTTCTGAGGTACCCAAACCACTGCATCTGGCACCAACAATCATTTCACAGTCAAAATCACTTAGGCTACATTTCTTCTGCATTATAATGGTTTCCTGAACAATAAATGGACCTCTTGACCATGGCTGCATGCTTTCATGTATTAAGTTGCTGCCACATGATCGGCTGATTAGATATTTGCATTAACGAGCAAATGGACAGGTGTACCTAATTAAGTAGATACTGAGTGTATATTAATTTCATTTATCCTCTGTAGAAAACTCGTAGCATCTA
Source organism: Mobula hypostoma (assembly GCF_963921235.1). Taxonomy (NCBI): domain Eukaryota; kingdom Metazoa; phylum Chordata; class Chondrichthyes; order Myliobatiformes; family Myliobatidae; genus Mobula; species Mobula hypostoma. The sequence continues at coordinate 164,127,250 of NC_086103.1, forward strand.
TGAATAAACTCTTCTCCGGCTTCCAGGTGGATACAGGTATCGATTATAACAGACGTTTCAAAGCCAAACTCTGCCATCTTCTTTAGGGATGATGCCTGAGCATATCTAGTCTGGTGGGATTTGCACCTCTGTAGTTCATCCCTCCTGATTGGTTCATCCTCATCCAATCAGGTTTCCACTCTCCCACCGTGCAATGTTAATGAGAAGAGTTTATTTGTCACATTATGCTGGGAAAACACTGGATCCTTTTTCAGGTAGCATCTAGTTTGTAAAAGCACGGAAACCAGCTTTCCTGATCAAACCTCACCCATTCCACGTCATCATTTAGGGCGGTGTGATGTATAAATACTTCTGAATCCACAGAAGGATTTCATTATTGCTCCCTTAGTCTTCTGTCACTGTTCTTTAGTCTTGGCCTTTTGCGCTCTATGTCCCTCTTTCCAGCTCCAGTGATTAGAGAATCTCAAAGCAGTCAGAGTGCATCCTTACACAAATATCGGAGCATCGCTGGGACTGTGTTCAAAGCTTTACTTCCATAGTCAGTAATAAAATGGTAGGAGCTAACAGGTGAGCCTCAATTTGTTAGTCTCTGTTCTGCCATCATTTCTCATACTCTGTTTGATGTGGAACTTAGCTTAATAAATTAGCTAAATTGGATCAGCAAGTCTGCTGATGACACTAAGATTGGAGGCGTTGTGGACAGTGAGGAAGGCTTTCAAAGCTTGCAGAGGGATCTGGACCAGCTGGGAAAATGGGCTAGAAAATGGCAGGCGGAATTTAATGCAAACAAGTGTGAGGTGTTGCATTTTGGAAGGACAAATCAAGGTAGGACATACACAGTAAATGGTAGGGCACTGAGGAGTGTGGAGGAACAAAGGGATCTGGGAGTTCAGATACATAATTCCCTGAAAGTGGCGTCACAGGTGGACAGGGTGGTAAAGAAGGCTTTTGGCATCCTGGCATTCATAAATCAAAGTATTGAGTATACGAGTTGGGATATTATGGTGAGGTTGTATAAGACATTGGTGAGGCCAAATTTGAAATATTGTGTACAGTTCTGGTCACCTAACTATAGTAAGGATATTAGTAAGATTGAAAGTGTGCAGAGAAGATTAACTAGGATGTTGTGGGTCTTCAGGAGTTGAGTTACAGGGAAAGATTGAACAGGTTAGGACTTTATTCCTTGGAACATAGAAGAATGAGGGGAAACTTGATAGAGGTTTACAAAGTTATGAGGGGTATAGACAGAATAAATGCGAGTAGGCTCTTTCCACTTAGATTAGGAGAGATAACCACGAGAGGACATGGCTTTAGGGTGAAAGGGGAAAGATTTGGGAGGAACATTAGGAGGAACTTCTTCACTCAGAGAGTGGTGGGAGTGTGGAATGAGCTGCCATTTGACGTGGTAAATGCGGACTCACTCTTAAGTTTTGAGAACAAATTGGATAGATACATTGATGGGAGAGGTCTGGACGGTTATGGACTGGGTGCGGGTCAATAGGACTAGCAGAATAAAGTTTCGGCACAGACTAGAAGGGCCAAATGGCCTGTTTTCTGTGCTGTAGTGTTCTATGGTTCTACGGTTCTAATATTCTTCAGGGGAAATTTTACAAATGTCATTTTGAGGCCCTTTCAGGAAACGTAGACTGGTACAAATGTTATGAAGAGAAGCAAAGTCATTGTCACAGCTTGTCACACCAGACAGCCAGCCACTCTAGTGTTGTTTTGTTGATGTTGAGCAGGTCAGTGTCAGCTAAATCAGGTGAGAGTGAGCAGTTGCGCAGAACGTGTTCAACGTTCTGCACCCTTTCGCCACACTCACAAGATCCGCTGGTCTTTAAACCCCACTTCACCATATTGTCTCCCGTCCTACAAACTCCCGCTCTCGCTCTGTTGAGAGTGCACTTCTTCCGTCTGTCAAACAGTGCCCCGTCTGGCAACATTTCTGTGGGGTCTTGCACTGTATTGTTTGGTGGGCTTCTGGCTTCTGTTTGTTGCCAGAGGTCGATCGTGATCTCTGCTGAATTTTGAGAAGACAGGCAGGGTTGCATTCCCTGATCAAAGCTGGCAAGGTTTGATTAGTAAGCCTCTGAAGTCTCTTAGAAAGTCTGAGATGTTGGGAAACAGTTTGTAAAGTCATTTCCTATTGCTGTCAGCATTTGGAACTACACAGTCTCACCAAGTGTGTTTTTATTGGGGCTGTATTCAAAGAGACAAGAATATCCTGGTTTGAAGATTGAGTCTATCTTCAAACCCATATGTTCAGCATGGCAGTTAGCACAATCACTCAACAGTTTTGTTTATTTAGTGATCTAGCGAGGAATAGGCCCTTCTGGCCCAATGAGCCATACTGCCTAGCAACCCACCCAGTTAACACTAGCCTAATCACAGGACAATTTACAATAACCAATTCACCTACCAACTGGTAGGTCTTTGGACTGTGCGAAGAAACCGGAGCACTTGGAGGAAGCCCATATGGTCACGGGAAGAACTCGCAAACCCCTTACAGATGGGGCCGGAATTGAACTCCGAACTCCGAGCTGTAATACCGCTGCGCTCACCGCTTTGCTACCACGGCCCCCTTTACAGTGCCAGCGATCGCCAGTTAGGGTTCGATTCCTGCCACTCTCTGTAAGGATTCTACACGTTCTCCCCATGACCGCATTCCTCTGGGTGCTCCTGCTTCATCTCACATTCCAACGATGTATGGTTAGGGTTAGTAGGTTGTGGCAATGCTATGTTGGCGTTTGAAACTTGGCGATACTTATGGGATGCCCCCAGCACAATTCTCGCTAATTTGATTTGACACGAATGATGCATTTCACCGTACGTTTTGACATTTCGATGTACATGTGACAATAAAATTAATCTTTAAATCTATTTCTGTAATGAGAATGAGGTTGACTTGATAAGGAGGGACATTTTGTTTTGAATTTTGAGTTGCTGATTCAAGTAAAATGTGGCATTTTTAATATTAATATTAATATTTAATATTTGTAATCCAGGGAGCAGAAAGCACAGAATCAAATATCGCTGTGATGATTGTACATTCTAGTATCAATTGTTTGGCGACAATAAAGTATAAAGTATAAAAGTATAAAGTATATCTAAATAGTAATATCCCAGCAGCATTGCAAGCTATACAATTCACATCTTGTTCAGAGGTACATGACACCCACAGAGCTTAACAATATCAATACCACTATACAGTAAATAATGGGATGACACAGTGGCATTGGATAGCATAACACTGTTATAGCACCAGTGACCAGGGTTCAGATCCCTTGCCTATAAGGAGTTTGTACGTTCTCTCCACGACCGTGTTGTTTTCCTCCAGGTGCTCCAGTTTCCTCCCACTTTTCGAAGACTTACGGGTTAGCAGCATAAACTGGGTGGTACGGGCTCTTTGGACTGGAAGGGACGGTTACGATGCTGTATCCAATCATTTCCAAATACTCCTCCCTCTGCCCCAGTCATCCCTTGTTCCAGTCCAACAATGGCTTTCGGATTATTTTCCCAACCTGTCACGAGGCATGTGTAGCAGGAAGATGCCACAGGTCCTTTGCTCTGCAGCAGCAGGAGGAGAATTACTTTAATCCCCGCTGTAAGTGACCGAGCCTATTAACAGTGGAGATTTTGATCTGAAAGTAAATGGAATCTGTCAGCTGAGAATTCTTAAATATCATGACCTTTGATAGGGTTGATCTGGAATGACAGTAATCTGATTGCTTTAAATACAGAGGTGCTGGAATGCATCAAATGACCTGGGTAAACGTGGCGTCGAGTTTTATGGTACTAGGACGAAATATTGGCTTAATGTAAGAGCATGAGGGATAGAAGCAGGATTAATCAATTGGAATTTACTGCCAGTTCCACTGTTCAACAAGATCATGGATGACCATTTACCTCATTGCCACCCTCCCGTAACCTTTAATTCCTTAAATATCTAAAAAGCTTTGGACTATCTCTTCAGTGGAGTTATTGAAGGATACTGCATTGAAAGAAGACTTTTTGAGTGACACCAAACATCAACTATCTTTGTTCCCCCCCACTCATCCGACCCTAACCCATCTTATTCTGCTCACATGCCCATCAACTTTCTTACAATCCCCCACCCCCACCGAACACATTCAAGATTATACTCCTCCCCTACACACTAATGGCCAATTACCCTTCTAACTTGCATATTATTGGGATATGGGAGGAAAGCAGAGTACCTAGGGGATACCCATGAGGTAACAGGGTTAGATTCCACACAGACTGACTTGAAGTCAGGACAAAAACTTGGCCGTGAGATCTGTGAGGCAAAATCAGCCCTTTCATTACACCTTCCACACTCCAACCATGATGCTTATCTCCACACATCCCATTCACCTGTATTGTGCTTGCACCTCTCTACTCCGAAGTAGAGTAGAATGATTTGGCAGATGAATGTGCGGCTTAAGAACTGGTGCAGGAGGCAGGGTTTCAGATTTATGGATCAGTAGGATCTTTTCCGGTGAAGGTACGATCCAAAAAGGACAGGTTACACCTGAACCTGAGGAGGACCAATATCCTTGCGGGCAGGTTTGCTGGAAGTGTTGGGAAATGCTTAAACTAAATTGGTGGTGGATGGGAACCATAATGATAGGGCTGAGGATGGACAAGTACATGCAGTGTGTAGTGAGACTGTCAGGAAGGACGGGCAGACGATAGGGCAAAATCGCAGTCAGTGGGATACGTTGCAGTGTAACATGGGGACAAAATTAAAACAGGAGATGAATAAAGAACTGTAAGCGTTATATTTGAATGCATGCAGTATATGAAATAAGATAGATGATCTTGTAGCGCAGTTAGAGATTGGCAAGCTCGACATTGTAGGCATCACCAAGTTGCAGCTGAAAGAAGGCCATAATTACAATGCTTAACATCTGAGGATACACATTGTCTTGAAAGGACAGGCAGAGAGCTAGAATGGGTTGGGTGGCTGTGTTGTAAAAAATGTAATCAAGGTCTTAGAAAGAGGTGACATAGGATCAGAAGATATACTATCCTTATGGGTGGAGTTAAAAAAACTGCAGGGGTAAAAAGACCCTGATGGGAGTTGTATACAGGCCTTTGAACAGATGCCAGGATCTGGGCTACAAATTACAAAGGGAGATAGAAAATGCATGGCAAATGGGACATGTTACGATAGTCATGGGGGATTTCAATATGCAGGTAAGCGAAATCAGGTTGGTGCTGGATCCCAACATTGAGAGTTTGTAGAATGCCTATGAGATGGCTTTTTAGAACAAGTTGTAGTTGAGCCCAGTAGGGGAAAGGCTATTCTGCATTGGGTGTTCTGTAATGAACTGGATTTGATTAGGGAGCTTAAGAGAAAGGAACCCTTATGAGGCAGCCACCATGATGTGATAGACCACCCTGCAAATTGTGAGCTAAAGCCATATGCATCAGTATTACTGCGAACTAAAGGGAATTAAAAAGGCATGGGAAAGGAGTTGGCCAAAGTGGATTGGAAGGGGACACGGTAGGGATGACAGCAGAAAAGCAATGGCTGGAGTTAGAAACATAGAAAACCGACAGCACAATACAGGCCCTTCGGCCCACAAAGTTGTGCCAAACATGTCCTTACTTTAGAACTACCTAGGCTTACCCATAGCCCTCTATTTTTCTAAGCTCCATGTACCTATACAGAGTCTCTTAAAAGACCCTATCGTTTCCACCTCCACCAGCGCTGCCAGCAGCCAGTCCATGCACTCACCACTTACTGCATAAAAAACTTACGCCTGACATCTCCTCTGTACCTACTTCTAAGCACCTTAAAACTATACCCTCTCGTGCTAGCCACTTCATCCCTGGGAAAAAGCCTCTGACTATCCACATGATCAATGCCTCTCATTACCTTGTACACCTCTATCAGGTTATCTCTCATCCTCTGTCATTCCAAGGAGAAAAGGCCGAGTTCACTCAACCTATTCTCATAAGGCATGCTCCCCAATCCAGGCAACATCCTTGCATATCTCCTCTGCACTCTTTCTATGGTTTCCAGGGTCCTATATAGCTTCAACATTACCTCTTGGCTCTTAAACTCAATCCCACGGTTGATAAAGCCCAATGCACTGTATGCCTTCTTAACCACAGAGTCAACCTGCATAGCAGCTTTGAGTGTCCTATGGACTCAGACCCCAAGATCCCTCTGATCATCCACACTGCCAACAGTCTTACCATTAATACCGTACTATACTCTGCCATCATATTTGACCTACCAAAATGAACCACTTCACAGTTATCTGGGTTGAACTCCATCTGCCACTTCTCAGCCCAGTTTTGCATCCTATCAATGTCCCACTGTAACCCCTGACAGCCCTCCACACTATCCACAACACCCCCAACCTTTATGTCATCAGCAAATTTACTAACCTATCCCTCCACTTCCTCATCCAGGTCATTTATAAATATCACAAAGAGTAGGGGTCCCAGAACAGCTCCCTGAGGCACACCACTGGTCACCAGCCTCCAGGTAGAATACGACCCGTCTACAAACACTCTTTGCCTTCTGTAGGCAAGTCAATTCTAGATCAACAAAGCAATATCCCCTTGGATCCCATGCCTCCTTACTTTCTCAATAAACCTTGCATGGGGTACCTTATCAAATGCCTTGCTAAAATCCATATACACTACATCTACGGCTCAACCTTCATCAATGTGTTTAGTCACATCTTCAAGAGATTCAATCAGGCTCGTAAGGCATGACCTGCCTTTGACAAAGCTGTGCTGACTATTCTCAATCATGTTCTGCCTCTCAGGATTTTCTCCATCCGCTATCGCTGAAGTAAGACTCACTGGTCTATAATTTCTTGGGCTATCTCTAATCCCGTTCTTGAATAAGGGAACAACATCTGCAAGCCTCCAATCCTCCGGAACCTTTTCCGTCTTCATTGATGATGCAAAGATCATCACCAGAGGCTCAGCAATCTCCTCCCTCGCTTCCCACAGTAGCCTGGGGTACATCCCGTCCACAGTGAATACTGAAGCGATATATTCAGTAAGTACTTCTGCTACTTCCTCCGGGTTTATTTCCCAATACCAGATCAGGTACAGCCTCTCCTCTTGTGGGCTTATCTACATATTGTGTCAAGAAACTTTCCTGAACGCACCTAACAAACTCCACCCCATCTATACCCCTCACAGTTTTTGGGAGCAATTTGGAAGGCATAGGATAGAAACATCCCAAAGAAGAAGTATCCTAAAGGTAGGATGATGCAACCATGGCTGACAAGAGATGTCAAAAACAACATAAAAGCAAAGGAGAACATATATAATGGAGCAAAAATTAGTGGGAAGTCAGAAGATTGGGAAGATTTAAAAACCAATAGAATACAATTAAAAAATTAGTAAGGAAGGGAAAGACGAAATATGAAAGTAGCCAATAATATGAAAAAAGAAAGCAGAAGTCAACTGGACCAGATGGACTACATCCCAGAATCCTGAAGGAAGCGGCTGGAGAGGTTGTGGAGGCATTGGTAATGACCGTTCAAGAATCACGAGATTCTGGCATGGTTCTGGAGGATTGCAAATGTTACTCTACTCATCAAAGAGGATGGGAAGCAAAAGAAAGGAAATCATTGGTCAGTAAGTCTGATCTCAGTGGTAGTAAGATATTGGTATCAATAGTTAACAATGGGATCTCAGGGTACTTGGAGACACATGATAAAATAGGCCAGAGTCAGCATGGTTTCCTTAAAGGAAAATCTTGCCTGACAAATCTGTTGGAATCCTTTGAGGAAATACTGAGAGGGATAGAGTAAGGAGAATTGGTGGATGTTGTGTACTTGAATTTTCCAAAGGCCTTTGACAAGATACCACACATGAGGCTGCTTAACAAGGTACAAGCCCATAGTATTACAGGAAAGATACTGGCATGGTTTGAGGATTGGATGATTGGCAGGAGACAAAGAGTGGAATGACAGGTCTAGTGTCATGGAATCATCCTCTTGAATGTCTGCCACTGCTTGCCCATTGTCTTTGCCGCTAATTTATCGGCTCAGTCCGCTTTAGCCAATTCTACCTAATATTGTAATTCCTTAATCTAAGTTAATCACAGCTGTTTCTGACCTAGTTCCTGCATCTTACCCAACCCCAAAAGTGAAAATTCTATCAAACTATGATCACTGGGGAATTTCCTGTTCTGAGGTTGTTTACTAAACCTGCCTCGTTGCCATTACTGGGCCAAAGAACGGCTGTTCTCTGGTTGGGTTGATTTAGAAAGTTATCGATTTGCTGACTTTTATCTACCTGTCCATCCTGGATAATCCAATTACATGAAGATTAAAGTCCCTGTTAATTATTGCATTTCTCTTTTTATGTGCCATTTATCTTCTGAGTTATCCCTTTTCCTACTGTGTGACTTTTCTTCAGGGGCCATACTCTCCTCCTACCAATGTTTTCATTTTGTGGCTGTTTTTAATCTCCACCCAAATAGTCCCAATATCCTATGAGTTGAGGTCCGCTCCCACAGCTGTACTTCGTTCATCACTCATTAGCAATGCTGTCCCACCACCTTTCTTTCCTCTTTCAATATTTTTATTAATTTCTACATAAAAGAATACAGAGTACAAGAAGATATATAATATAAATCAAAAAAAGGATAAAATAATACCAAATGCATTATATTAGAATCACACTTGCAATCACATTACCCTATATTCATGTAAATTAAATTGAATCGTAATATTGAAATGTAGCAATTTTATTATACAGAAAAAATATCTAAACCCGCTACCAAGATCAAAGCTGTTTGGTAAAGAAATAAAAAAGGAAAAAAAATCCTTATCATAAAGTAAAATATGTTATTAGCCACCATCTGTACTTTAACAGCAAGTTAAAAGTTTTGAAAATAGTTCAGAAATGGTCCCCACAATGTTTGAAAGTCTTGACTAGATTCAAAAATTGAACAACGGATCTTCTCTAAATTTAAGCATGACATGACATCGCGTAACCGTTGAGCGTGAGTAGGCGGAGCAACATCCTTCCATTTAAACAAGATCGCCCTCCTAGCTGTAAGAGAAGTAAATGCCAAAATACGCAGATCAGATGTCTCCAAAATAATATGTTTTCCTCCAACAATACCGAATAGGGTGGTCAAAGGGTTAGGCTTAAAACTTACCTTAAAAAGTACCGAGAAAGTTTGGAATACTTCCTTCCAGTATCTTTCAAAACTCAGACATGTCTAAAACATGTGAATTAATGAAGCTTCTCCATTGTTACATCTATCACAAAAGGGAGATATATCCGAATAAAAACAAGATAGCTTATCCTTAGTCATATGAGCCCTATTGGACCACTTTAAAATGTAGGAGGGAATGGCGGGCACATAACGAAGAAGTGTTAACCAATTTTAAAATTTCATTCCAAGTTTCCTCATTGAAGTCTGTAGATCTTGTTCCCAGAGATTTTTAATTTTGTCTACAGGAGCTTTTCTCATTCCTAACAACATGCCATAAGTATTGGATATTGAACCATTACGAAAGGGTTTCAAATTAGAAATTACATCTAATAAGTCCCTATCGGGAACCACCTTTCTTTGCCATCAATCCTTTCCTGAATATGATGTTCCCAGATTTGATCCTCTTGTAGCCATGACTCCAAATGGCTATCAGTCACACTCATTTGCCTTTGCAAATGTTAGTTACCCAACTTATTTAAAACAATTATGCAGTAATATACAAAGTCTTTGGGCTTTTCTTCTTGATAATTGAAATCTTTTTTGTATTGTTGCTCTGTAAGTCTCAATAAGTTTTCACCTTCAATTTCCTTAGCTTTTGTTTTTGCATCCCGCCATTCTGTTGCTTTCTTGTTCTCTTTTTATCTCCCGGCTTCTAGCATTCAAGTTTAAACCCAGCCCAACAGTAGTCGCAGATGTTCCTAACTAGAATATTAGTCTCAATCATGCCTGGCTGTAAGCCAGTCTGCTGGGACAGATTCTATGATCACCAGAGGCAGCTCCTGCGTCCACCATTTTAGCTCACTCCTCATCTCTTCAGTTGCATACTCACCTGGTCTGTTCCTCAGCCCACCCCCCCCCCCACTCTCCTGTTGTAGCAGTGGAGTTAATCCTGCTCTGTTACACCCATGTGACCAATTAACCTACTAACCTGCATGTATTTGGAATATGGGAGGAAACCAGAGCACCTGGAAGAAACCCACATGGTCGTGGGGAGAGCGTACCATCTCCTTACAGACAGTGGCAGAATTGAACCTGGGTCACACTGTAATAGTGTTACATTAACCACTACAGTACTGTGTGGTCCCAATTAGTAAATGGTACAGGGCAATTAGATTAGATTATTAGATTAGATTATGAGGACACGCAGTCCTCTTTTATTGTCATTTAGCTATGCATGCAATAAGAAATGATACAATGTTCCTCCAATTTGATATCACAGAAACACAAGACAAACCAAGACTAAAAAAAACTGACAAAATCCACATAATTATAACATATAGTTACAACAGTGCAAAGCAATACCATAATTTGATAAAGAACAGACCATGGGCACAGTGAAAATAAGTCTCAAAGTCTCTCGAAAGTCCCATCATCTCACGCAGACGGTAGAAGGGAGATACTCTCCCTGCCATGAACTTCCAGCGCCGCAAACTTGCTGATGCAGCACCCTGGAAGCACCCGACCACAGCCGAATCTTGAGTCCGCCCGAAAGCTTTGAGCCTCCGACCAGCCCTCCGACACCGAGCTCCGAGCACCATCTCTGCAGAGCACTTCGACTCCAGCCCCGGCAACAGGCAATAGGCAAAGCTGAGGATTTGGGGCCTTCCCCTCTGGAGGTTCTGGATCGCACAGTAGCAACGGCAGTGAAGCAGGCATTTCAGAAGTTTCTCCAGATGTTCCTCCGTGCTTCTCATGTCTGTCTCCATCAAATCAGGATTGTGCACGGTACCTACTTACAAATACCGATATCATTTCGGAGCGGCCGCGCGCGCTGCGTCGCGCCGCCATCTTCTCCTCCCCTCTACAATTAGAAAATAACAACAAGACTGGACAGAGTCAACCTGGATTTATGAAATGTAAATCACATTTGACTCATCTATTAGTTCCTTTGTGTTGTAACCTGCAGAATAAAGAGGGATGAATCAATTGATGTAATAGTTTTGGTTATTTAGACAGCCTTCAATAAGGGTGTTACATAAATAAATAAACAAATATCAAAACTCAAGACAAGGCAATATACACATCACAAAATGCTACAGGAACTCAGTCTGTCAGGCAGCATTGATTACCAGCTTTGATTAAGAACAGGGTAATGGATAGAAATCAGAATAGGAAGTTTTTCCAGGTTGGGAGGCTGACCAGTGGAATGTGTCGGGGTTTGGTGCTCAAGTCCAAACTGTTTGCCATTTACGTTAACAATTTCAGTAAGAGAATCAAGTTTCCTACATCCAAGTGTGCTAGTATTAAAAAGATTGGGTGGCAATGTGACTTTTGAGGAAGAAGAATACATACAAGTTAAGTGCATGGGTATGACGAGGGCAGAGGGAGTGTAATGTGGGAGAATGGAAAGTCATCCACCATTTGTTAGAAAGTAAGAGACTGAAAGGTGTGCCATTGTGTGATTCATGTGTCCTTGTACACAAATCACTGAAATTCAGCTAACCAGTACAACAAGAAAAAGATCTGGAAATAAAATGCTATGTTTGCTTAGTTCCAAAAAGCATTTGATTGCCATTGTAGAGACACTTGATCCAATTCCATACAGTCTTTGTGAGACCACATTAGGATATTGTGTGTCGGTCTGGTGTCCTTACCTGAGGAAGTATACATTTGCAGCAGAGGAGATTTATTCCTGGGAGAGTGAGTTGGTGGTATGGGACAGACTAGCCCAACATTCTTTTGAATTTAGAAGAATCAGAGAAACAAAATTCTTGCACAGTTTTATAAGGATGATGCAGGAATAATGTTTCTATTGATTGAGCTGCCTGGAAGCAGGGTGCTGTAATTTCAAAGTAAGATGTCGACTACTCACGACAGAGATGAGAAGAAATTTCTTCGCCCAGCAAGTAGTGAACCTTCCGAATTCTCTATCCACATCGGCCAGATGTTCACCTAGAATATATTTACAATAGAGGCGTTAGCCATATGGTGGAGATCTGTGGACAGATGGCTGTGCAGGCCAAGTCATTGGGTATTTTTAAAACAGAGGTTAATAGGTTCTTGATTAGTAAAGGCATCAAAGTTTATGAGGAGATGGAAGGAGAAAGGGATTGAGAGAGTTAATAAACCAGTCATGATGGAATGGCGGAACAGATTTGATGGGCTGAATAGCCTAATTCTCCTCCAATGTGTTATTGTCTCATGGTCTTGCAGCCAGAAGACTGTTGCCCAACAGTTTTTTAATACTTCATAACTAAAAATTCCTTACATGTATAAAAAAGATTTTACTTCTTCACGCATATTTCTGTCTGCCCTTGCAAACCGCTCAATTCCTTGGTCTTTGAAGTGGGATTTAAGAACATGATTATAAGTCAAATACCTGACTACTGGATTGCACTTTCATTGCGATGACTTTCACTATTACAACTGAACAAGATACGATCAGTCAAATCAAGCTGTAATGAGGCACCTAGTGTAATGAGATGCCTAGTCTTGTAGCAGCTGCTACTACTCCTGGGACATAAAGATGCTGGGATTTAGACTCCACCGGAATACTTAATTACCCCTGTTGCCAATTTACTTCAACCACTTTACAACGTGATGCAAAATGCAATGACAGATTTCGAGTACTGTCATCAACTGAAAAGACCTGAGTGACTCAGATGCTGGATTGTTTTTATATGTTGGAATAAAGAAGATTCTCCAGAGATTTAAAGAATGTGATTATAAGTCAAATGCCTGATTATTGAGTTACTGTTTCATTGTGATGGCTTTCACCCTGGGTTCTTAGACATGACTGCCTTCTGCAAACTCATCAGTGTCAGGGCTTAAATACTAGAGATTCTGTAGATACTGGCAATCCAGAGTAACACACGCAATCTGCTGGAGGAGCTTAGCAGGCCAGGCAGCCTCAATGCAGAGGAATAAAGAAATGATGTTTTGGGCTGAGACCCTTCGTCGGGACCTTAGCTCAGTGCTTACTTGCATTCCGGTTGCTCCCAGTTGCTGGTCTACCCATTGCTGTGTCCTTTCGTCCATTTTTTAAAAAAGGTGTTAACTGAAACCTTCGTCTGCTCATATTTATCAATCCATTTCTGAAGTGATAAAGACCTTCAAAATGGCATTCAACAGTTAACTAATTAGACACAGAGATTCTGCAGATGCTGACAATCCAGAGTAACACTCAGAATGTTGGAGGAACTGAGCTGGTCAGGCAGCATCTATGGAGAGGAATAAATAGTCGAATGTTTCTGGCAGAACCCTTCATCTGGTGGTCATTCCATAATCCTTCAGGACTCACCCCTCCATGTACCTATCCTGATGAAGAGTCTCGGCCCAAACCTTCGACTGTTTATAACTAAGTAGAATGTGCCTCAAAATACAAACAGAAAAATGCAGCTTCTGAAAATCTGAGATAAGAATTAAAAAAGGTCTAATATTTATCAGCAGGTTAGGCAGATTCTGGAGAAATAAATTTACCATTTTGGGACAATGACCTTTCGTCAGATGGAGCTTCACCCAGATGAACCAATTTTCATCATCTTTTAAGGAAGGGATCATGATATCAAAAACACAAAATAATCTGCAGATGCTGTGATCAAAGCAGCACTTTCAGTACGCTGGATGAACTCAGCAGGTCGGGCAGCATCAGTTAGAAATGATGAGTCGACGTTTCGGGCCAGAACCCTTCGTCAGGACTGAAGAATGAAAGATGGGGAAGGATTTGAAGAATGCTTGTAGCGTCAGTTGAAAGACCAGTAATTTGAAGGACAAAGGGGTGGGGGAGGGGAAGCATTGACGTCATAGCCCTGAAAACAATGGGTAGTAGAAGAAGAAGGCGGAACCATGAGGGAGCTGGGGGAGGGGGTAGAGTGAAATAGGGAGGGGAAGCGAATTACTAGAAATTGGAGAATTCTATGTTCATACCAAGGGGCTGGAGACTACCTAGATGGTATATGAGGTGTTGCTCCTCCAACCTGAGTTTAGCCTCATCATGGCAGTAGAGGAGGCCATGTATGGACATATCTGAATGGGAATGGGAAGCAGAGTTGAAGTGGATGGCTACCGGGAGATCATGATATGATATTGTATATTGTATATCATATATATCATATCATATCATCAATATGATCATGATATCATATTGAACTGATTCATTGAAATTAATTCCTGCAGTTTTCAGCTTTTTGTCAGTGGGCCTCAAGCTTGTAGCCATTGATGTGTACAAGTACCACACTCTTAGACATAGCGTAATGGAAACAGGCCCTTCAGCCCAACTGGTCCATGTTAACCACAGCATTTTCTCTGCTAGCCCCTGTTATCCACATTCAGCCCATAACCCTTCAAGCCCCTTCTCTCCATGTTCCTATCCAAATCCCTCTTAAATGTGGCAGTTGTATCTGCCTCAACCACTTCCTCTGGCAGTTCGTTCCAGATATTCACTGCCCTCTGTGTAAGAAGTTACCTCTCATGTTTCTTTTAAATGCTTACCCTCTTACCTTGTTTCTGTGCCATCCCTCAAGATTCAAACTCCCCAGTCCTGGGGAAAATACTGTGACCATCCACCTTATCCATATCACCCATGATTGGATAAACTTTGTGAGGTCACCCCTCATTTTCCTATGCTTCAGGTATAAAGATTCAGCATGGCCAACCCCTCCCTATACCCTATAACCTAGATCCCCTAGTCCAGGCAGCATCCTCACAAATCAAACTTACATTCAGCACTATTGTCCCACAGACCTTGGTGAACAAACTGCTTAAATACACCACTGAGCAACTGACTGTCAGACTTTCTAACCCTCAGACCTCACGTAGTCAAAATGTACAACTGCTCCTCTCTCCCCAGCATTCTCAAAATGGGTGCCCCCCCCCCCGGTCTGTGTGCTGAGTCCACTCCTGTACTCTCTGCTCACACATGACCGCACAGCCCAACACCTGAGTAATCACAAAGTCAAGTTCGCCGATATTACAACAGTGGTGGGGCTCATCACCAGCCATGATGAGATGGCCTACAGAGAGGAGGTGGAAAAGCTCGAGGTCTGGTGCCAAGCAAATAACCTCTTCCTCAATATCAACAAGCCAAAGGAGATGGCTATCGACTTCAGAAAAACTTGTACTGCTCTTTACATCAGCAGCACTGCAAGCAGTTTCAAACTTCTGAGAGGGCACATCTCACACAGTATGGTCCCAGAGCACATTCTACACAATCAGATTCAAGATTTTTTTTTAATCAAACATCAACAACAAAGTAAATTTATTATCAAAGAATGTATAAAATATACACCTTGAGATTCGTTTGCTTACAGGCAGTCACAAAGCCTGTTTGGTTATATTTGGTGGGACTAGGTGAGAGTAAGAGTTGGGAATGGACTAGAAGGGCCAAGATGGCCTGTTTCTGTGCTGTAATTGTTATATGTTATATGGTTATAAAGCAAGAAACCCAAATAACGCAATTAAAAAAAAAAGAAAGACCATAGCCACTGCACAGAGAAAGGGGAAAAAAAGCCACACACATCATGCAAACAATGGATGCAAGTGACAGCATTCTGAACCAGATTGAGTCCTTAGACCCTCTCTCCGGAGCACCCGGAGTAGTAGGCCCAAGCATCGAGCATATTAGTGGGGCAAAGTTGCTGCGAAACTTGCAGAGACACAACCAGCGGAGAGAGGAGTGAATGCCATGGGAGAGCGAGCAAAAATCAGCCTGACCCTTGCCCCCGGTCCTGACAGTTGGGCTTTCCAGTCTAACTGGGCTGGTGCTTAAGTTGCCTAAGCATCGGTAGTGCCTCGCTCTAGGACCTGGGCCCCACTGCAACAACACACCCAAAGCCATTCTTGATCTCATCAAATACGCTCAGCGCTTGGAGTGGTCCAATCTCACACCCGGGTTAGGTGGACGGGCATCGAAACTCTGCTGCATCCACTCCTCTCCAAATCATTCACTCCAACTCTGACAGTGATGCCAACTCTGTCTGCGACCGCATATTGAACGCGTTGAGGTCTGGCTTTGCGATACACCAGTACGGCCCATTCTTTGAATCAACTTCACCTCTGTGTGCTTCTTCATTGTTTGTGGTGATAGTTGACCATAATTTACTTCAGAAAAGATGTTGTAAGTAATGTTTTTAGTCATATTTCTTGCCTTCTGAGCTACAAGTAAGTTGTTGCACAGCTTCCTTAGCGCCACCTTAAGCAGTTATTTCCAGTACACAAAAAGGAGAATAAAATAATGGTTGCTTCCAATCCAATGCAGCACAATAAAACTCAAAAAGATAAAGAGCACACAAATAAAAACACAATAAATACAAATACCTAAGAAAATACCGGCAAGCTTGACAGCACCCCTACTTTTGAGGATGCTGAAAAGAGCTGGACCATGCACATCTATACTCACATCATTCTACAGATGTTCAGTCGAGAGCATCCTAACATGTTGCATCACTGCATGGTACGGAAACTGGACTGCAGTGGACAAGAAGTCTCTGAAATCTGTAGTTAAAACTGCCCAATGCATTACCGGCACTAGCCTATTCACCAGCAAAGGTATATTGTATATGCTGAAAGTGCCAGAAAAGGGACAATAATATCATGAAGGATCTCACCACCCTGCTCATGGATTATTTGTCCCACTCTCATCAGGGCAAGAGGCTATGTAGCACCCATACCAGGACCACCAGACTCAAACTATTTACTTTCCCCAAGCAGTGAGGCTGATCAACACCTCCACCCACTAACCCACCCCTCCACACCCCCACTACCAGTACTTTATCATTTCCTGTCAGTCACCTTATGTACAGACACTCCTGTGCCTGGGGTCACTTTATGAACAATCAATCTGTGCATATAAGTTATTTTATCCATTTATATTTAATGTGGTTTTTTTTATTGTGTTCCTTACCTTATTGCATGTTTTGTGCTGCAGTAAATCCGGCGTAACAATTATTTTATTTTCCTTTATACTTGTTTACTGGAAATGAGATTAAGCAATCATGAAGCTTAAATTGTATAAACATACTCTCGTCTTCCTGGAAACAACTAGCCTAATTATACATTCTCTTCTCAACACCAGCTGATTTTTCTACAAGTTTAAAAACTGCTTTAGAAATGAAGGTTACTCTCTGACTTATTACCTGGTCCAGCATTTTTTTTTAGCAGTGTTAATCTCAATCCATAAATTAATAAAGTTGTTCAGCTCAGAAACATGCCCTTTGACCCATCAAATCTATGCCCACCTTTTCTCCCATCACTTCCAGTCTCATTAGCCCACAATAGGACCATTTCCCTCTGGCTTTATCTTATCTGTCTCAATGTCTCTTAAACGTGGTGATTGTATTTAACCTCATCACCCTCTTTGGCAGTGAGTTTCAGGTAACAACATCTCTCTTGAATGGGAAAACTTCCCATTCAATTCCCCTTTAAAACACTCTTTTTCACCTTAAACCTTTGCTGCCTTGGTTGTGACCATGGGAGAAAGATTCTGCCTTTCTACCCTAACTAAGCCTCTTATAATTTTATGTACCATGATCAGGTCATTCTTCAAACCCCTTGAATCTTGCGGGGTGGGGGGAGGGGAGCCATGTCTATCCAATCTCATTCTATAGCTAAAATAGTCCAATCCAGGCAACAACTTGGTAAGTCTCCTCTGCACACTCTCCATTATGACCACATCTGTTTTTCAGTGTGGTGACTAGGACTACACACAATACTCCAGGGGTGACTTAACCTCTGTTTCTGAAGTTACAAGATAATGCCTCAATTTTATATTCTAAGTCTTGACACATGAAGACATGTGAAGAGATATGAAGATGTGTATGTTTTCTTTCATCACTCTATCAGAGCCTGATGGGTTTACAGATATTACCTCTCAACCATCAGGCTCTTGAGCCAGAAGGGATAACTTTACTTAACTTCATTCACCCCAACACTGAACTGTTCCCACAACCTATGGACTCACTGTCAAGGACTCTTGATCCAATGCTCTTCATATTTATTGCTTATTTATTTATTATTATTTTGTTTGTTTTTTTCATCTGGATTGGCACAGTTTATTGTCTTTTGCACATCAGTTGCTTGTCCATCTTACAGTGTTTTTCATTGATTCTGCTCTGTTCCTTTGTATTTAGTGTGAATGCCTACAAGAAACTGAATTTCAGGGTTGTATATGGTAAAATATGTATTTACTTTGATAGTAAATTTACTTTGAACTATCTACCTGCATCGCCACTTTCGAGGAAATCAAAGTCTTGTTATTAATCAACATTACTTTGTGCTCTACCATTTAATGTCCTTCCCATACCTGACTTTGCGAAGTGCATCAATGTGGTCAGTCATGTATCTCATGGTTTCCTTTAACTTCCATCAAACAAGTGAAAGAGAAAGATGATCTTTATTTGACAAAGTGATTACGGAAATTGTCGAGATGTTGCTGCCAGTGGAACAGACTGGGTTTGCAAGTGAGGAAATTGAGGATCCAGTTGTACAAGGTGGTATTGTGGCCAAAGTCTTGATGCTTATTGATAAGCTTTGAAGGGATGATAGTATTGAATGCAGAGCTGTAGTCAATCAAGAGCACCCTGATGTGTGCATCTTCACTGTCCAGATGTTCCAGGCTTGAGTGAAGGGCCAATGAAACGGTATCTGCTGTTGTGACAGCAGGCAAATTGGAGTGGATCCAAGTAATTTCTCAGGCATACGTTAATATTTTTCATCACCAGCTTCTCACTGAAATATGTTAGTTGCATGAAATGAAATAGCGAAGGTTGTGCTAGAGAGCCCACAAATGTCATCACACTGCCGTTGCCAAAACGGCTCACTAACCCTAACCTTTGGACTGTGGGAGGAAACTGAAGCACCTGGAGCAAACACAAGGCGGTCACAGGGAGAAAGTACAGACTCCTTACAGACAGTGGTGTGAATTAAACCTTTTTCTTACATACGGTACCGTAAACTGTTGTGCAAACTGCTACGCTACCTGCCACCCCAATGAAACTACACTCTCTAAACTTACAGGTACGTGCTAGGAAGTTCTGTATTCCTGTGTTTTCAATAGGCTGTGGGAGCAGAGAGTTTCCTTAAGGTTCTCATAGCTGGGGAGGGGATGGGATTTAGTGGGGATAAGCTCCCACTACCTATTAAATGCTCCTAATAGTGGGTGTCTGAACTAGTCACCAACAACCAAATACAACTGGCCTTTACGTGTAGTTTAGCTACTAAGCCTGGTGGAACTATTTCTACTGACAGGAGAAGGGGCAAAGGCAGGTTACTGGTACCCTAAAGCCAGCTGCTTTGGCAGATAGGGCTCGTCAGCCATTGTTGACAACTCACCTAGGAGAAGATAAACTCTGAACTCAAACCTCTGCTGCCTCGCAGCCATACCCACTCATAGGAAACCCAGAAGAAAAATCCAGAGCTGAGTCCTTAAGCCAGTTCTATATTGAGCTCAATGCTGGCGGGCAACTCCTGCGATGCCACAGCTGCCAGACTGTATCAATCTCTGCCGTTCCTGTGGATTCACCAGCTGTGTGGAAAGGGGGAGCCTGCTACATGGGCAACAGCTTGCTCTCCATACCATAAGACCATAAGACATAGGAGCAGAATTAGGCCATTTGGCCCATCGTGTCTGCTCCGCCATTCAATCATGGCTGATACTTTTGCCTCTCCTCAACCCCACTCCTCGGCCTTCTCCCCGTAATTCAAGTAGACACAGCTGGGATGCAACGTCCATGGTTGACCCTGACCAGCGGAGGGCCTTGGTAGCCTAGGGGTTAGTTAGACCAGCATGCAGAGACATGAGTTTGCATTCCACCATAACAGTTTGGGAACTTCAGTGAAAACAATTAAATACATTTAGAGTAAACAGCTAGTATGGGTAATAGTAAGCATTGAACTATTGTTAAAACTACTGCATAGTTTTAAAGTGCTTGGAAATAGGTACCGAGGAGATGTCAGGGTTAAGTTTTTCACTCAGAAAGTGGTGGGTGTGTGGAATGCACTGCTGGTGACGGTGGTGGAAGCGGATACAACAGGGTCTTTTAAGAGACTCTTAGATAGGTACATGGAGCTTAGAAAAATAGAGGGCTATGGGCTAGGGAAATTCTAGGCAGTTTCTAGAGTAGGTTACATGGTCAGCACAACATTGTGGGCCGAAGGGCCTGTAATGTGCTGTAGATTTCTATGTTCTCTGTTCTATATCGGGTTATCCAGCTCATTCTTGCAAATAAGGAAATTTACTGGCTTATACGTGATTCCAGTTCCACCAGTGTGAGCTTGAGCTGAAATGGCCTGGCAATTAAATGAGTTAGAAGAGGACGGCACAGGAACACGTCTTTCAGTCTGTGCTGAATATGATGTCGATTTAAACTACATTTCTTCTGCCTGTACATAATCCATATGCCTCCTTTGCTTGCTTATCCCTGTGTCTATCTAATAACCTCTTAAATGCCACAATTGTATCTGCTTCACTGCCCTTGGCAACCTGTTTCAGGCACCTAGCAATCTCTGTGTAAAATTAGAACCCTGCCCTCTATAATTCTTTAAACATTTCTGCTTTTCGTTTAAATGCATGTCCTCTAATATTTGTCATTTCTACTCTGGGATAAAAGTTTCTGACTGTATTTAAATTTGTGCATCCTCTCCTTATAGCCAATCCAATCAGCATCCTGGCAAGTTTCTATGCACCCCTTCCCCACACCCTTGGTCAGAATTCCATATAGTCATAGTCATAGTCATAGTCATACTTTATTGATCCCGGGGGAAATTGGTTTCCATAAATAATTAAATAGTAATGAAACCATAAATAGTTAAATAGTGATATGTAAATTATGCCAGGAAATAAGTCCAGGACCAGCCTATTGGCTCAGGGTGTCTGACCCTCCAAGGGAGGAGTTGTAAAGTTTGATGGCCACAGGCAGGAATGACTTCCAATGACACTCTGTGTTGCATCTCGGTGGAATGAGTCTCTGGCTGAATGTACTCCTGTGCCCAACCAGTACATTATGTAGTGGATGGGAGACATTGACCAAGATGGCATGCAACTTGGACAGCATCCTTTTTTCAGACACCACCGTCGGAGAGTCCAGTTCCATCCCCACAACATCACTGGCCTTACGAATGAGTTTGTTGATTCTGTTGTATAATACTCCAAGTGCAAATTAAACGTACTTCAGGAGGAAATCAGGAATTTACAAACACAGTGTGTCTAGATCCTGCAAATTAATAAATTTAACAACAAATCATAATTGGCTAAAAAATTTGTTTTACTCTTATGTTTAAAAAATGGTAGCCCCAATTTTCTTGTGTTTTGACCATCCCATCCAAAACTTATATTAATTTGTTTCTGGTAAGATTTATTCTCTTAGATGCCATTTGAATTATACTCCATCTGTTTCCTGAGGGTAATCCATCGGACAAGTGGCTCTTAAGATGTCAACTAATGTAAATTTGTGGGCAGGAAACAAAGAACCAGTAGTGGACACTACATCGTCTGGAAGAGGACGAAAGCCCTGGAGACATAACCGGGGAGGGAACTGCCATAAAAATAAAACAAATATTCTTAATTTGTCCAAGGTCATTGATATCCTAATGGAAAAGAAGAGTAGGAAAATGTGCAATCCTTTTTCATCTACCCAAGGATTCTTAAAACATTAAAAGTCTGAAGCTTAATTTATTTAAAATGCCCTATCCTAGCAGTGCTTTGTTGATCCTCATAGCTTATTAAATTCTTTAACTGACTCAAAATGCTGGAGGAACTCAGCAGGCCTGGCAGCATCTATGGAAAAATGTAGTCTTTTTTCCATAAGTGCTGCCTGGCCTACTGAGTTCCTCCAGCATTTTGTGTGTGTGTGTTGCTCAGATTTCCAGCATCTGCAGATTTTCTCTTGTTTGTAATTGATTTTTTTACTCTGTTTTCAACATATTCAGATAATGTTAATCCAGTAAAACCTTTATAACTTCCTTTGTTCATTATCTGTGAATGCATTTTACTGTAGAAGCAGAAAATGGTACAAACACTCAGGAGGTCAGACGCCAGTTTGCGAAGAGGAGCAGTCTAGTCTGGTTAAATCTGTTCCTTTGTCCACAGCTGCTAACTGTCCTGCCAAGTGTTTCCAGCACTTTCTAATTTTTTATTTCAGGTTTCCATCATCTGCATTTTTTTCATTTTTCACTTCATGATGCAGTTCTGCAATAATGTCTTGCTGTGCAGTCTTTTTCTTCACTCCCTTGTATAAAGCATGTTCTGTTTGTTGCCTGAACCTATTGCCTGCAATGCCACAGCAAGCATGTTTGCCATTGTGCCTGTACAGTACAGTACAGGTACCTTGTGGTAGTGGTTAGCACAATGCATTACAGTATAGTTGATCTGGGTTCAATTCCCGTCACTGCCTGTAAGGAGTTTGTACATTCTCCCCATGATCGTGTGGGCTTTCTCCAGGTGTTCCAGTTTTCTCCCACAGTCCAAAGAAATACTGGTTGCTAGGTTAATTGGTCATTGTAAAATGTCCCATGATTAGACTAGGGTTAAATTGGGGGATTGCTGGGCAGCATGGCTCGAAGGGCCAGAATGGCCTATTCCATGCTGTATTCAATAAACAAATACTTGTATACATGGTAATAACTTGAATTTGAAACATTTCATCTCGTGAGTGTGTTCTCAAACTTTTTAGTCACCTGAACTCTTTTGATTAAGAGCATGTACTGCCATCTCCTGTGTCTTGTTCTATTAAAATAGTCATGATTATCTCCCAATAGGAGATGGAAAGTTAGTAAAAAGTAAGGTAAACAATGAATAGCAGTTATGAATTAGGCATATATTAATACTTCTGACCTGAGTGGGTTTGTGGTTAGAATTAATGACAAAACAGAGTTTAATAAGTATTGTATTTTATAACATTAATACATGCCAGGGAATCCATTCAAGATAAAAAAAAGCATTAAGGCAGATAATGACGCAGTACTTACTAGATTTGAGCTGTATTTTACAGCGCATACTAGCCAGCAAATCATTCATTGCATACTGTGGCTATGGTAACTTCCAATGTTTTTTCTGCCTGCCATTCACAGAAAACTGAAACAATGCGGCGAATAGACAGCACCTGTGTTTCATTCATACATTGTGTTTGCTAAACACCCCCACAATACAATAGATGACTTCCATGTGAAGAAGTTGGCCCAGTGGCTCAGCTTGTCAAGCTGCTCTCTTACAATGCTAGAGATCCGGGTTCAACCCCGACCTTAGGTGCCTTCTGTGTGGAATTTTCACATTCTCTCTGGGAATGAATAGGTTTCCTCTGATTGCTCCAGTTTCTTCCCCAGTTCTAAAGAAGTGCAGTACTTACTTACTGCTCATAACACCAATGGTATTTAGGGCAGCAATGGAGATCCTCCATTTCTGGCATTTTCAGGGCTTCCTTCAACATATCAGTAGCTTTCTCTTGGTTTTCACTTCTGTCAATCTTACAAGTCCCAGGCGGAGATTCAGGATTGCCATCACACTCAAATGTAGAAGGATTCCTCACTGCTGCTTCCATTAAAGGTTTTGTTTTACCAGCCGGAGTTGTTAGCCTTGAGCTGAACCCCTGAACCAGGAGGACCGGTGGACCAATATTAGTCTGGTCTCTACCCTTTGACCTGTTTGGCATGGCTGACCTTACTAATAGCCAAAGTATAAAGCCCTGACTTCAGCCAAAGAAATGTGGTGTTGTAGGTTAGTTGGCTGCTGCAAATTCCCTCTCCATAACACCATAAGCCTTAAGACATAGGAGCAGAATTAGGCCATTTGGCTCATTGGGTCTGCTCCGCCATTCCAACAATCACTGCCAAGTCAAGGGGTGACTATTGAATTGTGGTCACTGTTGAAATGTAGGGCTGTGATGTATTGGCCCCAAGTACAGTAGATATTGGGAATTTTTTTCTACATAAGATTTGGGAATTTAAGGTGAGGAATAGCATGTGATATTGTTCCACAACAACAGTAATAACTGATTTAGAAAATCCTAAACACCAGCAACCCACTCTGTTCAATAGTAAATAGGGAAGTCTACATGGAAGAAACAAATCAGGTCTGGGAAGAATTAAATAACAATGGAATGACTTTGATATTCAAATCTATGATCAACTTTGTTTCTTGGAAATCAACAAATTTCTCTGCTAGTCTCCCTCGGCATTTGGATATTTTATTGCATTATAGAGGGGCACAAATTAAAAATTTCAGAATTACAACTGAGTGTTTTAATTAGGTAAGAACATTAAGCATAACAGAATCATTGATAGTAGTTGACTTTAAAATATAGATAATTCAGGAGCTGAGTGAATAGCAGAACAGATTTGAGGATGTAAATGACTTACGTCTATGTTGTTGTGAAGGAAATAATTTATCAATTAATCATTATTAAGCAAAACCCTTAAGGCATTTTAGAACATAGTTTTGATATGACAAGTAGAGTAATGAAATTTACAAATGCATTTTGCTTAACATTTTGAAGTAAAACCTATTACTTTGAAAATTGCAACTGTCAGGATTTTTTTCTCTGTATGCAATTTGATTGGCTGCAAGGTACAAGAGGTATTCGTAACAATATATCATCGTTTTCATTGAGTTGGACAACTTTTTCTCCATTATATTATTGCCAAAAGATGGTATGGAACATAGATTCATTTTAATTTTGGTTAATTCTGATTAGGTTGATTATTTTTACTCTCAACCTTTTCTTACTGTTATGGTCTATTTGAAATCCCCAATAGGTTCTACGAGGGGTGATTGATAAGTTCATGGCCTAAGGTAGAAGGAGTCAATTTTAGAAAACCTAGCACATTTATTTTTCCTACATTTACAAACTCAGTCCAGCAGTTGTGGAGCATGCGGATCCCTTCTTCGTAGAAGTCAGTGTCTTGGACCTCCAGAAAGTGGTCCACAGCAAGAGTGATTGATAAGGAGATGAGTTATTAACTTCAAACTTTCTGCATTTTCACTTAAAGAGTTGAACTGCACGTGCATGTAACGAGAGCTGTATAACTCATCTCCTTCTACCTTAGGCCACAAACTTATCAATCACCCCTGCTGTGGACCACCTGGAGGTCCAAGACGCTCTCGTTATATGCACATGCAGTTCAACTCCTTGAGTCATAATGCAGAAAGTTTGAAGTTAATAACTCATCTCCCTCTACCTTAGGCCACGAACTTATCAATCAGCCTTGCTGTGGACCACTTCTACAAAGAAGGGATCCGTATGCTCCACGACTGCTGGACTAAGTGTGTGCATGTAGAAGGAGATTATGTTGAAAAATAAATGTGCTAGGTTTTCTAAAATTGACTCCTTCCACCTTAGGCCACTAACTTATCAATCACCCCTTGTATTTTCCTATTTTCTGACTCTCATCCTGATGAAAGGTCATGAGCCTTGAACATTAATGCTATTTCTTTCTCTAGTCTGCAAAGTATTTTTGGTATTTTCAGTTTTGACTTTTGGTCTGACGTATTTTCCATAATTA
Source organism: Mobula hypostoma (assembly GCF_963921235.1). Classification (NCBI taxonomy): domain Eukaryota; kingdom Metazoa; phylum Chordata; class Chondrichthyes; order Myliobatiformes; family Myliobatidae; genus Mobula; species Mobula hypostoma. The sequence goes on from NC_086103.1 coordinate 164,152,886, forward strand.
AAATTTTAAAATTCCAATAATATTCATGGCGTAGATTTGCAGATGTTCTTATAATAAACTTATTCTACCCTCTCTGTTTTAGTAAATGGTGTATAACTAGATAGCAATCTCAGTAATTTTCTTCCACTTCCTGTGATACCTTTGGCTAACGCATGTATTGCATCGCAATTAGTGTAACGCAATTACTGTGCCAGCGATTCAGGTTCATTTCCCACCGCTGTCTGTAAGGAGTTTGAACGTTCTCTCCATTACTGTGTGGGATTCCTCCAGGTACTCCAGTTTCCTCCCACATTCCATAAGTCAATCGATCATGGGTGTAATTGGGCAGCGTGGGCTTGCTGGGCCGAAAGAACCTGTTACCACGCTGTATCACTAAAATAAATAAAACGAAGATCAGTGATGTTTCTATGGCAATCCCTCTCTCTGCAAAGATTCCAGGATCATTGATATACATGTTATTGCTTTTTACTGCTGCACAATGTTGTCAACTTCATTGTTGTATTCAAGACTACGCTACTTCACCATTGCATTTGCTTGTTGGATGTTGGACAAGAATCTCAGCTTATGCATTTGGTTGTGTATTTCATATCTCAATAATATCTGTGTAATCCTGTATATGTATTGTTTGATTGAGCATTTTGTAGGATGGTGGTGAATATCCATAGCTTGGGCTGAGGTATTTGACGTCGTGTCCACCGAGCTTGGCTATTAGGTTGCAGATATTTTATCGCGAGTCGAGGTAACATCATCAGTGAGCAGTTGTTGGTGTTTCTTTCTGCGAGTGCTCGCATTTATATAGCACCCCCCCCCCCATTCGCTTGCCTTGATCCTGATTGGTTACCCCTTCTGTTGATTTTTGAATTCTATTGGCTCCTAAAAGGACATTACTTTAGCTGGGACAGGCAATCATGAAGCAGGCATAAGAATTTTTTGAAGTGTGGTTCTCTTCTGAGAACTCTCTAAACAAACATATCGAACCAGACACCACCCACGAAACCCTTAGAGCCAAAGAGACATGAGCCAATAGAATTCAAAGGGGTAGCCAATCAGGATTGAAGCAAGCTGATGGGGACCTATGCAAATGTGAGCACTCCCGGAGATAAACACCAACCACTGCGCACGGAGGATGTCACTCTGGCTGCTGATGAAACATCTGCAAGCTAATTGCCAAGCGTGGTGAACATCGCTACAGCAATTAAGCATTCTTGTTCGTTTATGTGTTATATTGCGTACGTCATCACGTAACCACGCGAAATGCGCACGCCTTGCTTAAAGTAAACTTGAAGTTAGACCATATTTTGGACTCCTGTGTCTTCCTTCGAATTAGTTCTAATATTTTGAAGCTACGAAACATACCACGTTCAGATTAGATCATCAGTTGTTTGTGCATTTTAGCAACAGTCTATTTTGCATAATTCACTCTTTACAAATCATTGTGCATTTGAAGCAAACTAAAAGTTGTTAAGAAAGCCATGTGAAAAATAAAATTTCAGTTCCTTAGTGTTTAGGCACATTTCTGAGATTGATTAAATGGGCTATATTTAGACAGAACACAACACAGTCCATTTCTCCAACACTTTGCCGGCTCAAGCCACCTACATGATTATTATCCATTTTTCTCACCATAGAACAAATTAAATTGAAACATTTATTTTCAACATTTTTATGCAAATGTAAGCCAACAATGGTTTAATGTCTATAATGTTTCTTTTAAAGAATTATGACATGAATAATTGTATGGAAACAGTCCCGTTTACACCAGAGGCATTTTTCATTCAAATTGAATTAAAGGCTCAATAACTGACTCGATTTCACATTGCCATTTTGAGCCATACATTTTCAAATGTCGGGTATATTAAAAAAATAAATTATTTTAATGAATTCTGTCACTGGGATGAAAAGTGATGGTGCATGATATTTCTAAACAGCAGAAATCATACTACAAAACAACAAAACAATATGTAATGCTAACAACAGGAATTCTGCAGATGCTGGAAATTCAAGCAACACACATCAAAGTTGCTGGTGAACGCAGCAGGCCAGGCAGCATCTATAGGAAGAGGCGCAGTCGACGTTTCAGGCCGAGACCCTTCATCAGGACTAACTGAAGGAAGAGTGAGTAAGGGATTTGAAAATATGTAATGCTATACAGATTTTTGGCTTGGGGCACTTACCAGCAACATTTCAAAACAGAAACTTTATGCTTGTAACATATTTGGTCATCATCTGATGTAATTATTGGAATAAGTGAACCAAAGTGATAACTATTACCATTGTATGAACTGATGGAAAGTGTTGAATGGCCTATCATACATCCAGTCAAAGTGAGCTTTGCGGGTAAAAATCACAACCTCAGTGCAAGTGTTGCTCGGTGATTACTTAAGTTGGAATGGGAATTGGTTTATCCCTGTCATATGTACTGAGACACTATGGAAAGATTCTTTTGCATACTGTTCATACAGATCAGGTCATTACACCGTGAATTGAGGTAAAACAAGGTAGAACAATAACAATGCAGAATACAGAAGCTACAGAGAATGTGCAGAGCAGGTAAACAATAAGATGCAAATGATAGCGTAGTAGATTGTGAGGTCAAGATACAAATGATGTCAAATGATTGTATATACATTCTTAAGATTGTAATTAAATTATGCTATGTGAGACTAAGTTACTGATTTTAATATTACCAGAGCATAACATTGCACAACGGAAGAGTACTCACCTCCTATATTTTGTCCAACAGTTCAATTTATTGGATGGAAATTTATCAAGTCATAGAAAAGTAATGCAGAGAAATGGGCCCTTCGGCCCATCTTAGGAAGGCTGTACATCAGGATTTGTGATAGGTTAGAAATTTGAGCTGCCACAGAGATTTCTGAGCCAGCAAAATTGAAGACAAGCAGTAATTCCAGCAGCAAAGATAAAACAAAAGTGCTGGAATACTCAGCAACCCTGGGAGTGTCTGCGAAGAAAGAAACAGAATTCATATTTCAGGTAAATGACTTTCCTTCGAAGCTGATGAAGAGAGCTCACTGTCTTCAAACAATTTTCACAAATTCTATCTGAAATTACTATGATTGTACATTGCACATTTAGACGGAGACGTAACGTAAAGATTTTTACTCCTCACGTATATGAAGGACGTAAGTAATAAAATCAATTTAATTCAATTCAATTCAATTCATCATTTGCTTTTTAATTCAGATTCCCAGCATTAGCGGTACTTTTTAGTGCCTGTGGGTTTTTAAACATGTAAAAAAACAAAAAAACACAAAAGCAGGCGCAGAGGAAATAAAATAAAAAAAAATTAGGTGAGAACTATTTCCGATACTTTCCCATTAATCCTGCACTTACATAATATGAGTAAACATTTCAAAAAATATTCCATGCTTTTCTTTGCCATTGTAAATGAATGCTTGCCAGACTATTTTCTGAAATACAACTACACCTTTGAAACCAAAGCGATCAGTTGAAATTTCATTCTAATGGAAATCTGAAATCTGTTCTCAATAACAGACATGCTGATTGTTCGCTCGATAGGTTGACGAGCTATTGAATGTTTCCTTCCTGCTTGATAAAATTCTTATTATTCCATCATAACAATAGCATACTGCGATAGGAAACGCTGTCAAATTCACTGAGGAATGGCTTGCTTCGGTCATTGGTTGAGAAGAGGTTCTTTCTGTGATATGGCCTTGTCACTGCTGAAGTGAATCATTCCCATTTAGATACCTTGCTGTTTTTATCTGTAGCTACAATGGGATTGATCCTTAAGATTAACATAGCTATGGGGAGAAGGGTAATGAAGATAAGCTACTGAATGCTCCCAATGGCGTATGTCTCAAATAGCCTCTGACAACCAAGTCCAGCTCCTGGCCTTCACATGTGGTTTAGCTACTAAGCCCGGCGGAACTGTTTCTACTGACAGGAAAAGAGCCAAAGTCAGGTTACTGATGCTTTAAGGCTAGTTGTTTTGGGCAGATGGGGCTTGTCAGCCATGGTTGGCAGCTTATCTAGGAGAAAGAAAGCTCTGATTTCAAACCTCCACCACCTTGTGGATATACCCACTCATGGGGAAGTCTTCAGGAGCAAATCTCAAGTCTTCGGGATAAACACAAGCAATTCTGCAGGTACTGAAAATCCAAAGCAACACAAACAAAATGCTGGAGGAACTCAGCAGGCAGATGGTATCTATGGAAATAGATGCTGGTGAAGAAGGGTATCGGCCTGAAACATCAACTACTTATTCATTTCCAGTGACGCGCCTGATCTGATGGGTTTCTCAAGCATTTGTGTGTGTTACAATGGGATAAAGCTAGCTGCCCACTATGCTATGATAAAGAATAATTATGATGTATCAGCTGACAATTTGTGCGTCACAAAACCAACTTTGAAAAGTGCTGTGAAGTTTTTATTTTTCTGTTTTTATATTCAAGTGAATTGTTTATATTTTATTTTCTTACATAGTTTAAAGTTATTGAGCAATTATCTCTCTGTACATAGCTTGCAACAACTCTGCAAATTAAGCTGTCAATATATATATTCAAAATTTCCAGTTACATTGTAGTGATATACTTTAATAACATACTTCAAACATTCTTCAAAAAAATACCTTTATTGAAGTACGTTTATTAAGGGTACCCTCCTTCTGGGCCAAACCCTCTCCTCATTGCTGCCATCAAGCAGGAGAGACAGGAGCCTAGAGACCTTCATCTCAAGGTTCAACAACAGCTTCTTTTCCACTGCCATCAGGAACCTGAACTGACCTGAAAAAACATCATTCACTACCTCAGACTATATTCCTTTTTCCTCTCTCTCACTAACGTAATTATGTTTATTTTCTTTATTTTGTTGTGCAACCAATGTAAAATTTATGTTAATTTAAATTTCTGTTAATTAATGTTTTTAATATACTGTGCTGCTGGCTGCAAAAAGCTAATTTTCATGGCATTTATACTCTGGTTACGTATACCTATGACAAAACCTTAAACCTGACTTGAACTTAATAGAATTATTACTTCTACTTACAAGAAATATCACTGTCAGCCCTACTTCTCAAAAGTAACAAGCAAATTAGCTATTTTACAATAAGCATCTCACTTCTTCCTCCGCCTGAGAGAAACGGCTAAAACAAGAGCTGATCGCCTGCCAACTGTGTAATTTCTGCCCAGCTACTTGCCTCCTCACCCTCTTCGTTCCGTTCCTTCATTTGGTCCAGGGAGCAGTTTACTTAATAGAGCATTGCTCCCAGCATATTGGAGCCACGGACCAGCATGAAAACAACTTTAGACATAGCTGGGTGGCTCCACTGATGGAATAGCTTTGACTGCTGGTGATAACTCAACTGTCAGTACCCTTCTCTGGAGCAGTTAGTTTTTCCTCTTTCCCATCCTGAATTTTCCATTAGGATCAGAACCTGAATCAGGTTTATTAACGCTGATGCATGTTGTAAAATTTGTTGCCTTGTAGCGGCAGTACAGTACACCTTGTCGTGGTGGGAAAGGCTTGTGAGCTCCTGAGATCCCAAGAGCGAGATCACCTGGAGCTCAGCTCCTGGTAGGGTCTCACATGTTGGTAAGGTCAAAGGGCAGATTCCAGGCAAAAAGCAACCCAGCCAAGATCTCAGTGGTAGAGTTAGTGGAAGATGATGACACATCACAATCACAATGAAGTGGAGGAAGAATGCAGCAATGGAGGGTCCCCAGTCACCTTGCATTCCACGCCACTGCCCCTGGCCCCAAACTATCAAAGACTATGTGGTGTCTGCCCATGCGTCATCCTCCTCACATTAAACAAAGTCATGCACAGGCGTCCTCCATTAAGGGAATAGTCCCTTAGGAGAACATCATACCGGGCTCGAGTAATCTCCGTGCTACTACAGTACAAGACAAAAAAATTACTCTGAGTTATAATAAAAGTGCTGGAAAAAGGCCAGAGGAAGGGGCTATGGAGCATCCAGGTCAGGACCACTAGACTCTAAAACAGTTACTTCCCTCAAGCTGTCAGGCTGATCAATCTCCACCTATTAACCCACCCCACCACTCCCCACTACCACAACATACACACCATCTAGTGTCCCTTGATGGACATACAATCAGGCAATGCATACAGCGGTTACTTGTACATTGTGTTCAGTGGGATTGCTTTTATGTTTATATTTGTTGTGTTTTTATAGAGTATTGCGTATTGCGTTTTTTATGCTGCATCAGATCTGGAAACCATCATTTTATTCTCCATTTACCCTTGTGTAGTGAAAACTGACAATAAACAATCTCGAATCTTGAACAAATCAATAAGTAGTGCAAGAGAAGAATAATGAGATAGTACTCATAGATTCATGGATAGTTCAGAAACCAGCTGGCAGAGGGGACTAAGCTGTTAATGCTGAATGTAGGTCTTCAGTTTCCTGTAATTCCTACTTGACAGAAGTTAAGTGGCAAATCTATCCAACGAGCTCACTCTTTACAACATTAACAGTTGAGTTTTGAGCTTTCAGCTCTCTCCTGTACTACCAAACTGCCAGGCTTGAGGTACTGTCATTAAAAATCCTTCCTGTTTCAGTGCTTTTAATCAGTGCGTCACTGGACAGCATGGGAATAATTGATTGTAAGTATGGTATTAGCATAAATAACATAAAATTCAAAAGCAAAATGTTAAAGATTTTGGAAGTTGTAATAAGAGGCCATTCAACTGAAACACTACTTTTTCTCAGATGTTGCTAACCTGCCAACTATTTTCAGCATTTGCAACTTAACATGAAAACAGACATAAAATCTAAGAGCAGGACTGCCCACTTGCACATTAAAGCCCACCCCACCATTTAATGAGAACAGATTGGCTTTATTTGTAACCACAAATCCAATAGGTCTGAATTTCTCTTAGGTCCAAAATTTTGAATATATTTTCTGACATATTCTTGTGTTATACGCATCAATACATTCATACAAGATCACTTTGGTATCTTTTTAAAAATAAGGTAGTTACTTTAGGATGTTAAGTAAGACAGAAAGGCTCTTGAAGAACAGTGGTAAGGCAGCCACTATGGAGGGAAAAAATGGACAATTGACTTTTTGGGTCAAGATGATGATTTCTGATGACAGAGTTGCTGCCCTCACACCACCGGGTTCAGGAACAGTTATTACCCCTCAACCATCTGGCTCTTGTACCAAACTTCACTCGCCCCAGCACTGAACTGTTCCCATAACCTATGAGCTCACTTTTAAGGACTGTCCATCTCATGTTCTTGATATTTATTTTATTCATCTATTTATTTATATATTTGTTTATTTATTATTTTATTTTGTGTTTGCACAGCATATTGTGTTTTTGCACTCTGGTTGTTTGTCTTGTTGGAGGCAATCTTTCATTGATTGTATTATGTTTCCAGTACACATTGGATTTAGTGTGTATGTCCACAAGAAAACAAATCTCTGTGTTGTATATGGTGGTATATGCAGCACCGTGTAAAAATCTTAGGCACATCTATATAGCTGGTATTTTGGACAGTACCGTAGTAATTTTATGTATTGCTCTGTACTGCTGCGGCAAAATCAACCAAATTTCATGACAGATTTGGAAGGGCCCAAATCCTCGGCTTTGCCTGTTGCTGGCGGCCGGGGCTGGGGTCGAATCGCTTGGCAGAGATGGTGCTCGGTGCTTGGTGTCGGAGGGCTGGTCAGAGGCTCGAAGTTTTCGGACGGACTCAGAGTCGGACTGTGGTCAGGTGCTCCCAGGATGCTGCATTGGCAAGATTGTGGCGCTGGAAGCTGATGGCAGGAAGAGTTTTCTTCCTCTACCGTCTGCGTGAAATGTTGGGACTTTTGAGAGACTTTGAGACTTTTTTTTATCGTGCCCATGGTCTGTTCTTCATCAAATTACAGTATTGCTTGCACTGTTGTAACTATACGTTATAATTATGTGTTTTTTGTCAGTTTTAGTCTTGGTCTGTCTTGTGTTTCTGTGATATCACCACTGGAGGAACATTGTATCATTTCTTAATGCACGCATTACTAAATGACAATAAAAGAGGACTGCGTGTCCTCATAATCTAATCTAATCTAATAATCTAATATGTGTGTGTTGATCAACCTGATTCTGATATGGGTCTCTATTGTGGACCAAGAGAGGGAAGGGGACAGGGAGAGGGGAATCATGATCGGGAAAAGGGGAAAGGAGAGGGGAGGGAGTGGGAAGCATCAGAGAGACATTCTCTGATGATCAATAAGCCAATTGTTTGGAATCAAATGACCTTGCCTGGTGTCTCAGTGCTGGGTGTGTCTGCACCTGCGCCACTCCCCACCCCTGGTACTCTTTCTCTGCCACTTGTCCCACACCCTTCCTGCAGAGCTCCACCCTCACCATTCCCAATATTCTTTGCTTCCACCACATTTACAAATTTTCACACTGCTCTACATTAACAAATGCAGTACTGTGCAAGAGTCTTAGGCACCCTAGCTATAGATACAAGGGGTGATTGATAAGTTTGTGGCCTAAGGCAGACGGAGATGAGTTATTAACTTCAAACTTTCTGCATTATCACTGAAAGAGTTGAACTGTACGTGCATGTAACGAGAGCATCTTGGACCTCCAGGTGGTCCACAGCAGGGGTGATTGATAAGTTCGTGGCTTAAGGTAGAAGGAGATCAGTTATACAGCTCTCGTTACATGCTCTCGTTATCTCCGTCTACCTTAGGCCGCAAACTTATCAATCACCCCTGCTGTGCACCACTTCTGGAGGTCCAAGACACCGACTTCAACAAAGGAGGGATCCGTATGCTCTACGGCTGCTGGACTAAGTGTGTAAATGTAGGAAAAACAAATGTGCTAGGTTTTCTAAAATTGACTCCTTCTACCTTAGGCCACGAACTTATCAATCACCCCTGGTATGTGCCTAAGACTTGTGCACGGACCTGTATATATTTTGATAATAATTTTACTTTGAACTTCAAACTTTGGCCTGCTGAGTTCCTCCAGCACTCACACTCAATGATTGAGGAGCAAATTTTTCTCCTTTGCCATATCTGATTTCTGGATGTTTCATGAACCCGTGAACTTCTTTGCTATTGATTTTTTTGTACAACATTTATTTTACAATCATAGAGCATCACAGTACAGAAAGGACCCTTCAGCCCATCGAGTCTGTGCTGAACTGTTATTCTGCCTAGTCCCATCGACCCAGACCTGGACCATAGCCCTCCATCCCCTCTCAACCATGTATTTCTCTAAATCTAAATTCTCTTCAATATTTCAATTGAACCCACATCTACCACGTCCACAGGCAGTTCATTCCACACTTGCACCACGCTCTGAATGATGAAGTTCTCTCTAAAGTTTCTATTAAATATTTCACCTTTCGCACTTAATGACCTGTATCACCCAAACTCAGTGGAAAAATCCTGCTGCGTTTACCCTGTCCATGTCTTTCATAATTGTGTAAACCTCTGTCAAATCTCCCCTCATTCTACTATGCTCCAGGGAATAAAATCCTAACCTATTCAATCTTTCCCTGTATCTCAGGTCCTCAAGTCCCAGCAATATACTTGCACATTTTCTCTGTACTCTTTCAATATTATTGATACCTTTCCTGTAGGTAGGTGAACAGAACTGTAAAAATACTCCAAATTTGATCTCACAAATGTCTTATACAATTTCAACATAAGATCCCAACTCCCGTACTCAAAACTTTAAATTATGATTTTTGAATTATAAATTTTGTAATTTATAATTTTTAAGTCCTTTCATTGTATTGCTGCCACAAAATGATAAATTTCAGGACGTATAAGTTAGTCATAATAAACCTCACTCTGATTCTGATCCAGATTTCCTGTGTCAGAAGTCCCCTCTGTCTCCCCTCTGCTTTAGGATGTTTATGCTTTTTCACTGCCCCACCAGGAATGAGAGCTGATGTGAACAGCAACTCAAAGGAATTTCAAATGCATATGCCGAGTTCTTTGGTTACTAGAATTACACGATATCAGGCTCCAAGCAGATGTGACAGTCTGCAAAGTTTTCTCTATTATTGCAGTAGTATGCAATATTGGTGCAGACAGTATTGCACGGAGATATGCACTCCTGCAGTTACCTTCAGCTGCACAGGACCTGCACATTTGACAGCAACATAGTGGTAGACACAAAATAATCTGCAGATACTGGGGTCAAAGCAACACTCACAACACGCTGGAGGAACTCAGCAGGTCGGGCAGCATCCGTGGAAACGATGAGTCGACGTTTCGGGCTGGAACCCTTCCTCAGGACTGAAAAGGGAAGGGGCAGAGGCCCTATAAAGAAGGTGGAGGGAGGGTGGGAAGGAGAGTGCTGGTAGGTGCCAGGTGAAAAACCAGTAAGGGGGACGATAAAGGGGTGGGGGAGGGGAAGCAGGATGGTGATAGGCAGGAAAGGTGAAGAAGGAATAGGGGAAAGCACAATGGGTAGTAGAAGGAGGTCACCTCCCTCATGGTTCCGCCTCTTTCTACTATCCACTGTGCTTTCCCCACCTTCCTTACAGGGCCTCTGTCCCTTCCCTCTTCAGTCCTGACGAAGGGTTCCGGCCCGAAATGTTAACTGTTCGTTTCCACGGATGCTGCCCGACCTGCTGAGTTCCTCCAGCGTGTTGTGAGTGTAACATAATGGTAGATCTTTCGGAACAACTTTACACTCAGCGAGTATGTGCTTGTGGTCTTCTGCTGCTGTAGCCCAACCACTTCACAGTTCAATATGCGATGCGCTCAGAGATGCTCTTCTGCACACCACTGATGTAACGTGGTTATTTGAGTTACTGTCATTTTCCTGTCAGCTTGAACCAGTCTGGCCATTCCTCTCTGACCTCTCTCATTAACAAGATATTTTTGCCCACAGAGCTATCGCTCACTGGATGCGTTTTGCCTTTTTTGCACCATTCCCAGTAAACTCTAGATTGTTGTGTGTGTAACTCCCAGCAGATCAGCACTTTCTGAGATCCTCAAACCACCCCATCTGGCACCAAAATCATTCCATGGTCAAAGTCACTTAGTTCCCATATTTTCCAAATTCTGATGAGTGGTCTGAAAAACAACTGAACCTCTTGACCATGTCTGCATGCTTTTATGCATTGCGTTGCTACCATATGATTGGCTGATTAGATATTTGCATTAATGGGCAGGTGTGCAGGTATGCCTAAAAAAGTGACCAATGAGTGTACCTGGCATGGGGAAAACCTAATGCTGCTCTACCCTATGTACAGCATACCTTGCAAATTTGCAAACTGAATCTGCGGAATATACTTAAAAACATTATATTAAAGACAGTTATTGAACCATCGATCACAAGCTTGCCTCCCATATCCAGATACCCATATAGAAACTTTAAATTTTTGTCAATTGCATGCACAATGAATTAATTCAATAATTGTCTTTGAATGTTACCTTAGCTGGCACAATGACGGTAGAAACCTTTGCCTCTAATAGCATATAGAACTTTGGATCTAGTTCTAGTTCTTAGAGGATCAGTGCCATTTAGTTGTGGAGGTCTATAATAAGACACATGGGGAAAATGGGGGCCATCTGAAGACAAGCAGAAAAGCAATTCAGCAAACAGATTACCCCCAAGTTCAATATTTCTGGCTTTTCATCATATACACTATATTGATACATTAAAGTAATCAGGTAGACTTGTTAATTCACGTTGTGGACAACTTATTGTGTTTTGTTTGCAAGTGTTTACTTTCCTTGGAAGTTGTTTCTTTTCTTTTGCAGTTTTAAACATCTTCATGCCACAATCTTCCTCTTTCTCATTTAATCAATACATTTGTAATTATTTCACCTCTGAACTATCTTCTTTTGATCCTTCTAAACTTCATTTATAAAATCCTCTTTGAGTTCTGGTATCACATCATTTTTATTTATTTAGTTAAACATGCAATGTGGAACAGGCCTATTCGGTCCAGGAACCCACCGATTTAACCTGAGCCTAAACCTCAGGGCAAACTACAATGACCAATTAACCTACTAACCAGTACATCTTTGGACTGTGTGAGGAAACCGAAGCGCCCAGAGGGAATCCATGCACACATGAGAAAGACTTACAAACTTTCTTACAGAGGATGGCGGAACTGAACTCTGAACTTTGACTCCCTGAGCTATAATAGCATTATGCTAATCACTTCGCTACCGTGGCGCCACATGAAGGATTAAGGAGCATTCTTTTCTTCTAATTCCTCCTCCTGATCTCCATTTGCCTCCCTCCCACCTTTGGCCCACCTTGTCCATGCCACCTGATCTTCTGCCTGGTCCCATCATCCAGCAGCTGGACCATATCCCTCCAGACCCCTCTCATCCATGTACCTATCCAAACTCCTATTAAATGTTACAACTGAACCTGCATCTACCACTTCTGCTGGCAGCTCTTTCTACACTTGCACCTCCCTCTGAATGAAGAAGTTTTCACTCAGATTCCCCTCGAGTATTCCATCTTTCACCTAAAATTATGATTCTAGTTCTAGTCTCACCCAACCGCAGGGGACAAAGCCTACATGTATTCACTCTACCTGTACCTTTCGTAATTTTATATCAGCATGCGTCATGACATATGATGTGGGCAATCAGGGTTCCCATGAAAGTTCTTCGCAATTTCTTCTGCAGAAGTTGTTTGCCTTGCCTTCTTCTGGGCAGTGTCTTTACAAGACAGGTTACTCCAGCTGCTATCAATATGCTTCAGAGATTGTCTGCCTGGCATCAGTGGTCACATAATCAGGACTTGTGATATGCATCAGGTGCTCATATGACCATCCACCACCTGCTCCCATGGCTTCACATGACTCAGATCAGGGTGGTGAGGTGGGGGGGAGGAGGGGGCTCAACAGGTGTTGCACCTTGCCAAGGGGTGACCTGAAGGATGGAGTGCCCTACATCTCCTTTGGTAGTGATGTATCTCCACCCCACCACCCAGATTTACCTCCCTAAAATGATGTCTTACCTTGTCATCCAATTTTCTTCCAAAGAAAACATTTGTCTGAAGTAACTTATGCCAGAAATTTTTAACTTCATTTTATTCAGTTTCAAATTTAATTTTGAAGATACCAGAGAGTGAATAAGACATTGTTGTAAATTGCTCCATTTAGGAGTGCAGCTACATAAGATTTCATTTGAGATAGATATCTAATATCTCTCTGCGTTAAAATAGTGAATAATAGAGTTTCATTGGAATATTTTAAGCATTTGATGCATTGAAATTATACTCACTTATACATATTCAGCATATAGAAGTAGTTTGGGGCTTGTTAAATCAAAATAGTAATCATTTCTAAGTTGCTCAGTAACCTGTGGAAAACTGACCTGGATATTTCAGTGCACACTTCAACCTAATGTGTCTGATGTTTGTCCCACTTCAGCTGTGCACTCAATGACATCTCTGGGACACTACCACTAATGAGTTTTTTGATCCCTGATTATTAACAACAAAAAATAACTGGAACAGATTTCGCAATGTTCTGCAATTAAAAGGATCAAGATCAACGAGGGGTGACCTTATTGAAAAGCCTCAATAGAGTGGACGTGGAGAGGATGATTCCTATGGTGGGAGAGTCTACGACCAGAGGACACAGCCTCAGAATAGAGGGGTATCCTTTTGGAACGGAGTTGAGGAGGAATTTCTTTAGCCAGAGAGTGGTGAATCTGTGGAATTTGTTGCTACAGGTGGCTCTGGAGGCCAAGTCATTGGGTATATTTAAGACACAGTTTGATAGGTTCTTGATTAGTCATGGCATGAACGGATCTGGAAGAAGGCAGCAGACTGGGGCTGAGAAGGAAAGTGGATCAGCCAATATGAAATGGCGGAGTTGACTTGATGAGCCAAATGGCCTAATTCTGCTCCTCTATCTTACGGTCTTATGGTCTTGTGCTAAGCATCTCCTAGTCTTGCGTGAAGCTTTTCAGTGACAAGATGATTAACTAGAATTCCATTCACTGTTAGCAGACCCACAGCCAACAGCACACAGTGGCTTGGAGAACGCTTATCGATCAGGCCATTCTGAGGGAATGCATTAGCACAAGAGATCTTCTGTTCCTCTACACCACCGTCTTTTCCCTCATCTCCACAGTACTGTGGCTACTATGGGGAGAAACCTTTAAACTCCAACACATTAAAATTATAGTACCATCAGTTTATACAGCATGGAAGCATAACCTTCAGCCAAGATTGTTCATGTCGACTATGATGTCTAACCATCCCATTTGCCTGCCTTTGGTTCATTTTTCCCTAAATCTTTCCTATCCATGTAACTGTCTACATGCATTCAAACATTGTAATTGTACCCACTCCACATCTTCCTCTGGCACCTTATTTCATGCGCTCACCACCCTCTGTGTGAAAAACTTTCCAAACAGGTCCCTCTTAAATCTTTCCCTTCTCACCTTAAACCTATATGCTCTGATTTTGGACTCCCCTATCCTGAGAAAAAGACTGTGACCTTTCACCTTATCATCTTAGCCCCTCATGATTTCAGCATAGCAATGAGATAACAATTGCAATTTGTTCAGAGAAATGGGAAATGCAAAGGTCCACTTTCAGAGCATGCACCCTAAGATTGCTTTTCCTGTATTTTTGTCCAATTTCAGAACCATGCACTTGACAAGGGTGAGCTCCACTCTGCAGGCATAGATGTGATTGTACCACTTTGTAATATTGCTGGTTATGATTTACTTGTCTTTTAATAGTTCTATGCTGTGTTGACTCTAGGTTAATTAAAAGTCATTGAAGCATCCATGGTCATGCAGTATTGTAACGCGGTGGTTAGCACAAGTTTTTACAGTGCCAGCTGTAAGATTGGGTTTCTGCCTGTGACTGCGTGGGTTTCCTTCAGGCTCCGTTTTCCTGCCACATTCCAAGTACAAACATGCAAGTTAGGGCTAGTGAATTGTGGGCATGCTCTGTTGGCGCCAGAAGCATGGTTCTTGATTAGTAAGGGTATCAAAGGTTACAGTGAGAGGGCAGAAAAATGGGTTTGAGGGGGATAATAAATCAGCCATGATGGAACGATGGAGCAGACTCGATGGGCCGAATTGCCTAATTCTGCTCCTACTGCCTTGCGGTCTTAATAGTTTTATGGGCTGCCCCCAGCACAATCCTTCCTGCCTGACTTGATTTGGCCCCAAATTACATACTTCATTGTAGTTTTGGTGTAGGTGTGACAAATAATGCTAATCTTGAAATCTTCATCCCTCTTTGATTTTATAAATACAAAATGCTTCACAGTACCCATGTTCAATTCCCGCTGCTGTCCGTAAGGAGTTTGTATTTCCTCTGGGTTTCCTCTGAGTGCTCTGATTTCCTCCCACAGTCCAAAGACATACCAGTTGGTCATTGTAAATTGTCCGGAGATTAGGCTAAGGTTAACTCAGGTGCTGCTGGGTGGTGAGGCTCAAGGAGCTGAAAGAGCCTATTCCATGCAGTATGTCAATAAATAAACACACGCTGGCTCATACCCAATGAGTTTATAAGTCATGCCCTATCAGGAACTGAATCTTAATAACAAAATATCAGAAAATACTGGAATTGCAAATAGTGGAATAGTGGAATTGTGCTGAATTGTTCAGCAAACATCTGCTAAAGCAGAATCTGGTTACGGTACACTCTTTTGAGGACTTACATTACAATAGAAGAGAATAATAATAGATGTGCATGCATTTTGCAAGGCTAAAAGATTGAAAGGACTGTAATCACTGCAAGGGCGGCTAATGTGAAAAATGTAGATTAGTGTAAAATTCTGTAGATGCTGGAAATCTGTGATGGTAAGGCAAAAATGAATGCCCTTACCACATGACCTGATGCCAGCCCTGCCAGCCCCATTGTTTTTGTTTGCACTTTTGTCTTAACCAAGCTGAGTGGAAGTAAAACTGAAAAGGATGCGTAAGGGGGTTTCGTCTTTTATGTTACTGCGTAGGCTAATTAAAATGGCTTCTTTGTTATGTTATACTTGGGAATGCTTCTTTGTTATGTTAAACGCTGAGAAAGTTCTTGCGGTAGTAGTTTGTTTTGGGTTAGACTGTGATAAGAAGATGTTACGAACCAATTGGGATAGTTGTTATATTTTTGGTGTGTCTGAAGATATTGCATGCACGGGGTTTTGGGGCAGAAGGCAGGAGAGAGAGACAGAGGATGGACCAGGTGCTGTGAGTCTGTTAACAGGGTCAGGCCCTGAGCGGGGTGTTCGGTGAGGAGAGGAGACAGAGACGGATTCGTGGGGAGCGTCTGGTCGACCACCATTGTTGGTCCCAGGCAGCCAATCAAGGTGGTCCGAGGGGTCGCAGAGTGAAGAAGAAGGGTCCTGAGCTCCAACTGTTTGTGCACGAAGAGATTGAACTTTGATAAGTGTGGTGCCTTTTATTTTCCTTTTATATTTTATCTCTATTAATTATATAGTTCCAGTAATATCTATAAACTGTAAATCATTCAATCGTATCTGGTGTATTGTCTGTTATTTGGGCGGGATGGGGCACATCACACAGCATCCACACAAACTAATTACCCAGTTTGGCGGGGCCGAGGGCTGTTTCCCTAGACGACAGCGAGCCGAGCGACCCTGAGGCTGGCCGGGGGGCTACAGATGTAAAAAATCCTCCGTGGGGCATGAAAAGATTGATATGGTGAGAATGGTGAAAACCTTTGGGAGAGGCATACACCTACAATGTGAGAGAACAGGCAAAAAGTAGATCAAAGGCAAAGAAAACCATACATGCAATGGGTCACTGATCCCTCTTAATCCTCACCTACCAGCATGGTTTCAGGAATGGTCTCCAAACCTCTATTAAGATTAGCTTTATTTCAAAGTTCAGAGTTCTAAGTAAATTTATTACGGAAGCACTCATTTTGTCACATATACATCGAAACTTACAGTGAAATGTATTGCTTGCACCCGAGATAAGCTGGGCAGCTTGCATGTGTCGCCATGTTCCCGGAACCAACGTAGTGTGCCCATAACTTGCTAACTCTAACTAGTGCAATTTTGGATATGTGAGAGGAAACTGAAGCATCCGGAGGAAACACACACGGTCACAGGGAAACGTACAAACTCCTTACAGACATTGATGGGAATTGAACCCCAATTTTACAGTTTGTGTTGCAATGCCATTGTGCTGATAGCTGCCTCAGTGTAGAGGTTGTCTCCATGCCATGAAACTCTTCAGCCTTAGCTGCTGCAAAGGAAGTGAATGATACGGCAATGATCTGATGTTCAAAAATTAACCTTCAGGCTCAGGGAATGCACAGGGAATCAGAGCACAAGCAGGAAACCCATGTTACAGGGAGAATGTGTAAGCTCCTTACAGATGGCACTGGAATCGAACTCCAAACTCCAGAACTCCAGAATGCCCAGAGCTGTAATTGCATTGTGCTAACCGCTATGCTACTGTGGCATTTGCATAGCAAAGTCCATCGCCTGGGAATATCTGCCTATTTGTGGGTGTTCTGTCAAGAATGAGATTTGAATTCAGGTTCCATAGTTTGAAGCTCAATATTAATTCACAACACACAATAGGATCATTTGTATTAAGGTCACAGAAAGTAAACAATGGAAAGAGACTAAATTTGCAAGCATCGTTCCATGAACATGAAAAATATATAACCTTGCAAAGGTATGACTTCAGCGTGGAAATGAATTCTGAGGAAATGCATAGAAGCAAAATGGATGCTCACTGTAAGAGGAGAGGCCGTAGAAAACTTGAGGACACAGGCTGACTTTAAGAAGATTTACAAAGGAGGAGAGAAGATTTAGGGGCACAAGTCTTTAGTCATGGAATTAGTCCTTAGGGCTAATGGTAACCATTGGAATTGGGGTCGTGTTTCCGAGGGCAGAATCAGATAAACACCCAGACCATAGAGGATTTCAGGCTAGGGAAGGTTACAACAATTGGAACCCAACTAAGAATGAGAATTTGAAATTTGAAGCTTTGGAAGACTGGCAGCAAGAAGCGCAAACAGAGTCAATGAGGGGGATAAAGGGTCTCAGCAGAAATGTCGACCGTTTATTCACCTCCATTGATGCTGCCTAACCTGCTGAGTTGCTCCAGCTCTTTGTGTGCGTTGATCCGGATTTCCAGCATCTGCAGAATCTCTTGTGTTTATCAGTTAAGGGGAGGCCAGTTTTCTTTGTAGAATGGGCAGTAATTCTTTTGCAGAACAGTTGTGGTACCAAGCTGTGATACATCAGCATAGAATGCTTTTGTTGTTTGTTGCGTCCTGTGTTGTTCTGCCGAGTATGCTGTGTTGGCGCCAGAATGTGCGGTGACACTTGCGGGCTGTTCCCAATGCACCCTCGGTTGTCTTGGTTGTTAACGCAAACGACGCATTAAACTGTGTGCTTCAATGAACACGCGATAAATAAACTTGAATCTTGAATGTTCTCTGCGGCGCGTCAATGGGGACTTGCTACATTACCTTCGGGACTGTGGAGAAATGATGTGAAAGGTAGTTTCAAAGTATTGTTCCCCAGGGGAAGATGTCAGTGCACATTAAAAACCCAATGGAAGCAGGAGCTGTTCGGAAGACCCAAGCAGAAACGCATCAAAGGGATACCCTTACAGACCACAGCCTCCACGTTTTCGTCAGTCATTCCGTTCCAATTAGTGATTTTTAAGTTATACGTAGAACCAAATTTTGCAACATTTTAAATGATAAACTCACGCACTCGATCTGGATTTCACGGGGAATTCCACATTTTATCCAGATTAAAGGGCCGATTATACTCCCCAATTGGAAATTCAGGAGGGGCTTGAAGTAACCAGGGTTTGAGTTCCACAAAGCGTTTGAAACAAGACTGCAAGAAGTAATGTGAGAGTCATTCTTATTTCTATGCTCTCAGGAAAGGTAACGGAAGGATTTCTGAAAGTGTTGAAACATAAATTGATAATTAAACTAATTCGGTTTACAACCGGCACCTTAACCTGTCCAATTCACCCACAGACTGGTAGGGATCCGGGGGGAAATAAGTTTAGTACAAAGTAATGGAATGGGGGTAGCATGCATTTTACAGCATAAAGAAGGATGGAATCTACCCCAGAATGAGCATCCAGTCGCGTTGCACGTCCCCCAGCCCAGGTTGTGAGTGCCCTCCTCTGATCTCATAGTATGATCGCTAATGCATACTAAACAGATAATCTACGTGACGCTCCAAAGTGCACTGGTAATGATCAGCGTGTTGTGGGTTTGCAGATGGGGAGGCGGATTATTCCTTCCCTCCCGCTACCTCTCTGACACTGGAAGATGCCCTCGCCTTCCCGACCCGGCGCCACTCTAAAAGCCACGACTGAGCAAAGCCTCACGCTGCCGGGCTCTTGGTCGCTCACGCGGAAGGTGTGAACTGAACTGAACCCCGTCCCGGGGCGGAATGATGTGCCCTTCACCACAAACGGGGGAAATGGACCGGCACTGGGATAGAAATCGGTCGGAGAGAGACAAGATTCGCCAGATCCTTGCAGGATCAGTGTGAGACCCGACTCATAAACGGGGCAGTTGGCGCCAGCAGACGGACTAAGGTAAGAGGAGAGCCGGGGGCTTATAAATTGGACGAGAGACCGCTGGAGCTGCCCAAGAAAAGGTAAGGGTTGTAAATGTGAATGTTTAAGGCAATATAAAACAAAAGTTTTATATTTCCATCAAACGTCCATATTGCTGCAATTGTAGAGGAGAATCCTCGGGAACGAAAGAGTCTTCAGAAAGACTTGCATGTTTAATAACCCAGTTCACTTCGCCCTTACAGGTAGTCCTCAAACTCTTTATACCAACGAAGTTCTGCATTCAGGAGGGACCGCGGCATAGCAAGATCCCATTAGTGATTAGATATTGATCTAGGGAACGGTAGTCTTGACTCTTTAGTAGGCTGATGTATGGGAAGGGGGCTCTGACGCTTACCCTAAGGAGCAGCGAACCCTCCGACGGCGTACCACTCCACAAAGCACTGCATTGGGAAGGGAGACACAAGAGACGGAACCGCCGACCGCTGGAACAACACACAAAAATGCTGGAGGAATTCGGCGGGTCTGTGAAAGGAAATGGACAACAGGTGCTTCGGATCGAGACCCACAGCCTGGTCCGTACATTTCGTGCTGCCCGAGTCGCTGAGTTCCTCCAGCCTCCCGTGCGTTTCTGCACAATGTCCGCTTTTTATTTTGTGCGCAAGCCCCTGGAAGGAGCATTCGTACTCTGCAAGCCGACTTGAAGGCGATGTCGTCACCAACCTGAAATGGTACGGAAACGCCGATGCCCACAGGAGGAAAAGCCTACAAAAAAAAAAGTGGTGGATATAGCCCAGTGCTTCACAGGAAAAAGCCCTCCCCACCAATAGGCACATCTACAAGGAGCACTGCCAAAAGAAAGCAGCATCCATCATCAAGGACCCCCACCACCCAGGCCATGCTCTCTTCTCGCTGCCGCCATCGGGAAGGGGGTACAGAAACCTCAGGACCCTCGCAACTGGTTCAGGAACAGTTATTACCCTTCAACGATCAACAACCAGAAGGGATAACTTCACTCACTCCGACACTGAACTGAGACTCAGTTTCAATAACTCTACAACTCATGTTATTTATTTATCATGATTATTTTCTGTATTTGCACAGATTGTCTTCTTTTGCACATCGGTCAGTCTTCCTGTGTAGTTTTGTTTAACTGATTCTATTGTATTACTTTATTCTACTGGAAATGCCTGCAAGAAAATGAATCTCTGTTCAGTGTGACAACATATGCGTATAATTGATGATAAACTTTGAACCATGAACCGTGCCACGGTTGGCACCGAAGAGCGAAAGATGTCAGAAATATATTAAAATATACATCCGGGCATCAAATCAAGAGATAAAGTCGGATCACCCATCCCCCCGCCGGCTGATACTGGGATCAAACCTTCATTTATAATGTGGCTTCAGAGATTCAATGTCATCCTCCCTTCTGATGGGATAACCGGATAGCAGTGGATTTAAAACGGCTTTCCTCCGGGAGGGTTTTACACTAATCCCCAATACACGTGTAACTCCACAAACTTAATCCGGGGAGATGTTCCTAATCAGGTTTGTGATATTATCTGGTGCCTTCTCTGTGACCATGGGTCAAATTGGCCTTTTTTTTTGCTTTACTAAGAAGTTACAGACTTTCAGAAATGAAGAATTCCCTAAAGAGCAATACTGCACGGAAACACGCCCTTCGGCCCGACTGTTCCGTGCTGACCAAGTTGCTTACCGGAGCTAGTCCCATTTGTCTGCTTTTGGCCATTGCCGCTCTAAACCTTTTTCCTATCCACCTTCGAGGGCCGGTGAGGAGATCAACAGTTGCGACAAGTCAACCAAATATTTTTTTGGGGTGATTTCTGTGTGATTTTAATCGTGGTCAATAGATTTCGTTGTAATGTATTCACGGGGAAGAAGACCAGAAATTGTAGCTTTCATTTGTCTATTTGTATCGCCATGGTTACCCGTCCAGTAACCATGGCGAGGGAGCTCTGCTCTGTGATATCTGGGCATTAGTAGAGGGCAGGTTTTACCTCAAACCTCGCATTTCCTGTCTGAGGCAGCTGTACCTCGGTCTATTTACCTGTCCCAGTCCGCGCGTTTCAGCCCGCCACTTCACAAGGAGGGGAATTATAGTTAAATGTTTCTTTGAACCATATAGCCATCATGTTTGCATCCCTTGAAACATTAGTCTTCACCTCCTGGCAAGTTCCTGGAGAATTTCGAAGAGTTTCTTCCGATGCTTCTGGAAGGATTCGGCGCTGTTTTGGCGAACACCTTGTCTTTTATTGTATGCAGTTACAAAAGGAGCGAACGTTCCTGGGCGATCTTAGATTGAGAGTATCAACTCTAAAACGATCCAAGATGTGTGCAGCGATGCTACCGACCTTTCGCCAGTTCAGTATTAGAACTCCACACTAGTGTAGTAGAGGAAACTTTTTACAACATGTCGCGCCTCACAATTAAATAAAAACGCTGGGAGTCGAGGAGGGTAGTGGCGGTAGGCGGGGAAGGAAAATAACTATAATTCTAATCTCGTTCTGCCGCAAATGCCCCCTTTCCCCGGTAAAACGGAGGCCTTTCCCCCATCACCCTCTCAGGCAGCGAGTTCCAGATCCTCAGAACACTTTGGGCGAAACAAGCTCCAGCCAGAGTTCCTCTAATTCTTATTGTCTTAAATTTATTAGTGTCTTCTCTATGGGAATAAAACAATCCTATTTAGCCTCATGGTAAATGCTATTTTAATTTTTTAAATGTGCTGCTAACATGTTAAATAATAAAAAAAGGTTCTTCACTTAATATTGTTATGTTTTCAATATTTTCTCTTATTTTTATAAAGTGCAAAATTTTTAATAATTTAGAGGAAAAAATCACACTGATTTTCAATTTCACCCAAAGGTAAGGAGGCATGGGATGCAGAAAAACTTGGCTGTATAGATTTAGAATCGGCTTCCCCACAGAAGGTAGAGGGTGGTAGTCAATGGAGTATATTCTGCTTGGAGACTGGTGACCAGTGGTGTTTCACAGGGATCTGTTCCGAGACCCTGATTTTCATAAATGACTTAGATGAGGAAATGGAAAGGTGGATTAGAAAGTTTGCAGATAACACAAAGGTTGCTGATGTTGTGGATTGTGTAGAAGCTTGTCATAATTACAATGGGACATTGGATAGGATGCAGAGATGGGCTGAGGGGTGGCAGATGGAGTTCAGTCTGGAAAAGTGTCAGGTATTGCAGTTTAGAAGGTTGAACTTGAAGATAGGATAACGGCAGGATTTTTAGCAATGTGAAGGAACGGGGGATCCCTTAAAGTTACAATGCAAGTTGATAGTGGTTGAGAAGGTGTATGGTGAGTTGGCTTTCATTAATGATGGAATTGAGTTCAAGAGCCCTGAGATAATATTGCAGCCTTACAAATAGCTGATTAGACCACAGGTTGAATATTGTGTTCAATTCTGATCACCTCCTTCTAGAAAGTATGTGGAAGCTTTAGAGTTGGTGCAGAGGAGCTATACCAGGTGCTGACTGGATTTGAGAGCATGTCTTATGAGGACAGGTTGAGCAAGCTAGGGTTTTTTCCATTGGAATGAAAGAGGTTGAGAGGTGATCTGAAAGGGATGTCTGAGATGTTAAGAGGCGTAGAGTTGATTGCCAGAGACTTTTCCCCAGGACAGAAATGGCTAAAATGAGGGGGCATCATTTTAAGGAGATTGGAGGAAAGAGTGGGAGTTAGAGGTAGGTTTTTTACGGAGTGTGGTAAGTGTGTGGAACACGTTGCCAGGGGTAGTGGTAGAGGCAAGTAAATTGGAGACATTTAAGAGACTCTTTGAAAAGCACATGGATGAAAGAAAAAGGGAGGGCTTTGTGTGAATGAAGTGCTAGATTAATCTTGGAGTAGTCTGAAATGTCGACACAACATTGTGAGTTGAAGGGCCAGTAATATTCTAAGTTCCACATTTCCTTGCTACTTTTTCAAACATCATTGAAAATTGTCTCCTAAATCAATCATGAGCACTGCTGTGTGTATTTGTAGGATAAATTATTCAATACTGGCCATCCACCTTATATCTCACATCAAGGTTCCAATCCTTTTTTATGCCATGGATTTCTACCATGAACCGTGGACCCCAGATTGGGAACCCCTGCCTTACATTAAACATAAGCTCTTTGACAACAGTTGTTGGGATTCTTTTTCTCTATTTACAAAGTCTGCCCATCCCTGGCAAGAAGAGTGTTTTCACCCATCCTTAAATATCTTTGGGAGGGTGGTAGTAAATTGTCTTCTAGAGCCAACACAATCCTTTTGGGAAAGGTACTCTCACTTTCGTGGCTAGGTTACAGGGAACATTATTTAAATCCAGTGTTTATGAAGGTGTATTTCCAAGACAGAATGGAGTGTGAGATAGAGAGGAAGTAATGTTTCCATGTGCTTGCTGCCTATGTCATGGGTTTGCAAGGTGCTGTTGGAGTAGTCGCAATGAGTAACTCAAAAAATGCTAATGGAACTCAGCAGGTCTGGCAGCATCTGTGGAGGAGAATACATCATTGACACTTCAGTCCGAGATCCTTCATTAGGACTAAATGGAAGTGGGAAGAAGCCAGAATAAGAAGGTGGGGGGGGGGGCAGGAGAAATGAGTACAAATTGGCAGGTGATAGGTGAAGCCATGTGAGGGGGAAAGGAGGATGAACTACGAAACTGCAAGGGGATAGGTGGAACAGTTAAAGAGCTGAAGAAAAAGGAATCTGAGAGGTGAGGAGAGAGGACCATGGGAGAAAGGGAAAGAGGAGGGGCACCATACAAAGGTACTGAGGTGCTGGGCAGGTGAGGAGAAGGGGAGGGGTAAGAGAGGAACCAAAATGAGGAATACAAAAAGAGGGAAGGAAGGTGGAGTGGGAAAGATGAGTGACTGCACTGTACTTAGCAAGATAAATATGTTATACACATAATGCACCATTGGTGGAGAAACTGAGTATTTTGGTGAATATTAGTTTTATCTTGGGTGACATTGAGCTGCTTAGCTCTTGTTGCATTTGTATTTGTCTAGGCACGTGGAGAGTGTTCCCTCATGTTCATGTCACACGGCAGAATGTGTTTGGGGCTGGAGTGTGGCGTGGGTCATTCTGCACAGGATAACCAGCCTCCGACTGGTTCTCATAGTCACATTATTTCTACAGCTGGCCAGATTTAGTTTTAATCAGCGGTGACTCGGGACATTGATGGGGTCTCAGTGATGTTAATGTAACTGGATCTCAGAGATAGGGGGTCTGACAGTTTCTGGTTGGAGGTGGTCAATGCCTGGTGCTTGTGCGGGTGCGGAATGAATGTTACTCGCTGTTTTCAATCTTGGTAGCTTCAGAATGTTGCCTGGGTCTTGCTGTGTTTGGGTATAGGTTGCTTCATTTGCTGAGGAGTTCCAAATAGAATTGAACGTGGTAAAGTCATCAGATCAGCGAACATGCCGACTTCTGATCTTTTGAAGAAAGAAAGGGCATTGATTGGCTAAAAGTGATTTTCCTTTCTGATCCCCACTGATCAGTTGGCTAAAACACGACTTGTTGTTAAATAGAACATAAGACCATAAAGACATAGGAACAGGATTAGGCTATTCGGCCCATTGAATCTGCTGTGCCACTCCATCATAACTGATTTATTATTATTTATCATTTATTATTTACTATTATTTATTATTTCTCTCAACCCCATTCTCCTACCTTCCCCCGTAACCTTTGACGCCTTGCTAATACTAATCAAGGATCTATCACACTCCACTTTAAATTTACCCAGTGACTCGGAGTCCACAGCCATATGTGGCAACGAATTAGACAAATTCACTACCTTCTAGCTAAAGAAATGCCTCCTTGTCTCTATTCTAAAGGAACACCCTTATATTCTGAGCTGTGCCCCCCGGTCCTAGACTCCCCCACTGTGAGAAGTATCCTCTCCATGTCCACTCTATCTAGGCCTTTCAATATTTGATAGTTTTCATTGAGATCCCACCTCATTCTTCTAAAATACTGTTAGTCTAACCTCATTTTTAGAATTGGGCTGATTGGGCCAAGGCTGTGATGAGGTCTGCAGTGGAGTGGTCCTGATGCGGACCAATCTAGACAGTGAGCAGATTCTTCTCGAGTAAGTGCTGATGACATTACCGTCAAATACTTCTTCCATCGATTTGTTGATGATTGAAAATGGTCTCATATGGTTGGATTGGATTTGTTCATGTTTGTTAGACAGGACGTACCTTAGCAATATTTAATTCATAATTATTTTGTAACTGTATCCACACACCTTGTCCAGAGGAACATTTAATCCTGGAATAAAACATATTTAATACCATAGCCTAGATATTACCAGTGGTCTCAGACATTTCCTGATGTTATGGAATGGATTGGCTGACGATTGACTTCTGTGATCATCAAAATCTCAGGAGGAACCTAAGAATGACTTTGACCTTCCGCAAGAGCGTGGTTGCAAATTCTTCAGATTTTTAATCTGCCCACTGCCACTGCTAAGGATGAGTTTATTCTTGGTGCTTTATCCTCTTCCTATTGGATGTCTGATTGTTTTCCCCCTGTCCGTGGGCAGATGTGGCAGGGCTTCAGAGGTTCTGGTCTGATCTGTTGACTGAGGAAGAAGGTGACCATGTTTCCTTTAGATAATTTGTATGACTAATTTTAAAAAATTGAAGCGCACACATTAAAAGATACAAATGAACAGGGGAACAAACACAAAATTCCAGAGGGACTCAACAGGTCAGCCAGCATCTATGGAGAAGAATGAACAGTCAATGTTTCGGGCTGAGACGCTTAACAGGATGGACAGTGTCTTTTGAGAAAAGATTAACCTAATAGACCTTTAACATTATGAAAAGATATTTATGGAATCAATGCAGGGAGAGGAGCTTAAATAGAAGTCATCAGTACCAGTGAGTCACCAATAAAGCTTCTTTACCCAGTGCGGTGAGAAAGTAGAGCCATGAGCACAGGGAGTGGTTGAAGTGAATAGTGTTGATGTATTTAAGAGGAGGCTTGGTGCTAATTTTATGGAAAAGAGAATAAAGCATGTAAATGAGAAACAGGCTCTGGTGGAGCTTAAACATTGGCATGGACTAGTTGGTATAAATGGCTTGCTTTGTCATTATATACTCAACTTAAATCAATCAATCAATCAATCAGACTTGGCTACAGCAAGTACCAATTCACAATCATCCATAATTTGCCCACAAGAGAGCTGCTAATCCTGTGGTCTTGGCTCAGTTAACTGGGAGCTTAAATGAAGTGTTATAGTGCTTAATCAGTGTCCATTAGTAAAATGGCACAAACAAAGCCTATATTCATATCGTCATTGGATTGTTGATTTCCTTTAGACTGTTAGTCAGATTTTTTTCTTGTGTTCTTGACTTTATAGAAAGCATTGCAGCAGCAAGGAAAACAATGTCATAGCAAATATTAACTGCTTCACTTCCGGTGATAATAGCAAAACTTTTGTTTCACCTCAATATCAACTAAAACACTAGTTAATTGAAATTAGACTCATACAAATATTCTTTTATCTATTCAAATGTGCAAAGTCAAACAAAAATGAGTTATTCTGAACTACTTACAATTGTGGAATTTACAGAAGCTTATTTTACTTTAGCTAATTTTAATTATTCCTCAATGTTTTGATATATATAATCATTTTTTAAATGTTTTGTTATTTTGGTTTGAATTACAGCAACTTCAATGTTTAAATACTCTGAATATTGAACTCATTTAAAATGGGTATAAATCCCAGACAAATTAAAGGACGGCATTTCAGTTTAAGGAAAAGATTGCACTGTTTGTGGTTTGGTCACATTCTGGCTTTGTTACTGCAGTGATAACACAAAAGATTCTAATAAAGATCTCAAGACATAAGCTGAATTGGCATCTGAGGAATTTAAATTCAGATAAACACTAATGACAAAACTGTTATGAGTGATGGTGCAATGAGTACAGTATACTGAATGTAATAAACATCCCTATTACCTAAAAATGCTAATATTTTCTTAAGGGGGAACACTCTCATTTCGTCTGGTCCTGCTGAAGAGTCTTAGCCTGAAATGTCGACTGTACTCTCTTCCATAGATGCTGCCTGGCCTGCTAAGTCCCTTCAGCTTTTTGTGTGTTTTGCTTGGATTTCCAGCATCTGCAGAATTTCTCTTGTTTAGCATTTTAATTTTTTTTTCCTTTTTTAAAAATGTTTGGTGTTTTGTTTTTGATTCTAGCAATTCCAATCTAAACATCTCAAAACATTGAACACGTTTAAAATGAGTGCACAATCTAGGTGACTTAAGGGGAGCACTCTCATTTGGTCTGTCCTCATACTCGTAGTAAGTAATGTGATTGATTCTTCTGTTTTTTTAAATTTAGAGATACACACGGAACAGGTCCTTCCGGGCCAGCAAGCCTCACTACCCAGCAACACACCTATTTCACCCCAGCCTAACCACAGGACAATTTACAATGACCAATTAAGCTACTAACTGGTATGTCTAGGGACTGTGGGAGGAAACCGGAGCACCTGGAGGAAACCTACACGTTCAGGGTAGAACGTACGAACTCTTAATTCCAAAATCACCATGAAAGTCACTTAAACTGAAGTTAGTTAGGTAAAGTTGATAAGAGGTGGTATTCTGAGTGGAAAAATATAGATAAAACTTCCAAACTCACCAGGGAGAATGGTATAGATTTATTCCTCAGTTGTACATCTTATTAAAAAATGGGATTGTGCAAATGCTTCCATTGTGGGGCCGAGTCACGACTGGCTGAAACATCCTGATGATGTCTACTGAACTCAGTCTTTACAAGATCAGTGAATTTATCAAAGTTACAAAAATTAATATGAACTAATATTCCTTATTTCCTAAAACACTGTTAACAATGATGATCTAATTTTTGATGATTTTTTGGAGTACAGTATAAGAAATAAGGTGCATGATTTTGTTGCACTATCACAGATTGCCAGGTATGATGTTGTGGCCATCAATGAATCATAGCTGAAGGACGGTTGTAGTTGGGAGCTGAATGTCCAAGGTTACACGTTTTATCAGAGGGATAGGAAGGTAGGCAGAGGGGGAGGCGTGGCTTTACTGGTAAAGAATGGCATCAAATTAGTAGAAAGATTTGGAAGATGCTGAATCCTTGTAGGTTGAGTTAAGAAACTGCAAGGGTAAAAGGACCTTGATGGCAGTTATATACATGTCTCCCAACAGTGGCTGGGAGGGGTACCATGGATTACAACAGGAAATTGACATGTGTCAAAAGGGCAATGTTATGATAGTCATGGGAGATTTTATCATGCAGGTTGATTGGGAAAATCAGATTGGTAATGGATCTCAAGAGAGTGAGTTTGCTGAATGCCTAAGAGATGGCTTTTTAGAGCAGTTTGTCGTTCAGCCTACTAGAGGATCAGCTATACTGGATTGGGTGTTAGGTAATGAACTGGAGGCAATTAGGGAGCTTAAGGTAAAAGAACCCTTAGGAACCAGTGATCACTATGATTGAGTACAACTAGAAATTTGATAGGGAGAAAGAAAGCCTGACGTAGCAGTATTTCAGTGGAGTAAGGGAAATTACAGTGGCATGAGAGAGGAGTTGGCCAAAGTAAATTGGAAGGAGCTGCTGACGGGGATGTCAGCAGAGCAGCAATGGCATGTGTTTCTGGGAAAAATGAGGAAGGTGCAGGATGAGGGGGATCTCATTGAAGCCATCCGAATGCTGAAAGGGCTAGACAGATTAGATGTGGAAAGGATGTCTTCCATGATGGGAGAGTCTATAACAAAAGGTTACAGCTTCAGGATAGAGGGGCGTCCATTCAAAACAGAGATGTGGAGAATTTCAGAGGGTGGTGAATGTGTGGAATTTGTTGCTACGTGCAGCTGTGGAGGCCAGATCGTTGGGTGTATTTAAGGCAGAGATTGACAGGTTCTTGATTGCACATGGCATCAAAGGTTACGGGGAGAAGGCTGGGTAATGGGGTTGAGGAGGAGGTAGGGAAAAAGGATCAACCTTGATTGAATTGCAGAGCAGACTCGCTGGCCAAATGGCCTAATTCTGCCTTATGTCTTATATTCTTATGGTCTTATGATCTAACAACACATGCCAAACTAAGGTTTTAAATTACAAGTGCAAGTGTGCAAGTTACGGCTAATCATCAGCAAAAAACGGTTGAGAATTTCTAAGCCCCGGGTAAACATACCAGCTAGTATACCAGTTCTTTATCAGAGATTTTCATTTCAATCACAATTCGTAGCAGTACCAATATACTGCAAGTGTTCTGTTGCTTACCAAGAGACTCTCGCAAATTTCTACAGATGTACCATGGAGAGCATTCTAACTGGTTGCATCACCGTCTGGTATGGAGGAGCCACTGCATGAGGCCAGAAAAAATAAGTTGCAGCGGGTTGTAAACTTAGCCAGCTCCATTACGGGCACTAGCCGCCCCACCAACAAGGACATCGTCAAAAGACAATGCCTCAAAAAAAAGGCGGTATTCATCAAGAAGGACCCCCACCAACCAGCTACCATCAAGGAGGAGGTACAGGAGCCTGACCACACACACTCAAATTTTCAGGAATAGCTTATTCCCCTCCGTCATCAGATTTCTGAATAGACAATGGATTCACGAACAGTACCTCACTCTTGCTCTCTTTTTGCACCACATTTAATTTTATAGGTATAAAAATATATATTTATGTATTGTACTGTATTGTTGCTGTAAAACCATGGCATATATCAGTGATAATAAACCTGATTCTGATTCTGACTCCAAAAATATATTCATTTCTGATGACGGATAATAAGGATTTCTGCAACTCTACCTTTTCTGATAACTAGTAAGCCTGCTTGATTGGCACCCATCGAGCATCCAAAGTGTTAATCCTATCCCCACACTATGCATAATGGCTGTAGATTATACCGTCTACAAAATACACACTGCAGTCACCTACCCTAGGTGTCTCCAACAGTGCTTCCCAACCTTACATCTTCTACCATCACAGAAAGAACAAGTTTCACGCCATCGTGGCCTGGAAGTATGTTGCTGGTCCTTCTCTGTTGTTAGGTCTAAGACCCGGAACTCCTTCCCCAATGACATTGGGAGTACCCCTCACTAGAGAGACCAGAGCAGTTCATGAAGGCAGCTCAGCGTCATCTTTCTAAAGGATAGTTAGGAAATGGGCATTTATTTATTTTGAGATACAGAACAGAGTAGGACTTTCTGGCCCAATGAGCCACATAGTGCAGCGACCCACCTACTTAACACTAGCCTAATCACAGGATAATTTACGATGAACAAATAACCTATGAACCAGTACGTCTTTGGACTGTGGGAGGAAGCCAGAGCACCCAAAAGACACCCTCGCAGTCACACGGGGAGAACATACAAGCTCCTTACAGATGGCACGAGAGTTGAATTCCAAACTCCCGAATGCCCTGAGCTGTAATAACGTCGCACTAACCGCTGCTCTACATTGGCACCCATTCTGATCTGGTCAGCAGTTTTGCAAATGAATAAAAGAAAAGGTACAGGAGCAGGAACAGCCCCTTGTGCCATCTCTGCCATTGACAAGAATAAAGCTAATCTGCCCGTTGGCCTCAGATCTACATTTCTGCTTGATCGCTATAATCCTTGGTTCCTCTATAATCCAAAAAATCCAGCTCAGCATTGGTTATATTTAAACACTCAGCAACATAGCTCTCTTTCTAAGATCATTTCAGAGATTCGCAACCTTATTAGAGGAGAAAGCCCTTATAATCTCAGTGTTAAATGAGTAATCACTTATCGTGACGCCTGTGCTCACCAGTTTTAGATTCCCTATCATAGGAATTCTCCCAACATCTACCCTGCTTCATCCCATCAGGATCTTGCGTGTTTCGATAAGATCATCTCTCATCCTTCTGAACTGCTAATAGTATGGACCATCATTTGGAAGTATATTGTTCAGTATTTCTCCAAAGATTAACAAGCAATGTCTCAACACACACAAAAGGCTGGAGGGATTCAGCAGGTCAGGCAGCATCTGTGGTGGGAACTAAGCAGTCGATGTTTCAGGCTGAGAGCCTTCATCGGGAATGGACCAGGGCAGAAGGGACAGGGAGGAGCACAAGCTGACAGGTAAGGTGGGTGGGTGATGAAAAGGAAAAGGAATGATATGAAAATCTGGGAGTTTATAGGTGGAAGATGTAAATGGATAAAGAAGAAGGAATCTGATAGGAGAGGATAGCAGACCATGGAGTAGAGGGAAGGAGATGGAGAACCAGGGTGTATGTAATGAGCAGGTTTTGAAGATGGGGAAGGGGGTGAAGGACCAAGGGAGCAAGGGAAATGGGGAAGGGGGTGATTAAAAATAGTAAAACCAAGGGAAGTAAAACCTAAAGTTGGAGAAATGGATGTTGATGCCTGGATGAATGGTGCAGAACTCTGATCCTATAACTTCACAGCTACACTGCATTGTTACCAGCTCCTATGTCACATGGTCCAAGAGCTGGCTGCTTTGAACTTATGCTTATTGGCTCCCTGCTGCTCTGGTGCCATCCCCTGATTGTGGCTCCAGGGAAGCTCCAGGCTGAAACTGGCTACATATATTTATTAAATAGTTCAGAATAGTAGTGCAAAAACAGAAATAATAGAAGAGTGAGGTAGTGTTCATGGGTTCAATGGCCATTTAGAAATTTGATGGATATTGGTGTTTATTGGTGTTTAACGCTTATTGGTGTTTAGAAGAATGAGTGGGGGGCATCTCATTGAAACCCTTCGAATATTGAAAGGCCTAGATAGACTGGGTGTGGAAAGGATGTTTTTTATGGTGCGGGGGGGGGGGTGGTCTAGGACCAGAGGGCACAGCCTCAGAATAGAGGGCTATCCATTTAGAACAGAGGTGAGGAAAAATTTCTTAGTCAGAGGAAGGTGAATCTGTGGGATTCATTGCAGCAGGTGGCTATGCGGGCCTAGTCACTGGGTATATTTAAGGCAGAGGTTGAAAGTTCTTGATTAATCAGAGCATCAAAGGTTATGGGGTGAAGGCAGGAGAATGGGGTCGAGAGGGATAATAAATCAGCCGTGATGGAAGGGCAGAGCAGGATTGATTGGCCGACTGATCTAAATGTGCTCCTATGCCTAATGGCTTAGGCCGAGATGGCGCTGGGTGATCATGGCCTCAATACTCCTGCAGTTGGTCTTTACAAGTATTTCAGTGTGAGGCACCTGTTCACACCAGGTAATTCCCAGGACGCGCTGGAGGCAGCTTATGTGGAAGCGCTCCAAGTACTTGATGTGACGGCTGTAGGTCACGCAAGCTTCACAGCTATAAAGGAGGGTGGTGACACAGACCGCTTGGTATACGGCGACCTTTGCGGAGGGTCGAAGGCTCCTGTTCTGAAAGACTCTACGCTGAAATCTCCCAAAGGCAGCTGGTGCCTGTTTAATGCGGCTCTGGATGTCGTTGTCAATGCCGCTATCCTCAGAGAGAATGCTCCCCAGATATTTGAAAGATGGCACTACTGACAGCTTTTCATCACCAACAGTGAAAGCTGCAGTGGCTGGGGCACGTGATATGGATGCCCCCATGTCGGCTACCCCGCAGAGTGTCATACGGCCAGCTACATCATGGTCGACGCTCAGCTGGAGGGCCGAAGAAGCGCTGTAAGGATCAGATGAAGAATGCTTTAAGGAAGTGCAAGATCAGACCTGAGGACCTGGAGGAGGTTGCTGCTGACCGTACCACTTGGTGACAGCTGTGTAGGGACCGGGTTCATATTCTGGAGATGGAAAGAACAACCAGGAGAAATGCAGCCATGATTACCACCACTACCACCACATATCTCACCTGCAATAGAGCATATGGGTCCAGGATAGGACTGTATAGTCATCAAAGATCTCACTGTTAAAGGAGTGGACGTTGTCATCGGATTTCGATGGACAACCAAAGAAGAAGAAGAGGCCAAGATATTCCATTATTGAGCTTTGGAAATCATACACTGAGGAGCTGTAATAAATTGGTAAATTGGTTGATTATTGTCACATGTACTGAGGTACAGTGAAAATCTTTGTTTTGCTGCCCATCTGTGTTTAACAATTTTATTACATCAGTACCACGAGGTAGTACTAGGGATGAGCAATAATCGAGTGCAGAAAGTTGTGTTACAGTTACAGAAAATGTGTAGTGCAGGCAAACAAAAGAACATGATGAGTAATTCTTAAAGTCTTAGAATTTAGATTTAAAGGAGTAGAACGATTATAGTAAAAGTAGTGAATAGATCTGCAGAACACTGCTTGCAGTGAGTCATCGCGCTGTGGCACCATCAGATCTCAGCCTGCAGTAGTGGATAAGATGGGCAGGATTTCAAATGCGCCTGCAGCTATACCCAATCTGCAGTTGTGCTGACTGCCTGGATCATTGTCAGAGGAGGCTGCCTCAACGTAAGAACAGCTGGGGTGGGGGGCGGGGGGTTGCACTGGGGCACTACATTGGAAACCCCTGTAGATTAACATGTGGCTAGTCGAAAGATAAGACAAATGGAACTGTGTCAGATTGTTTATCTTCAAATAGGAAAAGCTCGTTGGAATAGCTGCTGGTGGCCAACTGGAAGATCTGCTCCCACATCATTTTAACCTCTCTGTTAAACCATTGCTAATGAGTTACATAAAGAACTCTGTCATTGATTATAGGTCAGATTTTGTGTCTGCAAGCTCTGGATATCCTGTTGTGAGGGTTCACCAGTAGCGCCATTTTATTGAAATGTTACTTTATTAATGCTAAGCTTTTATGTTCTTTAATTATTATTTTGCCAGATCTATGAAGTCATTAGGATACTGAAAGAGGCCATTAGGTTTATTGAAAACATATCCATTCCTGCTGGGGATACAGTTGGTCCCATACTCCTGCTTTTGACCACAACCCCTCAAAGGCTTACCCCATTACTTCCTGAAATCATTGCTGGTTTCTGCTTCCACAGCTGCCTTAGGCAGAGGATCCGCTAATATCTTTTAAAAAACTGAAATTGTCTTCTTTACTTTAGGTTTTTTTAAACACATTCATCTCTTCTTTAGCAGGTACCGATTAAACTTGTGCAATAGGATCTGTCAGACATGGCTACAGTTAGCACACAGCGGTCGTATCTGCCCCTTCACAGACTCTCGGTCAGAAACAACGATGAAGATCTGGAAAGGATAGAAAATGGCAGCAGCAGGTATAGAAATCCTTTTGGACCACTATCATTCAGTTTATTCCTGCTACACATGGAAGGGAAATTTCCTACTAACAGTTTATACAGCCTGTACTCAATGTATCCCACTGATATGATCTCCTTCTTTAGACAGTCAGAAATGTAACTTCTCAGTGCCGTGCCCAGGGTTAATTATGCAATAACATTTCTGTGAAATTCCTTTGGCCAAAGCAGTATCAATTCCTGCTGCATAACTAAATAAATCAAAGTACATTTGGAAACTATGAGACTGCAGCAAGATGTTTGCAATTGCTTTAGGGGAAATATGGTAGCTATTTTCAGCTCTTCTAGGAAAGACATGCGATAATTTCTCCAATCATATGACTGTAAGTGCAACCCTGTGCTTTAGTAATGTGACTGTTACTAAATTAACCAGTTGGTTTCAGATTGGATTTCAACCAGGGAGGTTGGAAGTAGGAAGGTTGTTAGAAACGTGCAGGCAACCACAAGCCTTAGTCCCCTATTCTGCACAGTTATGGTTGGTGTTCGGTCATTTGATTTAATCTCAGAGAATGTATACAGTATACAAACAGAAATCCTTGCCCTTTACAGACATCCAGAAAACAGAGAGAAAGAAACCCAAAGAATGAATGACAGGAAAAGCCTCCCCTCCACCCTCCCACACACAAGCAGCAACATCAACCCTCCCCGTCCCCTCTCTTGTTCAAGCAAAGGCGTCAGCCTCCCCCCACCACCCTCCATGCAAGCAAAAGCGGGCCCCCAAAGATCGTGATCAGTAGACCATCAAAGTCTACTGTCCATCCTTACACTTCAAAATCTCAACAGCCCTCTCTGTCGCTATCGAGGGAGAGAGAGAGATATCGCTTCTGCCTCAGCGAGTGGGGAGGCTAGCAGCTCGCCGTTTCAACGTTACAGTCTGCAGCGTCACTTATTTCCAGTTCCCCTGACTCGAGAATCAAACCCTCCCTCACCATTGAGAGCACCGTCTCGATGCTTTGATCTCCCGTAACGCTTCAGTCAGCGACATTGGCAAGGGATCAATTTGTCCACAGGGCCACACAAGGCCGCAGCCCGAAGCTGCACATTTTCTAAGCCACTCTGAAGATCCCAAAACGCTAGTTGCTTGGTGAGTTCTGAAGAGCAGGAACCCACCGTTCGTGAAGAACCGAGTTTGAGTGCAGCTATTGATCATGGACTCCGACTGGACCCCAGCCACTTTGACAATGTAAAAACAGGTACAAGAACAGGAGATTTAAGCTGTTTCACGGATGAACTCGGAGAAGTCACCCCGATCTGCAAAAACTTCCAGCACCATCTTTAGCTTCTTCTACTCCACTTTGATGCAAGTCTTGTTGAATATCTGTGGAGGAAGAGCTTCTGGTAGCTGGATTTACTGCCACCAAACATGGTGATCATTCCTATAGTTCTGATTGAAAAGCTCCAGAACTTGGGCCTCCGTACCTCCCTCTGCAACTGGATCTTCGATTTCCTAACCGGCAGACCTAAATCTGTGCGGATTAGAAATAACGATAAGACCACAAAACCATAAGATACAGGAACAGAATTAGGCTATCTGGCCCATTGAGTTTTCTCTACCATTTCATCATGGCTGATCCAATTTTCCTTTCAGCCCCAATCTCCTGCCTTCTCCCTGTATCCCTCCTGTCTTGACCAATCAAGAATCTATCAACCTCTGCCTTAAATATACATAAAGACTTGGCCTCCACAGCTGCCTGTGGCAAAGAATCCCACAAATTCACCACTCTCTTGCTAAGGAAACTCCTCCTCATCTCTGTTCTAAAAGGATGCCCTCCACTCTGAGGCTGTGTCCTCTGGTCTTAGACTTGCCCACCATAGGAGACATCCTCTCCACATCAACCCTATCAAGGCCTTTCACCATTCAATAGTTTTCAATAAGGTCACCCTTCATAACATCTCCACCTCACTGACGATCAACACTGGTGCACCTCAGGGATATTCGCTTAGCCCACTGCCCTGCTCTGTACACCCATGACTGTGTGGCTTGGCACAGCTCAAACGCAATTTGTAAATTTGCTGACGAGACAACTATTGTTGGCAGAACTTCAGATGGTGACGAGAAGGCGTACAGATGTGAGATAGATCAGCTAGCTGAGTGGTGTTGTAGTAACAACCTTGAACTCAACGTCAGTAAAAGACTGATTGTGGACTTCAGAAAGGGTAATTTGAGGGAGCATACACCAGTCCTCAAAAGGAGCAGAAGTGGAAAAAATGAGCAAATTCAAGTTCCTGGGGGTCAACATCTCTGAGGATCTATTCTGGGCCCAACATACTAATGCAGCTACAAAGAAGGCACAACAGTTGCTATGTTTCATTTGGAGTTTGAGGAGATTTGGTATCTCACCAAAGACACTCACTAGTTTCTGCAGATGTACCGTGGAGAGCATTCTAACTAGCTGCAACAACGTCTGGTATGGGGGGAGGTGGTGCTGATGCATGGGATCAAAATAAGCTGCAATGTGTTGCAAACTTAGTCAGCTCCATCACGGGCATTAGCCTCCGTAGTATCCAGGACATCCTCAAGGAGCGATGCCTCACAAAGAGGGCATCCAGCACCCAGGTCATGGCTTGTTCTCATTGCTACCATTAGGAAGAAGGTACAGAAGCCTAAAGACACACACTCAATGATTCAGGAACAGCTTCTTCCCCTCTGCCATCCAATTTCTGAATGGACATTGAACCCAAGAACACTACCTCTCTACTTTTTATTTCTATTTTTGCACTACTTATTAATTTAACTATGTAATATATATACTTACTGCAACTCACATTTTTTTATTATGATGTATTGCATTGCACTGTTGCCGTAAAGACAACAAATTTCACGACATACGCTGGTGATATCAAACCTGATTCTGAGCAAAATAACTAATACCACTTTTTGGAATCTCTACGATTACTTGATTTTTTCTCCTCCTCCAACTGAAATCTGGACATGTTTTCACAACACTTAATCAAGATTGCTTAATTTTACAAGACTGATCCCCACAGGCTTGTCCATCATCCTATTTAATCCAGAAGTTCAAATGACTATCAGGCCCATATTCTTGCACTGAGAGTGCTTTACTCCCACTAGTAGGACTGACAGTTGTAGCATTGCTGTTACACAATTAACCCAAAGGAAATTGTTCATGTCAAAGTGCAGTCCCAACTCGAATTTGTTTATTGGTTGCCGAAAGCAACAGAAGTATTTGGAATGTTTTATCTTCAACCTCAGCACCTGGTATGAAGATAAGACAGACAGGTGTGCTGCTTGTGGTGAGAAGGGAACACTTCAACATATTTTGAGTGCATGCAGGGTCAATCTTTCCAGAACTTGGAGACATAACAACATTCTCAAAGTTGTAACAGAAGTGGTTGAGCAGAGAGTACTGCAGCACAACTTATCTCATGCCCCATGTCGCACAGAACATCGCATATCATTTGTGAAAGAAGGCTCCAAGTCAAGGGTGTACAGCGCAGGCTCACGATCTAGCATACTTTCTTCAGCCAATGATTGGTGTGTCAAGGCTGACCTGGACGGGAAAGGCAGTTTCCCAGAGCAAATAGCTTTCACAACATTGCATCCAGACATAATTGTATGGTCTGACACCGGTAGAGAAGTGGTTATTGGTGAACTCACAGTCCCCTGGGAAGACAACATCGATGAAGCCCATGAGTGCAAGTTAATCAAGTATGCAGAGTTAAGATCAGAGTGCAGAGACAGAGGGTGGAAGGTCTTATGCTATCCATTCGAAGTAGGCTGCCGTGGGTTTATTGCTTTCACTCTCCAGAAGTGTCTGTGTGATCTTGGCTTCACTAGAAGAGAGATCAAATCAACCAGCAGGGCTGTAGCTGAGGCAGCAGAGAAAGGATCATCATGGGTGTGGACCAAGTATGTCCAGAGGGGCAGATAGTCAGACAGTGTATATATATCTTGCAAACCCTTCAGTAGTTGCATAGACACCTGAAGAGCAGACTATCTGTTGGATGGAAGTGACCAACAACTCTGATAGAGGCAGATGCCAAGTTTTTAAGCTCACCAGTGGGAGGTGGTGCTTTAGCACTGCTGGCCCACTGCCTCGAGGGAGTCTTGATCATAAGCGGGCTGAAACTCCTGAAGACAGGTGGCAGATCAACTGATGATCCCACTGATGATAGCACAGAACAGTTAACATCTTAGTCAACATGTATTTTGTAACACTGAGAGTACTTTACTCCCACTAGTAGGATTGACAGTTGTAGCATTGCTGTTATACAATTAACCCAAAGGAAATTGTTCAAGTCAAAGTGCAGTCCCAACTCGAATTTGTTTATTGGTTGCCAAAAGCAACAGAGGTATTGGGATGTTTTATTCAAGATTGTTTTTTTTTTGTCTTTTAATTTTCATATAATTAAGAGCTTTTCATCATAATAAAGGTGTAGCAAACTCAATGTCTGGTGTCACCCACTAGTTAGTATAGCTCTCCTCGCCTCACAAATACATCTTCCTATAATCACTTGACTCCATTTGTGCCATCTTTTTCAATTGCTTACGTAAGCTCACTGCCCCTACTGTGGGATAGGCTGCTGACAGCAGCTTGCCAGCGTTCTCTATCCTGGGCCAGTCCTTCAAGTTATTCCCAGGTGCAGCCTATCTTCAAAGATCCTTCCTCTCCCAGGAGTATGGTGTTTGGAGCTTCTGATGGTGTTTCTGTAGCTCAGGCTTTTTACGGGATGGGGTTGCTGGCCCTGTGCCCAACCCTCCTCCTCCCACAGCCAGGCTTGAGACCGTTCGTGGTAGAGTTATCATCTTCAACGTCTTACTATTATTCTGTTTATTTATTAACATGTGGGTGTGAAAGATCTGCTTGGCTTCCTGTGGTTTCAATTGATGTTCTTTACTTTCTGAGCTCTGACACAATGAACAGTTTAACTAGATTTATGTCTTCTTCAGTTCACAAGGACTGTAATGATGATGCCAAAAGCAGACCCTTCAGCCCATCTAGTTCATCCTTTCGTGGAACTGAACATAGCCATTATGCATTCTGCCATTAAGACTTTCCTTTGTAAGTCTTTTCCAAACCCTTGCACTGTCCATGTAAATTAAATTGCTGGATGTTAAATAAATTGTTTCAATATTTGCATAAGCAATGCTTTCTTTTCAGTGTGTATGGCCCAAATTTCCATAATCAATCGCTTCACGCTGTTTCTTTATGAGTGTCTAAAGTGTGTGAAATTACATTGAGGTATTTTCACTTCATTGACTATTTTCATCTCAGTGCAGCGTCTTTTGCTACACTTTGCATTTTTTTAAAGAACCTTACCTGAACTGTGGTGATGTGGTCTTTAGTAAAATCCAACAATTATGCAAAGCAACACACGGAAGAAACTCAGCAAGTCAGACAGCAACTAAGGAAAAGAGTTAACAGTTGACGTTTTGGCCCAAGACCCCCTTTTTCAGGACTGAGAAGGAAGGTGTAAAATGCCAGAGTAAAAAGGTGGAGGGAGAGGAAAGAGGCTAGCCAGAAGGTGATGCGTGAAGGCAGATGAGTGGGAAAGGTCAAAGGCTGGAGGTGAAGGAATCTGATAGGAGAGGAGAGTGGACAATAAGAGAAAGGGAAGGAGGAGGGTACCCAGGCGGAAGTAAAAGGCAGCTGAGAAGGAGTGAAAGGTCAGAGTGAGGAATAAAGGAAGTGGAGAGGGTGGAATTTGTTCACCGAAAGAGGAAATCAATGTTCATGCCATCAGGTTAGAGGGTACCCAGATGGAATATAAGGTGTTGCTCCTCCATCTTGAGGGTGGGCTCACCTTGGCACAAGAGGAGGCCATGGATTGACACATCGCCACGGGAATGGGAATCAGAATTAAAATATTTGGCCACTGAGAAGAATCGCTTGTGGCAGAAGGTACAGAGGTGCTCAACGAAGCGGTCCCTGGATTTATAATAGGTCTCACCAATGGCCGCATCGGGAGCACCAAACACGATAGATTCAGCAGATTTGCTGGTGAAGTGTTGCCTCACCTGGAAGGACGTTTGGGGCCCTGAATGGAAATGAGGGAGGAGGTGTATAGGCAGGTATAGGCTGCTTGCAGGGATAAGTGCCAAGAGGGAGATTAGTGGGGCGAGATGAATGGACTAGGGAATCGGGAGGGAGTAATCCCCGTGGAAAGCGGGAGAGGGAGTTAAAGATTTGTTTAGTGGTAGGAACCCTTTGGAGATGCAGAAGTTGTGAAGGATAATATATGGGATGTGGAGGCTGATGGGCTGCTAGGTAAGGACAAGAGGGACTCTACCAGTGAGATGATGGGAAATATAGGAGATGCGGGTGAGGGCAGCATCAATGGTACAGGGAGGGTAACCCCGTTCTTTAAAGAAGGGGAACATCTCATGTCCTGGAATGGAACACTGCAGCGGAGGTGAAGAAACCGAGA
Organism: Mobula hypostoma; assembly: GCF_963921235.1. Lineage (NCBI taxonomy): Eukaryota > Metazoa > Chordata > Chondrichthyes > Myliobatiformes > Myliobatidae > Mobula > Mobula hypostoma. The sequence continues at coordinate 164,193,997 of NC_086103.1, forward strand.
AAAGGGAGTAGCGTTTTTACAGGAGGTAGGTTGGGAAGAGTTATAGTCGAGATAACCATGGGAATCAGTAGGTTTGTAAAAGAAGTCGGTTGGCAGTTTGACTCCAAAGATGGAGACAGAGATCGAGAAAGGGGAGGGAGGTATCATCAGTTTTGTGGGTGATTTCCTAAACCATGATCTTTATTTTTCATTGTATTTTGCTAAGGACCCACTCGTCGTGTGAAGACTCGTCTTCTGAGCTTCAGGCAGTGACATCTGCAGAACCTAAAGACCAGCATGAATCCCGGCGGAGTTCTTTCACAGGCAATGGAGCTTTTGCCAGGTATCATTGACATCTCCACACATTGCTCTTCCCAGCTTAATTTCTCAGCCTGGAATTATTTGGTACTTTGAGTGCAGTAGAAAGATTTTGCTGTGCATAATTGGACAAAGCATCAGAATATCTACCTGAAATCTAATATTCTCTATGATTGGCATTTGATCTCCTGTCATCCTTAAAGTAATCAATGAGTGAGAGATGTCTTGATTGAACCATAAGATTCTGAAGGGGTCTTGATGAGGTAGATGTGGATAAGATGCGTCCGGTGCTCCCGATGTGGCCTTCTATATATTGGCGAGACCCGATGCAGACTGGGAGATCGTTTCGCTGAACACCTATGCTCTGTCCATCAGAGAAAGCAGGATCTCCCAGTGGCCACACATTTTAATTCCACGTCCCATTCCCATTCTGATATGTCTATCCACGGCCTCCTCTACTGTAAAGATGAAGCCACACTCAGGTTGGAGGAACAACACCTTATATTCTGTCTGGGTAGCCTCCAACCTGATGGCATGAACATTGACTTTCAAACTTCCACTAATGCCCCACCTTCCCCTCGTACCCCATCCATTATTTATTTATATACACACATTCTTTTTCTCTATCTCCTTTTTCCCCCTCTGTCCCTCTCACTATACCCCTTGCCCATTCTCTGGGATTTTCCCCCCTCCCCCTTTTCTTTCTCCCTGGGCCTCCTGTCCCATGATCTTCTCATATCCCTTTTGCCAATCAACTGTCCAGCTCTTGGCTCCATCCCTCCCCCTTCTGTCTTCTCCTATCATTTTGGATCTCCCCCTCCTCCTCCCACTTTCAAATCTCTTACTAGCTCTTCTTTCAGTTAGTCCTGACGAAGGGTCTTGGCCCGAAACGTCGACTATACCTCTTCCTAGAGATGCTGCCTGGCCTGCTGCATTCACCAGCAACTTTGATGTGTGTTGCTTGAATTCCCAGCATCTGCAGAATTCCTTGTGTTTGTGGAGAAGATGTTTGCTTTTGTGGGAGAGCTGAGAATTAAGGTCACTGCTTTTAAAAAAGAGAGAATTCCAAAGCAATGGATGATCTCCAGTACATTTTATGTCTGTCAGAGAATTCAAAGTTCAAAGTACAAAGTAAATTTTATTATCAAAGTACATTTATGTCACCATATATAGCCCTAAGATTTATTTTCCTGTGGGCATACTCAGGAAATCTATAGCATAGTAACTATAACAGGATCAATGAAAGATCAACGAGAGTGTAGAAGACAACAAATTGTGCAAATGCCAATATAAATAAATAGCAGTAAATAATGAGAACATGAAATAACAAAATAAAGAGTCCTTAAAGTGAGATCATTGATTGTGAGAACACCTCAATGGATAGACAAGTAAGTGTAGTTAACCCCTTTGTTCAAAAGCCTAATGGTTGTGGGGTAATAACTCCTATTGAACCTGGTAGTGAGAGTCCTGAGGTTCTTGTGCCTTTTACCTGATGGCAACAGCAGGAAAAGAGCATGGCCTGGGTGGTGAGGATCTCTGATGATGAACGCTGCTTTCCTATGCCAGCATTTCATGTAGATGTGCTCAGTGGTTGGGAAATGATAATGCAGAATTGAGTGGCCATAGCTGACTGCGAAGGAGTCACAGAGTACTACAGCACAGAAACAGACCCTTCATCCCATCTATCCATGCCGAACCGTTACTCTGCCTAGTCCCATCGACCGGCACCCGGATCATCGCTCTCTATGCCCCTCCCATTCATCTACCTATCCAAATTTCTCTTAAGTGTTGGAATTGAACCTGCATCCACCACTTCTGCTGGCAGCTCATTCCACACTCTCACCACCCTCTGAGTGAAGAAGTTCTCCCTCAGGTACTCCTTAAATATTTCAGCTTTCAAAGATCAAAGTATATTTATTATCAAAGTATGTACATATTCATCTCCTGAAAGACAGCCACAAAACAAAGAAACCCAAAAGAACCCACTAAAAACAGTCCATCAAACACCCAATGTGCAGAGAAAAAAAAGCATGCAAACAATAAGCACAAGCAAATAGCGTCTTGAACTGAAGTCCACAAAGACCATCCGTTCACAGGCCCTTAGTTCAGCGCAGAGCCAACTAAACGTCTCGGAGCAGTGAGCTGAACTGGCTCATCCCTCACCTTGGGCCCCCATACCCTAACCTTTTCACCCTTAACCTATGGCCTCTAGTTCAAGTCTCACCCAACCTCAGCGGAAAAAGCCTGCTTGCATTTACCCTATCCATACACCTCATGATTTTGTATCATTCTCTTATTCCAGGTTAACTAATTTCATCATTGTGCTGAGGAACTGGGCCACTCAGCAAATCCACGACGAAGACCAAAGACCAGATTCATTCTTGGAGCGCTTTCGGGGACCAGAGATAAAGGATGTATCAAGCCAGGAGAGTAACACGCAGTCTGCTGCAGGCGATCCTGAGCACCAAGGCAGGAGCAAGAAGTAGGTTCTACTGCTCTGCACAAGAGCTGGCTAAGATAACCCCAGTGTCTCTCCAGAACATAGTGTGGCTTTCAAACCAAGACTCAAACTAAATGAAGCAATTGCAAGTCCACATATTTCCTAGCCCTGACCTTAATGGCACCCTAGCTTTGACAGAAATCAGTCTCCAGAGAGAGAGAGAGACAACTGATGTATTTTAGATTGGTATTAGTAACCCAGTTTCATGCCTTCTCGTTGTAGCAGTGTGGAATGCACTTAGCAGTGGGGGTGTAACCCATTTCACTTCCTTGTTTATAGATGGTTCCTATTCCACCTCCAGAGTCATTGCAACGTTTTCTGCTTATATCTTATTCCAGTAGAGTTTTGCATTTCTCGTTTATTGACGTTTATTACATCAATGGATGACTTGCTGCCAGACCTTATTAATAATAAATAAAAAATAAATTTAAATTTATCGACATGAATGCAGGAACGGAAGATTTTTATAGTCGGGTTAGTTGACTGAAAGCAAAAAGTTCAAATGGGAAATGAGGTCTCCTCTGCCACTTATGGCTCCAAGCAGTAAGATCAAATCTGGTATTCAAGGGCAAAGGTATGGTGTATTTATATGCCTTTCTATCGATGTGGAAAGTAAGTTGTCATATACAGTATATCTGCTAGTAGCACTGCTGACTGTAATCTCTATGTTTTGCACACTTTGCAATACAAATGCTAAAAGCCTGAAGTGCCATTGTAACATTTCATCTTCTTCATCAGACTCTGATGGAAGCAAAGTCTTTGCCAAATGAAGGCGAGCTGGCAGCCAACAACATGTTTACCACTCGAGTTTTATAGTTAAGCATTTGGGCAAGCGATTACAAAGAATAAGACCATAGGGCCATTAGTCATAGGAGCGTAATTAGGCCATTCAGTCCATCGAGTCTGCTCCACCATTTCATCACGGTTGTTTTAATGTCCCTCGCAATCCCATTTTCCTGCCTTCTCCCCATAACCTTTGGCACCCTTACTAATTAAGAACATATCAACTTCCACTTTAAATATGCCCGTTGACTTAGCCTCCTCGGCAGTCTGTGACAGTGAATTCGACCCCCTCTGGCTAGAGAAACTCCTCCTCTTCTCTGTCCTAAAGGGACGTCCTTGTATTCTGAGCTGTGCCCCTTAGTCCTAGATTCAAGCACTATTGGAAACATCCTCTACACATTTACCCTTTCTACACCTTGAAATATTTGATAGGTTTCAATAAGATCCCCCCCTCATTCTTCTAAATTCCAGCAAGTACCAGCTCAGAGCCATCAAAAGCTCTTTATGTGTTAACCCTTTCATTCCCAGAATCATTCTTGTGAACCTCCTCTGGACCCTCTCCAAAGCCAGCACATCCTTTCTCAGACAAGAGGCCCAGAGCTGCTCAGAAAACTCCGTGCAGCCTGACCAATGCCTTATAAGGCCTCAACATTGCATCCTTGCATATATATTCCAGTCCTCTCTAAACGAATGCTAACATTGCATTTGTCCTCCTTAATACCGATTTAACCTAAAAGCTAAGATTTATGGAATCCTGCACTAGGATTCCCAAGTCCCTTTGCATCTCTGATTTCCGAATTCACTCCCCATTTAGAAAATAGTCTACCCCTTTATTCATTTTGCAAGGGACACTCAAAGAATATATAGCCTGAGAGCTGTAACTTATCTTAATAACTGAGCATGTGCCTAATTTAATGCTAGGAGTATTATGAATAAAGCAGATGAGCTTAGAGCGTGGATCAGCACTTGGAGCTATGATGTTGTGGCCATTACAGAGACTTGGATGGTGCAGGGGCAAGAATGACTACTTCAAGTGCTAGTCTTTCAATGTTTCCGAAAGGATAGGGAGGGAGGCAAAAGAGGTGGGGGCATGGCACCATTGATCAGAGATAGTGTCACGGCTGCAGAAAAGGAGGAAGACATGGAGGGGTTGTCTACAGAGTCTCTGTGGGTGGAAGTTAGGAATAGGAAGGGGTCAGTAATTCGACTGAGTATTTTTTATAGACCACCCAATAATAACAGGGACATCGAGGAGCAGATAGGGAGACAGATTCTGCAAAGGTGTAAGAATAACAAGGTTGTTGTGGTGGGTGATTTTAATTTCCCAAATATTGATTGGCATCTCCCTAGAGTGAGGGGTTTAGATGGGGTGGAGTTTGTTAGGTGTGTTCAGGAAGGTTTCTTGACACAATATGTAGATAAACCTACAAGACGAGAGGCTGTACTTGATCTGGTATTGGGAAATGAACCTGGTCAGGTGTTAGGTCTCTCAGTGGGAGAGCATTTTGGAGATAGTGATCACAATTCTATCTCCTTTACCATAGCAGTGGAGAGGGATAGGAACAGACAAATTAGAGAAATGTTTAATTGGAGTAAGGGAAAATATGAGGCTATCAGGCAGGAACTTGGAAGCATAAATTGGAAACAGATGTTCTCAGGGAAACATACGGAAGAAATGTGGCAAATGTTCAGGGGATAGTTGCGGGGGGTTCTGCATAATTATGTTCCAATGAGACAGGGAAAGGATGGTAGGGTACAGGAACCATGGTGTACAAAGGCTGTTGTAAATCTAGTCAAGAAAAAAAGAAGAGCTTAGAAAAGGAAAAGGATTTTGGTGATTGTAGGGATGACTTGCAGCAGACTGAAAAGCTTGAGCATACAGACATTAAGAAAGAGGATGTGCTGGAGCTTTTGGAAAGCATCAAGTTGGATAAGTCACCAGGACCGGACAGGATGTACCCCAGACTACTGTGGGAAGCAAGGGAGGAGATTGCTGAGCCTCTGGCGATGATCTTTGCATCATCAATGAGGAAGGGAGAGGTTCCGGAGGATTGGAGAGTTGCAGATATTGTTCCCTTATTCAAGAAAGGGAGTAGAGATAGCCCAGGAAATTATAGACCAGTGAGTCTTACTTCAGTGGTTGGTAAATTGATGGAGAAGATCCTGAGAGGCGGGATTTATGAACATTTGGAGAGGTATAATATGATTAGGAATAGTCAGCATGGCTTTATGAAAGGCAGGTCGTGCCTTATGAGCCTGATTGAATTTTTTGAGGATGTGACTAAACAGGTTGATGAAAGTAGAGCTGTAGATGTAGTGTATATGGACCTCAGCAAGGCCTTTGATAAGGTCCCCCATGCAAGGCTTATGGAGAAAGTAAGGAGGCATGGGATCCAAGGGGACATTGCTTTGTGGAACCAGAACTGACTTGCTCACAGAAGGCAAAGAGTGGTTGTAGAAGGGTCATATTCTGCATGGAGGTTAGTGACCAGTGGTGTGCCTCAGGGATCTGTTCTGGGACCCCTACTCTTCATGATATTTATAAATGACCTGGATGAGGAAGTGGAGGGATAGGTTAGTAAAATTGCTGATGACACAAAGGTTGGAGGTGCTGTGGATAGGATGATAGGATGCAAAACTGGGCTGAGAAGTGGCAGATGGAGTTCAACCCAGATAAGTGTGAGGTGATTCATTTTCATGGGTCAAATATAATGACAGAATATAGCATTAATGGTAAGACTCTTGGCAGTGTGGAGGATCAGAGGGATCTTGGGGTCTGAGTCCATAGGACACTCAAAGCTGCTATGCAGGTTGACTGTGTGGTTAAGAAGGCATACAGTGCATTGGCCCTCATCAACTGTGGGATTGAGTTTAAGAGCCAAGAGGTAATGTTGCAGCTATATAGGACCCTGGTCAGACCCCACTTGGAGTACTGTGCTCAGTTCTGGTCACCTCACTACAGGAAGGACGTAGACGCCATAGAAAGAATGCGGAGGAGATTTACAAGGATGTTGCCTGGATTGGGGAGTGTGCCTTTTGAGAATAGGTTGAGTGAACTTGGCCTTTTTTCTTTGGAGAGACAGAGGATGAGAGATGACCTGATAGAGGTGTATAATATAATGAGAGGCATTGATCGTGTGGAAAGTCAGAGGCTTTTTCCCAGGGTTGAAATGGCTAGCATGAGAGGACATTGTTTTAAGGTGCTTGGAGGCAGGTACAGAGGAGATGTCAGGGGTAGGTTTTTTATGCAGAGAGTGGTGAGTGCGTGGTATGGGCTGCCGGCGGCGGCAGTGGAGGTGGAAACGACAGGGTCTTTTAAGAGGCTCTTGGATAGGTACATGGAGCTTAGAAAAATAGAGGGCTATGGGTAAGCCTAGGTAGTTCTAAGGTAAGGACATGTTCAGCACAGCTTTGTGGGCCAAAGGGCCTGTATTGTGCTGTAGGTTTTCTATGTTTCTATATTAATTGGTCCAGCCACAAATCAATAAAGCAAGTACACCACTCTAGCTTCAAGACAAATTAATGGTATTTTTTCCAAAATTATGCTGCTATTAAGAAGATGGGTCTACCAAGAAACCATAAATATGCTCTCCACAATTTTACAACCTTTAATGAACTGGCAAAGGGTTAAAAGCTGGAAAACATAAACTGAAGTTTTAATTTTATCAGGGGATTAGATTAGAATTATTGTACACTAAAGAAAGCAGAGTCAACAGGGTGGACTAATAAAGTCGATGGTGTACAGTACATTAGAATCAAAAGTAAGCTAGTTATGTCTCTGGAGAGGAAGAATTGTTAGATGTGTGTTGCTTGAATTTCCAGCATCTGCAGTATTCCTTTTGTTTTTGTTAGATATCTGCAGGTACATTTGAAGTCTTAAGAAAACTGTTGATTCCAAAGATTTCCTAAGTTTTACCATATTCCTCAATGTACATTGACAATTCTGTTTATATCCATAATTTATATTAAAGCAGAGATTATCTTTTCCTTATTGTCTGCATCTGTACAATAAGTACTAATTCTACAGCTCCCTATCCTAAACTCCCGACGGTCACTGTGTAACCTGCAGTTTTCACTGTTTGCATTTTACTTATCCTGATATTCTAAAAGCTGCGATTCTAGGATTCTGGCAAAGTTCAATGTCAACAAATGCCACAACGAAGAAATGTGAGTAACATCTTGTTTTGCCACATCAGCCCTCCTCATTCCCAAAATCCCTTGCAGTCCCAACAGAGTAGTTAATCTTATTCTTTATTAGTGTGGTTCAATCCTTATCTCTAAAAAATACATTTGCTAAATCGGCAATTTACACTGCTGTTGGGGCAGGATTATTTCTGCATCAGGGGCTCTATTTAGCAGATGTGAATGATAAGTATTTAAGTTGCATTTTTTGTGCTCTGATTAGAATTACACTCAGTGGCCACTTTATTAGGTACACTTGTAGACTTGTTCGTATCTCATCAGCCAATTATCTGGCAGCAAGTCAATGCATAAAAACACGCAGACATGGTCAAGAGGCTCTGTTGTTGTTCAGACCAAGCATCAGGGTGGGGAAGATGTGTGATCTAAGTGACTTTGACTGTGGAGTGATTGTTGGTGCCAGACGGGATGGTTTGAATATCTCAGAAACTGCTGATCTCCTAGGACTTTCACAGACAACAGTCCCCAGAGTTTACAGAGAATGGTGATAAAAACAAAACACTTCCTTTGAGTGGCAGTTCTGTGGGCGAAAATGCCTTATTAATGAAGGTGGTCAGAGGAGAATGGCCAGACTGGCTCAAGCTGACAGGAAGGCGATAGTAACTCACATAACCACGCTTTAAAACAGTGGTGTGCAGGAGAGCATCTCTGAATGCACAACATGTCAAACCTTGAAGTGAATGGGCTACAGCAGCAGAAGACCATGAACATACACTCAGTGGCTGCTTCGTTGGGTACAGGTGGAAATAATAAAGTGGCCACTGAGTGTATATTTGGATCAGGTGTGCATTGATTGAGGATCAGACGTGACGTGCTGGATGCCAAACTCTACGTGCTTTCTTGGTGTCTGACTTTATCCAGGGATGAATAGGCTGCTTTATGCTTAGTGGAAACTGGGATCCTCTCCAACATAAAGAAAGAGAAAGAAATGAGGGAAAGCGACTAAGATCGTTTTCAGGAAGGAACACCACTAATGTTGCCTTCATCTCAAAGGCCTTGAGCATCCCCTGCTGATGAGCCTGAGATGTGCTGGAGCAGAACACGCTTCAGATAAAGACTGCCTGAGAAATTCCCCTGACTTGAGTGAAGCCATTATTAATGGGTGGGGGAGATTACAAAATGAAGGCAGCAGTGCAAAGTTTAGAGAGAAAAATACGTTGTTCAATGCCCAAATAAAACCAGATCACTTCAGCAGATTAACAACATTGCTTATTTTACAGTGGGATATAAAATGGATAAATATTACATTCCTAAGAATTAATTGTGTAAAAAAGGTGAAGTGCACAGAAATATGCAACCCGATAGGGTTAGCCTTTCACTTTGAACAGTTTTTCTTCTCCCTCTCTACTAAAATGAAGGTACAAAAAGGGAAAGATATTGGGTGAGTAGGACACGTGGTCTACTAGGGTGAAATCATGTCCCATTTTGGCCCCATTATGGGGCTAAACAACTGTATTTTGGAAGAGGCAATGAAGATGATTAATGGGTGTAGGCCAGTAGATGTTGTATACATGGTCTTAAGTAAAGATTTTGACAGAGTCGCCCATGATAGGCTGATCCAGCAGGTTAAGGGTCACGTTAATAATCCACGGAGTAATGCATGTCATGAGGTCAAAATTAAGAGGAAAGTATACAGTAAATGGCAGGACCTTCAGGAGCAGTGATGTATAGATGGATCTTGGGATGCAAGTCCATTGCTCCATGGATAGGGTGGTAAAGAAGTGTGGATAACTTCACTCACCTCAGCACTAAACTTATTCCAAAACCTATATATTCACTTACAAGGACTGCAAATCATGTTCTCAATATTACTTATTTATTCATTATTACTATTTTTTAGAACTATAGAACCATAGAACACTACAGCACAGAAAACAGGCCATTTGGCCATTCTAGTCTGTGTCGAAACTTTATTCCGCTAGTCCCATTTACCTGCACCCAGCACATAACCCTCCAGACCTCTTCCATCCATGTATCTATCCAATTTGTTCTTAAAACTTAAGAGTGAGCCCCCATTTACTACATCAGATAGCAGCTCGTTTCACACTCCCACCACTCTCTGAGTGAAGAAGTTCCCCCTAATGTTCCCCCTAAACCTTTCCCCTTTCACCCTAAAGCCATGTCCTCTCATATCTATCTCTCCTAATCTAAGTGGAAAGAGCCTATTCGCATTTACTCTGTCTTATACCCCTCATAATTTTGTAAACCTCTATCAAATCCCCCCTCATTCTTCTACGCTCCAAGGAGTAAAGTCCTAACCTGTTCAATCTTTCCCTGTAACTCAACTCCTGAAGACCCGGCAGCATCCTAGTAAATCTTCTCTGCACTCTTTGAATCTTACTGATATCTTTCCTATAGTTAGGTGACCAGAACTGTACACAATACTCCAAATTTGGCCTCACCAATGTCTTATAGAACCTCACCATAACATCCCAACTCCTATACTCAATAAACACACATAAAAATTGCTGGTGAATGCAGCAGGCCAGGCAGCATCTCTAGGAAGAAGTACAGTCGACGTTTCGGGCTGAGACCCTTCGTCAGGACTAACTGAAAGAAGAGCTAGTAAGAGATTTGAAAGTGGAAGGGGGAGGGGGAGATCCAAAATGATAGGAGAAGACAGGAAGAGGAGGAATGGAGCCAAGAGCTGGACAGTTGATTGGCAAAAGGGATATGAGGGGATTATGGGACAGGAGGCCCAGGGAGAAAGAAAAGGGGGAGGGGGGAAGCCCAGAGGATGGGCAAGGGGCATAGTGAGAGGGACAGAGGGAGAAAAAGGAGAGAGAGAAAAAAAATGTGTGTATATAAATAAATAACAGATGGGGTACAGGGGAAGGTGGGGCATTAGCGGAAGTTTGCGAAGTCAATGTTCATGCCATCAGGTTGGAGGCTACCCAGACGGAATATAAAGTGCTGTTCCTCCTTCCTGAGTGTGGCTTCATCTTTACAGTAGAGGAGGCCGTGGATAGACATATCAGAATGGGAATGGGACGTGGAATTAAAATGTCCAATACTCAATACTTTGATTTATGAATGCCAAGATGCCAAAAGCCTTCTTTACAACCCTGTTTACCTGTGACGCCACTTTCAGGGAATTTATGTATCTGAACTCCCAGATCCCTTTGTTCCTCCACACTCCTCGGTGTCCTACCATTTACTGTGTATGTCCTACCTTGATTTGTCCTTCCAAGATGCAACACCTCACACTTGTAAATTGCACAGTCTGTCTTTTACATATTGGTTGGCTGTCTGTGTGTGTAGTTTTTCATTGATTCTACTGTGTTTCTTTGTATTTACTGTGAGAATTATTTATTAGTAATGAATTCACTGTGAATTATTCATGGTAGTATATGGTGACATATACATACTTTGATAAATTTACTCTGAACTTTGAACTTTAAGAGGGCATGCTTTCTGCCCTTCTTAAACAGAGGAACAACACTGGTTGTTCTCCAGTCGTCCCTCTGACATTGTGCGTTTAATGGCCTAGTCAATTTTGAATCCAGAAATAATACTAGATCCTCTAAACCTGCTGAGAGCTAATTAGAGATCAGCTATTCTGTTGAAGTACCCACAAGGAGGGTATTTTGACATTAAATCTTACACCAAAAGGAATATTACATCAGAAACTCTGAGGTGCAATGTATGTTAATTGACTGTTGTTGCCTAATGAATTGCTTTCCTTCCCCATAGTGGAAAGTAGAATCATGAATATGGTTTTGAATAGGATGCTAAATTCAATTAAATTGATAATTACTTAAACCCATTTACATTTTCTGCACTTTATTTCAATTTATTTACAATTAAATATGTCTCTCTAGAAACTGGACCTGTTTAAGTATTTTTTATGAACCATGGGTACAGTACTATTTCCAGGACAATTAGCGGCTATTGGAAATTTGACCTGGGCACTCTCACAACTTTTAAGTATTTAAATAAGCATGAATCAAGCCTTTGTAATTTAACATGCAGATACTGATCAATACAATTAATACAGATGGTTACTTGAAGCCAATTTGAACATATTGGGCTGAAGAGCCTGTTTCTGTGTGCTGTACGACTTAGCCTTTATGACACCTGCCCGAATTAGCATCATATTTTTCCCATGTCATATTTAAATGGCATAATACCAGTCTAAATACCTCTTCCACATAGTGATTGTATCTAATTCTACAACCTCCTCTGTTACTGGCTCCCAGATATCAACCACTTAAAAAAAACCTAACCCCCTCAAAACCCACAGCCTTGGTCAGACTAATTTTCCTTTGATCCAGCGTGTCCTCGAGCCTCACAACAATACAAAATCCTGTGTTCAGTGGCCCTTCAAGGCCATCGCTTCCAGTGGTTTTAGCACAGGAATGGATCAAGATATTCCATCATGACGGGATTTCCCCAGCCACAAACAGTGCCATACAAAGCTCTCTCCAACCATCTTCCTCACCTCCATGACAACCTTTCATGCAGCTGTCCTGTGACTGCCCCGGAGAGGATGCTTCTGGAGTTGGCTCGTTTCCTCAGAGACTGTCATGGCAACGATGGTGCATCTGTGAGCTCTGAGGGCAGGTGACAGGAGGTGCAGTGTGGAGTGTCTTTCTTGTGATTCAAGGTGCAAACTACCTTAGTGATTTGATTTGTGGGTGACTGTGTTGGGTTCTAGCGCTACTTGCAACACTTATTTAGCACACCGAACATGGATAAGCAAACTTCTTCCTCCATTTTCCTCTGCTTCTTGGATCTCATTGTTTATAATGGAACTGGTTCCCATTTTGGATAACGATTGTTCACTTGATTGCAAATAGGATCCACATGATGTTGTTTCATTCCTAGTTTCTAGTCACGACTAATTCCATTGTTATTCACTTATGAGAAACAGCAGGGAAGCATTTTATGGGCATAAAATGGGCATATTTTGAGGTACTAATGCCCTGGCTAACAGCTTGCCTGATTCAGAAGGTGGTGGGTGAGTTGCTGCTTTGAGTTACTGGTGGAAGTACTCCCATTGTGCTGTTGGTCAGGGGCTGCAGGAATCGAATGAATAGTGAAGCACCTCCAGTGCAGCATAGTCTGCAAACTGGGGGAGAGCTTGTACATCGTGTGGGTAAGTAACACTGTGCAATATAGGCCAATGAAAAGATGTTTAATTTTAATCTTGGACTTGTGGCATTATGAATCCATCAAAGAACAACTTGCTGGGAATGGTGGTCTCAAAGAGGACAGGTAGACAGCGTGCTGAAAAAGACATTTAGCACACTAGTGTTCATCGGTCAGAGCATTGCGTATACTACTGAAGGGTCTCGGCTTGAAATGTCGACTGTACTCTTTTCCATAGTTGCTGCCCTCTCTGAACCCATTGCTGCCTCCTTGAAGTGCTCGATTTTGTAAGAGACAACCTTTCCTTAATAAATACTGTACCCGTCCCAGTATCAGTGGCATTTTATTGGTTCCAAGCTTTGTAACACAATTGTATTTTGCATGTAACAGCTTTTGCCCCTTGGCACAGTTCAATGTAAACAACAACAACAACGACAAGGACGGAGGGTAAGCAGCCAAGCTCCCATTCATACCCCTCCCACTAGGGGTTCTGAGCACTCCCTGTAATTTGCAGTAGCCTGTAGTAGTGTACTGACCTTGGCAAATGCACAGTTAGTAAGCCAAGGTCCTGTGTGTCTGAGCAAAGTAGAGGAGGAATGAATTAAAAAGCTCTTGTGAAATGATTCATTTGGATTCCAAATGTACATTGGCAAAGCTGAATCATGTCCTCCAGCATTTCAATTGCAGGCCATTGGAAGAATGGATTGTTTCATAACCTGGTTCATATTTAAGTGTTAGCCAAATATATTATTATTCTTTTCAATGTGAATAGATTCAGATTTATTTATTACATGTACATCGAAATATACTGTACATTAACAACCATCGCACGTAAGGATGTGCTGGGGGCAGCCTGCAAAGGTGTCACCACGCATTCTGGCGTCGACACAGCATGGTCACAATGATCGGCAGAACAACACAGAGCACAGCAAGCAACTAAAAACAACTCCAGCATTCTGTGCTTGGTACCACAACTGCTCTGCAAAAGAATTGTGGAGTTCTGAACACAGCCCAGTCCACCAGGAAAAATGGCCTCCCCTTTACTGACTCTGCACTTCTTACTCATTGGCTACCAGTCCTCCAAAGCTTCAAATTTTAAATTCTCATTCTTATGTGGCTGTCTTCTTCTGAAGCCCTACTGGGGCATAGGCCAGTCTTTCAAGTTATCCCAGCTGTAGCCCGTCTTTGAAGATCCTTCCTTTGGCAGGAATGAGAGTTTGGAGTTACTGTTGGCATTTCTGTAGCTCTGTTTTCTTGCGTGATGGATTAAAAGTTAAAGTGCATTATCAAATAAAGTAAAGAGGAAGACAGCCCTGCAAATATTTATGTGTTGTGTATTATCTTGTCGTTATAGACTGTAGTTCAGTGTGGCATTTTAAGTTTTACTTTTCATACTACTTTCAGAATGGTGTTTGTGGCAAATGTGCTGTAGAAATTGAGAAATAATCTTACAAGTGCAATGTAATAAATTAAATCTGCATTTTGCAGTACAATATGATATATCCCAAAATCCCTATGTTTCCGTATGCCTCCTTCCAGTCCTATCATTGATAAGGTCTGTGGTACTTAAATATGAGTTGCCAGTTTCACAAATGGCCATACAAATAAGTGCAATTACAGTATTTCTTATTATCACTAACATCAGCTGACTATAAAATATTCCACCATTTACAAAGGAACATTGTAGGCTGTCTGACAGAACGTATTATCTGAAAGCCGTGTTTTTTTCTCACTGTGTCCTGATGCCAGTAGATAATATAACTTTAAAATGATTGCTGTGGTCAATTAAAAATATTTGAAGATAATTTTAACACTTCGCTTACATTTGCTTGTTTTTCTATAACACGGGGAGGAAGTTGGTTCATGCAACCACTATTCACCATGACAGTCTAGACTGAAGTACCTTCTTTCTGTACAATGCTCTATTCAGCCAACCTAATATGCTTTGAGGAAATGTCTTTGCAAGAGTAATGTGATTCTAAGCAATGGTTGACTCTGGACATCACGGGAGCCATTGCTAAGGCAGCAGCCATTTTGTTTCTGGAACGCTTCCCATACGTCCTTTCATGAGAATATTTCATTTCATATATTAGACTCCGCTGCTGTGCACTCTTTGTCTTTCAAGTGTTCTAATTTAATAAAGTGGGTTGCTTCACAATTACAAGTGGAAGCATCGCCTCATATCCAACATTAGCAGGAAGAGTGGACAAGATCGATGACAGAAGAATGATGAAATCCAGAGAATGTGAGTTTAGCTGGTATGCAGAATTCAATCCTGAATGGCTAATATCAATGAGAGTGAAGACTCTTGTAAAGCAAATGGAAGGGTGTAAGAACCCAACTCATTCCATCAGTTCAGCACAGACTAGATGGGCCGAAAGGCATGTTTCTGTGCTGTAGTGCTCTGCTTTAGTGAAAAAAACCTATTGTCTGTGTGGCCATGCTCACACTGTGGCTCCAGTGCGTCACCGTTATGATATACAGTGACACTGCTAGGCAGTTCAAAGGAGATTCACCAGGCTACATCTTGGGCTGAGAGAGTTCTCCAACCAAGGCAGACTAAATAGTTTTGTTCCGTATTAACCATTGAATCATATAACAATTACAGCACGGAAACAGGCCACCTTGGCCCTTCTAGTCCATGCCGAATGCTTACTCTCACCTAGTCCCACCGACCTGCACTCAGCCCATAAGCCTCCATTCCTTTCCTGTCCATATAGCTATCCAATTTTACTTTAAATGACAATATTGAGCCTGCCTCCACCACTTCTACTGGAAGCTCGTTCCACACAGCTACCACTCTCTGAGTAAAGAAGTTCCCCCTCGTGTTACCCCTAAACTTTTGCCCCCTAACTCTCAACTCATGTCCTCTTGTTTGAATCTCCCCCACTCTCAATGGAAAAAGCCTATCCACGTCAACTCTATCTATTCCCCTCATAATTTTAAATACCTCTATCAAGTCCCCCCTCAACCTTCTATGCTCCAAAGAATAAAGACCCAACTTGTCCAACCTTTCTCTGTAACTTAGGTGCTGAAACCCAGGTAACATTCTAGTAAATCTTCTCCGTACTCTCTCTATTTTGTTGACATCTTTCCTATAATTCGGTGTACACAATACTCCAGATTTGGCCTTACCAATGCCTTGTACAATTTTAACATTACATCCCAACTCCTATACTCAATGCTCTGATTTATAAAGGCCAGCATACCAAAAGCTTTCTTCACCACCCTATCCACATGAGATTCCACCTTCAGGGAATGCACCATTATTCCTAGATCTCTCTGTTCTACTGCATTCTTCAATGCCCTACCACTTACCATGTATGTCCTATTTTGATTAGTCCTACCAAAATGTAGCACCTCACACTTATCAGCATTAAACTCCATTTGCCATCTTTCAGCCCACTCTTCTAACTGGCCTAAATCTCTCTGCAAGCTTTGAAAGCCTACTTCATTGTCCACAACACCACCTATCTTAGTATCATCTGTATACTTACTCATCCAATTTAGCACCCCATCATCCAGATCATTAATGTATATAACAAACAACATTGGACCCAGTACAGATCCCTGAGGCACACCACTAGTCACCGGCCTCAAACCTGACAAACAGTTATCCACCGCTACTCTCTGGCATCTCCTATCCAGTCACTGTTGAATCCATTTTACTACTTCAATATTAATACCTAACGATTGAACCTTCCTAACTAACCTTCCGTGTGGGACCTTGTCAAAGGCCTTACTGAAGTCCATATAGGCAACATCCACCGCTTTACCCTCGTCAACTTTCCTAGTAACCTCATCAAAAAATTCAATAAGATTTGTCAAACATGACCTTCCACACACAAATCCATGTTGACTGTTCCTAATCAGACCCTGTCTATCCAGATAATTATATATACCATCTCTAAGAATACCTTCCATTAATTTACCCACCACTGAGGTCAAACTTACAGGCCGATAATTGCTAGGTTTACTCTTAGAACCCTTTTTAAACAATGGAACAACATGAGCAATACACCAATCCTCTGGCACCATCCCCATTTCTAATGACATTTGAAGTATTCTGTGTATGTATTTATTTATTTATTTAGAGATACAGCACGGTAATAGGCCTGCACTGCCCAATTACAACCATGTGACCAATCAATCTACTGACCCATATGTCTTTGGCATGTAGGAGGCAACCAGGGCATTTGGAGGAAATCCACGTGGTAATATAAACTCCTTACAGACAGTGACAGGAATTGAACCTCGGTCGCTGGCACCATAATAGCATTCTGCTAACTGCTACACTTCATTGCCCCCCTGTCCCTGAGGGTTTAGAAGAATGAGGGATGATCCTATTTAAACACATAAGGTACTAAGGGAGCTTGATGTAGTGGGAGAATTACAAATAAGCGGGTACAACTTCAAGGGTGTTGTACTCGCTAAAGCATAAGGAAGTAAAATGTTCCTTCGCACTTCTCTTGAGTGTCTTGTACTTTTGTGAGACACTTCATTCTGCTTTCGCAATAGCCCAAACTGAGCACATTCACTCCATTACTTCCACATTAGATGAGGACAGTTGACTTTTATTTGGTCAAGCTCATATGAAATCCAAATCTATTTGACTTCAATGGAGCTGAATTTTGGAAATGGGTTAGAATGAACATCTCCTACTATAAAGCACAGTTAGTGCAAGCAACTAAGGACACATTTCTATGCCATTAACTCATTGTTATAATGTATTATTATTGAAATGTAGTAAGAGAATTTAGACGATAAGACATACAATTATCCCACTCAACCCTGTTCTCCTGCCTTCTCCCATTAACCTTTGATGCCCTGACTAATCAAGAATTTATCAACATTTGCTATAAATATATCCAATCACTTAGCCTCCACAGTCATCTGTGGCAATGAATCCCTAATATTCGCCACCCTCTGGCTAAAGAAATCCTCTTCATCTTTGTTCTAAAGGGACGTCCTTCTAGTCTGAGGCTGTGCCCTCTGATCCCAGACTCCACGGCCATAGGAATCATTCCCTCCATGTCCACTTTGTCTAGGCTTTTCAGTATTCAATAAGTTTTAATGAGATCCACCTCATTCTTCTGAACCCCAGCGAGTACCAGCCCAGAGCCATCAAATGTGCCACACACATTAACCCTTTAATTCCCGGGATCATTCTCGTGAACTTCCTCTGGATCCTGTCGAATGCCAGCACATCCTTTCTTAGATAAGAGGCCGAAAACTGCCTGGAATATTCTGACATTCGTCACAGTAATCACAAAATAATCATGAGCAAGCCATGTAAATCGACTAATTCTGCATTTTTATGAATACAGATAAGATGACTTTAACTTTAGTTGATCAATTAACTTTCATGTAAGAGAGAAGTGTAAACAATAAGAAGGCATTCAATTTGCAGCTAGACTCCAACAATAGACCTTATCTGTGATGGACTATTTCAACAGTGTTGTCCTTTCTACCCTTTATCCTCTGAGGCCTCTTTAATGAGAGGTAAGCTCATAAATACTGCTGTTCATCACGCAGCAAGGTGGAAGAAAAGAAAGACGTGAAAAAGGAGGAAAAGAAAGATGAGAAAAAGAAGGAAGAGTAAGTAAACAATTTGAAAGTGAAGGACTTCTAATGAAAATCAGATCTATTGGATGCAGGCTCTCCCGTACTCCAATAGATCCAGATTAGTGATTGTTGACACCAGTTGGTTATTTTAGTTTTCAGACAAAGATACATATATTATAGTCTTTAAACAACAGTCAGTGTAATTAAACAAGACAAATATTACCCTTCCATAACTGAACATTAACCACCTCTTTTGTCTTTGATTTTGCCACAGCTGTTCGTTCCTTCTTTGCCCAGTGCCCCCTGTCAGTCTAATTCCTTTCACCTTTACCCCAATGATATTTTTAAATCCTGACTTGTTACCCTTCCTGAGACGAAAGATCTTAACCCTCACAGCACTTTTTGTTTGGAGGAAATCTAGCATTGCAGGTCACCCTAAAAATTGATGTCATGTAAAGAATTCAGACGTCAAATGTGAGATTCACACAACAGTGTTCCTAATGAATAAATTGTTGGGAGGGACTGGGCTGGGAGTGGGTGAGCCAGATTCAATGGCAATCTCTGTAAAGGCATGAATAGTTAAACATAATATTTTGAAAAATATCAAATTTACTTAGTATTGATTAAAATTGTGAAGGTAATTTATATCTGATTTTCAAGTGGGTCTGGGCTGATTTGGTATATATAGTTTCAGAAATAGTATCATACTCAAATATTTCCAATTTAGTCTAAGATTTGTTATTGTTGATTTATTATTTGTTTAGTACGATGACATTTGTAGTAGATATGTTTATATTTGCAGATGGTAAGTACAGATTTCCATACACCTGTTGTTGGATTCAGTGATATCCTTTGGCGTAAAGCTAGTTCTTCCAGTTTTGAATGGGATATTGTACCTAAAGCTTATATTTGATGGATTATGACGAAAGAGCTGTACAACTGGCTGAAACTGTGAGAAATGGTAGTGACTAATAATTTGTGTTCTCATAGACTACAGCCTGCTGAGTTTACATGAGGGAAACAGAGTA
Source organism: Mobula hypostoma (assembly GCF_963921235.1). NCBI lineage: Eukaryota > Metazoa > Chordata > Chondrichthyes > Myliobatiformes > Myliobatidae > Mobula > Mobula hypostoma. The sequence goes on from NC_086103.1 coordinate 164,213,461, forward strand.
TTGTTATTAACTTGGCAACTAGTTTATTATTAGTTTTTGTTTTAATTTTCATGCCAGAAATATTTTACTTACACTGAATATTTAGGTGAAGTATCTCAGTAGTGGTAGTCAAATCTCATAAATATTCCTTGAAATTTTGGAAACTTCAAATATATACAGAGGAATTTGTGTAATGTGACTGAAATAATATATCTTATTTAACGTACAGAATTCTTATCAAGTGAACATAAATGGATCAGTATAAATACTTTCTACTGACAAACTCTGTTTGCCTTCCCAGGAAGAAAGACATATACATTATTGATCCTGCAGAAAATCTTTACTATCGATGGCTGTCCATTATCGCAATACCTGTGATGTACAACTGGTGTATGCTTGTGTGCAGGTAAGGTTAAAAATTAACCCGGTAAGTGACAACAGTTGTTTTCTCTATCTAATTAGTCAAAACCTAATACATAGCTTTCTGTAATGAGATTGACAAAGCTAACTGTATGAAGCACCCTGGTACCCTCGGCTGTGTTAAGTCTAGAGACGTCAACCGCCGGCCCCGACAAACTCGTGAGGTTGAGGCGCACACCCACCCCGATCCCGTTTGTGTGGCTGCTGTGTAATTCACTACCCTGTTACAAATTAGTGCTACAAAATAACAGGCAATACACAGCATACCATTCAAAGATTATCTTCATGATTCTTAATTTGACTAAAGGGTTGGTAAAGAAAAGAACAAAAAAAAGAAAAAGGCCCATTTTAATGAAACAGTCTGATGTGCACAAGTTGGAGCTCACGGTTTCTCCAAGTCACTTATTCTCAATCGATCTCACCCCGGGCTTCGTCGAATCACGGTCCCACTTCGGGTCGAATCCTACGACCTCCTCTCTCTGGCGTCTTCCCTCTTCATCTCCTCTCGAACCAAAAAACAAAAACAAAAAACCATAAGCCCAACCTTAGTGTCCCTCACCAGAGAAGCCTCCCCTAAATTCAACCATCCTAAACGGATGGCATACATTTCTCCTCATTTCTTATCTTCAACAATAACCCAAACATAAGCTGAAAACTGAGCAAGCTGCTCTCACAGAACTGCCAAAATGAAATAGATACAGCTTAACAGTAAAAATATGAACCAGGGCATTACATGTACAAAGCACATTAACAGAGGAAGCATGACACAAACTTGTAGAATATGCAGGGGTCCAGTAAACACAAAAATCCATCATTGCTGTAAATGATCCTTTGGTTTACGACAAGGTTCTTTTCACTAGCCTGTGCAATTGGAATTCGGTTTCAGATTTATATATCACATGCACATACAGTGAAATACATCATTTGCATTAACAACCAACACAACCTAAGGATGTGCTGGGCAGTCTTCAGGTGTCACCACACATTCTGGCGCCACATAGCATGCCCGCAATATTTGGCAGAACAACAAAAATGAACAAACCAAGCAACAAAGGAACAGTGAAACAAGCCTCGTTCCTCCCTCCCATCCACCACCCACCCCCTCTAACCCCAGGATAGGCCATCTTCTTTGGTCTCCAACCTCCAGTGGACTCGTGGATTAACAGACAGTGGGCTCCAATTTCTCCAAAGGTCCTACAGAGATTTACAGACCATCAGACCTCGACTTCTGGACTTCCTTTCGACCTTCTGGCTTCGACCTGGGCGTCCAATTGACCTTCGGCTTTGATCCAGACTTCTGATCAATCTTCAGTTACTGATTATCTGAATCCTTTGCTGATTATTGATAAATGTAATTACTGCATTTTATTTTTGAAACTCCCATTATAACTGTCACCGAAGAAGATGCTACTTGAGTTCTTAATGGCAGATCAAGTGATAATTACAACTGTCCCTGAAAAACCTTACTTGATGTGTGGAATTTATTTTCCTTCCGCCTAATTACTTCAAACTTCATATTATGCTGGCTTGCATAGTGTTAGCCTTTATACATGTATATTTCAATCTTTATCTCATCTTACATAAAGATGGTGAAAAATTTAGTTAAAAGTTAGAGCAGGACACACACAAAATGCTGTAGGAACTCAGCAAGTCAGTGTCTACAGTATAGATCAGAATCAGATTTAATATTATTGGCATATGTTGTGAAATTCGTTGTTTTGCGACAGCAGTACCTTGCAATATATAATTTAAAAACTATAAATTACAATAAGAAATTATATATATGTGTGTGTGTGTGTAATATATATAAATTAAGTAAGGAGTGCAAATAGGGAGCAAAAAAAGTGAGATAGTGTTCAATGTCCATTCAAAAATCTGATGGTGAAAGGGAAGAAGCTGTTGCTGAAATGTTGAGTGTGTCTCTTCAGGCTCTTGTGCCTCCTTCTTGATGGTAGCAGTGAGAAGAAGGCATGTCCTGGGTGCTGGGGGCCCCGAATGATAGATGGCACCTTTTTGAGACATTGCATTTTGAAAGTGCTGGGGAGGCTGGTGCCCATGAGCGAGCTGACTGAATTTACAACTTTCTGCAGCTTTTACCGATCTGGTGCAGTGGCCCCTCCATACCAGATGGTGATGCAACCGGTTAGAATATTCTCCTCGGTACATATGTAGCAATTTGTGAGTGTCTTTGGTGACATACCAAGTCTCTTCAAACTCCTAATGACATTTAGCCGCTGTCAAGCTTTCTTTATAATTGTATCAATATGTAGAGATGTTGACACAGAGGAACATGAAACTGCTCATCCTTTCGACTGCTGATCCCTCAATGAGCACTGGTGTGTGTTCCCTCGACTTCCCCTTCCTGAAGGCACAATCAATTCCTTGGTGTGACTGACATTGAGTGCACGGTTGTTGGTGCAACACCACTCAACCAGCTGATCTAGCTCACTCCTGTACATCTCCTCATAACCATCTCAAATTCTGTCAACAATAGTTGCATCATCGGCAAATGTATAGATAGCATTTCCATAGATTCTGCCTGCCAGCAATTTGTGTGTGTCATTCAATATTTCCAGAAACTGCAGAATCTCTTATGTTTTTGAACGTTAAAGCCTTCGAAAGTTTTTTACACTGGAAGGTGAGACTAGAACCAGGGGAGATTGCTTCAAGATTCAGGGGAGTAGATTTAGGATGGAGATGAGGAGGAACTGCTTTTCCCAGAGAGTGGTGAATCTGTGGAATTTTCTGCCCAATGAAGCAGCGGAGGCTACCTCAGTAAATATATTTAAGACAAGGTTGGATAGATTTTTGCATAGTAATGGAATTAAGGGTTATAGGGAAAAGGCAGGTAGGTGGAGGTGAGTCCATGGCCAGAATAGCCATGATCTTATTGAATGGCGGAGCAGGCTCGATGGGCCATATGGCCTACTCCCGCTCCTATTTCTTATGTTCTTCCTGCTTTTCTGCCAGTGAGAGTTCTTCAATATAATGGATATTCAGCTGGATTGATGAGGACTTTATTCTGGAGATTCCTTTTATCTGAAGCCAGAAATTTGGTTTGAGAAAAGAGAAAATTGACCCCTGGAGATTGCAGGACCTAACCAGGTAGCTTTCTTTCAGGCCAATGACAAGAGGAGTCCACCTGTCGCAGGCTGGATAATCAGGTTGAAGATTCTCTACTACCTGTAAAATATCATATGACATGAACTCAGATGGAAATTCATAGTTATATAACTGAAGATACAAGAATATTAATCAGGAGCAAATGTACTGCCTTGTTCAAACCTCTATTAAACGCAGCCCATGGGGATCTGATCACCTCAAAAGTTACTTGATTTCAAATCCTGATTATCATCCACCTCATGTCTAATGGTCACTCTTAGAAATGTTTCACTGCTTGTCTGCCTTGTGAAACTTGATAACAAACAAATATAATTTCATTATGAAGATTCTCTGTTCTCATACTTAAATACAACACATTCTCCTTCCTGCATTCAGATTCCCAAATCTTGTTCTGCACCCCAAGACATTTTTGACCATTTTCTCCTGCATGTATTGATTCATGGGTTTTTAAGTCACAAGAAAGTGACAGCTTAGTAATTCAGTCCTTTGTATTCATGTCATCTGTCAACTGCTGAGAGTAGCCAAAGATGGAAGAGAGAGAAACGTAGAGTTAATGTTTCAGGATTAGTTCTGATTAAAACTCGGTGACCTAAAATGATACATCTCACCCCAGTTATTGCCTGACCTGCCATGTATTTCCATTCCTTTCTCTTTTATTTTAAGATTTCCAGCATCTGCAGTATTTTGCTTCTGAATGTGGCCAAGCTCTTTTTCATTTTGGGTGCCTAGACGCAGTTGAAGGAAACTTCCAGATTACACCATATAGGTGAAAGTGGGTCAAGGCACTGGGATTAAACGTAATGGGCAACTACAATAAAGTTTGGATATATAGGATAAAAGCACATGAAATGGATATGTTACTCTGGACTAATAACTTGTCACAGTGCAGTATTTTAACAGATGCTCACTTTTCTCCACGCTAACTTTGAATCCATGATGTAAAACATCCAGGTTTGGCTGATACCATACTATAGTGCATCACAGTAACTATCAGAGTATACTTACTGCGTTTTCCTTGCTGTTTTAAACCTTATGCTTTGTATTCTAGAGCTTGTTTTGAAGAACTTCAAACAAAAAACCTTGCTTTATGGTTAGTGTTGGATTATGTATCAGATGCGATCTACATCATGGATTCAATTGTAAGGTTTCGAACAGGTAAAGAAACATGTCTCTTTATTTTTAATAAATGGTTTTGTGTTTGTTCTGTTCTTGGAGAAGATGGTTTCCATCTTGTCCTGATGCAGTGCTTTTGCTGAAGATGGAACTTTAGCTTTGTAGCTTTGAACGGAGCACACAGCTGGTAGTGCACTGGCTCATAGCTCCAGACAGTCAGCCTCAATCTCGACCTCCAGTCATGTCTAAGTTCCCTCTGTGGGTTTCTTTCTGCTTTTCCTCTTACATCCCGAGAATGTGCAAGTGGAGAGGGGAGTTACTTTGCACATAGGACGGGGCAGGAATATGCCTTTTAGCACCTGATATCTGTGACCACAATGACTCCAGTTTAAACAAATCCCGTCTGCCTGTACGTGGTTTATATGGTCCATGGACCTTGGCTGTTCCATGGTCCACCTAAACACTTCTTATTTGTTGCCATCGTATCTGCTTTCATATCTCCTCTGGTAGTGTGTATCACAACCTGTGTTTAAAAAAAAACATGCCTTGCAAATCTCCTTTAAACTTTCCCTCTCTCACCGTAAATCTAGTGTTTGATATTTCCAACCTGGAGAAAAGACTGACTATCTGCCCTACCAATGCCACTGTAAACCACCCTTCGTCTCTGTGGGTGGTAGAATCTGGGGGGAGATGATGGGAATATGAGGAACTAAAGTGAGATAAGGATTATGTAAATAGTCTCTCAATGGTCTGCTTGGCCTCTGTGGGCTGAAGGGCCTGCTTCAATGCTGTATGACTCATGTCCTCGGCCCATTCTACTCCGAGCCATCATTTGGTTGATTATTTCTCCCAGATGCTCCGTGTCCCCATCTTCTCCACAGTAGGTTCAGTTTCACATGTGTACAGAGATCTGGTGGGAGGCTGCTACTGTGAATGTCTATCTGCCCAATCAGAATCAGAATCGGGTTTAATATCACCGGCATATGTCGTAAAATTTGTTAACTTAGAGGTAGCAGTACAATGCAATACATGATAACGTAGAAAAAGTCTGAATTACACTATGTATATATATATATTAAAAGTTGAGTTAAAATAAGTAGTTGAAAAACAGAAATAAATTTTAAAAAGTAGTAAGGTAGCAATTGGATAATGACTAGCATTTCTCCTATATTTCAAAAAAAACTTTATCCATAAAATATACCCAAGAAATACAAAAATGCGACCTCCTTTACATTCATGATGCTGTTCAGTTTATATATTCATAGTGTTATAGTGCATTTGTAGTTGTAGCACATTCAGTGTACAGAGCACCACTAGCACTCATCGAGTCATAGAACACCACAGCACAGACACAGGTCCTTCGGCCCATCTACTTTGTGCCCAACTATTATTCTGCTTAGTCCCTTTGACACGTACTGTAGTTAGAGTCAGGCCTTTTTGGCCCATCTAGTCTATGCCAAACTATTAATCTGTCTCGTCCTATCGACCTGACCTGGACTGTATGTAACCCCTGTGTAGCACTGGTCTTATCGTGTGTGACTAATCTTCACACTCTTTGAGAAAATCAAATTACCCAAGGTGCTAATCCAGGTATCGGAAGGAGGCAGTGAATAGAAACCACACACTTCTGGAAATAAGGTTTTGTTTATAAGGAAAAAAACAAAATGTACAGAATATTTACATAAGCAAGAACAATTCAAAATTCCAACATTCTGTTTAGGTTCCAAATCTTAGATGTCTAATCATAACAAATTCCTTTTTAATTAGAATCAGTGAGATTCCTTTATTACTCTAATCTAACTGATTAGATCTAATGTTATTCCCTATTTAAAAGTTTACAGACTAAACTTTCCTTTTTACTTATCCCTAGTTAGTTAGAAAACCAAATATAATTCCTGTTCTCAAGTATTATAATTAATTTCAGTTTCAGTACAAGTTTAAATTCAAATTCAAAAAGTATATATATATATATATATACACACAGAGCTTAACACCTTCACGACAATTTTCCAACATCACAACTCCTAAACAATGTAAATCTCATTCAGCAACTTAACAAAGACTTTGCAAAAATAATCAGTTCTTGCAGAAAATCAAATTCAGATTCTTCGAATGAAAATAAACTTATACATCCAATTGTATTAAATCATCTGTGTCATTACACTTTTCGTTCCCGTGCTGGTTCTTTATTTTGGTTGGCTCGCCATCTTGTTTCTTGGTTCGTTGGAATGAAATAGTTGATCATCCACAGAAATTCAATTCACAATCTTGTACAAAAACTTGACCAAATCCCTTGGTATGAGTTTGCAGAACTAATTCCCGACTACACGGTAGGGATTTTGGATACTCGTCTGTCCGATATTGTCTCATTAAAGCTGCTGCATGTCATAGCTATAGCTTCAATAAATCTTTTATCGCTATTGTCTGTCCTCCAGAGGTTTCACCCTGAGGTCTTAAGTTAGTAGGGTAAAAATACTCACTACTAATTCCACTCTTAACAGTTCATTTCTTCAGCTTCTAATAGTTGCTCCTTGTCTGACCTGTGTCCAGCCATGCCCCTCCCTTGAATAGCATTTTTCTCAAATTCTTTTTTTTTAATATCGGTAAACCTCATTTTCTTCCCTCCACAGGTAGAACTTTCTAACATTACAACTTTGGGTTTAATCAACCTGGGCTGCATGGAGCTCTCCCATCTATGTACCTAACCATATTTCTCTTAATTGTTGAAATCAAACCTGCATCCACCACATCTGGTGGCAGCTCATTCCACACTCTCACTACCCTCTGAGTGAAGAAGTTCCCCCTCATGTTCCCCTTTAACATTTCACCTTTCACCTGTAACCCATGATCTCTAGTTCTAGTTTCACCCAACCTCTGTGGAAAAATACACAAAATGCTGGAGGATCTCAGGACGTCAGGACATGAACGAACAGTCGAGGTTTCAGGCCAAGGCCCTTCTTCAAGACTGGAAAAGAAGAGGGAAGATGCCTGAATAAAAAGGTAGGGGAGGGGAAGAAGGATAGCTAGAAGGTGGATAGGTGGGAAAGGTAAAGGGCTGGAGATGTAGCCATCTGATAGGAGAGGAGAGTGGGCCATAGGAGAAAGGGAAGGAGGAGGGGCAGCAGGGGGAGGTGATATACAGGTGAGAAGAGGTAAGGGGCCAGAGTGGAGAATAGAAGAAGAGAGGAGGGCGAGGGATATTTTTAACTGGAAGGAGAAATTGATATTCGTGCCATCAAGTTGGAGGCTTCCCAGATGGAATATAAGGTATTGCTCCTCCACCCTGAGGCTGGCCTCATCTTGATACAACAGGAGGCCATGGAACAACATGTCAGAATGGGAATTGGAATTAAAAGTTGGGCCACTGGGAAGTTCCGCTTTTGGCGGATGCAGCAGAGGCATTCGACAAAGCAGTCCCTCAATTTACAACAAACCTCAACTACGTAGAGGAGGCTGCATAGGGAGCACCAGGTACAATAGGTGACCCCAGAAGACTCACAGGTGAAGTGTTGCCTCATCTGGAAGGACTGTTTGGGGCCCTGAATGGAAGTGAGGGAGGAGATGAATGGGCAGGAGTAGCACTTTGGCCACTTGCGGGGATAAGCCTCTTGCATTTGCTCTATTTATACACCTTATAATTTTGTGTACCTCTATCAAATCTCTCCCCACTCTTCCATGCTCCAGGGAGTAGAGTCCTAAGTTATTCAACATTTCCCTATAACTCAGGTCCTAGGAGTCACAGCAACATCCTTGTCAATTCTCTCTGTACCTTTTCAATCTTACTGGTATCTATCTAACTTCCTGGAATGATATGAAGTTCAAAGGTTTGTGAGGCCTCTACAAACGGCTTAGGCCCTCACCATCTAGTGGCAGAAGCATCATAGACCACCGTTCTCCCACACAAACCCTCTATGTCGGCCACGCTAAGATTCAAAGCATTCCTTAGCATGCACTCCTGCAAACTGGTACATGCCTTCAATGCCTTGTGTATGGTTTGTTGTACCGAAAAAACAACAAGTTGAAGGCTAACCCCACTTTGTCCAAAATTTGTTTGTCCACCCTCATCAAGAAGGCCTTGAAGCTCTCCATTCCTTTCTCAATAAAAGAACTAACAGGTTCCCTGCACCACCAACCTCCTCCATCTGGCAGAATTGGTCCTCAACCTCAACAACTTCTCCTTCAGCTCCTCCCACTTTCTCCGGACTTGAGGGGTAGCCATGGGCATCCGCATGTGCCCCAGCTATGCCTGCGTCTTAATTAGCAATACAGAACAGTTCATGTTCCAAGTCTTCCCTGGTAATGCTCTCCAGCTCTTCCTCCACGACATTGATGACTGCATTGGTGCTGCTTCATGCACCCTCACTGAGCTTGTCAATTTCATCAACTAACTTCCAGACTGCCCTTAAATTCACTTGGTTCATTTTTGACACCTCTTTCCCCATTCTCGATCTCCCTCCATCTCTGGAGACAAACTGTTGACTGACATCCTTTAGAAACCTACTGATTCCCACATTTATGTTGACTATACCTCTTCCCACCCTGTCGCCTGTTAAAAAAAATATACCATTCCCTTTTCTCTGTTCCTTCGGCTTTGCCACATTTGTTCCTAGGTTGGGGCTTTCCTTTCCAGGACATAAGAGATGTCCTCCTTCTTCAATGAACGGGGTTTCCCTTCCTCCATCATAGATGCTGTCTTTATCAGCATTTCCTCCATTTCCCGAGCATACACGATCACTCCTTCTTCCTGCCACCTTAACAGTAATAGAGTTCCTCTTGTCCTTAGCTACCACCCCATGAGCCTCCACATTCAACACATTATTCTCCACAACTTCCACCACCTCTAATGGAACCTTACCACCAAAAGTAACTTTACCTTCCCCCTCCCCGGTTTTCCGCAGGGATTGCTCTTTCTGTGATTCCCTTGTCCTAGAATTTAACCCTGCAAGCGGCCCGAGTGCTACACCTGCCCAATCACCTCCTTCCTCACCTCAATTCAGGGGCCAAACAGTCCTTCCAGGTGAGGCAACACTTCACCTACAAATCTGCCGGGGTTGTTTGTTGTACCTGGTGCTCCCGATGTGGCCTCCTCTACATTGTTGAGACCCATCGTAAATTGGGCGATCATTTGATTGAACACCACCACCAAAAGCGGAACTTCCCAGTGGCCCAGCATTTTAATTCCCATTCCCATTCTGACATGTCTTGTTCCATGATGAGGACTCTCTCAGGGTGGAGGAGTAACACTTTATATTCTATCTGGGTAGCCTCCAACCTGATGGCACGAATATCGATTTCTCCTTCCAGTAACAAATATATTAACCTCCCTTTCCCTCTTCTTCTAATCCCTACTCTGGCCTCTTACCTCTTCTCACTTGCCTATCACCTCCTCCTTCTATTTCTCCTATGGTCCACTCTCCTTTCCTATCAGATTTCTTCCTCTCCAGCCCTTAATCTTTCCTACCCACCTGGCTTCATGCAGCACCCTCTGTCCTGCCTTCTTCCCCTCCCCCCATCTTTTTATTCTGCTATCTTCCCCCTTCCTGTCCAGTCCCGAAGAAGGTTCTCAGCCCAAAATGTCGAATGTTTATTCATTTCCATAGACGCAGCCTGACCTGATGAGTTCCCCCAGCATTTTGTGTGCGTTACTCTAGATTTCCAGCATCTGCAGACTTTCTTGTATTTTAATCTGTCCAGCCCATTTGGTCCTGTTAGGAGTGCATTAGGCGGAAGCAAGGTTGAAATAATTTCAAATTTGCCGTGATTTAATAGCTCAAGGGGCTGTGTTCTAGATTCAGCAGCCTGCATTTTATGTAGGATTGAGGCTACACTGCTGTTCCTGACTCAAATTAAAAATACCATTGAGGAAGCTGATATCCACAGGTTTATTAAATTGTGTAGTAATGAAAGTAAAATGTTAAAGTTAGAAATGAAATGACTCTTTTAGCAGTAATTTGCTTTAGGTTTCATGGAAGTTCTCTTAGACAAGGTATGGTCACTAAATTACCCCTTTCCCTCAAACTCACACATCTGCTTTTCTACTATTGGGCCAGCTTCCAACCTGATGGCATGAACATTGATTTTTTTCTAACTTCCAGTAATTCCTCTCCCATCCTCCTTTTTTTTAATTCTCCATGCTGGCTCCCCTCCGACCCCCTTGCTTCTCCTCACCTGTCCATCACCTCCCTCTGGTGCCACCCCTCCCCTTTCTCCCATTGTCCACTATCCTATCAGATTCCTCCTTCTTCAGCCCTTTACCTTTGCCACCAATCACCTCACAGCATCTTATTTCATCACCTTCCCCCTCATCTGGTTTCACCTATCACCTGCCAGCTTGTATTCCTTCCCCTTCCCCCACTTTCTTATTCTAGGCCCAAAATGTCATCTGTTTATTTACCTCCATAGATGCTGTCTGACCTGCTGAGTTCTTCCAGTATTTTGTGTGTTGTTCCAAAAAGTAATCTGATATTCTTGAACATATCAGGTTTTTTTTCTTCCAGAGCTATTAGTTTAGGACACTGTAGTTTAATTTTTGGATAATATCTTGGTCAGTAACATTACATTTCTTGATTTAGGTTTTCTTGAACAAGGATTGCTGGTCAAAGATGCAAAGAAATTAAGAGATAATTACATGAAGATGCATCAGTTTAAGTTGGATACCCTCTCCCTTTTACCAACAGATTTAGCGTACCTTATGTTGGGACTGAATTACCCTGAGGTGCGATTTAATCGTCTGTTCCGCTTCAGTCGAATGTTCGAATTCTTCGATCGTACAGAAACCAGAACAAACTACCCTAACATATTTCGAATTGGAAATCTTGTTTTGTATATCCTCATCATTATCCACTGGAATGGCTGCATTTATTATGCAATCTCCAAATCAATTGGGTTTGGTGTTGACACTTGGGTCTATCCAAATATATCCCACCCTGAATATGGACGACTTAGCAGAAAATACATCTATTGCCTTTACTGGTCCACCTTGACCTTGACCACCATTGGAGAAACCCCTCCTCCAGTAAAGGATGTGGAATTTCTGTTTGTGGTCATTGACTTCCTGGTGGGAGTCCTTATCTTTGCAACCATTGTTGGTAATGTGGGCTCCATGATCTCCAACATGAATGCCTCTCGGGCTGAGTTCCAATCCAAAATTGACGCCATCAAACAGTACATGCAGTTCCGTAAAGTGAGCAAAGACCTGGAGGTCAGGATCATTAAGTGGTTTGACTACCTGTGGATCAACAAGAAGAGTATAAATGAGAAGGAAGTCCTCAAGAGCCTACCCGACAAACTAAAGGCTGAAATTGCCATCAATGTCCACTTGGACACACTAAAGAAAGTCCGCATTTTTGCCGATTGCGAAGCTGGCCTCTTAATCGAGCTGGTGCTAAAGCTGCAACCTCAGGTGTACAGCCCTGGAGACTACATCTGCCGCAAGGGAGACATTGGCAGAGAAATGTATATCATCAAAGAGGGCAAACTGGCGGTGGTGGCTGATGATGGAGTAACACAATTTGTGGTCTTGAGTGATGGCAGCTACTTTGGGGAAATCAGCATCTTAAACATAAAGGGCAGTAAAGCTGGCAACAGGCGAACAGCCAACATTAGAAGTATCGGCTATTCTGATCTCTTCTGCCTCTCCAAGGTTGATCTGATGGAAGCCCTGACTGAATATCCGGATGCCAAGAAGATTCTGGAAGAAAAGGGACGCCAGATTCTGATGAAGGATAATTTAATAGACGAAGAAGCAGCAAAAGAGGGGGCGGACCCGAAGGACCTGGAAGAGAAAGTGGAAAGAATGGAGTCCTCCCTGGACACTTTGCAAACCAAGTTTGCCAGGCTCATGGCAGAGTACAAATCCACACAGCTCAAACTGAAGCAAAGGATCACCAAGGTGGAAAATAAAGTAAAGAACTTTGGCAGTGGATACCTGTCCGATGGCTTTGATAGTGCAACTGATACCGAAGGAGGAAAATGATCGTGACAGCCTGGAGAACATTCTTCGTTTTTCTTACCATTTTGATACTAGGATTTACTGCTACGAAAATAAATTATTTTTTTACGAATCTATATAGGTATAGTGTACACCAAAAATATCAGTTAGTATTTAACGCAGATCTACAATTAAACTATACAAACTAAAATATGACACAATTTTCACACTAGCACCAATCATAGTTAGATTTAAATACCTGTTATGTCAGAGGGATTTAAAATGGAGAGAGGAAGGAGAGAAAGAGGAATTATAATATGTCAATCAACACTGTGAAATAAAGACAGAAGCAAAGTACACCAAATTAATGTTTTGACACCTGTGCTGTTGAAGTTTTTGTATTGGGGTTGCCTTGTTATTATGTGGAATTTAAATGTTAAATACACTAAACGTACTTATTACCCATTACACCACTGCTGTTTAGTATAGCAATGTAGGTCCTGCATCTCTGGCGGTGTTCAGGGCTTCCTTTACCATGTCAGTAGCTCCCTCTCGGTTTTCACTACTTTCACTCATGCAAGTCCCGGGTGGAGACTCAGGAATACCATTGCACTCAGACGTAGAAGAATTCTTTATTGCTGATTGTTTTACTAGTCAGGGTTGTTAGCCCTGAGCTGAACCCCTGAATCTGGACAATTGGTGAACCTTAGTCGGGCCCTGAGCCTTTGATCTGTTTAGCATGGTTGACCCCAACTGAAGCCAAAACACAAGGCCCTTCCTCCAGCCAACATGGCTCTCTGGGTCATTGAGGCACACAAGCCTCTCAACCCAGTTTGAAGCTTGTGGTCCTTTTGGAGGTATACCACTAAGCCTCAGCACAAAATAGGCCTGTTGAAACAGTTTCCACCTTTTAAAAGGTTGTGAATGCCTCCCTACTGAACCTCAGCACAAATTAGGCCTGTTGAAAGTGTGTCCGGCTTTTAAAAGGATATGAATGCCTCCCTTTAAATTTAAGGTGGGTGTGACTAATGAATGACATGATAGCTTCTGTGGCTGTGTGTTAAACACTGCAAGGCTGTGGTAAACCATGTATATATGTTGTAACTCGGTTACCTGTCTGGACACACCCCTCTGCTGACTGCCCCTGTGGCTCCTCCCACAGAGTCCTGTATAAAGGTGTTCGCCTTGCCCCTCCCCCTCAGTCCGGGGGCAGACACTCACTGTGGAGGTCGTATTCTACAGCGAATAAAAGCCTTTCAGTATTTTACCAAACCTCAGTCTTTTGGAGTAATTGAAGGTGCTTCAAAGGCAGCATAAACAAATACAATTGCTTATCAATTATTGTCATTTAATTTCTCTGAACATCACCCATTACTATCATGTAAAAGAGAACAATGCAACAAATCACGGCAGTGTAAACCAGTTGCTTGTTCTCTTATGTTTGCTGAATTATGCCTTTTAACAAATCTCAATGTAATAAACTAATAAATATGGCTAGAAGGAGCTGGTTAATCACAGCTCCAACTGTGGGATTGATCCCCCGGGAAAGAAGTTCAGTGCGTTAAAGGTAGTCCAGGAAGTAGCTGAAAGATGAACTAGCTGGGTCTGTGCAATTCGTTGCTTCATACTAAGTAAAAATGAAAATAAATTGCTATGATTTGGGATCAATATCTTGAGAAATGGTTCACCCAGGTATTATTTAAGAGCCTGGGCATTGTCAGATATGAAGATTTTCTCTCACTCTTTTTATGTATTGGTAAAATGAAATCATTCTAATGTATTTATTATCCAAAGAATATCAATAATTTTTGTGATTAAAAAGTGATCTTAGATTTTCATTTTAAATTACACATTTTGTTTATGCCCATTGTAAATGTAACATTAAAATAAGTCTTACAACTTGTCAGTTTTTGTATGAATTGAAATATGTTGTTAGACATTCTTTTTTGTTGCTGTTTGATACAGTTCATATCAAAATGTGCTGGCTTAATTTTTTTTGTTCATTATCTTCCTTTCTAGCTTTTTTCCTCAGATGGAAAGACTATTCAGTTTGTAAATCTATTGCTGGAACCAGTACTTCAAAAAGGCCCCTAAGTTCAACGGAAAATGTACGAAAACTGAAAACTTGGCTATTGTATATTTTCATACCGATTGCTCTTTCATGTTAATTGATGAAAGAAAACAAAGATAGGTTAAAGTTTCCAGTGAGATGCATTACTGAAAATCTGTTTTTTGAACAGCTTACCTAAATACCAAACCATGGTCTTTCCATGACCATGACTGCTCTTGGCAATATTTTCTACAGAAGTGCTCTGCCATTGCCTTCTTCTGGGCACGAGGAGTTCTGCAGATGCTGGAAATTCAAGCAACTCTTACTCGCTCTTCCTTCAGTTAGTCCTGACGAAGGGTCTTGGCCCGAAACGTCGACTGTACCTCTTCCTAGAGATGCTGCCTGGCCTGCTGCATTCACCAGCAACTTTGATGTGTGTTGCCTTCTTCTGGGCAGTGTCTTTACAAGATGGGCGATCCCTCCCATTATCAATACTCTTCAGAGATTGTCTGCCTGGCATTAGTGGTAGCAAAACCAGGCGTATGACATGTACCGGCTGT
Source organism: Mobula hypostoma (assembly GCF_963921235.1). Lineage (NCBI taxonomy): Eukaryota > Metazoa > Chordata > Chondrichthyes > Myliobatiformes > Myliobatidae > Mobula > Mobula hypostoma. The sequence goes on from NC_086103.1 coordinate 164,228,636, forward strand.
CTACAACCATCCACCAACTGCTCCCATAGCTTCACATGATCCTGGTTGGGGGGGGGGGCTAAGCAGGTGCCACACCTTGCCCAAAGGTGACGTGCAGGCTAGAGGAGGGAAGGAGTGCCTTACACCTCCTTTGGTAGAGACGTATTTCCACCCCACCACCCCAACCCATATTTGATTGAACTGCAGGGGAATGTGAAAGTTTCCCTCAGTATCCCTTTGATTGCTGTTTGTTAATACTCAACACTAAAATAATTTGTGGTTGTATAGCTGGTGCAGAGTAAATAAAATACTGTATATTTAAATAAAGTCTACACATAAAAAAAGGAATAATACACCTACCTACAAAATAATTTGGCAAGAGTTGTGGACTTTGCAGGATGTACATTGTTTGTAATGTAATCAATTTGATGGAGGGATGTGGACATGGTGTTGGTAGGAGAGATTCATGTTTGGGTATTTTTGATTTGCTTTTTAGCTGGTTTGGCACAACTTTGTGGGCCGAATGGCCTGTTCCTGTGCTGTATCTATGACTTAGTGGAGGATTGGTGATTAACCAATTAATGAAGAAGTTCAGAGGTGTAGACTGTATTTTCACATTAAAACTGAAAGATGTACAGACTGATTACTATAGCACCTGTCATGAGCATAGGAAGCACTCCATACCCAATCTGGTACACTTGAAGTGAACTTTACCACCGCCCAATGTAAGAGATGCAACAACCATTTTGTGTTCAGAATGGTCACACAAGTAGAAAACTGATAATGACCATCACGGTGGTTTAAAGACATCAGTGTTGGGTATTGTTGTACCAATTTAGGAGCAGTGGATTGTCAAAAGGGATGTTGATGACGGAGAGAAGACTCGCTTTCAGCTGGTGCTGTGTTCTTGAACTCTACCACCCAGCAGGTGGATGAGACATGGGAGTGAGGCAAAACAGTTACTGGCAAAGGGCAGTAGTAGAAGTATCCTAAAAGCACACACCAAAAAATTCAATAAAGTTTGTTATGTTTTCCTGTCTAACAATGGTTAGGATAAGATCAGAGTGACACACTCCATGCAACATCAGCAGAGTGATGAGATCAACTGTCTTATGTAGAGATACAGCACACTATCAGGCCCTTCCCATCTAACGAGCCCGTGCTGTACAATTACATCCATGCAACCAATTAACCTACGAACCCATATATCTTTGGGAGGCAGAAGAAAACCGGAACACCCAGAGAAAATCCACGTGGTCACGAGGAGAAGGTACAAAAGCCTTACAGACAGCGGCAGGAATTGAACCGGAATACCGACTCCGTAGAGGGTTAAGCTAACCACTACGCTACTTTGACACCCAACTATGTATGTGACAAATCCTCTGGGATCACTGGGAAGGCCAGGGTGGTTCTTCCGAATGCCAAAGATGAACCAAAATGTCCAATGGCTTGTATCAAATGGTTTTCAGACAGAGAGGTGCTTTTAAAGTGTTATCACAATTGTAACATAATAAACAAAAAAAAGTCAGGAACATTATAATGACCTCAAATTTTTTTTTTTGTAAGTGATGTTGATTGAAGGATAACTATTGTCCAGACATGGTAATCCTTCCTCCTTTTAAAGTAATGTATGCCGCAGTAGAGCAACAGATTTCATGACATGTCAGTGATAATCAGCCTGATTCAGATTCAGATTCTGATTGTCTGAGAAGGGAGTTGGGCTCATCTGTTGATGCTCTACTTCCTTGCACATTTTCATACCTATCCTTTAACACCTCCAGTGAAAGCAAATCCATTTTATTTAACTTGAGCCAGAAAGACCAAATGCCATTTATGAATGCTTAGAAAGAGAAGCTGATTATCTGGCATTTGTCAGATGGCCGAATGAGGGAGTTTGCCATACGCAATGAGACTATCACATGACCAGCGGTGCCTATGTTGCAAGAGCTGCACTGACAACAAAATATTTTGAAATGACCTTGGCAACTACATAAATGCAAGTCTTTCTTCTTCATTAAATCTGTACTGATGTGCAACATAAAACATCTAGAATTATCCAATCATTTAATGGGCTGCTTTGGTTCTGTAATTGGGAGAAATGTAGATAAAAGGACGTGATTGACTGGACTTCAGTATGTGTGAGCCGTCATGTTCAGGCGGCATTGGCACCTTTTGAGGCCCCTGAGTGATGGTTTAATTTGACCATGTTAATGTGACTTTGTTGGTCCTCCCCCGCGCCACCCCCCCCCCCGGTGGTTTAACACACGTCCTTCCCACGGTGGACCGTATCACCAGGTGGCCAAAGGTTGTCCCTCTAGCATTGACGACGGCTCAGGCGTTCATCAGCACCCGAGTTGCCCGGTTTAGCACCCCATCTGATATTTCCTCTGACCGCCATCCCCAGTTCATTTCAGGCCTCTAGGCTATGATAGCCCAGAACCTCAACATTAGGGTACATCACACCATGGCGTATCACCCGTAGTCAATGGGCTATGTGAGCGGTTTCACCACTCCTTAAATCTCCTCTGAGGCTTCCCTGACGGATAACTGTTGGCATGATCATCTCCCGTGGTTCCTGCTGTAGCTCAGAACAGCTCCAGAGAGGAGCTGCAGTCATCGTAGTTGAATTGGTATACAGGCAGCCATTACGAGTGCTAGGTGATTTTATTCCCAACGCCTCTCAACAGCGTTCCACCCTCCTCAGTAAATTAAATTCCTTTTCACCTATTCCTACCTCCCATCATGGCGTACAGCACCCTTGGGTTTCTGTTGACCCACGTTCCGCCTCGTTTGTTTTCGTCCGCCATGATGCACACCAACATCTCCTTAGGCCCCCTAACGATGGCCCGTTCTACATTTTGGAACAGAGAGAAAAGACTTTTATCACAGATAAGAAGGGTAAACCTGAACTTACTTCAGTAGATCACCTTAAACCGGCCCAGCAGTGCAGGGAAATCTAGAAGAGAGATCCCCCTGCACTGGTGAAAGTGAGGGAGAAATTTAAAGGCAATCTGGGAGAGTGTGGGGCACGTTTTTCCACATGTAGAGTCGGGGTTGGTTATCTAGAAGCAGCTGCCAGAAAAGGTGGTGGAGGCAGAAACAATTACATTTAGAAGGCATTTGGACAGGTACATTGGAAGGACAGGACATGACACGACACTAGCAGAGGGTTATAAGACAAATGCAGTACATGGACAGGACAGGAGTGCTGGGTCATGAGGCAAACGAGATTAGTGTTGATCAGAATCATTGTCGCATGGATGTGGTTGGCTGAATGAAGCCTTTCTGTATATCTGCATGATTCTATAATTTTAAATTGCTCTGAATATGACATTTTAACAACATAGATTTAAGTAATTAAAATACTTGAGCTATTAGTCAGCATTTACTTTTCCTTGCTTTGAAACATAGAACATAACACAGTACTGACCTTTCAACTTTCCTTCCTGCAGAGCCCAAACAAGAGAGAATCTATCTGATGCTGGAAATCCAAGCAACACAGACACACAAAGTGCTGGAGGAACCTAGCAGGCCAGGCAGCAGCATCTATGGAAAAAATACAGTCGACGTTTTGGGCCAAGACCCCGTGTCCTGCCGAAGGGTTTCAGCCCGAAACGTCGAATGTGCTATTTTTTTCCCATAGATGTTGCCTGGCCTGCTGAGTTCCTCCAGCATTTTGTGTGTGTGTTTCTACAGAGCCTACCATTTAAAAAAAATCATCCATGTGCCTATCTAAAAGTTTTTTAAATGTCCTTAATGTGTTTGTCTTTATCAGCATCCCATGGCTGCGCGTTCCTCACACCAACCACGCTCCGTGTAAAGAATACCCTTCCCCTCCATATACTCTCCCACCTTAAATTATGGTGATAATATAGACCGCAGAGCAATTTCGTCAAGCCCGTTAAGATGCAGGAGTAACGGGGAAGGGCCAGCGTCTGGTCTCAGCCCTTTCCTGTTCCCGGGGTCCAACGTCGAATCAGAGGCCGGCTGCCCCGGGAGGACATCGTTGGCCCTTCACAGAACCGTCAACCAGATGTGAGCTTCTATATCACACATGTAAACCCAAATCCAACTTCAGCAAAACAGTCCTTTTTGAATTATTACCTCGATTTATAAACGTAAAACAAAACAAGAGATAAAAGTGTGCTTCTTGTATTTAACTTCGCTTCTAAGAAGGTGAATGGAGTGTTGGCCTTCATTAGTTGGGGAATTGTGTGCCAGAGCCTCGAGGTAATGTTGCATGCAGCTCGACAAAACCCTGGTTAGGACCCTTGGAATATTGTGTTCAGTTCTGGTCACCTCATCATAGGATGTGGAAGCTTTGGAGAGGGTCAGAGGAGATTTATGATAATAGATTGAAGGGATAGCCAGAGACTTTTTCTCCCAGGGTGGAAATGGCTAATACAAAGGGGCATAATTTTAAGGTGATTGGGAGAAGGCATGGCGGTGCAGGATGGGGGCGTAGAGGGGGATATCAGTGGTATCCAATATCTGGGTGATATCCAGTTTCCCCCGGGATCAATAAAGTATGACTATGACTATGGTAGTTTTTATTTACACAGACTGGTAGGTGCGTGGAATGCGCTGCCAGGGGTGGTGGTAAAGACAGATATATTAGGGACTTTTAGATAGGAATACAGATGAATGAAAAATAGAGGGTTATGTGGGAGGGAACAGATATATTGATCTTTGAGTGGGTTACAGTGTCGGTACAACATCGTGGGCCGAAAGGCCTGTTCTGTGTTAGTTTTCTCGGTAAATTAGTGCAATTGTGTAAGAACATATGTCAGGGAATTCTGTTTAAAAGATTTAAGTAATGGCCGGGAATGAGTCATTCTTGAATCCGGATGCAGGTTTTCGACCCGAAGTTTCCACAATCCTTCCCTCTGCCCCCTCTCCTCAGATGGTGTCAACCTGCGTTCCTCTGGCAGATTGTTCATTAGTCATACCTGAATGTTCCAAAATCGGCACAGCATGTGGAATTCACTGCGCAGAAACCCATTCAGTCCAAGGACCGGTGGCAAGACCACACGAGAATTTCCTCCCACTCGCCTCCAGCTAACCCTGTCCACACCTCCTGCTACTCCTTTCTCCCGCCAGGGTTTGTGTCGAGTGCCTCCGAGCCATTGATATTGAAATAAAGACACAATGAACGAGATCGTGTTTCACAGGTCTGCCTAGTAACAGTATGTCTCAGCTAAACTTTTAAATCTTTTAAAAGAGTTTCTAGATGTCGGAAGCTCTCCCCCAATCCAGTGGCTCGCAACATTTTGTCGTGGTTTTCGTTCACCATTGGAAGACTGCATACAATCAAGCACCCTCTGTGTGGGTTTCACAGTGTTTATATTCTGACGAGAGAGATTCAACCTCCCTAACAACCGGCGAAGAAACCTACTCTGCCGCACGGTTCTTAACCAGCAGTCACTTTAAAGGCTTTGAATCACTTGCAGGAAGAATCTATCCCTGGATCTCTCTCTCTAACCTGGACTGAGAATATTGGAGTGGGGATTTGCGGTCGTTTCCCTGTGCTTCCCGTCTGCTGAGGAATGGCCGAGAGACGAAAGCCGAGAGAGGTCGAAACATCCAAGTTGATTCAGTCGATCAATTGGAAGGAGGAACTGTTACTGAAAAGGCGCCTGGTCGCCTTAGACTCCGTAAAGAAGCAAGTGGCGGATTCCTACACTCTGGACCAGAGTGTTCTATTCAACAGATTCCGCAATAAACTCCGGCACTCCGAGTTGGTCCACGCTCGCCTGATGGAGAGGCGGGATGTGCTGGAGCAGCTGAAGCCCAAAACTTCCTGCGGCTTCAACACCTTGGCGGGGGACGACAGCAAAGCTGCTGTGAGGGAGATCTTGCAAAGGGCGTCGAGCAACGGGATCAGACATAACATAAGGCGGCAAAGTGGTCCTATTCGCTCAAGACCCAGTGACTCAGTGTCCCAGAGGGGACCCAGAACCGGGACAGCCGTGTTAAAGAGGGCTGAGGAGAACGGAGAGAGTCAGATTGCCGCGGAGACTCCGGTCGGCACCGCGCCGCCAATGGTGTCCGAGGGTTTATTGACCCAACGTCCATACACAGTGTCAGGGGCCACTCTGCGACCCGAGAACAGACAGTTACAAACGGAGGAGAGGCGCCGAACTGCCGGGATGAGGTCTGTCGCTTTCAGCGTGGACAGCGAGCAGAGAGACGCGGGCGGAAGAGGAAAGTCACAGCGACCGAAGAGCAGCTACCGACTCCGAAGCGGCCGTAGGAGCCGCGACCACAAACGGGAATCGGCGCTCAGCGTTTTCCTGCAGATAGGCGAGCGCGGAGAAATGCCGTCGCTGCTGGAAATCCACGCCCGCCTCGTCAGAGAAGCGAAGCTGGACGATGCCGTGCAGAGGTTTCTAAATGAACTTCAAACTGAGCAGCAGTGTGCCGCCGCGCTGGGCGATTACTACTCGGAGAGGCTGCTGGCCACGCTAACTGCTCCGAATATCAACCCGGCGCCCGACACCGATCTGTCGGGGTGGGACTTCGTGGGCAAGGAAATGAATTATCGGAGCATTACTTTTAAAAAACTAGACACGGCTGATTTCTCGAACCCAAGTCTCGCTGGTGATTTGGTTCTGTACAACTTACAATGAGGTGGCGCCGGGGAAAACACATGGTCCTCATATAGGGTTTCGACCCGAAACGTCGACAACTTATCTCCCTCACAGATGCTGCTCGACCCGCTGAGTTCCTCCCACAGATTTTTAAAAATTTTTTTGTTAACGAATTAAAGTCTGTGTGTGTGTGTTGGGGGGGGGGAAGTCTCCATTAGGGAGTGCAGTTTTATCCACAGTATTCTCATTACCGCCGGGCTACAGAGGGGTGGCGTTAGGAATGGGTTTTGATTTGATCGGGCGGCACGGTGGCGTAACGCTATACTGAGCTAGCTATTTGAAGATCCCGCCGTTGTCTGTGAGGAGTTTGTACATTCACCTCGTTACCGTGTGGGTTTCCTCTGTGTGCTTCCAGTTTCTTCCCGGAGGCCACAGAAGTACGAGTTATTGAGTTCTGGACATGCCAATTTGGCGCCGGAAGCATGGCGACTCTTGCGGGCTGCCCCCCACCCCGGTAGATCTTTGGGCAGTGTTGGTCGTTGACACAAATACTGGGCATTTCATTGCATGTTTGAATGTTTCGAAGTGGATGCAATAAATAAAGCTTATCGTTAATCTATTACTTAAGCTCGAGTTTGCAGTGGGTTTGATTTTATTAACATGTTTGCTCATCATTCCAGTGTGACCCGAGATCTGTGGTACGGCATTTGCTGGGGATCGGGTATGCCTTGGTCCCAATGAGGTTCATTGGGTGTAGCGGGGTTTGTTGGCCTCAGTGATAACTGTGAGTCTTCCATGGATGGAACAGAAAGTAACCGACAGTGCAGACAACTGGGTATGCGTGAGGGGTCCATTCTGTCCAGCACTAGGGTAGGTCTCTGTGTGAGCTGGATGCAAGTGCTTGTTCTCAATACCACCCCAAATCCTCTGAAGTTTCAGCTACCATGGGCCGAAGATTTCCAGGAGTTAATGGGATTGTCCTGTTTCTTCAAAGAGGCCTTCAGAACACGATTGAATCTTTACCTCTGTCTGGTATTTACTTCCTACTACAGACCCTGAAGTAGAGTAACACACACAAAATGCTGGAGGTACTCAGCAGGTCAGGCAGCATCTCTGGAGGGAAGCACATAGCTGATGTTTGCAGCCCAGACCTGTTGAAGGAACCTGGCCCCAAAAGTTGACTGCTTATTTCCCTCCACAGATGTGTCCTGACCTGTTGAATTACTCAATCACCTGGCTCAAGATTTTCAGCATCTGCAGAATTTATTGTGTCTTGTAATAAAGTATTTCTCAGGAGCAGAAAAAAAAGAGTTGCTGAGTGATCTCAGCGGGTCAGGCAGCATCTCTGAAGGAAAATAGGCAGTTAATGTTTTGAGTTGAGTTGAAAAGTCTCCCAACAAAATGCCCATCCACAGATGCTGCCTGACCTGCTGAGTTACTGCTTTAGCTGACTTTCTGATCCAGTTTCCAGAATCTGCATGCTTTTGGGTCCCTGTCAGTTTCAGCAGACTGGTGCTAAGCATAACAGATATAACTTCCCCAGCATAGTTAACTAGGTGTAACTGTGTCCTCCATATTGGACAATTTGGTCTCAGAAGGTGCACTGATAGTATTGCAGCTCCTTCCATTGAATATGGGGAATCTGGGTTGCATTGGAAACATTGGATTGCACATGGCTCCACTACTGTAGTTTTGAAGCATCTGGGAGATCTAGTTCCAATTTACTAACCAAGATAAGTTTTAAAATTCCTTTCTAGTCTTTTAAATGGGTCATTAGAATCAGAATCAGGTTTATTTCCACTAACATGTCATGAAGTTTGTTGTTTCACATAATACATAAAATATATTATACATTACAATGAGATAAGAAGAAATACAATATATGAATATATATTTATATACAATTTTAATTAGAGATACAGTGCAGAATAGACCTTCCTGGCCTTTCGAGCCACGCTGCCAGCAATCCTCCGAATAAACCCTAGACTAATCCCATGACAATTTACAATGAGTATTTAACTTATTGACCTGTATATCTTTGGACTGTGGGAGGAAGCTGGAGCACCTGGGGAAATCCAGGCATTTATATAAATATATACATTTTAAATAACTATATAAATATACATTAATAATTATATATATATATATATATATGGTGATTGTCCATTGTGTCCGATGATGTCAAGAAACCTGTACCAAGAGTTTTTAAAATGAAAAAGCCATTGGACTGGGGCAATTCCATTCTCTCGATCTCAGAAGTCTGGGTCTAGTGGTATGAACAAGCAACACAAACTGTGGTCATTCTTGGTTGCAGCAATATTGTAATGCAAAAAGAGCTAAAATAGGGAAGTTGGGTTCATCGGTGAATTAATCATTCTGCTCTGAGAGGAATGATACAAAAAGGACTGTGCATGTATTTCACACACTGTGTGTGGTGCAGACAAGTGGAATTCATTTACAACTATGAAGGTGTTTGAAATGTGCGAAAGGATGTCTTCAGTTTGTTCTCAAAGCCCTGAATAGCCAATTGTGGTTCTTACAAGATGGTTAATGTAGGTAATTATCTTACAGATAATGTGACCCTCCATAAATTTGACTCTTTGTCTATGTTAGCTTTTTCCTCTTGTCACTAGTCACAGCAGTGACTAAACATCAAACTATTTCATTGACCATAAAGCTTTTGTGATGTCCTGAGGTTGCAAATGCAAATGTCTTTCCGACCTGAGAGCTTTCAATGCCAGCTGGTTAATCCTCCTTGCAGTATAGACAAATAGTTTCACTTTATCGAACATGACTGGGCTTATTACTTTCCTCTCCTGCTTTTCCTCACAAATTTGGTTGCTGGATTCAGAATCTGTCAGGGAATTGGGCTTTTACTGCCTGCATTAAAAAGTAGATCCTTTCAGTAATTAGTACAAACGTGTACATGGTGCCAAAGGACTATCTGATCAATTTAGGGAAGAAGCTGTTTCTTCATTTATAGCGAGAGGATTCGAGTACAGGAGCAGGGAGGTACTACTGCAGTTGTACAAGGCCTTGGTGAGACCACACCTGGAGTATTGTGTGCAGTTTTGGTCCCCTAATCTGAGGAAAGACATCTTTGCCATAGAGGGAGTACAAAGAAGGTTCACCAGATTGATTCCTGGGATGGCAGGTCTTTCATATGAAGAAAGACTGGATGAACTGGGCTTGTACTCGTTGGAATTTAGAAGATTGAGGGGGGATCTGATTGAAACGTATAAGATCCTAAAGGGATTGGACAGGCTAGATGCGGGAAGATTGTTCCCGATGTTGGGGAGGTCTAGAACGAGGGGTCACAGTTTGAGGATAGAGGGGAAGCCTTTTAGGACCGAGGTTAGGAAAAACTTCTTCACACAGAGAGTGGTGAATCTGTGGAATTCTCTGCCACAGCAAACTGTTGAGGCCAGTTCATTAGCTATGTTTAAAAGGAAGTTAGATATGGCCCTTGTGGCTACAGGGGTGACGGGGTATGGAGGGAAGGCTGGGTTCTGAGTTGGATGATCAGCCATGATCATAATAAATGGCGGTGCAGGCTCGAAGGGCCGAATGGCCTACTCCTGCACCTATTTTCTATGTTTCTATGTTTCTATGTTTCATTTGGGAAACTGGATTTGAATCCAGCTAAAATTTCTTTAGTAAAGAAATGACCCCTTCTGCTTCTGGATAGTGTCAGAAAACAAACATAAAATAGGAGCAGGAATATGTTGTTTGTGCAGTCAAGTCTGTTGCACCATTCTACACCTTCAAAGAGTCATAAGGTCATAGAGTTATGGAAAAAAGACTTTGGATCTCTTCACCCATGCTGACTAGATTGCCAACCTAAGTTGGTTCTGCTTCTGGTCCTGATGAAGCTTCTTGGCCCGAAGTGTCAACTGTCTATCCCTGTTCATAGATGCTGCCTGACCTGCTGAGTTCCTCCAGCATTTTATGTGTGTTACTCTGCTTCCACTTACCTGGGTTTTGCTTACACCTCTGTAACCCTTCCTATCCAAACCAGTCTAAGCGTCTTTTAAACAATATGATTGTGGCTAATCCTCTTTCTTGGTAGGTATAATTTTCCCATTCTCTGACACGTCTGCTGATGCCTTTTGCATTTATCTAGGCACTTATCTAAGTATACTCAGTGACATAGTCTTCTGTGGTAGTGAATAAGAAATTTATTCACATCTCAGCTTTAAATCTCTTGCCCTCTAACATGAGAATGTGACCCCTTATTCTGGACACTCCAGCCAAGAGGGATATTCAGTCTGCCTAGCTTCAGTGTAAGGTAGATTCATACAAGTGACCCTGACTGATCTTGTTAGGACATCAACTTATACTGAAATGTTAATTTCATTCAGAAATCAGCTGCTGGCAATGGGATACAGCAAGCCATAAACACAGAAGATTCTGTAGATGCTGGAAAGTCGCACAAAATGCTGAAGGAACTCGGCAGTTTAGGCACCATCTTTGGAGAGGAATAAGCAGCTGACGTTTTGGGCTGATGAAGTGATTCAGCAGCATGCTCCTCTGAGCCCTGCGGCTGGAAGCTGGAACATAGAGTAGTGAGAGATAGTGGTCTCCTTTTGCCTCAAAACTCAGGTGATTAACAAATGTATTTAAAATTAATATAGAGGATGCAGTATATAGGGTTGATTTTTATTATTTTTCTCTAATTGCATGTTGAGAATGACTCCCTTGCAGTAACTCTATGTTGGTACAATAGCCTAATGGTTAGTCTAACACTATTACAGTACAGATACCTGGGTTCGATTCCCCCATTGTCTGTAAAGAACTTGTACGTCCTCCCCGTGACTACGTGGGTTTCCTCCGCGTGACTACGTGGGTTTCCTCCGCGTGATGCAGTTTCTTCCCACGTTCCAAAGACGTATGGGTTAGTAGTCTAATCGGGTGCATGCGTGCAATTGGGTGGCGCGGGCTCGGTGGGCCAGCTGGGCCTTTGTGACTGCTGCCCAGTGGGCCCAGCGTTGACTTTGCTTTAATAAATATAACAAGCTCCTGGGTCAAACCCAATACTGCAAATTGCTTGCAGATAGAGCTATGATTTTAGGTACTGATGATTCCTTTAAAAACAGAAAGCTGTTACTTATTTTGATAGTTAGAACATGAGGTTTTTTTGGAAAAGTTCTAGCCAGAATTCTACTGAATATTAGTCCCGTAGGGCATAGATTACAATTTAATCCATACACTGAAACAATAGAAAATCACAAGCACAAGAGATTCTGCAGATGCTGGAAATCCATAGCAACACACACAACTCAGGACTGGAGAAACTCAGCAGGTCAAACAGCATCTATGGAAAAGTTCGGGCCAAGACCCTTCTTCAGGACAGACAATGCAACTCTGAAAGAACTGCGTGTACTGATCCGAAATGAACTATTTTAGCTAAACTCATTCCCAGTTCTGCTTGCAGCCTAAAGTTATCGTAGAAGTACTCACAAAAGAGATTTTCTGCCTCAACTAACCTTTCAGTGAGTTTGAAACCTTCATTCTTAAATTATTCCCTTTTCCTCTTAAAGCAAAACTAAATTCAATCACTAATTGATGTTTCCAAATCAGATGCAATTGAATTCTATATTGGATACATATAATTTAGACAATGTCTGGTTAAATCTCAACTCAGTTCGGTAATAAGTGATTCTCATAACACTGAGCTACAAAATTAATTTTGTCACTGAAATCATTATCATAAAATGGGTACTGTGCTTGACAGTCAAATGTGTGTTAAAATGCTTGAAGTCTAGAGCTTATTTGATTAAGCTCCTGTGTTTCCAGGCACAGGAGAGAGCTGTGTGCACTCCACTGCAAAAATGCTTGTAAACTTATATTGCAAAGTGGAAACTGGTGCTTCTAAAGGATTACTTGTTTTAAAAGGGGAAAACATGGCTGAAATTAGTACAAATTCCAGTATTCACGACTTGAATCCCAACTTGACTACATTGGAGGAAGTTCTGAGAACAACTTCAGGGATAATATTAGAACTCATGCATTTTAAGTTTAGAATCACTCAAATCAAGCACTCATTATATCCAATTGGTGTAAAAGGAAATACCTCTAGGATTAAAATACCAAGCGGGCAACTCTTAGCCAACAGGAATTCAATTAATATTAAATCAGACTGGACTTTGCTGAACACAGAATGTCTGCTGATATGTAAATCAAAACATCTGCAGATGATAGAAATCTATAAAAGAAACAGAAAAAGCTGGAAATACTCAGCAGGTCAGACTGCATCCGTGGGACCATAAGATAGGAGCAGAGTTAGGCCATTTGGCCCATTGAGCCTACCCCCCGCCCCCATTTCATCATGGCTGATTCATTACAAACCAGATAAAATCTGCAGATGCTGGAAATCCAAGCAACACGCACAAAACGCTGGAGGAACTCAGCAGGCCGGGCAGCATCTATGGAAAAGAGTACAGTTGACGTTTCGAGCCGAGACCCTTTGGCAGGATCCATTTTGAGTGTGTTGCTTGGCTGATTTATTATCCCTCTTAATCCCATTCTTCTCCTGATAATGATGCCCTTACTAATCAAGAGCCTATTGACCTCCACTTTAAATATACTTAGTGACTTGGCCTCCACAGCCATCTGTTGCAATGAATTCCACCACCCTTTAGCTAAAGAAATTCCTTCTCTGTTCTGAAGGGACACACTTGTATTCTGAGGCTCTGCCCTCTGTTCCCATCTCCCCCCTCTACAGGAAACATTCTTTCCACGTTCAGTCTGTCTAGGTATTTCAATATTTCGTAGGTTTCAATGAGATCAGTCTGATCTGCTGAGTGTTTCCAGAATGTTCTCCTTTTACATCTGTGGCAATGTCAGACTAGAACAGGGGTTCCTGACCTGGGGTCCAAAGACCCCTTGCTTAATGGTATTGGTCCATGACATCAAACAAGTTGGGAACCCCTGGACTGGAGGAGTCATTTGAAGAAGTAATTATATTTTGAAATGTAATCCTATAAAGCAGATTCAGTTTTAAATACATTGTGAGCTGTAGGTTCTAGCAAATTGTCGAGGGCTCACTGAGTGCATTCTCTGAGATCCATGGGCTTTGGAGAGCAAGTTTATAATTTACTTCAAATATACACATGTGTTTAATTTAGTTCACATTGTAGTCTTCATTTCACCTTGCTGTCTCCATTTGCAAGAATAAGCAAGTAGAAATGTTACACTAGTTTTTAGTCAGGCAGCTAGTAATCGGTAGAATTCTGCTGCCTCAGAACACTTGGGTCCTGGAAATTCTGTTTATTCTGGACATTCTTGGGTCTGTAGTTTCTGTTCAAGCACAGCGTGTTATTGCATAGTGTACAGTGCCCAAAGGCTGCAAAGCCTATGACGTATGGGCTTTGGTGAGGCAGTGTGTAGCTTTAAATTTACAGAATTTTTTTTTTCTGATTTCTGCTCGGTTCACTAATCTAACCAGAAAGATGGATGGCAGGAGACTACAGACACAAGGAACGCACACCGTTTGCCATGCAGAAACTCCAGGGTGCATCCTGTGTTCTGGCAACCAGAAGTGCAAGAAATGTCACCTGGAGGAACTTAGGCTCTGAACTTTGAATTTTGAGTAACCACTGACGTCACTGGAATCCATTTCAGAGGCCGAGACCTTTGCCGAAAGCCTGCTTCAAGGTCAGCCCACAGCCAGGAAAGTGCAGAGAGGCACTGGCTGAGAGCCAGGCAGACATAAAAAGAACAGGCTGTCAGTTCAGTCTGCCAAGTGTATCTTGTTCTTTAATTAATATTAGGGCTCGAATGCTGATGGGAAGAGGATTCCCTCGAAGAACTCACCTTTGCAATAGAGAGCTCATTGTTACACAAAGGGGTGAAGACAGGCCGTGGAAGCAATAGTTAAAATGGAATCTCTAATTAGGGAAGGAAACTGAAGGGCCCATGAGTTCTGATATGATTTCACATCAATACCTTGATATCAGGGTTAAGGATATCACTGACACAAAAGATACTGCAGATGCTGGAAATCCAGAGCAATACACACAATGTGCTGGAGGAGCTCAGCAGGTCAGGCAGCAACTATGGATGGGAATAAACAGTCGATGTTTCGGGTTGAGACCCTTCATCAGAATATAATGGATTGGTTGAAGGGCCAGTATTACAAGCTGGAGACCCAGCTTGGTACTATCCCGTGCTTATATGAACCAGGAACATCGAACTTACAGTGGATGTCATTTATTTGGATTTTCAGAAGGCATTTGATAAGGTGCCACACATGAGGCTGCTTAACAAGATCAAATCCTATGGCGTTACAGGAAAGATGGATGGAGGAATGGCTGACAGGCAGGAGGCAGTGAGTGGGAAGAAAGGGGCCTTATTAAACATCACTGTATCTCTGGCATAAGAGTATTTAAAAGGTTTTCTTCATTAAAGGTCTGAGGGGAAAAGGTCCCCTCACATCTGTCTTAAATGGGCAACTCTTTATTTTTACACAACGATCCTTCGCTGTAGGTTCTCCCATTGGAAGAAACACATCTCCAATCCATCCTCTCCAGATCCCTCAGGATTTTATATGTTTCTATCAAGTCCTGCTCATACTTTTAAACTTCAGCAAATACAGTAGTTCGAAGGGACCATACAATCTTTCATTTGGAAAGGCTGGTCAATCAGAGACAGAAGATTTGTCCAGTGATGGTTGTGACCTACTAACTTGATTGAACTTTTCGGGAAGTAACAGAGGATCACTGAGGGCAATTAGTTTGATGTAATCCATGTGGATTTCAGCACGGCCCCATGTCGCATCCTGGTCAATAAAGGAAATGCCTACAAGATTCAGGCAGTGGTAAAGTGGACCCACTCTTGGCTCAGTGCAAGAAGCAATGTGTGTTTGTGTAAGTGTAGGTCAGATGCCATTAGATGACACAAGACTCAGAGCATAGTCAATCGGCTTTTGTAACGTGAGGGAAGAGACTGGAAAGCAGGACCTCCAAGGTTTTACTCCCAGTGCTACATACTAGTTAGAGCAAGAATAGGATTTTAGAACAGATGAATGTGTGGCTGAGGAACTGGTGCAGGGGGCAGGGTTTCAGGTTCTTGGGCACGCAGCCCTCCGGTGAAAATGATATCGTATCTGTTAAATAGGGGCCGTGGACAATTCTGATTTGATGGAGACGGACATGAAAGCACAGACGAACATCTGGAGAAATTTCTGAAATGCAGGTTCGCTGCTGTCGTTACTGCGCGATCGAGAATCTTCCGGAGGGTAGGCCTCAAACTCCCCAGCTTTGCCTGCTGTTGGCGACCGAGATTGAGGTCGAATCGTTCGGACAGAGATGGTGCTCGGTACTCAGTGTCGGAGGGCTGATCGGAGGCTCGAAGTTTTCGGACGGCTCAGAGTCGGACTGTGGTCGGGCATGGCAGGGAGAGTTTTTCTACCTTCTCCCGTCTGCGTGAGATGTGGGACATTTGAGAGACTTTGAACTTTTTACTGTGCCATGGACTGTTCTTCATCGGGTTATGGTATTGCTGCACTGTTGTAACTATATGTTATAATTATGTGTTTTTTGTTAGATTTTTCAGTCTTGGTCTGTCCTGTGTTTTGTGATATCACACCGGAGGAAATATTGTATCATTTCTTAATGCATGCATTACTAAATGACAATAAAAGAGGACTGCATGTCTTCATAATCTAATTAGAACTTTTTCTGAGGGAGGATGACCTGTAAAAGAGGGGCAGTTTGTGCCTAAGCTGGGGGAAAACTAATTTCCTGGCTGGATGGTTCACTTGTGCTGCTTGAGAGGGTTTAAACTAGTTTGGCAGGGGGGTGGGAACCTGAGCACCAGGGCAGAGAGTGGAGGAAAGGGTAGGAAGTTAGATGTCAGGGCCAGTAAAAATCAGTCAGGAGCAAAGTAATTGATATGATGGGACGGATAGTTTGAAGTGTATGTATTTTAATGCTAGGAGCGTTATGGATGCAGTTGATAAACAGAGGACGGATCAGTACATGGAATTATGATGTTGTGGCCATTACAGAGACTTGCCAGAGAGAGGGAGGGGAATGGGTGCTTAATATTCCTGGGCTTCAATGTTTTAGAAAAGATAAGAGAGGGAGGTAGAAGAGATGCACTACAGGGACAACACTACAGCTGCATTCAGTAAGACATAATGGAGGGCTCGTCCACTATATGGGTAGCCTCAAAAAGGGTGCAATCACTGTGATGGGATTGCACTACGGACCCCCAATAGTCATTGGGACATTGAGGAAGAGATATGCAGAGAGATTAAGGAAAGGTGTAAACACAATAGGGTTATTGTCACGATGGACTTCAACTTCCCTAATATAAACTGGGACTTTCTTAGAGGTTTAGATAGGGCAGAGTTTGTTAGGTGCATCCAGGAGGGTTTCTTAAATCAATATACAGAATATCCAGCAAGAGGAGGGTCTGTACTGGACCTGCTGCTGGATAACGAGCCTGGCCAGGAGACTAACCCTTTAGTGGGTGAATAGTTAGGGAACAGTGACCATGACTCCTTAAATTTTAAGATAGCTATTGATAAGAATAAGAATGGGCCTTGTGGGAAAGCATTAAATTGGAGCAGGGAAAATTATGAGAGCACTAGGCAGGAACTAGGGAGAGTTAATTGGAGATAGCTGTTTTTGGGCAAGTCTACACTTGACATGTGCTTAAAGACAAACTGCACAGAATACAGGACAGGTATGTTGCACTGAGAATAAAGGACAAGGATGGCACGGTAAGGAGAACCTTAGATGTCAAGAGAGGTGATGAATTTAGTCAAGAAGAAAAAGGAAAGGTGTGTAAAGATTTGAAATCTAGAAGCAAACAGAGCTCTTGAAGATTAAAAAGAATTCAGAAAAGAACTCAAAAAGGAAATTAGAAAAGCCAGGAGGGACCATGACAAGTCATTGGCACATGAGATTAATGAGAACCCCAAGGCTTTCCATACATACATCAGGAGTGAGAGAATAACTAGGGAGAGGGTGGGAGCACCTCAAGGATAGAAGGAGGGAGGGATGACTTTTGCTTGGATGTGAAGGACGTGGGTGAGGTCCTTAATGAGTACTTTACTAGGATAAGGATGTGGAGGTAAGGAGATTGGTGCTGAGCATATTGATATGCTGGGGCATTTTGAGCTAAAGAAGGAGATAATGTTGGGTCTCTTAAGTGCCATTATGGTGGATAAGTCCCCAGGGACTGATGGGATGTACCCCAGGTTACTGAGTGAGGCAAGATAAGAGATTGCTGGGGTCTTGAACAATACCTTCATGTCCTCTCTACTCACACGCGAGGTCCTAGATGACTGGCAGTAGTTAATACTGTTCCATTATTCAGGAAGGGAACAAGGGCTAATCCTGGAAACTATAGACCTGTGAGTGTCACATCAGTGGTAGGGAAGTTACTGGAGAGAATTCCGAGCGGTAGAATTTTTGAGCATTTGGAAAACCATGATCTAGTTAGGGTGAGCCTGCCTGCATGGTTTTGTGCAGGGAAAGTCGTGTCATCCTAACTTGATTGAGTTTTGTGACAGGGTAACAAAGGTGATTGAAGGTTGAGCTGTGGATGTTATTTTCTTGGAATTTAGTAAGGTGTTTAACAAGGTCCTTCATAGGAGGCTCATCCAACAGATTAAGATGCATGGGGTCCATGGTGAATTGGCCATTTTGATTCAGAATTGGCTTGCCGATAGAAGACAGAGGGTAGTGGTTGGACTGACTTGCTCTAGAAGGAGGTCTGTGATGAGTGGTGTTCGGTAGGGATCTGTAGTGGACCTTTGCTGTTTGTGATGTATGTAGATGACCTGGATGAAAATGTAGATGGATGGGTTAGTAAATTTGCAGTTGATACAAAGATTGGTGGTGTTGTGGATAGCATAGAAAACTGGCAAAGAATACAGTGGAATCTAGTTCAATTGCAGATACGCGGAGATACTGAATATGGAGTTTACCTCAGCCAACTGTGAAGTGTTGCACATTGGAAGGTCAAATGCAAAGGGACAGTACACTTTTAAGGGTAAGATCCTTAACAGTGTTAATGAGCAGAGGGATCTTAGGATCCAAGTTCATAGCTCCCTGCAAGTGGATACACAGGTTGATAGGTTGGTTAAGAAAGCTTAGGGTATGCTTGTCTTTATTAGTCGAGGCACTGAGATCAAAAGTTGGGAAGTTATGTTGCAACTTTTTAAGTTAGGCTGCATCTGGAGTATTGCATACAGTTCTGGTTGCCTCATTATAGGAAGGATGATAAGGCTTATCAAGATGTTACCTGGGTTAAAGGGCATGTGCTATTACGAGACGTTGGATAAATTTGGGTTGTTTTCTCCAGAGTGACAGAAGCTGAGGGGAGATTTAATAGAGGTTTATAATATTATGAAGGGCATAGACAAACAGACCACATCTTTACCCCAGGGTTGAAATATCTAATATCAGAAGGCATGGATTTAGGGTAAGAGGGAGTCATTTCAAAGGAGATGTGAGGAGAAAGATTTTTTTATGCTGAGAGTGGTGAGTGCCTGGGATGACGGTAGAGGCAGAAACATCAGAATCTTTTAGATAGGCACATCTAAAAATGGAAGGGTATGGACCTTCTGTAGGCAGAAGAGATTAGTTAGCCATTTGATTAATTGGTTCACCACAATATTATAGTCATAGTCATAGTCATAGTCATACTTTATTGATCCCGGCGGAAATTGGTTTTCATTACAGTTGCACCATAAATAATTAAATATTAATAAAAACCATAAATAGTTAAATAGTAATATGCAAATTATGCCAGTAAATTATGAAATAAGTCCAGGACCGGCCTATAGACTCAGGGTGTCTGACCCTCTAAGGGAGGAGTTGTAAAGTTTGATGGCCACAGGCAGGAATGACTTCCTATGACGCTCTGTGTTGCATCTCGGCGGAATGAGTCTCTGGCTGAATGTACTCCTGTGCCCAACCAGTACATTATGTAGTGGATGGGAGACATTGTCCAAGATGGCATGCAACTTGGACAGCATCCTCTTTTCAGACACCACTGTCAGAGAGTCCAGTTCCATCCCCACAATATCACTGGCCTTACGAACGTTTGTTGATTCTGTTGGTGTCTGCTATCCTCAGCCTGCTGCCCCAAATATGATCGCACTGGCCTCCACAGACTCATAGAACATCCTCAGCATCGTCCGACAGATGTTAAAGGACCTCAGTCTCCTCAGAAAATAGAGACGGCTCTGATCCTTCTTGTAGACAGCCTCAGTGTTCTTTGACCAGTCCAGTTTATTGTCAATTTGTATCCCCAGGTATTTATAATCCTCCACCATGTCCACACTGACCCCCTGGATGGAAACAGGGGTTGCTGGTACCTTAGCTCTCTTTTCACATTAAGCTGCAGATAATTCTGCTCACACCATATGACAACGTTTCCTACCGTAGCCCTGTACTCAGCCTCAACTCCCTTGCTGATGCATCCAACTATGGCAGAGTCATCAGAAAACTTCTGAAGAATGCAAGACTCTGTGCAGTAGTTGAAGTCCAAGGTGTAAATGGTGAAGAGAAAGGGAGACAAGACAGTCCCCTGTGGAGCCCCAGTGCTGCTGATCACCCTGTCAGACACACAGTGTTGCCAGCACACGTACTGTGGTCTGCCAGTCAGGTAATCAAGAATCCATAACACCAAGAAAGCATCCACCTGCATCGCTGTCAGCTTCTCCCCCAGCAGAGCAGGGCGGATGGTGTTGAACGCACTGGAGAAGTCAAAAAACATGACCCTCACAGTGCTCGCTGGCTTGTCCAGGTGGGCGTAGACACGGTTCAGCAGGTAGACGGTGGCATCCTCAACTCCTGTGGGCTGAAGGGCCTGTTCCTTCACTGTACTGTTCTGTGTCCTATGTTAATTATAAAATAAATATGCAATTGGTATAAATGTTGTCATTCAGAGCAAGGAGGAAAGCTTTGAGCTGAAGGAATTTAGGCAAGAAATAGGAATCAAAGAGCCTTTTTCTGTAGAATCACAAACACGAGAAAATCTTCAGATGCTGGAAATCCAATGCAACACACAAAATGCTGAAGGAACTCAGCAGGCCAGGCAGCACCTACGGAAAGGAATAAACAGTCGACGTTTTGGGTTGAGACCCTTCCTCAGGACTTATTTCTACGTTGTGTGATTCTGACTGTATACTGTAAAATGCAAATGAATATTTTTATTTTCTGCCTAAATGAGAGGAGCCACTTGTGCGAATGATTTCCTGGGAAAAACTAGCAGGCAGAGATCATAGCCTGCCTACCAGCAATGTTACCATTCCTACTGCTGCTCTTCTCAAACCTGACCCAAACTGCAGAGGGGTGTCCTTGGGATTAATACCCTTACAAGAACCAGTGTTGTAATGCAGTCATCGATTCAGTCCAAGCTCTGGAGTATTCAAAATCATGTGAGCGTGAGCTTGCTCTTGGCAGGCTGTGCTCTGATTGATGCTCTCTATGCGGCTGTGGGGCTGTGGGCACTCATGCACTACGACCAGATGGAATTTAGATTCTGTCAGGCTAATAATAGGTAGAGGAGTGAAGAGGAAAGAAAGAAATTGAATTCCTTCTTGTGATATGATCAGACGTGCGGCTTGTCAGAACTAATGCTGAATAAGGGTGAGCCTGCAACTCTCAACTAAGCATTAAGGAATGATAAAATTCAGGGCAGGCAGTATTGCATTGGTACATACCAAATCGTAACAGAATAGTGCTGGTAGAATCTGCTGATTAAATCTGTGAAATAATGGGTGTCAATGACTGTCAGATAGTTAAAACGGAAATGAATCATTGATCACTATTGTCACCTTCAAGTACTCCATCCCATACTCAAAAATAACAAGGCCTTGGGAGTGGATGATATCCAAACTAAAATCACAAAACTTGGGAATGAGGGGTTACAAGTCCATAGCCTTTTCCCAAATAATGGACAAGGCTATTCCTTGGGACCTACAGAGATGCTGTAATTGTGGTAACCTTTAAGAAAGGAGTCAATATCAACTGTGGTGGTTAGTCAGCCACAGGGAAAGCCAACACCAAGGATACCCCCAACAGGTTTCCTCCTCATGGGCAAACAGCTACTTTCCCTATTGCTGTGTAGAATTTGTTCATTTATAGAAACAGTGGACATGATTGTCATCAATCTTCAGTTCCAAGAAAAATGAAGAAGGCAGCATCATGCACCACAAATGGCCTTTCTCTGACCTCAAAGTATTGCCTTCAGTCAGGAGAGACTGTAGTACATTCATCTTAAACCTGACTACCCACAGAAAATCAGCTCCATTATAGCCTAGGACACAAGAGCCATGATATTAACATGAGTCTACAAAGAAACTATTTTCAAGGAAGACAGGCTTCAAACAAGATAGTGTCATTGCTAGAATACTTCTATTCCCCCTCAATCTTCCATAGTAAAATGCTTACATTTTACCTCTGATTAACTTCGCCTGGGACTAAATCTTTAGAATTAATGGAGAACTCTTCAATCCTCCCTTGCAGCTTAACATGCTTTTGTACCCACCCTAGTTCTGACGAAAGTTTAACTACCTCTCTTCCTAACAATGTGGCTTGGCCTGCTGAATATTTCTAGAATGTTTTTATTTTAGGATAGAAATAAAGTTTTCCTTAATCCAAAAAATCTCTAATTCCAGATCAAATTCCAGTCAGATATCTTCGGCCCGAAATGTCGACTGTGCTTCTACCTATGGATGCTGTCTGGCCTGCTGCTTTCCACCAGCATTTTGTGTGTGTTGCCCGAATTTCCGGCATCTGCAGGTTCCCTCGTGTTCGCAACACCTCACATTTACCTTGAGTTTAACGCCAGCTGCCATTTCTCTGCCCATATCTGCAACTGATCTATATCACGCTGTATTCTTTGCCTGTCTTTTACACCATCCACAACTCCACCAATCTTGGTATCATTCGCAAACTTACTAACACACCCATCTACATTTTTATCCAGAACATCTATATACATCACAAACAACAGAGGTCCAAGCACAGATCCCTGTGGAACATCACTAATTACAGACCTCCAGCTTGAATTAGTTCCTTCAACCACTATCCTCTGTCTTCTATGTGCAAATCACTTCTGAATCCAAACAGCCAGTTTGAGATTAACCCCATGCAGCTTAATCTTCTGGATTAGCCTCCCATGAGGGACTTTGTCAAACGTCTTCCTAAAATCCATGTAGACAACATTCTCTACTCTACCTTCATCAATCTCTCTCATCACCTTGTCAAAAAACTCAATCCAGTTGGTAAGACATGATTTGCCACAGACTAATCCATGCTGGCTCTCCCTATCCTCTATTCTCTTTTTACCCATGACTACTCTACCATTCACTCCACCAACACCATTGTCAAATTTGCTGACGATACCACCCTAATAGGTATCATATCAGACTGTGATGAGACAGCCTATAGGGAGGAGGTACAGCATTTGACAGAATGGTGTTGTCATAATAACCTGGACTTGAACATCACAAAAACCAAGGAACTGATAGTAGACTTCAGGAAATCAAAGCGCGTCGAGCACTCTGCTCTGCACATATATGGGAAAGAGGTGGAGAAAGTAGAGAGTTTCAAGTTCCTCGGCGTCCACATCTCAGCTGACCTCACCTGGACTGCCCATATCTCTTATCAGGTGGGGAAGGCCCAACAGAGACTCTACTTCCTAAGGAAGCTAAAGCACGCTCTCCTCCCTCATCACCTGCTGATCAACTTCTATCGGACAACTATAGAGAGCCTCCTGACGTATTGCTGTGCAGTGTGATTTGCCAGCTGCACAGAACAGAACAGGAAGGACTTGCAGCGGGTGGTGAGGGTAGCAGAGCGGGTTATTGGCACAACATTACCCTCCTCAGAGACATTTATACTGGCAGACTTCAAAAGAAGGTTACTTGTATTTCAAAGGATCCCACTCATCCTGGACATCACCTGTTTTCCCCTCTGCCTTCTGGGAAGAGGTACAGAGCATTAAGGACGAAAACAAAGAGACTCCTTAACAGCTTCTACCCACAAGCAGTGAAATGTATAACACCCCCTTCCCTTCTCCTGCCCCCCTCCTAAGACAGCGGCAGCTAAATGCATCACACTTCCAGGAATGGCAGGTGGGCAATAGTCCTACCCCCCCATCCATATATTATTAATTTTGGACTGCACTCCTGAGGTTTTAGAGTATATTTTATGTATATATTCTTTGTCATGCTGCAAAATGTTGAGCTGCTAAACTGTGTTTCATTGCTCCACAACAATGACAATAAAGATATTCTTCTTCTTCTAATTAGGCCAGGGGTTTCCAAATGCTCATATATCCTATCCCTAAGAGTTTTCTCCAGCAATTTCCCTACAACTGGCATGAGACTCGTCGGTCTATAAATCCCAGGATTTTCCCTTGTTTCCATCTTAAATTGAGGTACAACATTAACTATTCACAGTCCTCTGGAACCTTGCCTGTGCCTAGAAAAGACACCAAAGATACTGGTCAAGGCCCCAGCAAGCTCGTCTCTTGCCTTCTTCAATAATCTGGGGTAATCCTTGATTTGAATCAGGACCACAATGCTTCTAGTTCTTTTGCTGGGTTTAAAGGATGAAATAATTCAAACAGACTCAGTTAAAATATTCACTGAAACCTGAACCACTATGGCAACTGGTTTTCTTCAGTTTTCTTTTAATATTAGAGCAGCTTATTTTACTTAAATGGCGGTAATCAGTTCTGCAATATGAATGTAACTGGGGATACCTAATATGGAATAAGAAATAGAGTAGAAGTTACTTTTTTAAAACAGCTTTATATTAGGAATGTTGTGGAAGAAGGCAAATCCTGTACCCAATAATAATTTCTCTTGCAGTAGCCAAGGAGGGAAGCTGAAGAAGATTTTAGACACAAGGTAAAGGTTTAAATAATATAGAGATTTTGACCACCTTGGGAGATAAGGCCAGAATACATCAGCCATGATCATATTAAATGGTGAGGGAGGATTGATATGCTAGGTGGTCTCCTATTTTCTTTTACTCATTGAGACAAAATGTTTGAGGGCATTCAGGTGGTCTTTAAAGTTAAAGTAAACCAAGTGGTGGAAGGGTGGAATAAAAAGTGTTTTTGCTGGTGGTTTTGGAGTTTCTGCTAAAATCTCAGTAAAAATCAGCTCCACCCCTTTATAGAGTAGCTTGGTTCCAATGGAACTCACCATCTTTTGGATGTCAAGTACATAAATGTACCACAAGTAAACCAAAATATGGAAAACCGAAGTTAGGTGATCTGTTTCCAACAATCACTCAGAGAGCACATATGTGTGGCCCTAAAATCAACTTCTATAAAGATATGTCGGAGTTTCTAGACTGATCTAATTGAAGGAAACTATGGTTCTTTCAAAGCATCAGTTTCATTGGAGATGCAGGAGATTGCAAATGCTGAAATCAGAAGCAGGAAAAAACAAACTGCTGGAGAAACTCAGCAGGTCGAGCAGCATCTGTGAGGGATAGGGTGGAGGAATTGTTGATATTTCAGATCAAGGTTTGTATTGATTCTAATTGGGAAGAGAATTTAGAGACTACCATGAGATCAAGCAAAGATTTGAGGACAGAGGTCATTGGATTTTTTTTCTCTGAGAAATGACAATGTGCACCCAGACTTCACAGGGAAAGTCCTGATAGGCTTGCTCTGAGAGCCAGTTCAGTTGAACTTGATAGGCTAAGATAACCTCCTCTTTTGTCATAAGGAAATCTTTGTATATGGGAGTTCAAAGGATTCAGAATTCAAAGTACATTTATTATCAAAATATGTGTGCAGTTTACAACTCTGAGATTCGTCTTCCCCACAAACAGTCACAAAACAAAGAAAAACCATGGAAATCTGTTCAAAGAGAGAGAAAAAAATCAACTCCTCCCCACACACAAAAAAGACAAATCATGCAAACGGCAACAAAAAAACGAGTGAAAACGCATATCAAAGGGAATTTTTCAGTTCAGTTCAGCTTTCAATATCTGCAGGCTGCCCTGATCCAGAATTGTCCAAACCAGAAAAAAACAGAACACATCATAAAAGTGAATTAGAGTCCACAATCCACAAACTGTGTTGATTAAACCTTGTTTTGGCACTATCCTTCAACAGCATCGAGGGAAAGAGAGAAAGCAGCAGACGAGAGGGAGAGACGTGCCTTGAAATGTTGATGTGGGGAGATTGACAAAAAGAGGTCCTAAAGGGGCTGCTTATCTATTGGCATTCTGGAAGCTATTAGAAGAATGCCTTTCACCATCTGATGAGAGCTAGCATGTGTTCATGTAGTCTTAGGCTGAGTAAGGGTCATTCATTAGTAGTCATGTTTAGCAACTCTTGTACTTAGCCAAACCATGGAATGATGCTGCTGTTACAAAGTTGTGAAGGATATACAAGGTAACCAAGTTATTTCTTTAGGAATTTGAGGCTGGGCTCTGAATAAAATATCCAGTTACCCTTTTAATCTTTCTTTTTATTATTTAAAACATTGCTCATTCTGTCACTCGATGATTGTGACAGTATTCCCCTACCGTCAAGATAAGGTCACACTCAGGTTGGAGGAACACCACCTTAGATTCCGTCTGGGTAGCCTCCAACCCGATGGCGTGAACATTGACTTCTCTAATTTCCGTTAATGCCCCTCCTCCCGTTCTTACCCCATCCCTTATTTATTTATTATTATTATTTTTCCTTTTTTTTTTCTCTCTCTGATCCTCTCACAATTACTCCTTGCCTTCTCTCCATCTTTCTCTGGCGCTCCCCTCCCCCTTTCTTTCTCCCTAGGCCTCCTGTCCCGTGATCCTTTCCCTTCTCCAGCCTTGTATCCTTTTTGCCAATCAACTTTCCAGGTCTTAGCTCTATCCCTCCCCCTCCTGTCTTCTTGTATCATTTCAGATCTTCCCTCTCCCCCTCTCACTTTCAAATCTCTTACTATCTCTTCTTTCAGTTAGTCTTGACGAAGGGTCTCGGCCCGAAAAGTCGACTGTGCTTCTTCCTACGGATGCTGTCTGGCCTGCTGCGTTCCACCAGCATTTTGTGTGTGAGGTGTTGCACCTTGGTAGCAAGGAGACAGTACACTGTTAAGGGCAAGGTCCTTAATAGTGTTGTTGAGTGGGATTCAAGTTCCTAGCTTCTTGAAAGTGGCTACATAGGTCAATAGGATGGTTAAGAAGGCTTACAGAATGCTTGCTTTTACTAGTTGAGGCACTGAGTTCTGAGTTCAAAAGTCAAGCAGCTATGTTGCAACTTTATAAAACTGTGGTTAGGCCACATCTGGAGTATTGCATATAGTTCTGGTCACCTCACTTTGGGAAGGATGTTAACGTCTTGGAGAGGGTGCAAAAGAGGTTTACCAGCTGCCTGGTTTAGAGGGCATGTGCTATCATGAAAGATTGGACAGATTTGGGTTGTTTTTTTGTTGGAGCTGTAGGGACTTAGGGGAGATCTGATAGAGGTTTTTAAGACTATGACAGACATAGATGGAATAGACAGGGAGCATCTGTTTCCCAGGGTTGTAATGTCTAATACCAGAGGACATGTATTGAAAGTGAGAGGAGTTAGGCTCAAAGGGGATGTGAGGGATAAGTTTTTTTTACTTATACAGTGGTGGATGCCTGGAATGCACTGCCTGATATGGTGGTAGAGGCAAACACATTAGAGGTTTTTAAGAGACGTTTAGATAAGCACATAAATGTGTGGAGGATTATGGATTTTGTGTAGGTAGGAGGGATTAATTTTTGGGTGTTTTTGATTTACTTTTTAGCTGGTTCGGCACAGCATTGTGGGCCGAAGGGTCTGTTCCTGTGCTTTACTCTTCTATGTTCTATCCTTCTGGTTCATATTTGGATTAGCTCATGTTCTGCTGCGACCACAACTTGCACCTGAATGCTCCTAAAACCATGGAGATGTATATCAACTTCAGGAGAAATGTATCTCCTCTTCACCAACTTTACAATGAGCACTGTTTCAACGTTCAGATTCCTGGACATCATTATTTCACAAGGTATCATGTGGGAAAACCATATCATCTTCTTTGATAAAAAGTCTCAACAGAGGATGTACTTCTTGCAGCAGTTGGTAAAATTACATCTTGCTCAGAACGTGGTGATGCAATTCTACACTGCCATCATAGCGAGTAACCTCTCACAATATATAAAAACTACAGATCAGCAGAAAAGGCCATTGACAAAGAAATGGCATGAAAATCATCACAAATATTACCCACCGTGCAAATTGCCTTTTCCAAAAACTCCCCTCTGGAAAGTATTGGAGGTCTATCAAAACAAATATTCATGCCACGTTGCAAGCTTTTTTGTTGAATGTCATGCCCAGACCAACACCCACAGAAAATTCCTAATACATGTAAATATATATGGTGAATAAAATTGATCCTTAAGATAGCCGGCTAAGTAAAGAACAGCTGTTTGAAACCATCCCCAAAATATTCTTCAGTAGTGGTATTTTAACCTACACCAAAATATCCCTACAACACACATAAAAGTTGCTGGATGGACATCCCTCCCCCTCCTGTCTTCTCCTATCATTTTGGATCTCCACCCCGCCCCCCCCCCCACCACTTTCAAATCTCTTATAAGAAAGCTCTTCTTTCAGTTAGTCCTGATGAAGGGTCTCGGCCAGAAACGTCGACTGTACCTCTTCCTAGAGATGCTGCCTGGCCTGCTGCGTTCACCAGCAACTTTTATGTGTGTTGCTTGAAATTCCACCATCTGCAGGTTTCCTTGTGTTTGCGTTTTAAAATACCCCTACTCCATTTCTAGAGAAAACCATGTAGACATCCCTATCATGAAAATATTTGAAGCATTTTCCTTTTCATATGCTTACTTATTTGCTAAACTGGGGAAAAAAAAATCAAAAAATAGCAGTGCCAAGGGATTTGGTGGTCCTTGTGCACGATTCACTAAAAGTTAACTTCCAGGTTGAGTTGGTGGTAGGAAGGCAAATGCAATGTTCGCATTCATTTCAAGAGAACTGGAATATAAGGTGATGCTAAGGCTTTATAAAGTATTGGTCACATATTACTAGCAGCATTGTGAGCTGTTTTGGGCCCCTTATCTAAAAGATGCGCTGGCGTTGGAAAGGGTCTAGATGAGATTTCCCAACAATGATTTCAGAAATGAAAGGATTAATACACAAAGAGTGTTTGATGGCTCTAGACCCGTACTCACTGGAGTTTAAGGGGGATCTCTTTGAAACCTATCAAATATTCAAAGGCCTAAACAGCGTGGATGTTTTCTATAGTGGGTGAGTTAAAGAACAGAGAGCACAGGCTCAGAATAGGGATATATCTATTTAGAACAGAGATGAGAAAGCATTTACTTAGCCAGAGAATGGTAAATATGTGGAATTCATTGCCAAAGGTAGCTGTGTAGGCCAAGTCATTGAGCATATTTAGAGGTTGATAGGTTCTTGGTAGATCAGAGCATCAAAGGTTACTAGGAGAGGGCCAGAGAATGGGGTTGAGGGATAATAAATCAGCCATGATGGAATGGCAGAGCAGACATGATGGGCTGAGTGGCCTAATTCTGCTTCTATGTCTAAAACTGCCCAGTATATTATTGGCACCCAATTGCCCACCATTGAGAACACTTACCATAAACGCTGCCTGGGCAGGGCGAAAAGCCTTATCAAGGATGTATCTCACCCCACCCATGGACTTTTTAACTCTCCTCCCATCTGGTAGGTGCTACAGGAGCCTCCGCTCCCGCACCAGCAGGCACAGGAAGAGCTCCTTCCCTGAGGCTGTGACCCTGCCGAACCTCACATCACAGTGCTAAGCAGTATTGCACCCATATTGGACTGTCTCTGTTTTTATATTTGTATGCTGTAGCACTTTTTATTCGCAGCTATTTTGTAAATAATACTATTCTTTTGCACTTCTGGTCAGATGCTAATTGCATTTCATTGGCTTTGTATCTGTATTCAGCACGATGACAATAAAGTTGAGTATAATCTAATGGTATTGAGCTCATCAGGGAGGAATGTGATAGTCAACAACGCTGTCTGATTTTATCTTGTGCCCTGTTACAGCATGCAGGTCCACCCACAATCAATATCCAGTGTGGGTCTCCTGCCTTGGTCTGGTCTTGTCTCTTGGCACCTCTGGTGCTTTGTGAAGGTTGTGCCTCAATTTCCTACACAGGTCAAGGTCACCTGATTTGACCCCATAGACTTGATCTTCAGTAATAAGTGAATCTCTGTTTGTTGATTATTTCCGATTGAACATAGAACATAGAATAGTACAGCACAGTACAGGCCCTTCAGCCTACAATGTTGTGCCGAACCTCAAACCCTGCCTCCCATATAAGCCCCCACCTTAGATTCCTCCATATACCTGTCTAGTAGTCTCTTAAACTTCACGAGTGTATCTGCCTCCACCACTGACTCAGGCACTGCATTCCAGTCTGGCCATTCTCCTCTGACCTCTCTCATTAACAAGGCATTTTCACAAACAGAACTGCTGGTCACAGAATGCTTTTGTTTCCTCGCCCATTTTCTGTAAGCTCTCGAGACTTGTGTGTGAAAAATCAGCAATTTCTGGGATATTCAAACCACCTTGTCTGGAACCAACAATCATTCCACAGTCCATAAGACATTGGAGCAGAATTAGGCCATTCAGTCTAGAGGCCACTCTACCATTTCATCAAGGCTGACACACATCAAAGTTGCTGGTGAACGCAGCAGGCCAGGCAGCATCTCTAGGAAGAGGTACAGTCGACGTTTCGGGCCGAGACCCTTCGTCAGGACTAACTGAAAGAAGAGCTAGTAAAAGATTTGAAAGTGGGAGGGGGAGGGGGAGATCCAAAATGATAGGAGAAGACAGGAGGGGGAGGGATGGAGCCAAGAGCTGGACAGGTGATTGGCAAAAGGGATATGAGAGAATCATGGGACAGGAGGCCTAGGGAGAAAGAAAAGGGGGGGGAGACCAGAGGATGGGCAAGGGGTTTAGTTAGAGGGACAGAGGGCAAAAAAGGAGAGGAGAGAAGGAGAGAGAGTGAAGGAGCGAGAGAGGAGAGGTGGGGGGGGGGATGAAGAGAGAGAGAGAGAGATAGATAGATAGATAGATAGATAGATAGATAGATAGATAGATAGATAGATAGATAGATAGATAGATAGATAGATAGATAGATAGATAGATAGATAGATAGATAGATAGATAGATAGATATGAATGTGTGTATATAAATAAATAACGGATGGGGTACGAGGGGGAGGTGGGGCATTAGCGGAAGTTTGCGAAGTCAATGTTCATGCCATCAGGTTGGAGACTACCCAGACGGAATATAAGGTGTTGTTCCTCCAACCTGAGTGTGGCTTCATCTTTACATTAGAGGAGGCCGTGGATAGACATATCAGAATGGGAATGGGACGTGGAATTAAAATGTGTGGCCACTGGGAGATCCTGCTTTCTCTGGCGGACAGAGCGTAGGTGTTCAGCGAAACGATCTCCCAGTCTGCATCGGGTCTCACCAACATCGGGAGCACCGGACGCAGTATATCACTCCAGCCGACTCACAGGTCAACTGTCGACTCACCTGGAAGGACTGTCTGGGGCCCTGAGTGGTTGTGAGGGACGAAGTGTAAGGGCATGTATAGCACGTTCCGCTTACAGGGATAAGTGCCAGAAGGGAGATCGGTGGGAAGGGATGGGGGGGACGAATGGACAAGGGAATCGCGTAGGGAGCGATCCTTGCGGAAAGCAGAGGAGGGGGAGGGAATGATGTGCTTAGTGGTGGGATCCCGCTGGAGGTGGCAGAAGTTACGGAGAATTATACGTTGAACCCGGAGGCTGGTGGGGTGGTAGTTGAGGACCAGGGGAACCCTATTCCTAGTGGGGTGGCGGGAGGATGGAGTGAGAGATGTGCGTGAAATGGGGGAGATGCGGAGTTTGAGAGCAGAGTTGATGGTGGAGGAAGGGAAGCCCCTTTCTTTAAAAAAAAAGGACATCTCCTTCATCCTGGAATGAAAAGCCTCATCCTGAGAGCAGATGCGGTGGAGATGGAGGAATTGCGAGGAGATAGCATTTTTGCAAGGGTGAGAAAAGGAATAGTCCAGATAGCTGTGGGAGAGAGAGAGACAGAAAGATCTAGAAAGGGGAGGGAGGTGTCGGAAATGGACCAGGTAAATTTGAGAGCAGGGTGAAAGATCTCCCAGTGGCCACACATTTTAATTCCACGTCCCATTCCCATATGCCTATCCACGGCCTCCTCTACTGTAAAGATGAAGCCACACTCAGGTTGGAGGAACATCTTATATACGGCCTGGGTAGCCTCCAACCTGATGGCATGAACATTGACTTCTCAAACTTAGGCAAATGCCCCACCTCTGCCTCGTACCCCATCCGTTATTTATATAGTTTCTTTTTCTCTCTCCGTTTTCTCCCTCTGTCCCTTTCACTACACCCCTTGCCCATCCTCTGGTTCTCTTCTCCCCCGCCCCCCACTTTTCTTTCTCCCTAAGCCTCCTGTTCCATGATCCTCTCATATCCCTTTTGCCAATCAACCATCCAGCTCTTGGCTCCATCCCTCCCCCTGTCACTTTCAATTCTCTTACTAGCTCTTCTTTCAGTTAGTCCTGACGAAGGGTCTTGGCCTTAAACGTCGACTGTACCTCTTCCTAGAGATGCTGCCTGGCCTGCTGCGTTCACCAGCAACTTTTATGTGTGTTGCTTTTAATTCCAGCATCTGCAGATTACATGTTTGCGTTTTTGCATTTTTAACATCCTTGCAAATCTCCTCTGAACACTTTCTATGATTTCCATGTCCTTCCTGTAGTGAGGTGACCAGAATTGAGCACAGTACTCCAAGTGGGGTCTGACCAAGGTCCTGCAACATTACCTCTTGGCTCTTGAACTCAATCCCATGGTTGATGAAGACCAATGCACCATATGCCTTCTTAACCACAGAGTCAACCCGCGTAGCAGCTTTAAGTGTCCTATGGACTTGTATCCCAAGATCCCTCTAATCCTCCGCACTGCCTAGAGTCTTACTATTAATACTATATTCTGCCATCATATTTGACCTACCAGAATGAACCATCTCACACTTATCTGGGTTGAACTCCATCTGCCACTTCTCAGCCCAGTTTTGCAATGTTCCATTGTAACCTCTGCCAGTCCTCCACACTATCCACAACACCCCCAACCTTTATGTCATCAGCAAATTTACTAACCCATCCCTCCACTTCCTCATCCACGTCATTTATGCAGAATATGACCCGTCTGCAACCACTCTCTGCCTTCTGTGGGCAAGCCAGCTCTGGATCCACAAACCAATGTCCCCTTGGATCCCATGCCTCCTTACTTTCTCAATTAGCTTT
Source organism: Mobula hypostoma (assembly GCF_963921235.1). Lineage (NCBI taxonomy): Eukaryota > Metazoa > Chordata > Chondrichthyes > Myliobatiformes > Myliobatidae > Mobula > Mobula hypostoma. The sequence continues at coordinate 164,261,532 of NC_086103.1, forward strand.
GGATGGGGTACCCTGTCAAATGCCTTGCTGAAATCCATATAGACTACATCTACGTCTCTACCTTCATCAATGTGTTTAGACACATCCTCAAAAAAATTCACTCAGGCTTGTAAGGCATGACTTGCCTTTGACAAAGCCATGCTGACTATTCCTAATCATATTATGCCTCTCCAAATGTTCATAAAATCTGCCTCTCAGGGTCTTCACTATCAGCTTACCAACCACTGAAGTAAAAATTGTTTCAATGTACATGCAACTAATAAAGCTAATCTTTAATTGATGAAGATTTGAAAGAATGCTACTATGACCAAAGGTTTCAGTCATTTGGGCACATTTTTTACCCCATTCTGACATTTGGTCTGAACCTCTTGGCTACGTCTACATGCTTTAAAGCACTGAGTTGCTGCCACATGAATGGCTGATTGCATATTTGCAATAACAAGCAGATGGACAGAAGTACCTAAAAAAGTTACTACCGAGTAGAACTCGCCAGTTCCAAGAGCCACTTCTGCTGGCTGAGGTACTCAAAACAATTACGACTGTTAATGGCTGATGAGGATTGCGCAAGATGGCCACCTTCATTTGTGTAGAGCCCAGAATGATTTTAACTTAATATGAATGATATAGATGTTGAATTTCAGAGAATCATTCTCATTGCTGCACACATCTTTTCAGGGCATTTTTCGGAATGCTCCCGACTCAAATAATGGCACAAAAATTTATGTTAATTCTAACTTAAATTAAATACAAGTTACAGAAATGAATCTTTAAGTCAGTCAGACTAAATGAACTTTCACTTAACTGAATTAAACTACAGCATAAATAATTTGGAAGGAAAATTAACATTCACTTACATGAATTTTTATATTTAAATACCCAGCTGAATTACATAATGTCTGAAACAATAAAAACGGTAGTTTCCATTGATCTTGTAACCTTTCCTTCCTTTCAAACCAGATTTTTAAAATTATCTTGATTTAACATTTTTATAAGCTCTCAACAAAAACTTCAAACATACTTTTCTTTAATATATGAATTGTATTGGCATACCAGCTCAGGGACCAAAAGCCAAATAGACTAGATGTTTTAGCAGCTAAAAATACCAGAAGCTTCGAACAGAATGTTTGTACAAACTGTAAGATTGCATTATTTGTTCAAGTTTCCATAAAAAATATTCTAAAGGATTGTTAACCTTCAATTCTGGGAAATTTCTCAATGCCCACTGCTACATAATATTACATTATAATATTTGGTAAAGACAATTTAACAGTATTGTTAAACAGATTGAAGCTATTTGTCCAAATGGCAGAAAACCGGTAAAGTTGTGGGAAATGCGTACATAAGCAGTATTCATGCCTTTCAGGAAAGGCTAGTTATTACTTTAAAATCCAAACTCTACAAGAGTTGCATAAATTAAAGTTACAAGGTAGTGATGCTTAAAAAAAGAGATTAAGTCAAGCTATATGTAGACTCATGTTTTATCTAGTCAATCTCACAATAAAACATTCTGAGCACCATTCAGTTTGAGTACCTATCATGCCAGTAAACAAAGAAATTGTTGTATTCCATTTTATTTAGTATCATTCATGTTAACATCTTTTTGTCCATTTGTCAATGAGTAAAAAGTGTTTGAATAGTGCTGATACCTTCTTATCACCACCTATATTCTGCATATCACATTACTTCATATGCAATTAGCCTTTTCTCCATTAGAAACGATGAAAGGCCTATAGGATTAAGCACAATGTTGTTCTTGCTGAATATATTGCTTAGGTACAGCAGATAAAATGAAGGAACAGTAAGATTTTTATTTAAAATAAAGAGAAAGCACAGTATATTTTGAATGTGTTGGAAAAACAAAAGAGGAAACTTTGGCTCCAATTCTTGCAAGGGCACTTTTGCACACTTATCTATTTCTATCCACCCCCCACCCCCAATAAACTCAATACTGTTATGCCATTGTAGGGGAGTTTCAAAAACGTCAAGCAATGGAATTAAAAAGTCAGTAAATCCAGTGGACCAGCATTCCAACATTCAGCAAGAGTTGAAAAGTTAAACAGAAATTTACTTCCAGGCTTGCAAGAATGAGCAGTGAAGATTTATTTTTTTCTTTTCTAAAATCTTCCAAGAATTTTTATGCTGTAATTAAAGCAGGGTCTGAAGAATGCAGTTAACATTCCAGGTTTTTTTTCCATCTGTATTAGATGTAAAGCTAAGTAAAAATTTTCTCTGGGACTAGAACAGCAGCACTTGCACCAAACCACTCCAAATCTTAAGGATCAAAGCAACAGTGGGGGTAGGGGAAGAGAATGCTCCTAGAACTGAATGCCTCAGAAGTAAAAATACAGTTAAAAAATTAAATTGATAATAATCCAAGGAACGTTATTTGAGATAATTTGCTTGTCTGTTTAAATTCATAACAGCTAATTCAGTAATGGAACAAACATGATTAATTTCCCCCATTCCTCCCCACAGGAATTTTAAAATAAATATTCAGAAAAAGTTTACTATACATACAAGCAAATGATATGGAAAGTCACACTAACAAAAAGTTTGTAGAAGTAGCTGAAATCTGCTGTTCCATCCCAGTGTCCCGAGTGAAATGTGTTGTTCAAGCCCTGCATCCCCAGGAGGGGAAGCAGTCACTGGTGACTATTGTTACTATTTCACGGCCTTTTTTAAAAAAAAACACAGGAACACTGACACCCATAATTTTACTTTTTATCACACGCTTTACATTCATCTTTTACAGCATGCCAAACCCTTTGGCATAGGTAATGGCCTTTAGTAGTCTCTCACTGAGCTTTTCCTTGCTGCAATATTCAGGAAGTAGGAGGACATTAAAACACGTGTGAGATGTCGGTAATCTGGAAAAAAAAAGTGATCGTTCAGTATAAAGAAAAACTAATTTTCACAATATTCTTGTATTTGAGCTTTTTATTGTTTTGCAGTTAATTTGAGGAATAAAACAAATTTGAGGTAGTTATCAGCAAATTCAATCTACTAGCTGATTCCGCCGTATACTCAGCACCAATATGTTGAAGTGTTAATATGCAGAGATACTAACTCCGTTTCATGCTTCCAACCTGTGGTAGACAATTGTGACCACAAGTCACCAATTTGCACAACCTTAAATGACATCTTTCAGTATAGCATGACACTGAACTTGTGTTTTTAAATTGTGTTTTTGTTAAACTTGTGTATGTAATGCCCTGGTTAAATTTTTTACTGTTATGGGCTAGGTATTTCATTTTAGCAGTTTTATAAAAGCAGTCTGCTCTGCTTTCAGCATGTTTGGGTTTGAGTTAAAGATAAGGGGTTGTAATGTTTATGCTTAGGTATGTAATGTCATCCAATCAGGATGGTGGAAAAGGGGTTTCATGTATCACTTATGTTTTAACATAGAAACATAGAAAATAGGTGCAGGAGTAGGCCATTCGGCCCTTCGAGCCTGCACCGCCATTTATTATGATCATGGCTGATCATCTAACTCAGAACCCCGCCCCAGCCTTCCCTCCATACCCCCTGACCCCCGTAGCCACAAGGGCCATATCTAACTCCCTCTTAAATATAGCCAATGAACTGGCCTCAACTGTTTCCTGTGGCAGAGAATTCCACAGATTCACCACTCTCTGTGTGAAGAAGTTTTTCTTAATCTCGGTCCTAAAAGGCTTCCCCTCTATCCTCAAACTGTGGCCCCTCGTTCTGGACTTCCCCAACATCGGGAACAATCTTCCTGCATCTAGCCTGTCCAATCCCTTTAGGATCTTATATGTTTCAATCAGATCCCCCCTCAATCTTCTAAATTCCAACGAGTACAAACCCAGTTCATCCAGTCTTTCTTCATATGAAAGTCCTGCCATCCCAGGAATCAATCTGGTGAACCTTCTTTGTACTCCCTCTATGGCAAAGATGTCTTTCCTCAGATTAGGGGACCAAAACTGCACACAATACTCCAGGTGTGGTCTCACCAAGGCCTTGTACAACTGCAGTAGTACCTCCCTGCTCCTGTACTTGAATCCTCTCGCTATTAATGCCAGCATACCATTCGCCTTTTTCACCGCCTGCTGTACCTGCATGCCCACTTTCAATGACTGGTGTATAATGACACCCAGGTCTCGGTGCACCTCCCCTTTTCCTAATCGGCCACCATTCAGATAATAATCTGTTTTCCTATTTTTGCCACCAAAGTGGATAACTTCACATTTATCCACATTAAATTGCATCTGCCATGAATTTGCCCACTCACCCAACCTATCCAAGTCACGCTGCATCCTCTTAGCATCCTCCTCACTGCTAACACTGCCACCCAGCTTCGTGTCATCTGCAAACTTGGAGATGCTGCATTTAATTCCCTCATCCAAGTCATTAATATATATTGTAAACAACTGGGGTCCCAGCACTGAGCCTTGTGGTACCCCACTAGTCACCGCCTGCCATTCTGAAAAGGTCCCGTTTATTCCCACTCTTTGCTTCTTGTCTGCTAACCAATTCTCCACCCACACCAATACCTTACCCCCAATACCGTGTGCTTTAAGTTTGCACACTAATCTCCTGTGTGGGACCTTGTCAAAAGCCTTTTGAAAATCCAAATATACCACATCCACTGGTTCTCCCCTATCCACTCTACTAGTTACATCCTCAAAAAATTCTATGAGATTCGTCAGACATGATTTTCCTTTCACAAATCCATGCTGACTTTGTCCGATCATTTCACCGCTTTCCAAATGTGCTGTTATCACATCCTTGATAACTGACTCCAGCAGTTTCCCCACCACCGACGTTAGGCTAACCGGTCTATAATTTCCCGGTTTCTCTCTCCCTCCTTTTTTAAAAAGTGGTTACATTAGCCACCCTCCAATCCTCAGGAACTAGTCCAGAATCTAACGAGTTTTGAAAAATTATCACTAATGCATCCACTATTTCTTGGGCTACTTCCTTAAGCACTCTAGGATGCAGACCATCTGGCCCTGGGGATTTATCTGCCTTCAATCCCTTCAATTTACCTAACACCACTTCCCTACTAACATGTATTTCGCTCAGTTCCTCCATCTCACTGGACCCTCTGTCCCCTACTATTTCTGGAAGATTATTTATGTCCTCCTAAGTGAAGACAGAACCAAAGTAATTATTCAATTGGTCTGCCATGTCCTTGCTCCCCATAATCAATTCACCTGTTTCTGTCTGCAAGGGACCTACATTTGTCTTTACCAGTCTTTTCCTTTTTACATATCTATAAAAGCTTTTAGAGTCCATTTTTATGTTCCCTGCCAGTTTTCTTTCATAATCTTTTTTCCCCTTCCTAATTAAGCCCTTTGTCCTCCTCTGCTGAACTCTGAATTTCTCCCAGTCCTCAGGTGAGCCACTTTCTCTGGCTAATTTGTATGCTTCTTCTTTGGAATTGATACTATCCCTAATTTCTCTTGTCAGCCACCGGTGCACTACCTTCCTTGATTTATTCTTTTGCCAAACTGGGATGAACAATTGTTGTAGTTCATCCATGCAACCTTTAAATGCTTGCCATTGCATATCCACCGTCAATCCTTTAAGTGTCATTTGCCAGTCTATCTTAGCTAATTCACGTCTCATACCTTCAAAGTTACCCCTCTTTAAGTTCAGAACCTTTGTTTCTTTTTTCCTTGTGAATGTCGTGTATCTGATGCAATGTGTCCCTGATAGAGGGGCAAGTAGACCATTCATTACACTTGCGCATACATGAACTTGTGTAACTGTCAATAAACCACTGACTTTACGATCAACACGTAATGAAAATTAAGTACAAACCTGCTGTGGAAGCCAAAATTTACTAGTGAAAGGACATCTATATTTAACATATACTTGTAAATTGTGAATTGGAGCATTCTGCAAACACGTGTTCATTCTCACCCCAAATACAGATCACACAGCAGTTAGAAAATTAAGTTCATTGTTGGGTGTTCAAACACAGATGATGAACCAAAGTACATGGAGATGATCTCTGCCACAGCAGTGGACAGAGCTGGAGATGCCCAAATAGGCCAGTACTAAGACAAGCAAACATTGACTGGATAGATTAAGATGCAGGTCTATGAGACACGGAGTTCTCAACCAATCAAGGCTGCATAAAACTGACTGAGAGACTGAAGGAAAAAGTGAAATTCTTAAGAATCTGCAGAAAACTAGATCTTAGTCACTAGAGATTTGTCAGGTCATTGAAGTTTCAGCAGGAAACAGAACCAAAGCAATGGCTTTTAAACAAGTTTCAATAAGAAGGATAGGAATAATGGTGTTTTGATAGCTTCACAGTTGAGATGAGCAGAACAGATTTCAAAATTTTACAATTCAAGCATCAAAACTTTTTACCACCATTTACTCAAGCTTTGTCTCCATTTTAGGTAGCAAGTATGCAGAGTGATTTGAAGGCAGTGCTGTAGAAATGTCTTGTTACAATAACTGATGAATGAAAAATTTTGATACATTAACTGTCAAAATACCAGAGTGATTCATAGCTGTCTCATGCTAGAATATTTGTTTTTAAATGCATACCTACATTACACTTAACTAACGTTAAAAGAGCCTTATTACCTCTCAGAATCTGGTCCGTTCTTAGCTATGATCATCTTAAGTTTTCCAAGGCCACCAACTGGTGCTCGATCTGTGCCTGTTGTAAACTGCAGGAAGAGCCGTTTTTGCTCATCTGAAAATGCATGGACTATTTCCCAGAATTCCCTGCAAAGGAATCAAAATATTCCCTGATTAGTACTGAATTTAATATACTACTTGGAAACAAACAATGCTTTATTTCATTTCTTTAATGCCTTTTAAGTAATGGATCTTGACATTTACCATCGTATTAACAAATATCCAAACACATTAATGGAACTATTTGGCACCAACCCTTTCCCCGCATATAACATGTGTTAATGACATTCAAGTGAAAAACTGCTATTTAAGACACAGTAAATAAAAGTCTTATCAATTACACCATTTTATGAGACCAACTCCAACTTGAAAAAAAAATACTCCATCTGGAAACTATAATAAGGAAGTTGGAGAGGGCAATGTAATAGCTCAGACCTAAAATCAATGAGAAATGAATAGCACAGATTGCTATTCACATATCAAATATACACTTTGGAGAGCAACTCCATCTGTTTCACTTTCCCACACTTGACTCACATCCTTGCAATTTTCCCCTCACCCCAACCTCCTTCCAGTATTAATTAATTTGCTTTTAAAGTAAAAAAAAAATTGCAGATTCTTCACCCACTACCGAGTTAATTATAAATTCCAATACGTTAAGGGCTTCCCTTCTATTGTTTCTGTTTATTATGACAAGCATCTAATATGTTATTCCTGTCAAGTGCACCACTGTAAACAAACCTTATTAAAATTTCTCCATGGACAGTTCCTTAACATTTTGATAATTCTGTGGAAAAACCTGTTTTGTGTACAACAGTTCAGGTTAATTTTTTTTATGCCCAACTTCTAAATACAAAAATTGTTATAATCATTTTCTCAGCCTCATGAAGCTCCAGATCAAGATCACGAACCAAGTAACGTCAACGCAGGAAAGATCACTGGGAGAATAAAATGAGATGAACTACAATTTTCGTCTGATATAAAGGAAGTCAATGGAAAACGTGCTACTTGCTATAATACTATTTAGCACAAAAGTGATTACATCTGGGAAAAGTTAATGATTACAAACCCTGGATATTGCAGCAGGGCCCTTTGGATGAGACAAAATGCTCCTCCTTAACCAATTAAAAGACAAACAACAAGGTTGAATTGGGAGTGAATTTAAGTCAAGAGGTGTTGAAAGAGCTGCATTTCATAAATGACTCACTATATAGCAAGCATGTATACTGACATCAATGACAATATAAACTAGGTGAAAAAATTGGGAGAACTATTTTTGAAGGTATATGATAAAATAAACCACCTACAATATTGACACTGGACAATAAAAAAAACTTAGAAATGGAAGTAAACTTAAAATTATACCTTATAATACGGGACTCCTTGGAATATCCACCATCATACTCTGTAGTATCTTCAAGTGCTTGAAAATCTAGGTTCTAAATTTGAAAGATCTCTCTTTATCAACTTTAATAATATAAAAGTTCATGGTCTCTAATCAGAAAGTTTTAGTATATAGGTTTTAATTACTGATTTACCGGACTTCCACAGACTAGCAGCTCAATCTCCTCTGGTCGGAATAAATACTTGAGTGGTGACTCGTTGGTTACCATATGGAAACCCCTTCGAAAGGCTTTAAACTGCTTTTCTACCGACTTGTTGAGAATGTAATCTGTATAAAGCTCAACAAATTCCTGTTTGGTACAAAATAACACATTAGAGCTCAGTACAATATCAGCTGTGGGAAACACATATGTAGTAATCTATCAAAGTAGATAATACTAATTCTTGGTTCATTCTATAAATGTCTGCCACTGATTAGCTCTTCTAGCTCAAGTATCTCTGCATTCTCCCTCAATTTTTATACTACTCAAGTGCCTTCCCTCACCTTTTAATACACACTTACCAAATGCATTCCCAACTACTGGTACTGCCCTGGTTCTATATATATTTTTGTAATAAAGTTCCCAAACTGAGTGACAGATTTCCTGCAATGTAGACCACCAATCTAGATTGGCCCACTGGATTTTGAGTGGATCAAATGTATTAGGATCTGAAGAGACACACATCATTTCAACAAACGACACGTACTGAAAATGCTGAGAAGTTGTGCTATGCAAGTCTATGGCACAAAGCAAAAAAAACCTTTTACACTTTGATCTTTTGTGACATCATCCAAGTATGGAGATAAATAATTTTCTTCAAACATCCATTTCTTCTTCTCTAGTTCTTTGCTCCACCCCTTTACTACTCATCTTGCATAAGCTTTTTGTTTTCCATGTCCTCATTTCCTCTACTACCTCCATCGATGTAGATTTTCCATTCCCATGGGACAGCATGAGTTCAAGGATTCCCATCTTTAATTCTAATTTTAAAAAGTGCATTTAAGGACTAAACCAGGGGTTTCCAACCTTTTTTATGCCATAGACCCCTACCATTAACCGAGAGGTCTGTGGACCCCAGGTTGGGAAGCCCTGGCCTAAAGAAACAAAAAGATGGAGAGCATTGCTCATCAGAAAGGCCACTTCAGAGTTGCAGCAAAAGGAGTAAAAATCTTTTGAGAGAGGATACATTATTTTATGCTGGAGTGATACTTAACACAAGTGCTATGCTTAATCATATCAGAGAGCCCTTCTTCAAAGAAGTCTTGTGCCAGCAGACTTCAGCCTGTATTGCAGCACACATTTTATATATTTTTTAATTTATTCACATACAGAGCGGAGTAGGTCCTTCAGCCCTTTGAGCCACGCGACCCAACAACTCCCCCCATCCAATCCTAGCCTAGTAACAGTACAATTTAAAATGAGTGATTAACCTACCAACCGGTACATCTTTGGAATGTGGGAGGAAACTGGAGCACTTAGAGGAAATCCACGTAGTCACGGGGAGAATATACAAACACCTTACAATCAGCAGCAGGAATTGAACACAGGTCACTGGTACTGTAAAGCATTCTGCTAACCACAACGCTACTGTGCTGCCCCAACAGAAAATTATGTTGCCAGCTTTAGGTCAATGGAGAAATACCAATACCACACCAGTCTAGATTTTTAAAAATGTGAACTGGAATACATTATCTGCTCTTACCTTTCTGTTTTCATTTGTCACCGGAATCTGATTCCCATTCTCCTTTAAGTCACACATCAGAGGAGTTCCAAACAAGTCAGTTTGTGATATTTGGAAAGTGATCATCATGTCATCTTCAACATTGCCATCATAGTCAAGAAGTTCTCTTAAACTCTGATACAAGACCTGGGTGAGATGGTGGGGGAAGAGAATATGAATGTCAGAGTTTCAGAATTTCTCTTCCGATTAATGGATTCAAATACCATTTATCAGAAACTTGCTCATGCAACTCCAAGGACTCTTGGAAAACCTCTATGCTATCATGGAGATGTCAATTAAATTAGCTTAAAAAAACTGATAAAGCTTGTATATTACCGGGTGAGAGTCTTCCAAGTCACGCAGCGTTCCCTTTTTGCCCAGCAATTTTCTGTAAACGACCATAGGAAAATGCACATCCAATATACAGTTGTTGTAAATGGCTAGGCCAAGAACTATGCCAATTAGAGTAAACTGTCCCTCAGTCTCAAATGAAGAAGTGTTGAACCAGAACAATTTTGTAGATTCATCATACGTGAACATTCCTGTGGACAGGGGTGGGAACACAAAAAAGTACAATCTTTTAGATCCAAAACATTTATATGAACTTTGGAATGTTCATCCTCTCAGTTCCAATAGATAAGCAGACATGAAGAAATGTCCCTTGCTAGTCAGAAGTAGCCTAACTGGATAACTACTCATCTGTAAATGGTATCAGACCCAATTTGGTCAGATTGAAGATTTTAGATTGAATCAATAAGCACAAAAACAGGCTCTTCTGTGCATCAAGTCTAAATGGAACATCACCCACAGACACCTTACTTAATGCTATTGGACAATGGCATAAAAAAGGTTGGGAACCCCTGTGCTACAGAACCTAGAGGAAACCTACATGGTCACAGGGAGAACGTGCAAGCTCCAGAAAAGAAACTAAATTATTGAAGTGGCTCAGCAACAGAACACATCTTTCAGCCCTACAGAAGATCAAAAGGGGTTATTTTCCACTAAAATTTAACTTTACTCTTACAAGATTTGTAGTCTGTGCTCATAAAACTTGGTAAGGAAGATTTCAGAAGACTCTTAGTATCTACACCAAAGTGAAGTAACTGCACTTATGCATATTAAACAATCCTATTAAAAAATTACAAATCAAATATTGGAAACTCTTTACATGTGTTCATTTTAAACAGAATTATTGATATTCACCTTTGAAAACTACTGCAGTTAAGCCCCATTACTCACCTGTCATTCAAATTATGGGTACTTCTCGCAGCAGTCATTAAATAAAGGTATCAAGGATCATAAATTACTTCCCTTTGGTTAGTAGCCAATCCTTTTCCTCCTATTACTACTAACTGAAGGCTGATATACTGGCGAAATTAAACTTTCTAGTCTTTGTGGTATTGTGCTACAGCACTTTAAGCTAATGGAAATAGCAAGGTAAATCCCTGCAGCCATAGCTAACATGCCATAATTGGAGCAAAAATCCATACCAATGTCAGGGTTGAAGATTTCTTCCACAACAAGTTGAAAAAACTCTTTGGAAACGCCTCCTTCATCCACACCCTGTTCACCTTCAAATTCTACATAGAGTTGTTTCTTCAGGTCTGCAGGGTTTTCCATGGCAATCATCTCCAGCTATTATAAACAGTTTAAATATTGATGGATTATTTATTCAGATTGTACACAATACTCACTTCAAAAATAAGTACGATCTCTCCACATTTTTGGAAGTATCAATCTGAGCTTCCCTTAGCTATAGAATGTATTTTCATTTCTCATTTTCACCTATTCCATCAAAGAATCAGGCTTCATTTTTGTTGGTTAGGTGCAAGTTACAGCCTTGTTAGGCCAAATAGCCGCATCCATGCCCTGTTCACAATTAAAAGGTTTCCAAATTTAATGGCAATATTACAAAGTTAACTCTTTATTAGAATCAAACAGATGGTAGCACATTTGAAGTTAGTGCTGATGCAAGCCACCTTTATTGCTCAACTCTTGCACTTCCAGTGAAATGTGGTCACTCTATTCATTTTCATTTTGTCAAAATTCATCTTGGTTATAATGCCTGCTACTATTTTGATTGGTGTTTAAAAGGGGAAAATAAAAAATTCTGATGGGCTTTAAGAAATTGAGAAATCTAAGTCTGCTCATGATGAAATGAGATCAAAATAGGCAACATGCTTGCTTGAATATAGTAATATTTTCAGTTAGTTTCTAAATTTCAGGCACATACCAGAACGTTTTGAAATTTTTAACCAAATTCTACCGTTGATTGAAGACAATTATGTCAAGTATCACCAGAGTTAATTCACTGATTTTACTCTGCCAGTGCTCTTCATTATTCTAATACTACAATATCTGTTATAAATTTTATATTTGGTAATCAGTTCATATTTTAGCAGACAACTTGTTAACTTCCTATGGTGAAATTCACACTTCAGCATTCACTCATTCATTCAGGTGGCTTGCCGTTCGGCGTGGGCGATCGTGTCTGTCCATCCATCACGGTCCCTGACCCTCCGAATTGTCGTTGTTGCCTCCCGTTTCTAACCATGATGTTATTCCATCTGTCATTTTCATTCTCTGTCTGCCTCTGCTTCTTTTTCCTTCCAGCTGTAACTAAATGTTCTAGTGTCTCTCTTCGCATGATGTGTCCAAGGAATTTTGATTGCTGTTTTCTGATTTTTTTTTTGAGTAATATATATTTTGTTTTCTTTCTCTGTAGAACTTCTTCGTTGGTTATCCTATCCCTATATGATATGCATAGCATTTGTGATGGTCCATGATTCGCAGCTATACATCAATATAGGAAGAATGTAGCAGCTGAGAGCTCTAAGGCATTAGGAAGTGTAAAAAAAAATCACGACCCATTTTTAAGAACAATTCCTTCCTGTAATGCAGACAACGCTGGTTGGTTAGGATGGTTGCCTTGTTACAATGACAAACAAGGAGTAGGAGGTTCCCTTTCCTGAAGTATAATAATGATTGAACTGAAATTCTGAGGCAGTTAGCTTCATCATAAATTCTATACCGTCACTGTTTAAGTCAGTTTCATTTACAAGAATGGAATTTGAATCTATGACTTTTGACTTCCACTTCAGGAGTCTTGAAGTCATAAGTCAACTGCATTCAATAAGAAAATGTAATATGAAACCCTGCCAGTTCATAAAACAAAATTCATTAATTCAGATTCCAAGTCATTTATCACATGTAATTCCAAACATAGTGAAATGTGTCATTTTCATTAACAACCAACCCAACCCAAGGATGTGTCGGGAGCACCCACAAGTGCTGCCACACATTTTAGCACCAACAAAGCACATCCACAATGTTTTAACAAGTAGCAACATTGGCAAATCAAGCCCCGATTTTCCCTACCACCACCACACACAGTCCTCCAAGCTCAGGACATGCTTCCAGCGGAGCTGTGATCTTGCAGACACTTCAGCTTCAACTTCCCAGCTGACTCTTGGATGTGCAGATCCAGGGCTTCCGCCATTAAGTCTTGACTTCTGATCAATCTTCAGGCTTGGATCTTCATATCAATCCTGATGACAACGAACGAGGACCCTGAACTCTGGACTCTCTTGACGACTGGGACCCCGAACTTTGGGGGGGTCACTGGCTCTCATGCCTACACAGAACTCTGATGATATAAATGTACTTTGATCTTTGAATTTTTGATGATTCACTGACCTGGGAGGCCACCAGCCCTTTGCTGGTCTGCTAGTCCTTCATCACATGTCCACTTCACTGGTTTTGAATGCGGAGTGGTGGCCAAGACTCCAGCCTGACCTCTATCTTCACCTTATGCCTGACCCTAAACTGATCCCCAACTTCCCCCTCTGTTCCAAAGACCACCCTATGAACCCAAAACACAATTAAGTCTGCACTACAAGCTTGACGGAGACCATAGCTTGGCGCCAGCTTGACCAGACCAGTAAATTTGGAAAACCTGAAAGAAGAATAAATGCTGGAAAAGCTCATGCCAGACAGTACCTGTGGAGTAATAAACTCTCATGTTCAATGCCTGACAGCATAAATGGCGAAAATGCAGATAAAGTTCAGTTACCCTGAAGCATTAATTCTTTGGTTTTCCACAGTTAGTACCAAACATGTACAACATTTCCAAAATTAATTCATTTCTACTTTCATCTGTTCACATCCTGCTGTACAGCCGCTAAAGGCCAAACTTTTAACGGACTGAATAGCCTTAAAAACAGCATGAAATTTACTCAGATGTGATTTCAGGTAGTTGATGCACACTGGCTCCCAGCAGTTGAAGAACTGACACTATTACTTCAGGGAGCAGAGTACAGAGTTCCATAAATGTAATATACCTCTCCTCTGATAGATAAAGGCTTAACAAAGGGAATCAAGAGATCTGTTGAATGTTTATTCTATCATTCAAAAATTAACTCGTTTCCACTCATTGCCTGTTCTGACTGCCTTTAATATATTAACTGCCGCTTTCCACAGATGCTGCTCCAACATATATTTTCCCATGTTCAGCATCTTCATTCAATTTTACCTTTCTCCTTCATTTAGAAGGTACATGTTTTTATTTAGCACCCACTCCACCATCTTATCTAGCCACTTCATCTAATTCATTAATTTTTACGTTTCTCAAGCATAGTCTGAAATCTGAGCAACACTCAGAACACGCTGCAGGAACTCAGCAGGTCGGGCAGCATCTGTGGAAAAGATCGGTCAACGTTTCGGGCCAGAACCCTTCACCAAGACTGTAGAGGGAAGGAGCAGAGGCCCTATAAAGAAGGTGGGGGGAGGGTGGGAAGGAGAAGGCTGGTAGGTTCCAGGTGAAAAACCAGTAAGGGGAAAGATAAAGGGGTGGGGGAGGGGAAGCAGGGAGGGGATAGGCAGGAAAGGTGGAGGAGGAATAGGGGAAAACAATGGGTAGTAGAAGGAGGCGGAACCATGAGGGAGGTGATAGGCAGCTGGGGGAGGGGGCAGAGTGACATAGGGATAGAGGAAGGGAGGGGGAGGGAATTACTAGAAATTGGAGAATTCTATGTTCATACGAAGGGGCTGGAGACTACCTAAACGGTATATGAAGCGTTGCTCCTCCAACCTGAGCTTAGCCTCATCATGGCAGTAGAGGAGGCCATGTATGGACATATCTGAATGGGAGTGGGAAGCAGAGTTGAAGTGGGTGGCCACTGGGAGATCCTGTCTGTTGTGGTGGACGTAGCGGAGGTGCTCGACGAAGCGGTTCCCCAATCTGCGTCGGGTTTCACCGATGTAGAGGAGGCCGCACCGGGAGCACCGGATGCAACAGATGACCCCAACAGATTCAAGTGAAGTGTTGCCTCACTTGGAAGGACTGCTTGGGGCCCTGAATGGTGGTGAGAGAGAACGTGTAGGGACAGGTGTAGCACTTACGCTTGCAGGGATAAGTACCGGGTGGGAGATCCGTGGGGAGGGACGTGTGGACCAGGGAGTCGCGGAGGGACTGATCCCTGCGGAAAGTGCAGAGGGAAAGATGTGCTTAGTTGTGGGGTCCTGTTGAAGGTGGCGGAAGTTGAGGAGGATAATGTGTTGGATCCGGAGGCTGGTGGGGTGGTAGGTGAGGACAAGGGAAACTCTGTCCCTGTTGTGGCGGCGGGAGGATGGGGTGAAAGCCGAAGTGTGGGAAATGGAGGAGATGCGGGTGAGGGCATCATTGATGACAGCAGAAGGGAAACCATGATCCTTAAAGAAAGAGGACACTTGAGGTGTCCTGGAACGGAAAACCTCATCCTCGGAGCAGATGCAGCGGAGACCGAGGAACTGGGAATAGGGAATGGCATTTTTGCATGTGACGGGATGGGAAGAGGTATAATTGAGGTAGTTATGAGAGTCAGTGGGCTTGTAGAAGATGTCAGTGGACAGTCTGTCTCTAGAGATGGAGACCGAGAGAGCGAGAAAGGGGAGAGAAGTGTCCGAGATAGACCAAGTGAATTTGAGGGCTGGGTGGAAGTTAGAAGTAAAGTCGATGAAATTGATAAGCTCAGCATGGGTGCAGGAAGCAGCACCAATATAGTCGTCAATGTACCGAAGGAAAAGTTGGAGAGCAGTACCAGAATAGGTTTGGAGCACAGACTGTTCCACATAACCAACGAAGAAGCAGGCATAGCTGGGGCCCATGCGAGTTCCCATAGCTATACCCTTGGTCTGAAGAAAGTGGGAAGAGCCAAAAGAGAAGTTATTGAGTGTGAGAACCAGTTCCGCCAACCGGTGGAGGGTAGTGGTGGTGGGGAACTGGTGAGGTCTATTATACAGAAAGAGGAGGGCTTTGAGGCCTTCTTGATGGGGAATGGAGGTGTACAGGGATTGGACATCCATAGTGAAAATGAAGCGGTTGAGACCAGGGAACTGGAAGTTATTGAAGAGGTGGAGGGCATGGGATGTATCCCGGATGTAGGTGAGGAGGGACTGAACTATGGGTGACAAAATGGAGTCCAAGTAGGCAGATACAAGTTCGGTGGGACAGGAGCAGGCAGAGACTATGGGTCTACCGGGACAGTCAGGCTTGTGGATCTTGAGAAGGAGGTAAAACTGAGCAGTACAGGGTGTGGGAATTACGAGTTTAGTGGCTGAGGATGGAAGGTCTCCGGAGTTGATAAGGGCGGTGATGGTACGGGAGACAATAGTTTGATGTTTTTTGGTGGGGTCCTGTTCCAGGGGTAAGTAAGAGGTGGTGTCAGAGAACTGCCGTTTGGCCGCTCTTTTCTTAAGTCTGACTTAAGAAAAGAGAAGCAATGTAAACAGAGACAAAAGGAGCAAACTCTGGAAATAAGTAATTAAATTGTATTTATATAACACTTCTAACATTACAAGATATCCCAAGTTCCTCTGCAGGAACTATCAAAAAATATTTAAAATGGCACATACAAAGGCATCAGAGAAGATGACAAAGCACCAATCCAATGTTTTAAGATAAGTTAACGTCGAGACAAAGATTATGGAGCAAATTCCAGAACTCAAGAGCAAGATAAAAACAGGCATCATCTTGGTGCAACTAAATCTTTATAGTAGTATCACATAAATGTTATTTCCATGTATGCAATATATTAAATGTTAGACAGCATAAAGTTGGCTTCAGGAAGAAGCTGGCATGAATGGACACCAAGTTCTAGTAGTGCACATTAACTTTTAAAATCAGAACTAGCAAGATTCACCTATCTTAAGCACACAAAGCAGAAGTTAATGTAATTTTTAAATGTTGGGATATTAATATATAGGATACTCAAATATTTAGTAATTATGAAATATGTAATATTAATTTTCATGAGAATGTATCATATACTGTTTTGTAAAAGCCAGGCTGTGGTATAATTTTGTGTTGACACTTCCGCTGATAGGTTAGATGAGCTGAGATAGTGAATGACACAGGATATTAAACCTATTCGGGATAATATCGCCAAAACAGAAGTCCAGAAAGGGAACAAGGTGCAGCACTAAACAATTATCAAAAGTGCTCACTGCAAGTTTGGTCCACTTACTGACAAGCGAAGCACTAAATTTCAAAGTATCTAAACTACACTAGGTCTTGCTGCAAGTCATTATAAATGTGGCTTTGCACTTGCATAACCAAACACATCACAGATTAAGGTAGTAATAAAAGATAGGCTTTTTTTAAAAAAAAAAGGTGGGTATTGGAGGACATTAAAATTAACATTTCAGCTTCCTACATTTCAATTTTCTTCCATCCAGTCTCCTGAATCTGCCTTACATGTCGAGGTAGTGTTTCATTCCTCTGGTTAATGTTGTTGATTTAACTACTGTGTTAAAGTTGTGAGTACCAGCAAGCCAATCAGTTGCACAATCTAGAAATCATCTATCTGTGCCTTTTCTACCAACTGACAGGTGGGTCCCTCAAGAGAGGCATAATGAGAGGCTTGCATGCTCATGTGGAACTGAAACAGAAGCAAACTAGTTCAGAACCGAAGTTGCATCCTCCTGCTCCTTTTTGCCAACACTTACTTGTATCTGAATATATCAAAGAGTTGGACTTCTTGCTTCCTTTCATATTTGGATATGGAAATCAATGGCCATACCAGAAACAGGGAAAATACAAACTGCACTGACACATTCCAATTCCCATGCACAAACCCAAATTCAGTTTTAGGAATGTATCTAAGAAGGCTATTTGACTACAACTAATGGAATAGATTACACAGTCAACATCTCCTAAAGGCATGACCTCTGCCACTAAGGTCAGCAGGTGCATGGAACACCATTACTTCAGAGTCTTTCACAAGTTGTACAACATCCTGATTTGTGCTTCCTC
Source organism: Mobula hypostoma (assembly GCF_963921235.1). Classification (NCBI taxonomy): domain Eukaryota; kingdom Metazoa; phylum Chordata; class Chondrichthyes; order Myliobatiformes; family Myliobatidae; genus Mobula; species Mobula hypostoma. The sequence goes on from NC_086103.1 coordinate 164,279,548, forward strand.
ACAGTTGAATGTAAATTCTAGGCAACAGTCCTAGGGAGTACCACCATCATGACTGTAGGGGCTCAAAAGTGGAAGCTATGCACCACCTTCAAGAGAAATTAGTGATGGGCAATAATTGCCCATGTTGTGAAATACACCCAGGCAGAAAGTGAATAAAAACATCAAGATTTCACACTATGTTCAGTCACACTGAAGCCATAAATTAGAACTTACACAGAATGGCCAAAGCAAAACCACAAATAACCTTTCACTCTAAATACATGAAGCAGCTCACAAACAAAATGTTTTTTGCTCTAGGTTAGCAAAGTTACTTGTTAGTTACAGCAAAACATATCATTTGCTAGAGTCTGAAGACATACACTTACTGATTTCCACAAAATGTTAAAAACAAACTTACCCGAACAAGGGCATCATCTATGATGTGATCACGTCGGACTTTTAGTCGAAGATAGGGGTTCAGTTGTTGCCCCTGGACAAGGCTGTAAAGGACAGTGATCCGTCGCTCACTGTACATGCGTATCCTATTGTCATAGTAAAGTCCCAAATTCTTGGTTACAGCATTCAAAATGAAGGGGCAGGTCATAAATGAGAATTTGTTCTCAGTTTCTACTTTGAAGAAAGTATAGTCTTTATCCATTTCCAGTACATCGTTTAGTGGTTCATTAATAAAGTCCTCAAAAGGAACAAGTGGCTTTCGGCAATCAATTGTTTTCACACCCAACTCAGTTTCGAGGGGGTCCACTCGGGGCCCTTTTTTATTTCTCCGCTCTTCACCTAGCAGCTCTTGCAAGGTAACTTCACTAGATTCAGCAACTGCCTCATCTTCCTCTTCCTCATTGTGCCCTGTATCCACATCTCCTGCAATAATATTTGCATAGTGCACTATTTTTAAGCATTTTGTAGCAGCAACAACTGCATCATCATCATTCACCAGGTTTCGACTATTGAATTCATTACTTATGACCCGATATGTAATGAGCTGCTGAAATGTTTCGACCATTCGACGGATTTGGGCTGCAGTGTACTTTGACCATAAACGAATTAATTTGGCTTGAGCTGGGAGGGGTAGCTTGCTCATGGCTTTGCAAAAAAGTGGAAGGGCCATTTCCAGATATTCAGGACTATGAAGGTTGCTGTTCTCCATGACTATAACAAACAAGTTCAGATAATTAGGATCTCTTGAATACACATTATGGTAAGTCAAATCACATTCCACATTTGGCGACAAGTACACCAATGCATTAAGAAATGCTGTTTCTATCTTTTCATTGGAAAGCAGTTTATTATAAACCCGTCTGACTGCGTCAACATCGATAGAAATTTCATCAGGTCCTAATCTATGAACATTGTTTTCTCTTGTCTGTGCACCTCCGATGGAACTTCTTGATGAAGAGGCCTCTGCATCATCCATGGATCCTGCAGTAGCAGCTTTTTCTTCCTCATCCTCATCTTTATCCTCATCCTTTCCTTGTAGTGATTTTAGCTCTTCCTTTGTATGGTGCTTGGCCTTTCGGAAGCTCTGCACCAACGCATCAGCACTAGAGAAAACTCTACCAATGACACGTATCAATGGTGAATAATCTTCTCGCTCTCCGCATAACTCCAAAATTTCGTATACCTTTTCCTCTGTCAGGTAATTCACATCTACATTAGAAATATAATGGGAAAACATTTATTCCTTAAAAAAAACATTAGTTAGTAAACCAATTTATACTGGCAGAGTATAAACTGGATATCCAATAAAAACAATATAAGAAATGAAGCAAGTTCAATTTTGATCATTTACTATAGCTGCAATGGGAGGAAAATGCATCATTTGTAAATACATACATCGTAGAACATGAAGTTTATTTATAGTAAACCGGCTTCTTCAGGTGGTTGAGAAATTTTAGGGGAATTGTTGGGGGCAAATTGTACTAGAATACTAGCAATTTTAAAATACGCTTATCTGCAAATAAATGGCTTGTATTAATACAGTGGCTTTTTACTACTTTTAGGATATCACAAAATAAATACTTCAAGAAAGTACCTGAACAGCTGTTGGATGCTTGTGACAGCTAGGCTGCTGTGCTTATATTTATGTTACTGTTTGCATAGGACTGAGTAAAACATTACCAAAAATAATCAAGCGGTCCAACTGGTATTTCATTTTTATATGAGGACTGTCTGCAGAAATGAGCATTTATTCTACCCTCTGCAACTAAGAAATACAGCAAGTTACCAAATGCCAGAAGAGCAAGAATAAGCTGTGAAGTTATTAGCACCCAAGTACTCAAAGCTCAGATCAGAATTTCAGTATTTTGTATTTGAGGAACACTAAAGGATTGTGCCAAATACATGAGTGTTCTAGCCAGATAGGAACATATTCAAATACAAAGTGTAATCAAAAACCGAAAACCAGATGAAAAATTTTAACTTGCGTATTAGCACTACAACATAACATCCAAGATGTTACGTGTCAATGATTTTGTACAAAGCCAATGTTTGCATTGTAGGACCCAAGTCTGAGGTAAGTTTAATACAATATTTATCAGAATTCATCAGCGACCCTTCTTCCTCCACAAAACTTGTTTATCCATAATCTGGGGTCAAGAGTCGGTGTCTAAAGTAACAGAAACATTATCAAATTTGTTTTCTGATTGGCTAATGTCTAACTGAATACCAAAGTTTAGTAACAAAGTCCATTACTAAACCTGCTACACAGTAAAAGTTGTTCAGCGGAGAAATCGGTTTACAAATACGAAGTTCACCATTCTTGTGATTTAAATAAGATTGCAAGACAGAATTGCAACCTTTTTTGCGAATGCACAAGGTACATGTCAAGATGGGAAAACTAACTGGCATTCATGCACAAACTTCAGTACAAGATATTCTGGAGCTTCAGGACGTGGAAGTAGTGGTTCTAGACCATAGGTCCAGCAAATCCCATTATGGCAGCTGAATAACAAATACAAACAATAACAAAATCTGGAATTATGAAAACTAGTCATAGTAACATGAACACAAAATGAATCACATTGTTACAAAAGCCGCAAAGCTCACTAAGCAAATCCGTAATCCACACCAGATTTGGTCCACGTGTAACACGATCAAAGTAATTGACTCTTGACTAGCAGTAAAGAGTCAAAGTTCAAAGTAAATTTATTATCAAAGTACATTATAGGTCACCAAATACAACCCTGTGATGCATTTTCTTGCAGACATACTCATAATAGAATAACCACCATGAAAGACCGCACCAACTTGGGTGTTCAACCAGTGTAAACAAGACAACAAACCGTGCAAACACAAAAAGGATAATAATAATAATAAATAAGCAATAAATATTGAGAAAATGAGATGAAGAGTCCTTGAAAGTAACTCTTATTGTTAATCTGAAGAGTACTAGTGATGTTCATATTCTAAGCACCTGGACACGTGGATTGGCAACCACTGTAATTTGCCCTAGTGTGTAGGCAGGTGGTAGAATCTGGGGGGAGTTAATGAGAATGCGGGGAGAATTTTTTAAAATGGGATGAATGTACAATTATTGCAAACAGTGTCTGATGGGTCATGTACACTCAGTTGACCACAGGGCCTCCTTCCATGCTGTACCACAAGAATGAATACAAAATATGTGTTATGAAATATTACAAGATGGCTTTAACAACAATTTACAAAGATAGAAAGGTTGGGGTGGGGGGGGGGGGGGAGAATGGAAATCCAGAACAGAACTGAAGGTGTTTACACACACACACACTTTTATATGCACTAAATTGGTTTGAACCCTGACCATATGAATACATTATCTGCTTTAGTAGTGTTCTGGTTTGAATTGGATTGGAGTTGTCTGACAAGATGAAGCACTTTGTCCCCATACAGCCAAACATATAGGGCTTACCCTCAACACTGACAGAATACTGCAAGAGCTTTAACTTATTAAACTGGATTCCTTTTGCTTAAATTTCTGTAGTTCAAATTCCTTCCAAAAACCAAATTAAGGTAGTTCTCAGAATCTTACACGAAGAATATTGGCTCCAAACATAATAATAGCAGTATTTGCATCAGTTATAGCAGCTGTTGTCATATTTAGCTTCCATACTTCATTTATTGTTGCAATTTGTAACTAAAAATTTTGAAATTCTTATCTGAATCACTCAATGATAAGTCAGAACTCAATACCATGCAAACAAATCAGATTTCTTTTCTCTTGCCATTCTACTCGCATCTCATCAGTAACCACAAAGTAAGTATGTGTTTGGCAATTTGAAATGCCATAATGCTCCTGAATTTATCATTTGGGGAATGGAAGTATATGGTATCACAGACATTTAAACAACAAAAAAAATAGGCTACTAATCCACCCTTCTCCATCAGATCTTTCTGATTTCCTCTTCCCTTAAATACACAGTTTCTCCTTAAAAAACATTCCTGGAGGTATAATTTGAAATGTTTTCACTACAGAGTTAAAGCAGTCCTTTTTGAATTTAACTTCGTGGTGGTTTTCTTACATTGATGGGCTCTAGTTTTATCCTTTCCCACAAGTGAAAGCATTTCCAATTTTATTAAAACCTTATAGATTATCATACAGAACTGTAAAGGTAATCCAGTACATTGACACTCACCTTTAAAGTCTTCTCGTTGAGCCTGCATATCTTGCTTATTCACTTTTGTTTCTGAACAACAGATGATGTTATGAGTGCTCTTGGTGCTGTTTTCCACATAGGCAGTGCTTGTTCCTTTCTTGGAAGGATGAGGATCACATAGTTTTGCATTAATCTTAAAAAGCTCAAGGGCCTTTAATGCTGCAGCATTGTTATCCATACGATGAAAACTTGGACAGGAAGCACAAAACTCATTCGTGCAGGCTTCATTTCCACAGCCCTCAGTTAACTGGTGGTAGTAGCGTTCTATTAGATGCTTTGCAGCGGCTCGCTTCCTGTGGCAAACATTCAAAATGGTAGGCAAAGGGATTAGTACAGCCTCCAAAAAAATGAAGCATGATTCAGCATTAGCAGAGCAGTGTTTCATTTAAATTAACTGGATAATAAAATATTACTCTTAATTGATTTTTTAACGTTGTGCTTCTTCTTCGCACAGCAACTTGCAGATTTTTTTCTAATAGCAAAGAGTGCTTTAATAGAAATGATAATCTATAGACACCTCGCGAAACAGGTGCTTCTAGCCCAGCAATCCACCTATTTAACCCTAGCCTAATCACAGGAGAATTTACAATGACCAATTAACCTACTAACTGGTAAGCCTTTGGAACGTGGGAGGAAGCTAGAGCACTCAGGGGAACCAGACATGTTCATGAGGAGGTCATACAAACTCCTTCCAGACAGCGTTGGAATTGAACTCCAAACACCCTAAGCTACAATAATGTCACGCTAACCACTATGCTACTGTGGTGGCCAAATCGCAAGGAAACTTAGAACAGAATGAACATTAGTATATCCAAAAATTGTTTTAGCATTGTTTTGAAGTATGATTGCAATTAGTCACTCTACCATGTCATTGCATCCAAATCACTTATACAATCACAGCATGTGCTCAAAACTAGCTGCACGTTGCACCATTTTGAGACAAAAATTTATTGATTAATTCGGACTTATCCCGGATCTCATTTTCCTCATGATGTCAGCATGATTTATTTTTAAATGAAACACTGCAGAGGTACACACAGGGTTCCTGCCAAGTTGTGCGCTTAGGGGTTATTTTTAAAAAATGGCAAAGCTTCTAAACATATTGGAAAACATTCCTTAAGGCACCTCAAGGTTAGATCAGATACAAAAATTCCTAGAAATAAAAGGTGGCATCACTTTGTTCTTGGATCAGAATTCCACAAGTAAATTCTGTAAAGTACACCAAGCAAGTATCACAACCATGCATCTTTTAAACCTACATATTATTTATCAGAATCCAAAATGCTTTGTAGCTGAAGCAAAATAGCAATCTGTAAATAAGAACTTTATTAAAGCTTCTGAAGTGCTCAATCTGGAAAAAGACAATATTAAAAGCATAACTTCTTTTTTTCAGATCTGCTCCCCAAATATAAGAGTGCTTGAATAATCTTCTCCACTATTTACAAAGAAATTTGTTTAAAAAAATTAAGAGCCTGGCCAGTTTACCGCAGCCAAATATGCTTCAAATGAATTTAAAATTTGCAGTTTGCCCAAAGTAGAATATTGATTGAATTTGTAATGCCAATGGGGCCTGAGTTACTGCTTTGATAATTGCCCCACTGATGAGATGGAACCTACTGAATGCTTCGTAAGTGATCAGTCTTTTTTAAAAAAATGAGTGATTCCTTTCAAAACTGCTCTTTATCTAGTGTTTTTATAGAAGGCCTGTTAATAACCTTACTTAACATGCTTCCTTCAAAAGATATCCAAGTGGTCGCAACACATAAGACAATGTCAATTTTAAAATTATCTCATTTTTTTACCGACACTGGTCTTTCAACAATTTAATCAATAATTTCTAACAAAACCACAAACTACTTCTATACATTTTTGTGCTTCTAACTGGCATCTATAAAAGTCAAATCCATTGCAATAGACTTTACAAAGAACTACTTGAGCTTATAACATTTCTAACAATGGGTTACCTATCTGAAATTACGTTTGCAAGCCTAGAATAAATGTACAAGCCATAAAATGCAGCCAATTCATCTGTTCAATTTTAAACATTTGCAAGTTTCAAATTTGTCCATTTAAACCTGTTATTTAACATAGTTCCCCAGAAATTATTTTCTACAACTAAAGTCAACTTCCAGTATGACCTCAGTTAAGTACCAAATGGTCTGAACGGTTAACAGTGGATAACTAAGCTTACAAACTGCAGCAGTAGATCGGCATTGATCATACTGAATTACAGGGCAGAATTGGGGAAGCAAGTGGTCTATACCTGCTACTTTCATGTGCAACACACATCAAAGTTGCTGGTGAACGCAGCAGGCCAGGCAGCATCTCTAGGAAGAGGTACAGTCGACGTTTCAGGCCGAGACCCTTCCTTGTCACACTTGATTGGTTCTATTCTCTCATATCTTATCTTCTCGCTCTTCACATACTTGTAGAATGCCTTGGGGTTTTCCTTAATCCTGTCTGCCAAGGCCTTCTCATGGCCCTTTCTGGCTCTCCTAATTCCTATAATTACCTAGTTTTTTTGAACCTTTTGTAAGCTCTTTTCTTGACTAGATTTACAACAGCCTTTGTACACCACAGATCTTGTACCCTACCCATCCTTTCCATGTCTCATTGGAACGTACCTACACAGAAGCCCATGCAAAAATCTCCTGAACATTTGCCACATTTCCTCCGTACGTTTCCCTAAGAACATCTGTTTCCAATTTATGCTTCCAAGTTCCTGCCTGATAGCCTCATATTTCCCATTACTCCAATTAAATGTTTCCCTAACTTCTCTGTTCCTATCCCTCTCCAATGCTATGGTAAAGGAGAGAGAATTGTGATCACTATCTCCAAAATGCTCTCCCACTGAGAGACCTGACACCTGACCAGGTTCATTTCCCAATACCAGATCAAGTACAGCCTCTCCTCTTGTAACACAAGCCCAAAGCAAGATCGATCCAACCCCATGCTTAACAGTGGCGAGAAGGGTTCTTATCATGAAATTCTGCACCCTTTTTTCTCCAAACATACCTTTGCTCATTGCGGCCAAAAAGTTCTATTTTAGCTTTATTAGTCCACAGGACTTGTTTCCAAAATGCATCAGGCTTGTTTAGATGTTCCTTTGAACCTTTTGAATAGAACACTGGCTTGTGTTGCAGCCAGTGGCATGGTGAACATTTACTGGTAGAGGGAAGAATGAATTCAATTAAATACCAGCAAATTCTGGAAGCAAACATCACACCGTCTGTAAAAAAGCTGAAGATGAAAAGAGGATGGCTTCTACAACAGGATAATGAACCTAAACACACCTCAAAATCCACAATGGACTATCTCAAGAGGCACAAGCTGAAGGTTTTGCCATGGCCCTCACAGTCCCCTGACCTAAACATCATCGAGAATCTGTGGATTGACCTCAAAAGAGCAGTTCGTGCAAGACGGCCCAAGAATATCACAGAACTAAAAGCCTTTTGCAAGGAAGAATGGGTGAAAATCCCCCAAACAAGAATTGAAAGACTCTTAGCTGGCTACAAAAAGCGTTTACAAGCTGTGATACTTGCCAAAGGGGGTGTTACTAAGTACTGCTATGCAGGGTGCCCAAACTTTTGCTTTGGGCCCCTTTCCTTTTTTGTTATTTTGAAACTGTAAAAGATGGAAATAAAAAAGTTTTCTTGCTTAAAATATGAAAGAAATGTGTCATCTTTAACTCTATGCCTTTTGGAAATCAGTTCATCTTTTATTTGCTTAGCTATTCACAGTAACAGAAATGTTGACTGGGGTGCCCAAACTTTTGCATGCCACTGTATGATAATGCATTTTGGTAAAAGGAACAATACTGCAGTCTAGTATCTAAATGGGGAGAAGGTTCAAACATTAGAGGTGCAGAGGGACTTAGAGGTGCAAGACTCCCAGAAGGTTAATTTGCAGGCTGAGTCTGTGGTAAAGAAGGCAAATGCAATGTCGGCATTGCCATAATTGGATGCATCAGCAAGGGAGATGAGGTTGAGTACAGGGCTATGGTAGGAAACTTTGTCACATGGTGTGAGCAGAATTATCTGCAGCTTAATGTGAAAAAGACTAAGGAGCTGGTGGTAGACCTGAGGAGAACTAAGGCACCGGTGACCCCTGTTTCCATCCAGGGGGTCAGTGTGGACATGGTGGCGGATTGTAACTACCTGGGGATACGAATTGACAATAAACTGGACTGGTCAAAGAACACTGAGGCTGTCTACAAGAAAGGTCAGAGCCGTCTCTATTTCCTGAGGAGACCAAGGTCCTTTAACATCTGTCGGACGATGCTGAGGATGTTCTACGAGTCTGTGGTGGCCAGTGCGATCATGTTTGCTGTTGTGTGCTGGGGCAGCAGGCTGAGGGTAGCAGACACCAACAGAATCAACAAACTCATTCGTAAGGCCCGTGATGTTGTGGGGATGGAACTGGACTGTGATGGTGGTGTCTGAAAAGAGGATGCTGTCCAAGTTGCAGGCCATCTTGGACAATGTCTCCCATCCACTACATAATGTATTGGTTGGGCACAGGAGTACATTCAGCCAGAGACTCATTCCACCAAGATGCAACACAGAGCGTCATAGGAAGTCATTCCTGCCTGTGGCCATCAAACTTTACAACTCCCTTGGAGGGACAGACACCGAGCCAATAGGTTGGCCCTGGACTTATTTCCTGGCACAATTTACATATTACTATTTAATTATTTATGGTTTTATTACTATTTAATTATTTATGGTGCAACTGTAATGAAAATCAATTTCCCCCGAGATCAATAAAGTATGACTATGACTATTTCAAGGGGAATAGAAAATAAAAACAAGGAGATAATGCTGAGGCTTTATAAGACACTACTGAGACCACACTTGGAGTACTGTCAACAGTTTTGGGCACTATATCTCAGAAAGGATGTGTTGTCATTGGAGAGAGTCCAGAGGAGGTTCATGACGATGATTCCGGGAATGAAGGGGTTAACATGTGAGAGCGTTTGGCAGCTTTGGGCCTGCACTCACTGGAATTTAGAAGAATCCAGGGGAATCTCATTGAATCCTACCGAATGTTGAAAGGACTAGACACAGTGGATGTAGAGAGAATATTTCCGATGGTGGGGGTATCCAGAACTGAAGGGCACAGCCTCAAAACTGAGTGGCAACCTTTTAGAACAGAGGTAAGGAGGATTATTTTTTAAGCCAGAGAGTAGTGAATCTGTGGATGCTTTGCCACAGACTACAGTGGAGGCCAAGTCTCCGGGTATATTTAAGGCAGAAATTGATCGTTTCCTGATTGGTCAGGGCATTAAAGGATATGGCAAGAAGGCAGGTGTATGGGGTTGAGTGAGTTCTGGAATCAGTCATGACGGAATGGTGGAGTGGACTCGATGGGCTCAATGGCCTAATTCTGCTCCTATGTCTTATGATCTTTCACACTTGAAAGCTAAACTAGTGGGGCTATACACCATTGGCAATACACAATTTCGGAAAAATATTTTAAGAACAGAACATTGTGCCTTGGATTTATAAATCATAAAATGATTTTGTAGTATCACGATTTTTTGTGCTTATTTAAGTTCAGTCACTTCACTTAATTTTAATTATCTGATGCTTTTCTATTTAAATATGGGACCCAATTGTGGAATGTCATATGCAGTGTAGTTCAAGATATTTATGAAGCAAAGAAAACAGCAATTAAACAGATTAAAGAATAAAAGGGCTCTATGGGTCTTAGAGTAGGTAAAAAAAAAAGTGGTCTTGGAGTAGGTTAAAAGACATGGGCCAAAGGGACTTTAGTATACTGTACTATGTAGTACCAAATCTGCCCTGAAATAGTTCGTTATTTTAATCTTTGTAATCTTTTGGTGGCAACCAGAAAGAAAATCTATTTACACACAAATTCATCATAAGCTGAAATGTTAAGTCCTGCTGCACTGCCATTTCTAAAATTCTTTGCAAATCATAGCAGTGCTTGTTGAAACTCAACTTTGTCACCTGCCCAACAAAAAAGTTTCCTATTAAGTGCAGCAGCCTCACTGAAACCCCTTTTGGTACGAAATCCAGTCATATCAATATGAAGCAAAATACCAGAAGTGACAGTTCACATCTAGTCTAAGATGTTGTCAGCAGGCTGGCTCTGTAAAATAAAAAACCTAAACATGACGAGGGCAGTAAACCAAGTGAACAGCCAAGGGAAGCTTACAGGCAGTATGTTAAAATTTCATTGGTTATTTTCATAACCCCAGAAGGCTACTTTGGACTCAAGTAGCTTAAAGTCCAGCTTATTTTTTTTTCTATACTGAATCTATTTGGTTCATGGGTGTTTAAAACAAGGAGTGTAATCTTAAGCTTTGAGCTAGGCCACCCAGAAGTGATATTACGACATAATCCATAGAAAAGCTTGGTTGAAATTTTTTCAAAAATCTACTTAGGCTACAAGTAAAATTGTTCATTGCAAAGAAAACTGTGCAAATTTTAAATGAGATGATAAAAGTAGATCTTTCATGATCTAACTGAAAGATACTGGACTGGAGGTGTGATATGACCGATCCCTGCTCCAAAGCTTTTGAAAGTGCTTCACAAACACATTAGCAAGACACTATTACAGTTCGGAGCATCAAAGACCTGCATTCAATTCCGATGTCATCTGTACATCCTCCCCCTGGAGAGTGTGGGTTTTCTCTGGGTGCTCCAGCTTCTTCCCACAGTCAGAAGATGTACTGGTTGTAATGATGATTGGCCATTGTAAATTGTCTTGTGACTAGGTTAGAGTTAAGTCAGGGGTTGCTAGGTGGCATGGCTTGAAGGGCCTATTCCACGTAATTGCAATAAATACATATATAACCAAACAAATTCACTTATTATATTGAATTATCCCCAAGTTTCCCATGGTGGCACATACATTTATAACAACCAAGGTCAACATATTCTTCGGCTCTCATATCCTAATTGTTCAAAATATTACAGGCACTGACTATTGCAAAAAAACACCACCACGTAGAGGAATGATGATCCTGGCCAGTAGAATACTTGCATGGTATATCAAGCTGTACAAACTCATTAACCTTATGATGATAATATTGTACGATGAAGCTATTATGTTCATTAATTGAAGGTGCTAACTTCAAACAAGTTGCAGCTTTTAGAAACACTTCACTTAATATGCTCTAAGCAAACATTGCTACCTATTATCTAAATATAACAAGATATAAAATCATAATATGATCAGTGATGTATAAAGGAAAATCATTCTGATAGATAATTTTTTTTGCAAATATACATGCGTAATGCATGCTTACATGGTTATGGCATTTTAAAAGGAGTCAGGTTAGTACACAAAGTAAGGAGTCCTGAAATTAGAACAAATACAAGTTCTCTCAACGTAAAGCTAATTGAAAAGTAGTTCTGAGAGCTTTGCAAAAAGCTTGCAAAGGATTTAAAACATGATTTATACATGTACTGTCTCTTTAATCAATGAAGAGCCTTATTCAAGAAAGGGAGTAGAGATAGCCCAGGAAATTATAGACCTAAAGGCAATGCGATCAAGGTTTACTGGGTTGATTCCTGACAGACTGAAGGGAGGGTATGCTTATACTCAGGAATTTAGAATTGTTACTTCATACTCAGAGGGTTTAGCAGATTAGAAGGGACTGGTTCCGTTAGCTAAAGAATCTTAAACAAGTTTCAAAATAATGAGTCCACTAATTAAAATACCAAACAGAAGATACTTCTGTGGATTGTGAATTTTTGAAGCTCTCTACCTGAAATGCTTGTATGTTCAAGGCTAGGATATTTTTGGACTCGCAGATCAGTTATAACATTAAGTGGCAGAGTCCCAAGGGGCCTTATAGACTACTTCAGATTGTTTATCTCATTGTATTTTTTAATTACATAAATGGACAGCATTTTTAAAAAATTCACAAAAAACCCTTAGCTCAGGCCTGGACTGAAAAGAGCAAAACAATATCACATGCCCCATAAAAATATCTTGAAGCTTAAAACAGTATGCAAATTTGCAATACTCACATTCGGCTTGCTGTGTGGTTTTCAGCCAAAGGTTCTCTTTGTTTACTGTAATTGAAAGAATCAATGTTACTACAGGGTATGTGCATTTATTCAAAACAACCAACGCACAATTTGTTACAGAAAATAATCAAGGTTATATTTTACTATCTGTGAGAACCATTTCAGAATAAATGGACTTTTTGGAAAAAATTAATTAGCTGCCTCCTTAAAACTTAGGATGCTTAAATGTCACATTCATACATTTGTTAACGCGCTGTAAGGTTTCACTGCTAATGTAACGGTTTTTTGTAACGTTCACTGCTGAAGTAACAGTTTCTCTGTAGCAGCAATGTTTGGGTTATGGCTGGAGATAACAGGATTGTGGATGCATGTTAGCCAATCAGGATTTTGTTGCCCTGACTTGTGATTCTGGAAGCAGATTTTGTGGGCTTTTGTGAGAGGGGGAGAGACAGATGAAGAGAGAAGATGCGAATGGTGAGATTTGGTGGTCCGCCGGACGGGGTGGACTCGGAGCGAGGGTCCGAAGGGCAGCGACGATCGAAGGAGGATCGGTGAAGGGGAAACCGTGAGCTCCAACTTTGTGCACAGACTGTTTAATAAGATTTGGACCTTTTTTCTTTTATATTTTGTTTCTCTACTAACCATATAAAAGTAAAAGTTATAAAGCTTAATCGTTTAATCACATATTGTGTACTGTTTGTTATTTCGGGGTACTGATTTGTAACAGGGGACACATCGCGCAGCATCCACCCAAATGAGATTTCTTATGTTTGGCCAGGCAGGGGGTTATCACCCCCTATATTAGGGCACTAGGCAAAGCGAGTGTTACACATTCTAATGCAAAGCCTATATAAACTGGTCAAATTTGAGAGTATTTAATACCATCATTCCCACAATCCTTAACGAGAAGTTGTAGAACTTGGGCCTCTGTACCTCCCTCTGCAATTGGATCCTCAACTTCCTAACTGGAAGACCACAGTCTGTGCGGATTGGTGATAACATATCCTCCTCGCTGACAACCAGCACTGGTGCACCTCAGGGATGTATGCTTAGCTCACTGCTCTACTCTCTGTACACACATGACTGTGTGGCTAGGCATAGCTCAAATACCATCTACAAATTTGCTGGCGATACAACCATTGTTGGTAGAATCTCAGGTGGTTACGAGAGGGTGTACAGGAGTGGATATGCCAACTAGTGGAATGGCGCCACAGCAACAACCTGGCACTCAACGTCAGTAAAATATAAGAGCTGATTGTGGACTTCAGGAAGGGCAAGACAAAGGAACACATACCAATCCTCATAGACGGATCAGAAATGGAGAGAGTGAGCAGCTTCAAGTTCCTGGGTGTCAAGATCTCTGAGGATCTAACCTGGTCCCAACATATCGATGTAGTCATAAAGCCAAGACAGTGGCTATACTTTATTAGGAGTTTGAAGAGATTTAGCATGTAAACAAATACACTCAAAATCTTCTATAGTTGTACTGTGGAGAGCATTCCGACAGGCTGCATCACTGTCTGGTATGGAGGGGCGCTCCTGCACAGGACTGAAAGAAACTGCAGAAGGTTGTAAATCTAGTCAGCTTCAGCTTGGGTACTAGCCTACAAAGTACCCAGGACATCTTCAGGGAGTGGTGTCTCAGAACAGCAGTGTCCATTATTAAGGACCTCCAGCACCCAGGGCATGCCCTTTTCTCACTGTTACCATCAGGTACGAGATACAGCAGCCTGAAGGCACACACTCAGCGATTCAGGAACAGCTTCTTCCCCTCTGCCATCCAATTCCTAAATAGACAATGAAGCTTTGGACACTACCTCACTTAATAGACAGTATTTGTTTTCCAACATTTAAAAAAAAATCTATTCAATATACATAATTGATTTACTTGTTTATTTATGTTTTATTTTATTTATTTATTATTATTTTCCTCTCTCTCTGCCAGATTATGTATTGCATTGAACTGCTGCTAAGTTAACAAATTTCATGTAACATGCTGGTGATAATAAACCTGATTCTGATTAACAGCTGCTAGAAAGGTGAAACAGCTCTAGACATTTAAATATGCAATTTTAAACTCCATATGGATCAAATTAGAAAATGTTCAAGAAGGAAAACTTGCAAGAATCAAACCATTAGAAAATCCTAACTTCTGTACTATTATTTTAAGTATATGATCTTTAGAATGATAAATCTTCCAGAGGCCTAAGAACTAAAGTTATACTTGGTCACAGAAACATGGAAAACCTACAGCACAATACAGGCCCTTCAGCTCACAATGCTGTGCTGAACATGTACTTACTTTACAAATTACCTAGGGTTACCCACAGCCCTCTATTTTTCTAAGCTCCATGTACCTATCTAAGAGTTTCTTAAAAGACCCTATTGTATCTGCCTCCACCAGTATCACCAGCAGCCCAGTCCACACACTCACCTCTCTGCGTTAAAAAAAACCTACCCCTGACATCTCCTCTGTACCTACTTCCAAGCACCTTAAAACGCTGTCCTCTAGTGTTAGCCATTTCAGCCCTGGGAAAAAGCCTCTGACTATCCACACAATCAATGCCTCTCATCATCTTATATACCTGTCAGGTCACCTCTCATTCTCCGTTGCTCTAAGGAGAAAAGGCCAAACTCACTCAATCTATTCTCATAAGGAATGCTCGGCAATCCAGGAAACATCCTTGTAAATCTCCCTCTGCACCCTTTCTATAGTTCCCACATCCGTCCTGTAGTGAGGTGACCAGAACTGAGCACAAAATTCCAAGTGGGGACTGACCAGGGTCCTATATAGCTGTAACATTACCTCTTGGCTCTTGAACTCAATCCCGCTGTTGATGAAGGCCAATGCACCATATGCCTTCTTAAGCACACAGTCAACCTGTACAGCAGCTTTGAGTGTCTTATAGACTCGGACTGCAAGATCTCTCTGATCCTCCACACTGCCAAGATTCTTACCATTAATATTATATTCTGCAATATTTGACCCACCAAAATGAACCACCTCACACTCTGCGTTGAATTCCATCTGCCATTTCTCAGCCCAGTTTTGCATTCCTATCGATGTCCCGCTGACAGCCCTCCACACTATCCATAAACACCCCCAACCTTTGTGTCAACAGCAAGTGTACTAACCCATCTCTCCACTTCCTCATCCAGGTCATTTATAAAAATCACAATGAGTAGGGGTCCCAGAACAGATCCCTGAGGAACACCACTGGCCACCGACCTCCATGCAGAATATGACCCGTCCACAACTACTCTTTGCCTTCTGTGGGCAAGCCAATCCTGGATCCACAAAGCAAGGTCCCCTTCCTTGGATCCCATGTCTCCTTACTTTCTCAATAAGCCATGCATGGGGTACCTTATCAAATGCCTTGCTGATATACACTACATCTACAGCTCTACTTTCATCAACCTGTTTAGTCACATCCTCAAAAAATTCAATCAGGCTCGTAAGGCATGACCCACCTTTCACAAAGCCATGCTGACTATTCCTAATCATATTATACCTCTCCAAATGTTCATAAATCCTGCCTCTCAGGTTCTTCTCCATCAACTTAACAACCACTGAAATAAGACTCACTGGTCTATAATTTCCTGGGCTATCTCTACTCCCTTTCTTGAATAAGGGAACAACATCTGTAACCTTTCAGTCCTCCAGAACTTCTCCCAGCCCCATTGATGATATAAAGATCATTGCCAGAGGCTCAGCAATCTCTTCCCTCACCTCCCACAGTAGCCTGGGGTATTTCTCGTCCTGGTGACTTATCCAAGTTGATGCTTTCCAAAAGCTCCAGCGCATCCTCTTTCTTAATGTCTATATGCTCAAGCTTTTCAGTCTGCTGTAAGTCATCCCTACAATCGCCAAGGTCCTTTTCCATAGTGAATACTAAAGCAAAGTATTCATTAATTACCTCCGCTTCCTCCAGTTCCATACACACTTTTCCACTGTCACACTTGATTGGTTCTATTCTCTCACATCTTATTCTCTTGCTCTTCACATACTTGTAGAATGCCTTGGGGTTTTCCTTAATCCTGTCCGCCAAGGCCTTCTCATGGCCCCATCTGGCTCTCCTAATTTCATTCTTAAACCCCTTCCTGCTAGCCTTATAATTTTCTAGATCTCTATCATTACCTAGACTTTTGAACCTTTCATAAGCTTTCCTTCTTGACTAGATTTTCTACAGTCTTTATACACACTGGTTCCTGCACCCTACCATACTTTCCTTGTTTCATTAGAATGTACCTATGCAGAACACAAATATCCCCTGAACATTTGCCACATTTCTGCCGTGCATTTCCCTGAGAACATCTGTTCCCCATTTATGCTTCAAGTTCCTTCCTGATAGCTTCATATTTCCCCTTACTCTAATTAAAGGTTTTTCTGACTCGTCTGCTCCTATCCCTCTCCAATGCTATGGGAAAGGGGACAGAATTGTGATCACCATCTCCAAAATGCTCTTCCACAGAGACCTGACACCTGACCAGGTTCATTTCCAAATTCCAGATCAAGTACAGCATCTGCTCTTGTAGGCTTATCTACATATTGTGTCAGGAAACCTTCCTGAGCACACCCAACAAACTCCACCCCATCTAAACCCCTTGTCTAGGGAGATGCCAATCAATATTGGGGAAATTAAAATCTCCCATCATGACAACCTAGTTATTATTGCACCGTTCCAGAATCTGTCTCCCTATCTGCTCGATGTCCCTGTTACTATGGTCTACAAAAAAGACACAGTAATTGACCTCTATCTGTTTTTAACTTTCACCCAGAGACTCAGTAGACAATCCCTCCATTATTTCCTCTTCTTCTGCAGCCATGACACTATCTCCGATCAACAGTGCCATGCCCCCATCTCTTTTGCCTCTCTTCCTGTCCTTTTTGAAACATCTAATGCCTGGCACTCTAAGTAGCCATTCTTGCCCCTGAGCCATCCAAGTCTCTGTAATGGCCACATCATAGCTTCAAGTATTGATCCACACTCTAAGCTCATCCGCTTTGCTCATGATACCTCTTGCATTAAAATACACATCACAAACCATCAGTCTGAGTGCATCCCTTCTCTATCACCTGCCCATCCTCCCTTTCACACTGCCTACAAGCTTTCTCTATTTGTGAGCCAACTGCCCCTTCCTCCATCTCTTCAGTTCAGTTCCCACCCCCAAAACTAAACTCTCCCCCAATAGCCTTAGCAAACCTCCCTGCCAGGATAATGGTCTCCCTCGGATTCAAGTGCAACCCATCCATATTGCACAGGTCACGCCTGCCCCAAAAGTGGTCCCAATGATCCAGAAATCTGAATCCCTGTCCCCTGCTCCAATCCTTCAGCCACACATTTATCCTCCACCTCACTCTATTCCTATACTCACTGTCGCGTGGCACAGGCAGTAATCCCGAGATTACTATCCTTG
This sequence comes from Mobula hypostoma, assembly GCF_963921235.1. Classification (NCBI taxonomy): domain Eukaryota; kingdom Metazoa; phylum Chordata; class Chondrichthyes; order Myliobatiformes; family Myliobatidae; genus Mobula; species Mobula hypostoma. The sequence continues at coordinate 164,297,594 of NC_086103.1, forward strand.
TGGTTCTGCTTCTCAGCTTCTTTCCTAACTCCCTGTAGTCTGTTTTCAGGACCTCCTCCATTTTCCTACCTATGTCGTTGGTACCAATAGGTAGCACGACCTCTAGCTGTTCACCTTCCCAAATCAGGATATCGTGGACGTGATCAGAAACATCCCAGACTCTGGCACCTGGGAGGCAAACTACCATCCATGTTTCTTTACTGCGTTCACAGAATCACCTATCTGACCCCCTAACTATGGAGTCACCTATCACTGCTGCCATCCTCTTCCTTTCCCTGCCCTTCTGAGCCACAGGGCCAGACACTGTGTCAGAGGCACCGCCACTGTTGCTTCCCCCAGGTAGTTCGCTTACTCCTCCCCACAGTACTCAAACTGGAGTACTTATTGCTAAGGGGGAGAGCCACAGGGGTACTCTCTAGTATCTGACTCTTGCCCTTCCCTCTCCTGTTACCCACTTACCTGTTTCCCAAGGCCCCAGTGTGACAACTTCCCTGTAGCTCATATCTATCACATCCTTAGTTTCCCCGACCAGACGAGGGACATCGAGCTACATCTCCAGTTCCCTAACCCTGTTCCTAAGGAGCTGCAGCTTGACGCACCTGGTGCAGAGTGGGCCATCCAGGAGGGTGGGAGCCCCCCGCACATTCTACATCTGACACCCAGAACAGAACCCCAGCCTCGTGGACATACTTCTTATTCCTATTCTTCACAAGTAACTTACCTCACCTCGACTCGATATCGCTGAAGCCCCGTTGAGCCAAAGCCCTCTTACTCTGACTCTATCTACTCCGATGCCCGCTCTATAAAGCTGTCTTTTAAAATTCTTCCCACCGGTCTAACTTGCTGACATCCGTGCACCTCCACAGTTGTGCCTCAATCAAATTGCTGAAGAAAAAAATGATCTCCTTTTAAATTCTTCCCGCCAGTCTAACTTGCTGATGTCCACGCGCCTGTGCAGTCATGCATTGATCAAACCGCTGAAAAAATGATCTCCTTTTACATTCTTCCCACTGGTCTAACTTGCTGACGTCCACGTGCCTCTACAGTCATATCAAGTAACTTTGTTTCAATGCAGGAAACTCTGATCAAGTTTGATCAATGGTAGTTTGTCTTTCCCACACAAAAGGACAAACTACCATTTGGCACTTCAATAGCAATTAACTATTACATATAGGCATCCTTTAGTCTCACGAGACCATGGATTCGCACCTTGGAAGGTTTCCAGGGCGCAGGCCTGGGCAAGGTTGTATGGAAGACCAGCAGTTGCCCATGCTGCAAGTCTCCCCTCTCCATGCCACCGATGTTGTCCAAGGGAAGGGCATTAGGACCCATACAGCTTGGCACTGGTGTCGTCGCAGAGCAAGGTGTGGTTAAGCGCCTTGCTCAAGGACACACGCACCGCCTCAGCCAAGGCTCGAACTAGCGACCTTCAAATCACTAGTTAAGTGCCTTCACCACTTGGCCATTATAATTATAATTGTAGATTATAATTAACTATTATAATCTACAGTTTTAAAAAGGACAATATCTGTAATGTGAAAAAAAATCTTGAAGGAGTAAACTGAATATTCAAAATTGCCTTATTTATCCAGATCAAAACTGCAAGAGGGAAATAGAAGCTAATAGGAAAATGAACTCAGTTAAACTGGGACCAACTAGTTATTTTTGCATAGCAACTTCAGTGAATTGCAATGAGAAGCAATACCTGAGCATTACCAAATTCTGAGATGATATAAATTTTGAAATATCTAATTGGCAAACTACTGAGTAATGAATGGGCTACACTATGAACATTATTGTTTAGAAAAGGGATACGAAGGAGGTCAGCATCTTTCCATGAATTCAAAATACATAGTTTCTACATAACTGCCAAAAATTTTAATCCTCAGCTAAGAATTTCTGTTGCCTTTAGTTGAACTCATCTTCACTGCACTATAGATAACTCCTTTCAGTTATTCTTTTAGAGCAGATGAGTTTAAAATCAAATCTACTCCAACAAGTTATGTCACTTGTCTATCATGATTTCTATTAAATCTTATGAATCTAACCCAAGAATTAATTCTCTGCCATGTTGTATATTTTAGAATTAGGGTCTGTCCAAGTTGCATATTTTACTACCAGTTCTTTTATTTGTCCCACAGCCAGGAATCTTATTGGCTCAATTTTTTAGTATCTTGGTCATCAGTAAACTGTCTTTTGAAATGTTAATTCAATTTCTAATCTCTCACCTTTCTTAATTGGTGACTGCGACTAAATGATATCAAGGGCAAATTTGTTCAGATCATTACAGAACCAAAAGTAGTGTGATAGGGTAGCATAGTGGTTAGTATAACACTATTACAGCAGCAGGTGTAAGATCAGAGATTCCACCACTGTCTGTAAGGAATTTGTATGCTCTCCCTATGACAGTGTAGGTTTCCTCTAAGAGGTGCTCCAGTTTCCTCCCACATTCCTAACAAATAAAGTTAGTGAATTTGAGGGCATGTTATGTTGTTGCCGGAAACGTGGCAATACTTGCAATGCTCGCTGATTTGATACAAATGGAACATTTCACTGGATGTTCTGATGTATATGTGAGAAAGAAATCTAATCTTATCAGTTTTTAAACTTTGTGAAAGTGATGGTCCATTTCAAAGGATGCTAACAGAACAGAGCTGCAAAGTGATGCAGCTAGCGGTGCTGTTATCTCAGAGCTCCAGATGACCTGGGTTCAATCTTGACATCCAGACCATATGAGCTTGCACATTCTTTGTATCTGTTTATCGGATATCTTGGTTTCCTCCCGGATCCCAAATATAAGGGATTGGTTGGCCACTGTAAACTTCCTCTAGTAAGTGGATGGTAGAACCTTGGAAATAGGTGAGTTGATGAAATCTTGGAAGAATGTAATAAAAATGAAATAGTAAAAGTGCAGGATGTTTAATGGTCCATATGGACTCTGTGGGCCAAAGAGTCTGTTAAGGTTCTATGATTTAAAAGTTTAGATAGAATAATATAGCACTGAAGTTAAAAAAAAAAGTGCAAGAAACAAGTTTAGTCACTGATCAAAAAGGTACATCTTTAACTCCTAAAGAACCTGCTGAGAAATGGGATTTGAGGACTTAAAGGAGGATGTTTAAAGAAAGTTATGCATAGAAAGACAAATTCAAAGACCGAATTGTGTGCCACAGCCAAGGCAAATGAAGCAGTTAACAGCTGAGCAAAGAAAACAGTAGGCAGAAGAAGCCAATCAGAAGACCGAGTTTTTTTAAATTCAGAGATACAGCAATGAGCACCATTGAGCACATCTACAAGGAGTGCTGTTGCAGGAGAGCAGCATCCATCATCCAGGCCATGCTCTCTTCTTGCTGCTGCCATCAGGAGGTTCAAGACCCTTAAGTTCGAACGACTACGTTCCAACAATTATTACTGTACAACCATCAGGCTCCTGAACAAGTGTGAATAACTTTACTCACCTCAACTTTGAACTGATTCTACAACCTACGGACTCACTTTCAAGGATCCAACTCATGTTCTAGGTATTATTTATTTACTATTATTTGCAAAGCTCATCTTCTTGAAAATTGGTTGTTTATTTGTCTTTGTGTGTAGCTTTTCATTGAATTCTATTGTATTCTGTGTCTTCCTGTGTAAGTCAGCAAAAAATCTCATGACAGTATATGGTGACACATACATACTTTGATAATAAATTTACTTAGTACTGTGAACAGCACGGTAACAGGTCCTTCTGGCCCAATGAGTCCTTGCTGCTCAATTATGTGACCAATTAACCTAACTCCTATGTCTTTCATATGTAGGAGGATGTCATAACAAGAACATATAAACTCCTTACACACAGAATTGAACCCAGGTCACTGGTGCTGTGAAAGCATTACGCTAACTGCTATGCTACTGTACCATTTAGGATAGGTCATAACGTTTAAGCAGCTATTGAAGGTGGAGCTCATAGTATGTATGACAAGAAAGTGCTCGAGATCAGGGAACCATTTGCTGCTCCAGACAAAATGAAACTAAAAAAGGAAACTTCGTAACACGTTTTGCCACAATTTAGCACTTTTACTTCACAATTCATTGGGAGTTTGTTGAGCCTTGGTATTTCTACAAATGTATGGCAGAGAGCTCACAGCCTGGTATGGAGGCTGCAGGGTTGTTTACTCAACCAGCTTTTTCATTAGCACAATTCTCCCCACCGCTGAGGACTTCTTCAAGATGCGGTGCCTCAAGTCAGCAGCACATATCACTAAAGACCCTCACTATCTAAGACATGCCCTCTTCTCATTACTACAAGGGAGGTGGTACAGAAGCCTGAAAACCCACACTCAACAATTTAGGATCAGCTCCTTCCTTTCTGCCATCTGTAACAGTCCATGAATCCAATCATTTGACTAGATATCCAGTGGATCACCCTTCATGATTTCAGCCAATTTCAACATGATGTCAGTACCAATTACACATGATGTTACTACAAATTGCACTCATTTCTCCCACCATTCCCTAAGCAACTCCCTGGATCAGTTTTCCTACCACCAACAACACATACAACCCTGCCACCCCGCGTGCCCCCCCCCCCCCAAAAACAAGAGATACACCACCTGTCCTTATTATACCTTCCCACCAGTCAGGGACCAAAATAAAAATTTTCTTCCAGTTGAAGCAGTAAATCTTGTCTTTCAATTCAGTATAATGCATTCAGTGCTCATGTAGTGGTTTTCTCTAGATTGAAAAATATAAATGCAGATTTGATGACAAATCTGCAGAAAACTTCTGTTCAGTTCATCAAGGGTGATCCTTACATTTCTGGTTGCCTGCCAATTTAATTACCCATTCCACTCTCACTCTGGCTTATATTTTTGGCCTCACTTTTCCTCCAGAGACCAGTGTAAATGAGGAATGACATTCCATCTATTCACTGGACATGTTACAGCCCTCGGACTTCAACATTGATGTCAGCTTTGATAATTAGCCTTTCCAATTTATGTCAGAACCAGCAAGATGCAACATTACTAACCTGCAACTTCTGACAAAAAGGTCTCTGTCCTGAAATGTTAGTTGTTTTCCTTTCCACAGTTGAGGCCTGACTTTGAATGTTGACTTTGAATATTTTCAACATTTTCTGCTTTTATTTTAGATTTCTAGCACAAGCAGATCTTTTGATTTTTACTTCTTACGGCATAGATGCAGCATGAAATAGTGCATTTTGAGCACTCATTTCATATTTCCAGCAATTGCAGTATCCCATGGCTTTCAAATTCACAACTTATGCTCATGCTCATTCATCATGCATAAACCTCATGCCCCTTTTAAACAGCATAACAACAATGGGAAATCCACCACAAACTCCAAGAATGTCAGAAGGTGAAAAACTGTTATCATAGTTAAAGAGAGGTTTGAACAAATGACACAAAACATTCTGCAGTTTATGGTATTCTCTCAAATTCAACTGATAAGACTTTTGAGCATCTACAATTACCTTCAAACTCCAGCCACCAACCGTTACTTTGACTTCTATCACATAACACCCAGTACCCCCCCCCCGCCCCCACACAATCATTAGTAGCAATAGCTTCAGGTCAGGCAGCATCTTCAGAATCTTGATAATGCTTCTTTCTTCCCTCTCATTCAACTCTGATGGAAGGCATCAATACAAAGTATGAACTCTACACTGAGTGCTTCCAGCTTTTTCCTCTCCCCCCCCCCCCCCATCATTTCAAATTTCCGGTGTTTGCAGTGTTTTGTTTTTGTGGTTTATTCACAAACCAGGAATTTGTCTTAGATCAATGCCAAAATACTGCAGGCCAAATTTTGCAAGCAAAACGAAAAATCAAGTTTTCATGTACGAGTTGTATTTCCAGAATTTTCTTAAATTTCTAAACTTTTTGTGCATTTCTTTTAAGCCTCTGCCAAAAGCTTTATTGATTCAGGCTTAACAAATTGATACTTTAACTCTCTTTACCCAGGCTACCATGGTAGGCTCCATCACCAGCAAGAATCAGATTAAAAGTTGAAATGTTCCTAAATTTGCATGGTTTTAACAAAAACCATACTTAATCTGCATAAATGAGTTGATGCTCCAATCTTCAGTTCTTATCCATTAAGTTGTAAAGCATGCCACAGCTCCTGGATTTCTTCTGGTCCAGGGGATTGTTGGTTTTCACATTCATACTCTAATAAGAATGGCAATTTAAACTCAAACATCTTAGTATTGGCAAAATTGCCATTAAAACACACAAATTATCGGGCAGATTTTTATTTCTTACTAAGAGGTTTCAATAACTATAGTTTGATTAAAAAAGACTTTTAAAATTCAGATTTTAATAATTTATTTTTGATAACCACCAACTCGTTAAGACAAGAATCTATTTGGTAAAGCTGTTAATTACTTCCTGTTTCCTTCATTGCTACATCAGTACTTTCAGAAGTGATTTAAAAAAGGACCAAAAGATTAAGTACATTTTTTAAATATTAGGATTGCACCAGCAAATTGGATAACTACATAGGAATAAAAACTGATAGGGAAGATAATTTCAACAATGTTGGTTATATTGAGTACTGGGTCGAAAACAATTTGAACTTTTTTTAATCCTGACCATTTTCAAACAGCTACTGAAAGGAAACATTTTTATTTCCTGCTAAGACTAATTCAAATCCCAGTCAGAAGGGTTTTAGGAGACTTTTTGGGCATCTCAGATTCTAGTCAATTTTGGTGAAAGTGATATAAACAGGACTTGTCAAATTTCCTTTCCTTTAATATTCAATGTTTTTTTTGGTGTCAACACAACAATCTAAATGAAACATACCAACAAGAAAACAACCCTCTTTGTAAATAAGAACCTCCAAACTCAACATATGTAGAACAGTTGGTGGCAGGATGCAATTTAACCATCCTTTTAACTTTTCCCATTTTCATTCCTGAAGACATCAGCTGGTTGCTAAGGATCTTAGAACACTTCAGCCAAGTGGTTATAATCAGTACAAATGCTATTTGACCTTAGAGACTGGCAGCTGATCTAATTCTATCTTAACTTGACAGTCAGGTTGCTGAACAGTATTCAGAAAGAGCAATATTTTTGTTTTCTTAACGCTAGGCAAGAAATGCACTGTAAAATTACCACTTCTACCCAGTAGAGACATCAAACTCAGTAAAAAGCAGAGCTTAAATAAAGAGTCTTAATGGGCTATGTATTCAAGTGATATGTTGGATAACTACGTCAAAGTTCCAATCTAGAGCTTTGATAAAGTGCATATTATTCAAATACATGAAGTCCCTGCAATAATGTTGATTGTGAAAAGAGGCACACTAGGGGACATTAAATGCAATCTAAAACTCAGGTTCCAAATGCCTTTGAAATAATTTCCTTTGGGATCAATAAAGTATGACTATGACTAGTTATACTGCATATAAAATTTCATTTACTAGATTACAAAAATAAACTTGCACAAATTTTGAAAGTTGGACAGCAGAACCAGTTCTTTGCTTATTAAAGCATTCCTTGAAGTGTTTAAAAGTAGTAATTTTGCAGTTTTATTCAAAGATGAAAATGAAGGAAACATTAAGAAGAAAATTATACTCAGATAGGGTTTGCAGTATCTTACAAATAACTAGATTTATAACAAAATCAAAATGAAATGTGAATTTAATAAAAAACATTACCTTGATCAACTTTTGTAAACTCTGATTGAAATGCTTATGAACATGATAAAAACATTTGGAACAACCTTCCTGATACCCATTTTCCTCCCCAGTAAACAAAAGGCATGAGGGCAAACCTTCGAGAAGCACTGCAATTAGCAAAGTGTCTCGTTTTCAACCTGGACAGTTGCGAGAGATCAGAGAATCCTGACAGCTACTTGTATGAACAAGGACCAAGATACCATGGATTTTGAATCTCCATTAAAGATAGAAAAATTCAACATTATATAATTTTAGATGCAATCCATATTCCAAGATTTCCGAATCAATTGATTATTCAAGGGTTTGCGAACAAAACTAGAAACTCAGAAATAACATACTCTACACTTAAGACTGAAGCAATCAATTTAGCACCCACAGTACCATTTATACTAAGAAATGCTGGTATATTTAACATGCTTAGAATGTGATACTGATGAGACTGTAGCCAGCTGCACATTAGAGTTCTTCTATATTATCTGTGCATTAATATGCAATTACTCTCAGTGTTTAATTCTCAGCTTTCATTTTTTGATCTTGTGCATTTCAATATTACCTCCTTCAAAAGATATTATTCATCAACATATGATCAACTTAAATTCAGCATAACAAATTAACTTGTATATCCAAAAACTGGTAGAACTCGCACTGTGCTCTCTTAAAAAATATTAAGCCCCATAGTTACAGATCTTCAGCTGAACTTTTAACCTACTCTAAGATCAATCTAAACTTTCCCTCCTACATTGCCCTCCATCTCTTCTATCATCATATGCCTAAGATTTTCTTAAATGTAGCCGCCTCTACCATTACTCCAGACAGTGCTGCATGTAACCACAACCTAAAAAAAAACATGTAGCTCTGAAATCTCACGTACATGTTCTTCCAATCACCTTAAAATTATGCCCCTTTGTATTAGCCATTTGAGCCCAGAGAAAATGTCCCTGGCAGTATACTCAATCTATGCCTCTCATTTTTTTTACAGCATGGTAACCAGCCCTTCCAGCCCAATGAGCCCAAGCCGTCCAATGAAAGCCATTTGATCAATTAACCTACTAATCTTTATGTCCTTGACTCAGCAGCGCCCAAACTATCTTGGGTGTTTAAAGACAGCAAATCTTCCCCAAAAGCTGTTGGTAAGCTTATATTGATGTGTAATTGAAAGCATACTAACCTACTGGATGACAGTATGGTACACTAGCTGCAACAAGGTGGACCAAAAGTCACTTCAACAAGTGATCAGGACTGCACAGTTAATCATCGGGACAAAACTACTAGATACGGAAACATCTTCAACTCACGAAATCGCGATGGACTCATTCACCCCAGTAATCACCTGCTCAATCCCCTACCATCAGGCAGGAGATACAGAAACATCTCTGCATGGACATCCGGACGGAAAATGCTTCTTCCCCCAGGACTGTCATACAACTGAACAATGACCTTCCACCACCCCCCACCCGCCCAATCCCACAGTCCACAGGCACTATGGGCAATCTCTAAATGCAATACATGGGCATAATCTTTGATGCTATTTTATATTTAATCATTGTATTTTATAACATGGGCATGTGCAACATTTGAATGGAGAAGCCACTTTAATTTTACAGTTATTTGTTTTTAATTCAGTTGTAACTTTGATGTCATTCCAAATAAATAACTCAGATGTTATTTTTATTTTTACTCATTGTGCTTTTAGTAACTGAATTACCAGTATCCTGTGTTGCACTGAATGGAGCATCACTACAATCTCAGCACCTTCAACAATGACAATAAAGCTGTAATTATGTGGGAGGAAACCAAAGCACCCGGGGGAAACCCATGTAGACACAGAGATAATGTACAAACCCTCCACAGATAGCGGTGGGAATTGAACCTCAGGTTGCTGGTGCTATAATAGCATTATGCTACTGTGAACCCCATACAGACACAGGGAGAATGTACAAACCCTCCACAGATAGCGGTGGGAACTGAACCTGGGGTCGCTGGTGCTATAATAGCATTATGCTGCTGCACTGCCTATCAGATATTATATTTAAGATTTCACTGCAGAACATTCATGCAATGATTTCGAGTGCAAAACTGATCAAACTATCAAGCTAAAAAAATTGATTTGAAACTCAAGTATAACTTTGGTTATAGTGTTTTTCTCAGCATAATACTTGAATAGCTATTGATTGTATCAAATGAAATATTTCATAAGATACGTCACAACATAAATCTCAAGATTTTATTTTAAGAAATTTTATTTCTTAAATGTGACGGATTTCCAGTGCACCATTATGAACAAGAACTAAACCTAAGTCCAATTTTATTATTTGCACACTTTCCAGAGTAGACAATGGACAGGTCATAGTAGACAAGTTACTCTGTGCTCGAGAAAAATCGAGCAAGTCAGGCAACACCACACTCATCAACTTAGTCTTCGACCTTGCCTGCAAAACGTTAAAACAAGGAGAGATACACTAGTATGTTTCAGTGTTTTAGTGCCTATCTGAGGTATTCTGGCCCTATCTGTAAATATAGATGGATCAAGTCCCCAACCCAACCAAAGGCGGATACTTTTATTTTAAGAGTTCTTCTAGATAATTCTGAGGTCATGCCCTACCATTGTCATAAACGATAGCTCATAATCCAGAGCTATTAATGCTTCCTGCAAAATCAATTATAGAAAATACTAAATTATTAAACTGTAAATACTGAAATATGAAAAAAACAAAGTGATGTGAAAAAGCAAATGTATTTGATTATTTTTTAAATATTCACAACTCCCACATGGAGGATTCTGTGCCACGGCGCAGCTGACAGCAGTCTGAGAGATGCAGGTCAATACTCACATTTGATCATTAAACCCTAACCAACCTACAGCTGCTCTCATCAATCAAGGTTTATGAAAATTATTGATTCACCAATGCCTGAAGTAATTTGGTGCAATCTGACATTTAGGATGATATTTAAACACCTGTGGCTTTTACAATAAAATGAAATTTATCATTTGTTAACATGGTGGATGCCACTAGACAATGGACTGAATTTTAAGGACAGTACAATTTCCACTCACCAAGAACAGCAAACATTATTTTAGTCTAACAAAGAATAATTTCATTATCAAAAATTAAAACCATTTTTGCAGCAGCAGTCTCATCAAATCCATTTTTCCAAAAATAAAATTAACAAATGTGCCTCCCAACACATCTTACACAGAAATGTTATTTGCACAAGGCAAATAATGACAACAACATCTTAGAATCATAGAAATTTCTAATTAGCAGGCCTTTTGACTTCAAGTGCAATTTTGAAGAGCAATTCAATTACACTCCCTATTTCTTAGTATCAATTTCGTCCCATCCCCCCCAAGTATTCAGTTCATCTGAGAACTTCCACATCCATCGAACTTTCAAGCAACACATTTTAAATCTTAATTATTTAACGCACAGATGTTTTTACACTTGTTGCGTGGGCAACCACCTTAAATTCTTGGAATTCTGGTTACTGAGCTTCAGCAGTGAAGGGTTGTTTGTCACTCTCCCCAAACCCTTTATGGTACTAAAACTTTGTCAAACGTCTTCAGGACTTTCATTACTCCAAGAACTACAGCCTCACCAGTCTACTCATAGAGCAACATCTTATATTCAGTCTGAGTAGCCTCCAACTTGATGGCCGAATATCAATTTCTACAGCTGGTAGAAAATTTTCTCCCTCCCTCTTCCTCTATTCCCCACTCTGACCTTTTACCTCTTCTCATCTGCCTATAACTTCCCCTGCGTCCCCTCTCCCTTCCCTTTCTCCTATGGTCCACTCTCCTCTATCATCTTTCTTCTCCAGCACTTGACCGCTCCCACCCACCTGGCTTCACCACCTTCCCTTCCCTCTGCCTTTTTATTCTGGCGTCTCCCCCCTTCCTTCTCAGTCCTGAAGAAGGGTCTTGGCCCAAAATACCAACTGCTTATCCATTTCCATAGATGCTGCCTGGCCTGCTGAGTTGCTCCAGTGTTTTGTGTGGGTTGTTTTGGATTTCCAGCATCTGCAGAATATCTTGTGTTTACTCATGTAGTTCCTGGTTCCACTCCAAAGTCATCAAATAATTTAAAATTGAAGGGAGTATTTTCTTAAGACAGTTGTGATTCTTATCATCGTCTCCTCAAACAGGATAATTAATCAGAATGTATATTCACACTTAGAATTAAGATGATTATGGAAATCAGGTAGAAAAACTAGAAATAAGACCCATAATTTTACTGAAGGGCAGAGCAGGCTTAATAAACTGTATCACCAACTCATGTTTTAACTTCTCTCATGCTTGGTGTATGGAACCTGCAATTTCATGTGCTACTCCAGCAGACACCAGGTTCTGCATAACTTCCTGTATTTTAACTCTTGTACCTCCAACTATGTAGTGCAAAGAAAGCTTAAGTTTCAGTATGATGCACTTTACTCACGTAACCGAATTAAGCGCGAAATTCACTTTAAACATAATCCCTTGCACTACTCTGTCTCAATTTAAAAAGATTCAAGCCACAAAAATACAGCAAACAAACGTATGGTGGGAGAACATCTTGAATCCAAAGTTACATATCTACAACAGTTTCTAGCTTTAAAATGGCAAAAAGCTTGCAAAACTTTTGTTGCTACTGATTTCCCTGTGTTAGATCCACGCAAGTAGGGACTCACGAAACAGAAAATTGCACTTTGCATCATTAAGTGATAGTTTCTCTTTTTTTGAACTTTAGACGAGCAACAGATCAACAATAGACCCTCCCCTCGTGGCTCTTTTGACTGCAAGTCAGAAATGACAACGTATCTCTCAGTTATCGTTTAATAAATTTAGCAATAGTCGAGGTCAGAAATTTCTAAAATTGAAGTCTGGTTTGAGACAACATCCACCCACCAAAATTATGAATATTACGAACAAGTTATTGAATTATTTTAAATAAAACAGATCAACCAGGACCCATTACAAAACAGAGGCAGAGAGGAGAGCAGAACAGGGAAACCCTTGGCCCTTCCTGCTGTCAGGAGCAGACTAGAGGAGCAGGGTAGGCCTCGAGTCTCAGCAGCAGGGAAGTGAGGAGAAACCTGGGCCTCGAATTAGCACCAACACCGACCTTGCGTTCGCCTCCGCTGGCGCACACTTCGAATTGCCCTCGGCGGAATTCATACGAGAGTGGGTGAGAAGCGGGGCAGCGCCGGAGGGGAGGTGGGGAAGGCCTTGCCCAGAGGCGGGGTGGGTGTGCGAGGGCAGCCTCTGCTCTCCGGCTCCAGCTCCAGCCCCAGCCCCGTCTTTCTTTCTCTCTCTCTCTCTCCCTCCGTGTGTTTCCCCTCTCCTTGCTTCCGGCTACTGCTGGTGAGGACAGGCTCCGGGTGTCTCCTACAGCCGGCCCGGACCTCGCTGCTGCTGCAGCCGCCGCCACCCCTCAACTCCCCGCTCCGCCATCTTGATGCGAAGACTCCCGTTGGGTGCTGGCGCTCCCAGCATGCCGTGCGCTGCGGGGCTCGGGGGCGAGCACCGTGCTCGCCTCTTAAAGGGGCACTGCCCTCTCCTCTCTGCCAATATCCCCTTCCCACAACATGCAGAATCTTGTCATCCTTCAGCATCCCGTCTCACTGACGCTTCTACTCCCTCCTCCATTTACAAATAAAGGCTCCAATGTGGTACTAAGACAAGAAAAAGTATTCCTCACAAGAACTTGTATTTGTAGAACGTTCCAATTTAGAATTCACAAATTGCTGTTAAACATAGCACTACAGACATCTTTCCACTTGTAAATAATGAATTCCACAGCAAGTTTATAAACATATTTTGATCATAAAGTCAAAGTCGAGTTTGCTGTCATATGCACAAGTAAATGTATATACAGTTTGTACTGCAGCAGCATTATCACAAGCACATAGTATCAGATAAGCAGCATTGACAGGGTAAACATAAATTAAACACAAATTATTCACATTTATATAAGAAAGAACATCATTAGAACAATAAAGTCTATTATGGTGCAAAGTGATCAATATGGTTATGGTGTTGCTTTATAGAGGAAGTGATTAGGGTTGTGCAGATTGGTTCAAGAACTGAATGGCTGAAGGAAAATAGTTGTTCTTTAACCTGATGGTGTGGGACTTCAAGTTCTGTTTCTCAATTCGAGTTTATTGTCATATGCACAGGTAAGGTGAGGTGCAAGTAGAATGAAAAACCTGCTTGCTATAGCATACAGGCATGTAGATCCTGTCAATACAGAGAGTAAATTATACATGTAGTGAAAAAAGACTGTGCCAATCAAGGCACTCGTGCCAAATGAAAACATCCTGAGGCAAGTCTACGGTAGTGCAAGGTGCTCTGTAATGATCCGCTGCTGAGGTTGTGCAGGTTGGTTCAAGAACCTGAAGGTTGTCGGTAAGTAGCTGTTCCTGAAACTGGTGGTAAGGGTTTACAGGACTCCTGCCCAAAAGCAGGAGTGAGAAGAAGCAAGAATATGTATTTATTTTATTGATCTTGTGCATTAATTTACACCATTGTGCATCCTGGCTGCAATGTGCAACTACTCTCTCTACAATCATCTGGAGAACATTCTTCAAAGTAAGTTTATTATCAAAGTACATCAATGTCACCAAGTACTACCCTGAGATTCATTTTCTACCAGGAATTCAATGATAAACTACATACAAACAAAGACTGACAAATTATGCAAATACAGAGAGAAACAAATCAGAATAATAAATAAACTGACATGTGTCTTCAAAAACATTTTCAATCTTTCATTGCTATAGTCAAAAGTTCCCACCTACTTCGAAAGGGCAGTGACTATACCAGTGTCCAAGAAGAGCAGGGTGAACTGCCTTAATGACTATCAACCAGTAGCACTCACACCTACCATGATGAAGTGCTTTGAGAGGTTGGTTATGGCTGGAATCAACTCCTGTCTCAGCAAGGACCTGGACCCAGTGCAGTTTGCCTATTGTCACAATAGGTCTACAGCGGATGCAATCTCATTGACTCTTTATGCAGCCTTGGATCACCTGGACAATGCTAATACTTATGTCAGGCTGCTGATTATTGACTACAGCTCAGCATTTAATACAATAATTTCTACAGGTCTTATCAAAAAGCTCAGAAACTTGTGCCTCTGTACCTCCCCCTGCAAATGGATCCTTGACTTCCATACGGAAGGACCACAATTGTGCGGAGCGGACCTCGCTGATAATCAACACTGGCCTGCCTTCAAGGATGTCTGCTTAACCCACTGCTCCACTCTCATTCCCATGATTATGTCGCTAGGCGATCTATGAACTTGCTGATGACACAGCTATCATTGGCAGAATTTCAGATGGTGACGAGAAGGCGTACAGAAGTGAAATAGATCAGCTGGTTGACTTGTGTCAGAGCACTAGCCTTGCACTCATCATCAGTAGGACCAATGAATTGACTGGATTTCAGAAAAGGTAAGATGGAGGAATACACACCATTCTGTATAGAGGGATCAGAAGGGGAAAGAATGAGCAATTTCAAATTCCCGGTGTCAACATCTCTGAGGATCTATCCTGGGGCCAACATATTGATGCAGCTACAAAGAAGGCACAATAGTGATTATATTTCATTAAGACTTTGAGGAGATTTGGTTTATCACCAAAGACACTCATAAATTTCTACAAATGTGCTGTGGAGAGCATTCTAACTGGCTGCATCACCATCTGGTACAGAGGTAGGGGGCACTGCATGTGATCGAAATAAGTTGCAGAAAGTTGTAAACTTGGCCAGCTCTATCACAGGCAATAGCCTCCCAAGCATCCTGGACATCGTCGAGGTGCAATGCCTCAAAAGTGTGGCATCGATCATTAAGGACCACATCACCCTGGACATTCTCTCTTCTCATCGTTACCATCAGGAAGGAGGTACAGAAGCCTGAAGGCACAGCCTCGATGATTCAGGAACAGCTTCATTCCCTCTGCTATTAGATTCCTGAAAGGACATTGAACCTACCTCACTACTTGTTTAATTTAATATATATATTTACAGCAATTCTGTTTTTATTATGTATTACAATGTATTGGTGTTGCATAACAACAAATTTCATGACATATGCCGATGATATTAAACCTGATTCTGATTCTAAATAAATAAATACATTAATAAATAAATAATACTGACAGTGAATCCATAGGTTGTTTAATGATTCAGTGTTGTGGTAAGTGAAGGTTGTTCAAAAGCCTGATGATTGAAGGTGGTATGGATCCTAAGGCTTCTATACCTCCTTCCTGATGGAAGCAGTGAGAATAGAGTATAACCTGGTTGATGGGGGTCCTTGATGATGGATGCTGCTTTCTTTGTAGATGAGTGTTGCATGGTATGTTAATAGACAATAGACAATAGGTGTAGGAGTAGGCCATTTGGCCTTTTGAGCCAGCACCGCCATTCACTGTGATCATGGCTGATCATCCACAATCAGTATCCAGTTCCTGCCTTATCCCCATAACCTTTGATTCCGCTATCTTTAAGAGCTCTATCCATCTCTTTCTTCAAAGCATCCAGAGACTTGGCCTCCACAGCCTTCTGGGGCAGAGCATTCCATATATCCATCACTCTCTGGGTGAAAAAGTTTTTCCTCAACTCCATTCTAAATGGCCTACCCCTTATTCTTAAACTGTGGCCTCTGGTTCTGGACTCACCCATCAGCGGGAACATGCTTCCTGCCTCCAGCGTGTCCAATCCCTTAATAACCTTATATGTTTCAATAAGATACCCTCTCAGCCTTCTAAATTCCAGAGTATACAAGCCCAGTCGCTCCAATCTTTCAACATATGACAGTCCCGCCATCCTGGGAATTAACCTTGTGAACCTACGCTGCACTCCCTCAATAGCAAGAATGTCCTTCCTCAAATTTGGAGACCAAAACTGCACACAGTACTCCAGGTGTGGTCTCACCAGTGCCCTGTACAGCTGCAGAAGGACCTGTTTGCTCTTATACTCAATTCCCCTTGTTATGTTGTGCTGACATGCAATTCTGTCCGCCTTTGCTGTGAGAATGTGAAACGAAGGAGGGTACAAATAATTCCCAGGAATATTCACAATTAGATTTTCTGTCAGCTTGATTTCAATGTTGCCCAGATTTTTTTTTACACTATCTTGCGAACAGGGCTTGTGTGTTCCTTGTGTGACTGGGCATCATGCATGCCTTCAGCACCGATGATCATGGGTAACGCACCACTGGCTGCAAAACCTGGGCTTCTGCTTGCTTGCACTGCAGTTAAAATGCAGCTTCCCCTGTGCCGTCAGAAAACTTTCCATCTAATTATCTATCATCATTTTATATTTTCTTCATGTTAGGGCAGCATGGTAGCACAGGAGTTGGTACAACGGTTTACAGTGTCAGCGATCGCCAGTTGGGTTTCAGCTTCTGCCATTGTCTGTAAGGCGTGGGTTTGCTCTAGGTGTTCCAGTTTCCTCACACATTCTGAACGACCTACGGTTAGTGTTAGTAAGCTACCTTGGTGCTGGAAGCACGATGACACTTGTGGGCTGCCCTCAGCACTTCCACGGATTATTTTGATCACTGACGCAAACAGTGCCTTTCGCTGTATGTTTCAAAGTTTCAGTATGCATGCGAAAATTAAGCTAGTCCAAACTTTACAAAATATTGTGAATGGTTTGGCTACAACTCAGATCTTGGAGCTCTGACAATGCCAATTTGATGAATGTCTATTACACCAACTTTCCACTTTCTGTTGTTAAGTCAACTTCTTTGCCAAGTCAATAATACTATGACAAGTTATTCAATTCAATTCAATAAGTTTATTTGTCATTTAACCATGTATGAATACTTGTGAGTACAGCCAGATAAGACAGTGTTACTACAGGGTCATGGTGCAAAGACATTACCAACAGTCACATACAGTAGACACACACAAGATCACAATCATGTAATGAGTCCTGAGGCCCTCCTCTCCACTCCCTCCTGCTGTGGCTTGAAGCATACATGTAAACAAACCCATATAGAATATCAGTAAAAATACAATGGTGCAGAATATGCATGTATATATACAGTCCAGACTACGCCCACCCCAGTCCACCAATATCATCTGTTAAAACTTAGCTATGAAAATAAGTTTAGCACATTTGGTAACTTAAACAAAGTCAGAAATATTTGTAGACTGTGAAGTATCTCTAGAGTGAGTTAAAATTCCAGGTCAATGCTTGGAGTCTCAATTAAAATTCTCTATTATAGAAACATAGAAACATAGAAAATAGGTGCAGGAGTAAGCCATTCGGCCCTTCGAGCCTGCACCGCCATTTATTATGATCATGGCTGATCATCCAACTCAGAACCCTGCCCCAGCCTTCCCTCCATACCCCCTGACCCCCGTAGCCACAAGGGCCATATCTAACTCCCTCTTAAATATAGCCAATGAACTGCCCTCAACTGTTTCCTGTGGCAGAGAATTCCACAGATTTACCACTCTCTGTGTGAAGAAGTTTTTCCTAATCTCGGTCCTAAAAGGCTTCCCCTCTATTCTCAAACTGTGGCCCCTCGTTCTGGACTTCCCCAACATCGGGAACAATCTTCCTGCATCTAGCCTGTCCAATCCCTTTAGGATCTTATATGTTTCAATCAGATCCCCCCTCAATCTTCTAAATTCCAACGAGTACAAGCCCAGTTCATCCAGTCTTTCTTCATATGAAAGTCCTGCCATCCCAGGAATCAATCTGGTGAACCTTCTTTGTACTCCCTCTATGGCAAGGATGTCTTTCCTCAGATTAGGGGACCAAAACTGCACACAATACTCCAGGTGTGGTCTCACCAAGGCCTTGTACAACTTATTATTATTATGTTAAAGAAGTGGTACAATATTAAAACCTGGCACAATAGTATAGTGGTTAGCACATTGCTTTTCAGTACCTGGGGATCTGGTTCAATTCCCACTCCTGTCTGTAAGGAGTTTGTCTGTTCTCCCCTTGACTGTGTGGGTTTCCTCCAGGTGCGCTGGTTTCCTCCCACAGTCCAAAGATGTACTGGTTGTTAGGTTAATTGGTCATTGTAAATTGTCCTGTGATTAGGCTAGGATTAAATCGGCTGTTGCTAGGCAGCACAGCTCAAGGGTCTGGAAGGGCCTATTTTGCACAGTATGTCAATAAATAACAATAAGTAAATAAATGTTGAGAAATGTGACCAATAGAGAGGCAGAGAATAATACATCTCACAGGAAAACAGTACCCATTATTGAGGGCCACCACCGTCCAGGCCATGCTCTCTTCTCGCTGCTGCCATTGGGAAGGAGGTACAGGCAGGGATGCAGTGCTAGCTGGAGCGCACTGCTGATCTCCTGGGATTTTTACACACAACAGACTCTGGAGTTTACAAAGAATGGTGTCAAAAACAAAAAAAAAATCCAGCGAGTGGATTTAACAAGATGTTTTCGCTCACAGAACAGCCACTCACTGGATGTTTTTTTGTTTTTGGCACCATTCTTTGTAAACTCCAGAGTCTGTTGTGCGTAAAAATCCCAGGAGATCAGCAGTTTCTGAGATACTCAAATCACCCTGGGCGACACCTAATTAATTAGTTTATTTCGGCTCTTTTCTTAAAGAGGTGCCGGACGTGCTCCGGTGCGCTCCAGCTAGCACTGGACCCCTGAGTACAGGAGTCTGAGGTCCCATATCACCAGGTTCAGGAACAATTATTATCCTTCAGCCATAATTTTCCTCAACTCTGATTGGATTCCATCACCTACGGATTAAATTTCAAGAACTCTACAACTCGTGTTCTCAGTATTATTTCTTCACTTTTATTTTAATATGTGTAGTTTGTCTTCTTTTGCATACTGTTTGTTTGTCAGTCTTTGTATGTAGTTTTTCAGTTATTCTATTCTATTGTGAATCCCTGCAAGAAAATAAATCTCACGATACTATGTATGGTGAAATATATGTTTTTTGATAATAAATTTTACCTTGAACTTTGTCTCTGTGCTGTCTGTCTCTATGACTCTCTTAGATCAAGCAGCATCAGTGAGGGAAAATGAACTCCAATTTTAGATCTCCTCACCGGAACTATAAAGCTGACGGGACAAGTGTGTTCGAAGTCTCAGAGGAGAGGAGGATGAAGAGAACAGCAAAAAAGCATATGTGATAGGCAACAAGTTCTTTGAAAAGTGGTGGCTCTGAACAGGAAAGAAAAAATGAAACAAATTCAAACCTAGAGGTACAGGATAGAGAGAAAAGAAAGGTTCCCTGAGATAGTTAAATTTAATATTAACTCTCTGACCATCATGTACCCTGGTGAGAATTGTCCCCTGAGCCCAAGTAGAGTATTGTTGGAGTGATATTGGACACTGAAAACTCTAACTACTAGATTGAGTATTTGAGAACGTGAATTCATGTCTTCTGTCTGAAATCACAATTAATTTCTAATTCTGGTCAGGTATCAAAAAAGTTAGAACTTTCCATTAATGAAAAACACCTTTGGGAAAGAAAGGTTCAAGAAATATTTTACATGTCAAGTGAATCTTTTTACTTGAAGTTTCAGAAAAATGAGATACAACATGTACTGTTTTTGTTATAATGACTGACAACTTGCTAGAAGAGGATATTCTTATGGTTTATCACTTTGGCTTATTTTCCTCATCTTTCTTCTACAAAGCATATGTCATGAAGATTGTATTATTCCATATCTAGTCATTGTACTTTCTTTAAATAAAGTGTCCCTCATCACAAATAGTAAGTTTTTGACAGGCAATGTTCACTGTCCCCTCTAAGTTGCGTCGGAGTATACCTGTACAGTAACTGAAATGTTCCCACACACACCCCATCTGTTACCACGCTGCAGGAGTTTTCTTTCATTTGTTTTATTAAGACGCTGTGCAGCTTTCAGACCATGTAAAAAAAAATTCCTGCTCAGAGCAATGATTGGTCCATGCAGCTGATTAAAAAAATTAGAGGGAATATTTGCAATGCTATAAGAATGCTTCTGTAGCAACACATACTAAATGGTAGAGGAATTCAGCAAGTCAGACAGTATGTATGGAGAGGATTATTCCCTTCCATAGATGTTGCCTGGCTCGCTATGTTCCTCCAGCATTTTGTGTGTGTGTGTGTGTTGCTCATGATTCCCGGCATCTGCAGAACCTCTTGTGTTTAAAATTTCTTCTGTGCAGCTCGCGTGACGGCAAAGTGTTTGTTCTGTATCTTAGAACACCCTCTGAGCGGGAAATGATTGATATGGCACTCCATCTCCTACACTTAATGCTTACACAAGGAATTCAGGAGAATGCCTGGAAACTTGATTTATTATTGTCACATGTATCAAGATACAGAGAAGAACCTTGTTTTGCATGCCACCCATTCAAATCATTTCAACAAATCAGTGAATCACCGTAGTACGAGGGAAAACAATAACAGAATGCAGAATAAGGTGTTACAGCTAGAGAGAAAGTGCAGGTAAACAACAAAATGCACAGCCATAATGTAGTAGATTGTGAGGTAACGGGTCCAGCATATCATATCATGGCAGTGTTCAATAGTCTTGTAATAGTGGTATAGAAGCTGTCCTTGAACTGGTAGTACACACTTTCAAGATTTCATATCTTCTGCTTGATGGGAGGGGGAGAAGCAATAATGTCCAGAGTGGGTAGAGTCTTTAATTATATTAGCTGTTTTACCAAGGCAGAGGGAAGTATAGACAGATTCGATAGAAGAGACACTAGTTTCTGTGAATCTTAATCATTTTCCACAGTGTTCCAGTCTTTGCAGGAGCTGCACAGCGGTCCATTTGGCGAAGGAAACATGGGACATTCAAAAATGTCCCATGGCTCTTCGACACAACCCTGACCAGGCATTGGAAGTGAATAATGGAGACACGAGAGACCGCTGATGCAGGGTTTCAACCCAAAACTCCAACAATTCCTTTTCCCCCCACGGATACTGCTTGACCTGCTGAGTTCCTTCAGCGTATTATTTGTTACTTTGAAGATAACAGGATACTTCTATGCTTCACCTTCCTTCTTGGGTTGAGCAGGAGCTATTTACAGCATCCTCCAACTTGCTATCCACTATTAAATGGTTTTTCAATATTCCAAGAAAGATTATTTTTACCCCCCCCCCCCCCACAAGACCTAGGAGCAGAATTAGGCCATATGGCCCATCGAGTCTGCTCTGCCAGTCTATCATGGCTGATTTATTTAGCCCCTCAACCTCAGCACGGAAGCAGGCCCTTCGGCCCATCTAGTCCGTGCTGAACTATTAATTCGTCTAGTCCCAATGACCTGCTCACAGACCATAGCCCTCCATACCCTTCCTATCCAAGTAACTATTCGAATATATCCTAAAATGTTGAAATTGAACCCGCATCCATCAATTCCACTGGGAGCTCGTTGCACACTGTCATCACTCTCTGAGAAATCTCCCTCATTCTCCAAAGTTGCAGGGAATAAAGTCCCAAACTATTCAATCTTTCACTTGAACACAGGTCTTCAAGTCCTGGCAATACTCTTGTAAATTTTATCTGTACTTTCCCAATCTTATTGACAACTTTCCTATAGGTAGGTGACTAAAATTGCACACAAAACTCCAAATTTAGGCTCACCAACGTCTTATACAACTTTAACATAACATCCCAACTCCTGTACCCAGTACTTTGGTATAGGAAGGCCAATGTGCCAAAAGCTTTCTTTAAGACCCTGTCTACTTGTGAAACCACTTATGGATCTGTATTCCCAGATCCCTTTGATCTACCTCACTCCTTAGTGCCCAAACTCTCACTGTGTAAGTCCTACCCTAGCTTGTCCTCCTTGTCTGCACACTTGTTCTGCATTAAATTCCTTCTACTATTTTTCAGCCCGTTTTTCCAACTGGTCCAGACCTGCTGCAAGCTTTGATAGTCTTCCTCACTGACACTACACCCCCAGTCTTGGTGTCATCTGCAAATTTGCTGATCCAGTTTATCACATTTATTATCCAGATCATTGATATAGATGATAAACTACAATGAGCTCAGCACAGGTCCCTGGGGCGCTCCAGTAAGCACAGGCCTCCAGTAGCAGAGGCATATTACCACTCTCTGTCTTCTCCTGTGAAGCAACATCTAATCCAGTTTACTACCTAATCTTGAATGGCAAGCAACTGAAACCTCCCATGTAGAATCTTGTCAAATGCCTTACTAAAGTCCATGTAGACAACATCCACTGCCTTGTCTTCATCCGCTGTACTGGTAAGTTCCTCAAACAGCTCTATAAGATTGGTTAGACGCAATGTACCATGCACATAACCTTGTTAACTATTCCTAACCAGTCCTTGTCTATCCAAACACTTGTATATCCAGTCCCTTAGAACACCTTCCAATAACTTGCCCACTATTGGTTTCAGGCTCACTGGCCTATAATTTCCTAAATTATTCCCAGGGTGTTTCAAAGGAACAACATTAGTTATCCTCCAATCCTCCAGCACCTCTCCCATGGCTAAAGATGTTTACATTTCTGATCAAGACTCCCAGAGAATCCAAGCAAACACCTTGTCAGGCCCTAGGGATTTATCCACTCTAATTTGCCTCAAGTTAGCAAACACTCCTTCCTCTGTAATCTGTATACGGTCTGTGCTCTCACTGCTGCTTTGCCTCACTTCTTTGCATCCATCTCCTGAGTAAATACAGATGCAAAAATCCATTTAAGACCTCCCTCATGTCTTTTGGCTCCTTGCATAGATGACCACTCTGATCTCCCAGAGGATCAATTCTCCTTTACTATTCTTTTGCTCTTAATTTATCTGTAGAAGCCCTTGTGATTCCCCTTCCCCTTGACAGTTAGAGCAATCTCATGCCTTCTTTTGGCTCTCCTGATTTCATTTCTAAGTGTTATCTTGCATTTCTTATACCTCTCAAGTACCCCATTTTATCCTTCCTGTCTAAGCCTGTTATGCAGCTCCTTTTTCTTAACCAGGGCCTCAATATCTCTCAAACCAAGGTCCCCTAAACCTGTTATCCTAGCCTTTTATTCTGACAGGAATGTACAGATTCCGTACTCTCAAAATTTCACTTTTGAATTCCTCCCACTTATCTTTGCCAGAAGAAGTTGTCCCAATCCACACTTGCAGGATCCTTTCTGATGCCATCTAAATTGGCCTTTCTCCAAATTAGAATCTCAACCCGAGGACCAGTCCTATTCTTCTCCATAATTATCTTGTGCCTAATGGCAATATGATCACTAGATGCAAAATGTTCCCTTACCCAAACTTCTGTCACCCATACTGTTTCATACTAGATCTGGTATCACACTCTCCCTAGTTGGGACCTCCATGTACTGACTGAGGAGTCTTTCCTCAACACATTTGACAAACTCTATCTC
The DNA here is from genome assembly GCF_963921235.1 of Mobula hypostoma. Taxonomy (NCBI): domain Eukaryota; kingdom Metazoa; phylum Chordata; class Chondrichthyes; order Myliobatiformes; family Myliobatidae; genus Mobula; species Mobula hypostoma. Next base: position 164,321,577 of record NC_086103.1, read on the forward strand.
ATCCAGCTCTTTTACAATATGGAAGTCCCAGTCAATATGTGGAAAGTTAAGATCACCTACTATCACAACCCTGTGTTTCTTGCAACAGTTTGTGCTTTCTTTACAAAATTTCATGGACTGTTGGGTGGTTTATAATAGAATCCATTAATATGTTCATCCATTTATTATTCCACAGATGCACCCATACAGCCTCAGTGGATGCACTCTCCAGCCTGTCCTCTCTGAGAACTGCTATGACGTTGGTAATGAGTCACTTCCCCTTCAATCTCTCCCACTCTATCACTTCTAAAGCAATGGAACAACAGAAAGTTGAGCTGCCAGTCCTGCCACTCCTGCAACCAAGTCTCACTGATGGCTACAATATCATAATTCCATGTGTTGGTTCATGCCCTGAGCTCATCCACCTTTCCTACAATACTCCTTGCATTGAATTATACACAACTCAGACCATTAATTCCTCCTTGCTCAGCCTTTCGATTCCTGACTTTGTACATAGGCATAACAATGTCTTTCTCCACAACCACTCCACTATCTGCTCTGCCTCTTTGGTTCCCATTGCCCTGCAAATCTAGTTTAGCCCACCTTGTGCAGCACTAGCAAACTTTCCCACAAGGATATTCGTCCTCCTCCACTTCAGTTCAGATGAAACCTTCTGTACAGGTCCTGCTTTCCCTGGAAGTGAGTCCAATGATCCAAAAATCTGAAGCCCACCCTCCTGCACCAACTCCATAGCTACGTGTCAAGCTGTATGATCTTCCTATTTCTGGCCTTGCTAGCATGTGGCTCTGGTAGCAATCCTGAGGTCACAATTATGGAGGATCTGTCCTTTAACGTAGCACCTAAATCCCAGAACTTACTTTGCAGGATCTCTTCACCCTTTCTATCCAAGTCAATGGTACCGACATGGACCCCAACCTCGGGCTGCTCACCCTCCCACTTAAGAGTACAGTGGACTCGATTCGAGGCGTCACTGATCCTGACACCTGGGAGGCAACGTACCGTCCGGCAATCTTGTTCTCTTCCGCAGAATCTCCTGTCTGTTCCCCTAACCAGTGAATCCCCTGTCACTACAGCTCGGTTCTTCTCTCCCCACCCCCTTTCCTTCTGAGCCACGGATACAGGCTCAGTGCCAGAGACCTGGCCACTGTGACTTTCCTCTGTTAGGTCATCCCCCTCAACAGTATCCAAAGTAGTGTAACTGTTGTTGAGGCTAACGGCCACAGGGGTACTCGGCACTGGCTACCTATCCCCCTTTCCTCCTCCTGATGGTTATTCAGTTACCTGTGTCCTATACCTTGGGTATAACTACCTCCCTGTAAGGAATATACTGCTGAGGGTTTAGTTAGAGAATAGAGACAAAATGGATGAAACAAGATTTACCACTGGATGAACAGAAAAGTTCCGTTTCACCCAGAAAGAGTCCTGGTGGGAGGAGAAGATGGCGGCGCGCCTGCCTGTGCGCAGCCCTCCAGTGAAAAATGATATTATATCTGTTAAATAGGGGCCGTGGACAATTCTGATTTGATGCAGAATGGATGCGAAATCACAGAGGAACATCTGGAGAAATTTCTGAAGCGCCCGTTCGCTGCTGTCGTTACTGTGTGGTCGGGAATCTTTCGGAAGGTAGGCCTCAAAATCCCCAGCCTTGCCTGCTTTTGGCGACCGAGAAGGAGGTCGAATCGTTCGGACAGAGATGGCGCTCAGTACTCGGTGTCGGAGAGCTGATTAGAGCTCGAAGTTTTCGGATGACTCAGAGTCGGATTGTGGTCAGCATGGCAGGGAGAGTTTTTCTTCCTTCTCCCGTCTGCGTGAGATGTGGGACATTTGAGAAACTTTGAACTTTATTGCGCACATGGACTTCATCAAGTTATGGTATTGTTGCACTGTTGTAACTATATGTTATAATTATGTGGTTTTGTCAGTTTTTTCATTCTTGGTCTGTTCTGTGTTTTGTGATATCACACCGGAGGAAATAATGTATCATTTCTTAACGCATGCATTACTAAATGATGATAAAAGAGGACTGCGTGTCTTCATAATCATCATAAGATGAGGGTTCAAGTCCTGCTTCAAAGCACAAAATATCTGTCCTTTTAAGATCAGGTGTTGAAGCGTGCATGTTTCTTGCTATGTTATTATTTCAAAGAAAACAAAAGAAGCTATCCCTTTATTTTTCTTAAGATGGCAGGCTGGCTTTAAGCTAATGACTGTCACCACTCTGGGGAGCTGTGCATACCTCAAACCGAGAATTAGATCTTGCTGCAAGTGAACAGGCAATGTGGAGCTGTCATGCTGCCTACATCAGCTGCAACAGGGATAGATCAATTGAGTGTCTCAATACCTTCTTTCAGGGGCAATCCCATTTGGCCCCACTTTTAATTCGCTGCAACTTGTCATGCCTGGGGGTTGTGGAAGGCTTATTTAGCACACCCTTGTTTGAAAGCTAGATGATTTGCCTGTCATCTGTGCTCTTCTGCAGCTGGGAATGGTTGGGGCCACATTTCTGTTTTAACCACTTCCTGTTGCAGACCAAGCATTTTCTGCAAATGCTAGTGAACAGCATTTGAATTGCCGTCTGTGTGGCGATGGAGAATCACAAATTACGAGTTCTCATAATTTTAATTGCTGTTTCTATTATCAACGATGATGACTGTGCTAATAACTGCCTTGCCATCGTGACGTTCCTGCCAAATTCCGGATTCAATTTTTATAACACCATTGTCTTCTATAGAAAATAAGATCATTAATGCCATTTTAAAATGAATGACGTTCCGCGGTGTTAGCTGGATGAAAGGGTTTGTGTTTCCTGGACAGTGAAATAGAGTCTATCCCCGCGATATGGCACGCTCTGTTGCAGTTGTACCATATGTTGGTGAGGCCGCATTTGGAATATTATGCTCAGTATTGGTCACTCTGCAATTGGAAAGATGCCATTAGGCTGGAAAGGGTGCAGAGGAGAGTTACGAGGATGTGGCCGGGTCTTGGGGGACTGAATTAGATCATAGAACATTACAGCACAGTGCGGGCCTTTCAGCCCGCAATGTTGTGCCAAACTTTTAACCCACTTGAGGTCATTCTAGCCTTTCCCTCCTACATAGCCCTCCATTTTTCTATCATCCACATGGCTAGCTAATGTCTCGATTTCCATTTTCAGGGTGTCTGGGGTTCTATCGTGATCTTCAGTCTACAGCAGCACTCAAAACTGTGGTTCTGCACGACAGCATGTTCCCGTTCTTCAAGCTTGCATTTTGATATGTCCAGCACCAGCCTGAAATTGGGTGACTTTGGGGCCTGTGTGGCCCTGTGGACACGAATTCTCACTGGTGTCGCAAACTGAAGCAGAGCGGGAGCCAGAACATTGAAGATAGTAAGAGTGGCTGTTGGAGGGCTCTGCGTTTAGTAATCTCTCTTCTCGATCTCTCACCATCTCATCTCTCATCTCTGTCTCTCACTGTCTCGTCTGTCTCTGTCTCTGTCTCGCTCTCTCGTCTATCTATCTGTCTCTGTTTCTCACTCTCTCACCTGTCTCTCTGTTCCTTACCCTCTCCCTCGCTCTCTCGCCCTCTCCCTCGCTCTCTCGCCCTCACTCTCGCTCTCTCAGCCTCACTCTTGCTCTCTCGCCTTCTTGTCTCTCTCTGTCTCTGTCTCTCTCTCGCATACTCTCTCTGTCTCTCTCTCACGCTCTCTCATCTCTCTCACTCGCGCGCTCTCGTCTCTCACACACGCTCTTCTCTCTCTCTCTCTGTCTCACCCTCTCTCGTCTCTCTCTCTCTCTCTCTCGCGCACTCTCATCTCTCTTTCTCTCTCTCTGTCATCTCTCTCTCTCGCACGCTCTCTCGTTTCTCTTGCGCGCTCTCTCCCCTCTCACACCGTTCTCTCCTCTCTCTGTCTGTCTCTTTCTTTATTCCTCTCTCGCACTCTCTCTGTCTCGCCCTCCCTCCCTCGTGCTCTCTTATCTCTCTCTCATGCGCTCTCATCGCTCCCTCTCTCTTGTGTGCTCTCGTCTCTCTCTCTCTCTCTCACGCTCTCTGTCTCTCTCGTGCTCTCTCGTTTCCCTCTTTCTCGCGCTCTCTTGTCTTTCCCTCATCTCTCTTTCACTGCTTTCGTCCGTCTGTCTGTCTCTCTCTCTCTCTCTCTCTCGCTCTCTGTCTTGTGCTCTTTTGTCTCTCTCTCGCCATTCTCTCATCTCTCTCTGTCTCTCTCTCTCTCTCTATCCCTCTCTTGCGCATTCTCTCTGTCTCTCTTGCGCACTGTCATCTCTCTCTCTTGTGCACTCTCATCTCTCTCTCTTGCACGCGCTCTGGTCTCTTTGTCGCATGCTCTCGTCTCTCTCTCGCGTGCTGTCGTCTCTCTCTCTCATGTGCTGTTGTCTCTTTCTCTCGCATGCTGTCGTCTCTCTCGCGCGCTCTTGTCTCTCTCTGTCGCGCACTTTCGTGTCTCTTTCGCTCTCTGTCGCGTGCTCTCGTCTCTCTCTTTCTCTCTCTCTCTCTCTCGCGCGCGCACGCTGTTGTCTCTCTCCTCTGTCCCTCTCACGCACTCTCTTGCCTCTCTCTCTCTGTCATGCACTCTCTCACCTCTCTCTCTCTGTCGTGCGCTCTATCTCTGTCGCACGGTCTTGTCTCTCTCTCGTGCGCTCTCCTCTCTCTCTCTCGTGTGCTTCGTCTCTCTCTCGCACGCTGTCATCTTCTCTCGCGTGCTCTTGTCTCTCTCTCTCTCTGTCATGCGTTTTCATCTCTCTCTCTGTCGCGTACTCTCATCTCTCTCTTTCTGTCTCTCTCTCTCACGCGCTGTTGTCTCTCTCCTCTCTCTCCCTCTTGTGCGCTTTCTTGCCTCTCCCTCTCATGTGCTCTCTTGCCTCTCTCTCTCTCTGTCACGCACTCTCTCGCCTCTCTCTCTCTGTCGTGCGCTCTATCTCTGTCGCGTGCTCTCTCACCTCTCTCTCTCTCTTGTGCTCGCTCATTTCTCTCTCGTTGCTCTCTCGCCTCTCTCTCACCACTCTCGTCTCTCTCTCTCACTCTCTCTCTCTTTCCCTTGTGCTCTCTCATCTCTCTTTCTCGCGTCTCCCTCTCTTTTTTGCGCTCTCTCGTCTCTCTCTATTGTGCTCACTCATCTCTCCTCTCGCAGTCTCTCGTCTCTCTCTCGTCTCTCTCTCTCTCTCTCTCTCATCTCTCTCGTGCACTCTTGTCTCTCCCTCTCTCTCGCACTCTCGTTTCTCTCTCTCTCACACTCTCTTGTCTCTCGCTCTCTCGCACTCCCTCGTCTCTCTCTCTCGCGCTCTCTCTCTCTTACCTTCTCTCGTCTCTCTCCCTCTCTCGCACTCTCGCGTCTCTCTTTCTTTCTGTCTCTCTCTCGCGCTCTCTCGTCTCTCTCTCTCTCTCGTGCTCTCTTGCACACCTCTCTCTCTCGTACCCTCTCTCGTCTCTCTCTATCGTCTCTCTCTCTCTTGTGCTCTCTCATCTTTCTCTCCTGCGCTCTCATCTCTCTCTCTCGTGCTCGCTCATTTCTCTCTCGCCACTCTCTCGTCTCTCTCTCTCACCGCTCTCGTCTCTCTCCCTCTCTCTCTTTCCCTTGTGTTCTCTCATCTCTCTCTCTCGCATTTTCCTTTTTGCGCTCTCTCGTTTCTCTCTATCGTGTTCTCGTCTCTCCTCTCACATTCTCTTGTCTCTCCCGCTCTCTCGCACTCTGGTTTCTCTCTCTCTCACGCTCTCTTGTCTCTCGCTCTCTCGCACTCCCTCGCCTCACTCTCTCTCTCTCGCGCGCTCTCTCTCTCTCGTACCCTCTCTCGTCTCCCCCTCTCTGTCTCTCTCTCTCGTGCTCACTCGTCTTGCTCTCTCTCGCACTCCCTCATCTCTCTCTCTCTCACACACTCTCTCTCTCCTACCTTCTCTTGTCTCTCTCTCTCACTCTCTTTCGTCTCTCTCTCGTGCTCTCTCGTCACTCTCATTCACGCTCTCTCGTCTCGCTCTCTCTCACACTCACTCATCTCTCTGTCTCACGCTTTCTCCTTTCTCTCTCTTTTGCTTGTGCTCTCGCCCCTCTCTCTCCCTCTTGCATGCTCTCTTGCCTCTCTCTCTCTCTGTCACCTCTGTCTCCCTCTCACGCGCTCTCTCGCCCCTCTTCCTCTCATATGGTCTCTCGCCTCTCTCTCTTGCCTCTCTTCTCGTGCGCTCTCTCGCCTCTTTCTCTCTCTCATGTGCTCTCTTCCCTCTGTCTCCCTCTCGTGCGCTCTCTTCCCTCTGTCTCCCTCTCGCGCGCTCTCTTGCCCCTCTCCCTCTCTCTCTGTCGCGCACTCTCTCGGCATTCTCTCTCTCCCATACTCTCTCCTCTCTCTCTCTCTCTCTCTCTCTCTCTCTCATCCCCTCGTCTCTGTCTCTCTCTGTCTCTTGCGCACTGTCATCGCTCTCTCTCACGCACTCTTTTCTCTCTCTCTCTCTGTCTCTCTCTCTTGCGTGCGCTCTTGTCTCTCTTTCTCTGTTGCACACTCTCGTCTCTCTCTCTCGTGCGCTGTCGTCTCTCTCTCTCTCGTGTGCTGTCGTCTCTTCGTCTCGCACGCTGTCATCTCTCTTGCGTGCTCTTGTCTCTCTCTGTTGTGCGCTTTCAGCTCTCTCTCTCTGTCACATGCTCTCATCTCTCTCTTTCTGTCTCTCTCTCTCTCTTGCGCGCTCTCTCGCCTCTCTCTCTCTCGTGTATGCTCTTGCCTCTCTCTCTCTCTCTCTCTCTCTCTCTCTCTCTGTCTCTGTCTCCATCTCATGCTCTCTCATCTCTGGCTCTGTCTCTCTCTGTCTGTCTGTCTGTCTCTCTCTCTCTTGTGCTTTCTCATCTCTGCCTCTCTCTCCCGCACTCTTTTGTCTCTGTCTCTCTCCCTCTCTCCCTCTCTCCCTCTCATGCTCTCTTGTCTCTGTCTGTCTCTCTCTCTCTCTTTCGTGCTCTCTCGTCTCTCTCTCTCGCACTCTCTCGTCTCTGTCTGTCTCTTTCTCTCTCTCACGCTCTCTCATCTCTGTCTCTCTCTCTCTCGTGCTCTTTTGTCTCTGTCTGTCTGTCTGTCTCTCTCTCACGCTCTCTTGTCTCTGTCTCTGTCTCTCTCTCTTGTCTCTGTCTCTGTCTCTCTCTCTCTTTCTCTCTCTCACGCTCTCTCATATCTCACTCCATCTCTCTCTCTTTGCAGTCGGTCCGAGTTGGGGAACTCGAAATAAGAAGCAATGATCCTTGTTAGTGAGAGTGAGAGAGAGAGAGAGAGAGAGAGAGAGAGTGAGAGAGAGAGAGGGAGAGAGAGAGAGAGAGAGAGACAGAGACAGAGAGAGAGAGAGCCTGGGGGATGGCAAAAATGTTGGACAGTTGGTTTTTGATGGACTGTAGACCATGGTCTCCCTTTGGGGGCTTTGCTGTTGCTGGCATGGTGGGTGGTGGTAATGCTAGTGCTTTATGTAAGAATAAGTGGGGGGAGGGGTGGTGTTGACGCTGCTGCTTGTGCATGTGAGGGGGCAGGGGGCTTTGGGGTTATTGCATCTTTCTATCATTCATTCTCTGGGGGTTTTCTTCTAATTTGAGGATGTCTGCAGAGAGTAAGAATTTCAGGTTGTATATTGTATACATTCTCTGATATTAAATGGAACTATTGAACTAAGAGTTGCTTAAATGTCCCTAATGTATCCCTGACAGTGCCAAACTGAGTTATGGAGAGTGTGCATGTTCGGATAATTTTCATTGGAGCGTAGAAGAATAGGGAAGTGACTTTACAGAGGTGTATAAACCCATGAGAAGCATGTATAGGGTCAATGCAAATGGTCCTTTCCCAGTGGTTGGGGAAAGGAGAACTAAAGGGCATAGGGTTAATGTGAGAGGGTCAATTTTCACACCCATAGAATAGTCAGTATTTGGAATGAGATACCAGAAGAAGTGGCTGAGGCAGGTATCAGTGCGGGAAAGTGTCCATAAGCAGGGTGGGTTGGGTTCTTCATGTTACTTCCCCCTTTCTGGCACCTTTCTGTATATCCATCCTTGATGACAGGTAGGCAGGTGCCAGTGATGTGCTGGGCAGTTTTGACTACCCATTGTAGGGACTTCCTGTCCGCCACAGCGCAGTTTCTGTACCACGCAGTGACGCACCTCCTGACAATGTGATTTCTCGATGACTGGTTGAGATCCTACAGATGCTGGACGATACCCTGGAAGAACTCAGCAGCTTTGACAAGATCTACAGAAAGGACTAGACAGTCAATGTCTTGGGGCAAGATCCTTCATCAGAGCTGGGAAGGAAGGAGAAAGAAGCCAGATTAAGATGGTGGCATGCAGGGGACTGCGTGTTGGAGTACAAGCTAGAAGGTGATAGGTGAGAGGATCTATGTTTGCCAAGTTTGCATAATTCTCTGTATCCCAGTCAGAAATAAAAATCAAAAATACACTATATCATAATTCAGATTTAGTGCTTATTAAATTTTAATTCTCTAACACCTCAATCCTGGTAAAGGTTGCCCTTTGATCCTCCTCTAATCTCTGCCTGTTAATTGTGAATGTCTTCTTGAGTTGTCCCATATTCAGCATTTTTATCACCTGGCATTTTTGTTATAAATTCATTGGATGCAGAGATTTCCAGCAAAACTAGCACATCTGGTCTATTTTTTTTATTGAACTGAGGAAGCAGTAACTAGTCAACCTCTTTGGTTGCATTTAGTCATAGATAGGTTGAAGACAGAGAAAGAGAGCATATTTCTTTTTCTGAAGTAATTTAGTCAATGAAATAAATTTTAAAGGCAAATCAAAACTTTTACAGGCGTTGGACTAGCTTTTGATCCCAAGGTTACTTAATTAGTCAAATTTAATTCTCAAGCAATCGTAATGAGATTGTGTCTCACACTTCTAAACCAATGCTCCAAACCTACAGTTATTTCTTATTTTATTGAGATACAGTGTGGAATAGGCCTTTCTGGCCCTTTGACCCACAACACCCAGCAATCCCTCAACTTAATCCTAGCTTAATCATGGGACAATTTACAATGACCAATTAACCAACCAACCATTACATCTTTGGACTGTGGGAGGAAACTGGAGCACCCGGAGGAAACCCACGCAGTCATGGGGAGAACGTACAAGCTCTTTACAGTTGGTGGCAGGAATTGAACCTGGGTCAACTATGCCGTAAAGCCTTGTGCTAACTACCAACCTACCGTTATGAGTTTAGAGTATTGCCAAAATTTGGTTAGTTCAATCATGGTGCCCTTAATGTTTCTATAGAATTCTCTAAATAAACTGAATATTTGAGTGATAAAAGTACAGGACACTTGACGAGATTTAATCATGGTGAGTCAGAGTTTATTATATCAATAGGATAAGTGTTAAGCAGTGTTAATCTGTACAAGTAGATGAAAGGATAGTGTTTCCCATGGTTGGGATGTCTAGGACCAAGTATCAAAATCTCAAAATAAAGGGGTTATCGTTCAGAATGGAGATGAAAAATAAATCCCGACCTAACACAACTCTGGAGGCTCAGTTAGTGAGAGTATTCAAGATGAAACTGATGGATTGATATTAACAAGGCATAAGTGCTTATTACTGGAATCCATTATTGAAATTAAAATTAGCCATGTCCGTAATGAAGAGGTTGAATGCTTTGCTGTTATGTCTATTGCTTAAGTTCTCATGTGATTGTAATCAGAGATGGGTGCATTATTAGGAAAGTTTTTGTTTTGGGAGAAAAAGTAGTGTTACTATGAGAAGGATTAGCCATTGTTTGAATAGCTGTGTGTAACAATTGTTAATCATCATCATCATCATTATCTGCTGTGTTGTATGATGTAGGCAAGCACGGTTTCATGACCAGGATTGCTCTCGGCAAATTCTTCTACAGAAGTGGTTTTCCATTACCTTCTTCTGGGCAGTGTCTTTAGAAGACGGGTGACCCCAAACATTATCAATACTCTTGAGAGATTGTCTACCTGGCGTCAGTGGTCACATAACCAGGATTTGTGCTGTGCACCGGATGCTCATATGACCATCTACCACCTACTCCCATGGCTTCATGTGACCCTGACCAGGGAGCTGAGCAGATGCTACACTTTGTCCAAGGGTGATCTGCAGGCTAGCAGAGGGAAGTAGCGCCATACAGCTCCTTTGGTAGAAACGTATCTCCACCCTGCCATCCTAATCAATTGTTATTAGTCAAAAACTAATTTATTTAACAAACTGCCAATTTCACTCACATCAGAAACACTTAACTGACTGTAAATTGCAATAGAATGTCACAAGATTGAGATAGGCTCCATAGAAATGAAAGTGGTTCATTCCTTATTACAAACAAGAGAAAATCTGCAGATGCTGGAAATCAGAGAACACACACAAAATGCCAGAGGATCTCAACAGGCTAGCCAGCATCTATGGAAAAAACTTTTTCCCATAGATACTGCCTGGCCTGCTGAGTTCCTCCAGCAATTTGTGTGTGTTGCTCGTTCATTATTATAAAAATTCTGAGTGATTAATTGAGCTGGAGGATGCAAGAACTCATAGAAAGGATGTGCTGGCTTTGGAGACAGTACAGAGAAGGTTTACAAGAATGATCCTGGGAATGAAAGGGTTAACATATGAAGGGCATTTGATGAATCTGGGCCAGTACTCGCTGGAGTTCAGAAGATTGCGGGGAGGTGTTGGGTTGAATCTCATTGAAACCTATCAAATATTGAAAGGGCTATACTGTATAGAATATAGAGAGGGCACAGAGATGATGTTTCCTATAATGGAGAAGAGTAGAACCAGTTGGCACAGCCTCAGAATAGAATATCACCCCCTTAGAACAAAGTTCTTTAGCCAGCGGGTGGTGAATACTTGGAATTCATTACCATAGACAGTTGTGGAGGCTAAGTTATTGGGTATATTTAAAGTGGAGGTTGATGGGCTTTTGATGTGCAAGTCTGTCTAAGATTATGGGCAGAAGGCAAGGGTTTGGGGTTGATGGGAAAATAAATTAGTCATAACAGAATAGTAGAGCAGACACAATGGGCCAAATGGCTTAATTCTGCTCCTATATCTTATGGTCTTATTCATTGTCATCCAATGTCAAACACCTGTTGTGGATTATGTCTGCAGCAAACTGCCGACGTTGTCAAAATTTGACCATGATCTTTTTGATTTTGTTTCAGTTATTTTTCCGATACTATGATATATGATTGGCGGCTAAATACATTACTCGCTGATGTATTCATCACGAAGAATATTATCATAACAACCCAGCATCTGCTGGAGCTGTCATCCTCTGTGCTACTTCTTGGTTAGATTTAATTTTCTTTCACCCTTAAACTCGTAAAATGCACTGAAAACACAAGCTGATAAAAATAGTGAGGTCAATAATGCATCTGGAACCTTGGTGAACAGGTTTGGGGTGCGGGTGGTGGAATGGTGGGAGAAAATATATCTCTTTAAGGTAGAAACAGCAAAACTACAAGAGTAGGAATTGAATTAGAGCCAGATCAGATATAAGGAAGAACAGAAGGAGACAGATAAAATAATTGGATTAAAAGTATACAGATAAATGAATAAAATAGAGGATCAAGATTCAAGATTGTTTAATGTAATTTCCAGTATACAACTGTAAAGAAGAATGAAATAATTGTTACTCTGGATCTGATGCAGCACAATAAGATAAAGAACATAATAATAATGGAAAAGTTTATGAAGAGATTCTCTTGTGTAAAAAGTTAAAACAAATTATAATGGAGAATCAATCTGTGACGAGCTCAAAATGTATATTGAGGCTAAAAATATTCTGATTAGGAACATGATTTCCTGTGCAACAGATGGGGCACCGTATATGACAGGTCACCATGATGGTTTAGTGGCATTTATGAAAAAAGACGTTCCAAATTTTGCAATCCATTGTGTAATTCATTGTCAGCATCTTGCAGCCAAAAACCCCAACCAGGGAGTTTTTCCAAGCATGACTCTTGTAATATCTGCTATCAACAAAATTATAGCTCATCCATTAAATGGCAGAATATTTTGCCAATTATGCCAGGATAATGATGAAGAGTTTGAATGTTTGCTTCTTCACACTGAAGTGTGTTGGCTATCAAAAGGCTGCTGCTTAAAATGTTTCTTTGATCTTTTTGAGACTGTGGTTGAATTTTTGCTCAAAGTCGACAAGAGCTTGGGAAACAGGATTGAACTTCTACGTGGAGATATGGCATACCTAACGTTTCTGAATGACCAAGTGAACATTCTAAATATGAAACTGTAGGGTGAGAATTTCAGTTTAATCCAGACAAAAAGTGGAATATCCACCTTTATCAGAAAATTGGAAATATATAAGCAAAGCATTGGGAGAAGAATGCTCTCACGGTTTCTCTGCATGAGAGGTATGGCACTTTCTTTCATTAATGGTGACTTGCGAGAATACTGCTTGGACCTGCAGTAACTGAAGAAGGATTTTCAGAATCAATTCAAGGATTTAAACAATCTGGAAATTCAGGACTGGGTAATTAACCCATTTCTTTGCAAGGTGGAACATAAAAACATAAGAAATAGGGGCAGGAGTTGGTCGTCTGGCTTGCCGAGCCTGCTCCGCCATTCAATAAGATCATGGCTGATCTGACCATGGACTCATCTCCATCTACCCACCTTTTCCCCATAACCCTTAATTCCCTGACTATGCAAAAATCTATCCAACCTTGTCTTAAATATATTTACTGAGGTAGCCTCCACTGCTTCATTGGGCAGAGAATTTCACAGACTCACCACCCTCTGGGAAAAGCAGTTCCTCCTCATCTCCATCCTAAATCTACTCCCCTGAATCTTGAGACTCTGTCCCCTAGTTCTCGAAAAACAGGAAGAGAATTTTCAAGAAGAAATTATCGAAATTCAGAATGATGAAGAAGCAAAAAATGCTTCTCAAAAATGATGACTTTTGTGGCACATGACTACACTGTCATATGAATTTTCTTGATCTTTGGAGAAAGGACAAACTGCTCTTCGTTGTATTTCCATCCTCCTACCTTGTTGAACAAGGCTTCAGTGCAGTGAACCACATGCTCACAAAAAAAACCCACTTGGATACGGTTACATCTGGGGACTTGAGACGTTCGCTGTCATAACTTGAATCAGATATTTCAACTCTTGCTAAATAGCATCGAACTCAAAGATCACATTGATATCGAAGCTATTGTATTGCACATGGGTACTGTGTAAGCTAGGTTTAAAGACAAATAAAAATTCAAAGCAGAATCATTTTTCTCATGTTCTTACACCATGGGGGGGGGCGCCAAAAATTATATTGTGCCTAAGAGGAGCGTTGGCAAGTATGAAAGTGCTTTAGGTGGCATTGGGCTTGAATAGTTGGGGAAGAGTGCTATAAACAATCTTACATATTTATATTTATTGTTTTTGCTCTGGAGGACCAGAGCAAAATCAAGATGGCGCTAAATGGCAACTCCTTTGCTTGCATATCGGAAACAACTCTATTTCTATTTTTGATAGCTCTTTTTTTCCTTTTCAAGGTTCTTTTGAAGACCCTGACCTGGAATTACACTCTGACTTCAGTTCTTTGCAGGAATGGGACCCGCTCTCAGGGCCTCATGACTGGCTGCTTTTTGATACCCCAGGGATGTGGCCTGGAAGACTAGCATGCCTTCAAGGTGCTGGATTTTCATGGCTCTGGAGATGTGCTGATTCTAGGCCAGTGACCCTGACTGAGGCGTCGTGGGAGAACACGGAACATTGGGAGCAGTGGGTTGTGTGTCCAGAGATCTGAGCCTTTCCAGGGCCGGCTCTCAGGCCGCAGAGCTTGGAAAAAGTGACGCAACAAACCTTTAACATTGCAAATCAGCGAGTTGCTTGTTACGTTTCTTGCTGTGAAACAGGGACACCTCTTTTTCCCTTATTAGGGAGAGAGAGAGAGCCTGTGGTATGTCGAATTACCGGGTGAATGAGTAGTCATTGGGGTACTGCAAGTCTGTGTCTTTATTGATGCTTGCTGCATGCTCGAGTGCTCGGTGGAAGGCGCCGATGCTTTCTTGCTGGTGGGGGTGGGGTCGTTGCCTTGCTGCTGTTTATGTGTGGGAGGGGGGAGCTGGGATTCTAACTTTTAACTGTTATTCATTCTTTGAGGCATTCCTCTGTTTTCGCGGATGTTTGCGAAGAAAAAGAATTTCAGGATGTATACTGTATACATTTCTCTGACATTAAATGTACCTATTGAAACTGTATGACATTATCATTGCTTCATTGTCTTGCACAGTTGACTCATCCTGTTGTATCCCAAGTTCTGTTTGTCGTAGCTCTGTACATAGTGAATACTTAATATCTTCACTCATTTCATCAATACGGCGAGCTACAAAGTTATTACTCAGAGGAATTGATTTTAAAATACATGTATCCATTTTGGGAACAATGCTGAGCTCTTCTGATACAGCAGTCGTTATTAAGCTTTCGCACTTTGCTATCATTTTGGAAATGTTATAAGAAGCAATGAGACCACTATCAAGGTCACTTTTACCTTTCTTGGCAAATCACTCGAGGTGTGCAGTGCTTTTCAAATGCTTCTTTCAGCTTCTGGAACTGAGTAATACCGTGAGTAGCCTTTTCAGGGTGTCGTTTATGGAAGTGTTCCTGCAATCTTGATGGTTTCATGGCTTCATGGCTTCATTAGCAAGTACGGTATTACAAATAAGACACATAGGACATCACTGATCTGAAAGGAATAAAGCCATACTCCAGATATGTAACACTGTATTGGCACTCTTTCTGTAGTTTCTGTTTTGTAGTAGGATTAGAATTCAAGGCTTCACTGCCTTCAGACTCATAGAGATCGTGCCATACATATTTATCCATCGTTAATTAAAATGGAAAGTTAACACAAGTTGGGAATGCCTGTCGGATGTTGAGAACAGCAGCGAGTTGACATGGAGGGAACAATGGTAGCGGCACGCAAAGGAATGACGAGGAGAAGATGAAGACGATCACAACAGTGATAATTACATTGGCAAGGATTCGGATTGGAATCTGAATGTTAGTCAGGATAGAGCTGGTGTTCAGCAAGCTACCTTTATGCTACTCCAGTTAGTACGATTGACCCCTTTGCGATTGACATCTTTGGGGATTATAAGGTCTCATATCCCAAAGATGGTTCTAGACTGCACATGTGCAGCCGGGGTCACATTGATCACCTCAACAGGAATCCCTGGGGTCAGCAGGTTCACTAATTGGCTCTATTTCAACATTTGGTTCTGGTCAGCACTGCATCGTTGCGCGACCTGTTTAATTGTATGAACTCGTACCATGCTGCGAGTCAAGGGGAACATTTGGGCATCCTGGTTGCTAGTTTTAGATTATGAGAACACTCAGTCCTCTTTTATTGTCATTTAGAAATGCATACATGCATTAAGAAATGATACAATGTTTCTCCGGAGTGATATCACAGAAAACATGACAGACCAAAGACTAACACTGACAGAACTACATAATTATAACATGTAGTTTATGCAACCCCGGTAATGTCTGTTTGGTTGGTAAGGTCAGATGAGATTGCTGAGTTTGAGACACGTTGTGACAGCGAATACTCACCGCCTACAGAGCTATGGTTCTTCCTGTGTTCCAGTGCCTCATCTGTTTTTTTTTGCAAGTGCCTGCCCTACTAACGGTCAGTCAGGTCTCGACCCTCAGGTTGGAGTGCCGCTTGCTGACCCCTCCCCTAAGAATCTTGAATGCCCCTCAATGACTTCTATTTCCTCTAACTCCCCCTTAGGACACGTTGGGAATTACTGGTTTATATACAATGATTAAATATCCAAGCTAGGCCCAGGAGTGTCTGTACATAAGGTGACTTTGACAGGAAATGATAGCTTATTGGTGGTCAGGGATGCAGTGATGTGGGTTAATGGGTGGAGGTGTTGATCAGCCTTACTGCTTGGGGAAAGTACTGTATCTGTTTTTGAGTCCCTTGGTCCTAGTATGGACACTACGTAGTCTCTTCCCTGACAGGAGTGAGCCAGTCAAGGTGGGCAAGATCATTCATGTTGTTACTGGACATTTTCTGGCACTTTCCTGCACATGTATGTCCTTGATGGTGGATAGGCTGATGCCAGTGATGCGTTGGGTAGTTTTTTCCACCGGTATAGAGCCTTCCTGTCCGCTGAGAGCAGTTTCATACCATGCAGTGATACAGCTTGTTAGCGTGCTCCTTAAGTTCAAACATTCAAAGTTCAAATTTATTATCAGCCTTGAGATTCATCTTCTTGCAGGCAGCCACAAAACGAACAAATAGAATTCACACACACACACACACACACACACACACACACATACAACCAAGACTGCCACATATCCAATATGCATAAAAGGACAAATCATGTAAATAGCAAAAAAAATGTAAATAACTAACACACAGAACACGAACTGCAAGGTCCCTGAAAGTGAGCCCACAACCTGCAGGGTCGGTTCAGTGCAGAGCCGAGTGAGCCCGGTCCAGGAGCTCGATGGCGGCTGGGCAACAACTGCTCCCAAATCCAGCGGTATGGGACTCCAGACTCCTGCACCTCCTGCCCGATGGTGGTAAAGGAGAGCGGGAGACCGGTCAAATGCGGGCAGTCAGTGCTGAACACCTGTTCATCTCCTGCTCTCAAACTTGATGAATTTAATCTTTCTCGATGTGGAGTAATGGAGCTGAGCACGGGTTCGACTTCCGCTATCAGGCCTCGGGGTGGCGTTCATCCCTAGCAGTGGCCACCCCGGCCATACCGCTACTCTCAGGAGTCTAATTCACCAAATACCCCAAGAGGTCACAAAAGCACCCGTTTGTTTAGTCAGTTCAAATGTTAATTCCTTAAAGGGAAATTACAGGGTGCACATCTGTAGAATAACTTGAGGATAATGTGCATACTCCAGCTCTCTTCAGTCTCCTCAGAAAGCAGAGGCAGTGGTGAACTTTTCTGGTTCAGTAGAATGAGTTCTGGGACCATTAGAGAGTGTGCGACATATGCACTCCCAGGTGTTTGAAACTGCCAGTTTCCACTGCTGTGCTGCTGATGAAAAGAGGATTGTGAATGGTGTGAGTGAAGTTGATAACCATCTCCTTTGTCTTGTTGATATTGAGGAAGCGGTTATTTGCTTGGCACCAAGCCTCAGACTCTTCTACCTCCTCCCTGTAGGTTATCTCATCGTAGTTGGCGATGAGCCACACCACCGTTGTGACATCGGCAAACTTGACGATGTATTACTCGGGTACTTGACCGTGTAGTCATGCGTAGGCAGACTCTACAGCAATGGGCTCAGCAGGCAACCCGAGGAGGCACTCACATTGGGGATGATGAGGAGGGAAGGGCAGTTGTACATCCTGACTGTCTGAGAGCTGTTGGATAGGAAGTCCAACACCCAATTGCGCAGTGGTGTATTTAGACTGATGAGTCGGAGCTTGTTCACCAAAGTCTATGGGACAATAGTGTTGAATACCAAATTAAATCCTGAAGCAGCATTCTGACTTGTGCCCTTGCTTTCTAGGTGCGTCAGGGCCAAATGCATGACAGATACTATACATGGCATTGCTATATTGTGTCAACGTGGCGGGAGGAGAGATAGCAGCGTGCCGCGTGTGCGCAGGCATTGGAAGTGAATAATGGAGACACGAGAGACCGCTGATGCAGGGTTTCAACCCAAAACTCCAACAATTCCTTTTCCCCCCACGGATACTGCTTGACCTGCTGAGTTCCTTCAGCGTATTATTTGTTACTTTGAAGATAACAGGATACTTCTATGCTTCACCTTCCTTCTTGGGTTGAGCAGGAGCTATTTACAGCATCCTCCAACTTGCTATCCACTATTAAATGGTTTTTCAATATTCCAAGAAAGATTATTTTTACCCCCCCCCCCCACAAGACCTAGGAGCAGAATTAGGCCATATGGCCCATCGAGTCTGCTCTGCCAGTCTATCATGGCTGATTTATTTAGCCCCTCAACCTCAGCACGGAAGCAGGCCCTTCGGCCCATCTAGTCCGTGCTGAACTATTAATTCGTCTAGTCCCAATGACCTGCTCACAGACCATAGCCCTCCATACCCTTCCTATCCAAGTAACTATTCGAATATATCCTAAAATGTTGAAATTGAACCCGCATCCATCAATTCCACTGGGAGCTCGTTGCACACTGTCATCACTCTCTGAGAAATCTCCCTCATTCTCCAAAGTTGCAGGGAATAAAGTCCCAAACTATTCAATCTTTCACTTGAACACAGGTCTTCAAGTCCTGGCAATACTCTTGTAAATTTTATCTGTACTTTCCCAATCTTATTGACAACTTTCCTATAGGTAGGTGACTAAAATTGCACACAAAACTCCAAATTTAGGCTCACCAACGTCTTATACAACTTTAACATAACATCCCAACTCCTGTACCCAGTACTTTGGTATAGGAAGGCCAATGTGCCAAAAGCTTTCTTTAAGACCCTGTCTACTTGTGAAACCACTTATGGATCTGTATTCCCAGATCCCTTTGATCTACCTCACTCCTTAGTGCCCAAACTCTCACTGTGTAAGTCCTACCCTAGCTTGTCCTCCTTGTCTGCACACTTGTTCTGCATTAAATTCCTTCTACTATTTTTCAGCCCGTTTTTCCAACTGGTCCAGACCTGCTGCAAGCTTTGATAGTCTTCCTCACTGACACTACACCCCCAGTCTTGGTGTCATCTGCAAATTTGCTGATCCAGTTTATCACATTTATTATCCAGATCATTGATATAGATGATAAACTACAATGAGCTCAGCACAGGTCCCTGGGGCGCTCCAGTAAGCACAGGCCTCCAGTAGCAGAGGCATATTACCACTCTCTGTCTTCTCCTGTGAAGCAACATCTAATCCAGTTTACTACCTAATCTTGAATGGCAAGCAACTGAAACCTCCCATGTAGAATCTTGTCAAATGCCTTACTAAAGTCCATGTAGACAACATCCACTGCCTTGTCTTCATCCGCTGTACTGGTAAGTTCCTCAAACAGCTCTATAAGATTGGTTAGACGCAATGTACCATGCACATAACCTTGTTAACTATTCCTAACCAGTCCTTGTCTATCCAAACACTTGTATATCCAGTCCCTTAGAACACCTTCCAATAACTTGCCCACTATTGGTTTCAGGCTCACTGGCCTATAATTTCCTAAATTATTCCCAGGGTGTTTCAAAGGAACAACATTAGTTATCCTCCAATCCTCCAGCACCTCTCCCATGGCTAAAGATGTTTACATTTCTGATCAAGACTCCCAGAGAATCCAAGCAAACACCTTGTCAGGCCCTAGGGATTTATCCACTCTAATTTGCCTCAAGTTAGCAAACACTCCTTCCTCTGTAATCTGTATACGGTCTGTGCTCTCACTGCTGCTTTGCCTCACTTCTTTGCATCCATCTCCTGAGTAAATACAGATGCAAAAATCCATTTAAGACCTCCCTCATGTCTTTTGGCTCCTTGCATAGATGACCACTCTGATCTCCCAGAGGATCAATTCTCCTTTACTATTCTTTTGCTCTTAATTTATCTGTAGAAGCCCTTGTGATTCCCCTTCCCCTTGACAGTTAGAGCAATCTCATGCCTTCTTTTGGCTCTCCTGATTTCATTTCTAAGTGTTATCTTGCATTTCTTATACCTCTCAAGTACCCCATTTTATCCTTCCTGTCTAAGCCTGTTATGCAGCTCCTTTTTCTTAACCAGGGCCTCAATATCTCTCAAACCAAGGTCCCCTAAACCTGTTATCCTAGCCTTTTATTCTGACAGGAATGTACAGATTCCGTACTCTCAAAATTTCACTTTTGAATTCCTCCCACTTATCTTTGCCAGAAGAAGTTGTCCCAATCCACACTTGCAGGATCCTTTCTGATGCCATCTAAATTGGCCTTTCTCCAAATTAGAATCTCAACCCGAGGACCAGTCCTATTCTTCTCCATAATTATCTTGTGCCTAATGGCAATATGATCACTAGATGCAAAATGTTCCCTTACCCAAACTTCTGTCACCCATACTGTTTCATACTAGATCTGGTATCACACTCTCCCTAGTTGGGACCTCCATGTACTGACTGAGGAGTCTTTCCTCAACACATTTGACAAACTCTATCTCATCCAGCTCTTTTACAATATGGAAGTCCCAGTCAATATGTGGAAAGTTAAGATCACCTACTATCACAACCCTGTGTTTCTTGCAACAGTTTGTGCTTTCTTTACAAAATTTCATGGACTGTTGGGTGGTTTATAATAGAATCCATTAATATGTTCATCCATTTATTATTCCACAGATGCACCCATACAGCCTCAGTGGATGCACTCTCCAGCCTGTCCTCTCTGAGAACTGCTATGACGTTGGTAATGAGTCACTTCCCCTTCAATCTCTCCCACTCTATCACTTCTAAAGCAATGGAACAACAGAAAGTTGAGCTGCCAGTCCTGCCACTCCTGCAACCAAGTCTCACTGATGGCTACAATATCATAATTCCATGTGTTGGTTCATGCCCTGAGCTCATCCACCTTTCCTACAATACTCCTTGCATTGAATTATACACAACTCAGACCATTAATTCCTCCTTGCTCAGCCTTTCGATTCCTGACTTTGTACATAGGCATAACAATGTCTTTCTCCACAACCACTCCACTATCTGCTCTGCCTCTTTGGTTCCCATTGCCCTGCAAATCTAGTTTAGCCCACCTTGTGCAGCACTAGCAAACTTTCCCACAAGGATATTCGTCCTCCTCCACTTCAGTTCAGATGAAACCTTCTGTACAGGTCCTGCTTTCCCTGGAAGTGAGTCCAATGATCCAAAAATCTGAAGCCCACCCTCCTGCACCAACTCCATAGCTACGTGTCAAGCTGTATGATCTTCCTATTTCTGGCCTTGCTAGCATGTGGCTCTGGTAGCAATCCTGAGGTCACAATTATGGAGGATCTGTCCTTTAACGTAGCACCTAAATCCCAGAACTTACTTTGCAGGATCTCTTCACCCTTTCTATCCAAGTCAATGGTACCGACATGGACCCCAACCTCGGGCTGCTCACCCTCCCACTTAAGAGTACAGTGGACTCGATTCGAGGCGTCACTGATCCTGACACCTGGGAGGCAACGTACCGTCCGGCAATCTTGTTCTCTTCCGCAGAATCTCCTGTCTGTTCCCCTAACCAGTGAATCCCCTGTCACTACAGCTCGGTTCTTCTCTCCCCACCCCCTTTCCTTCTGAGCCACGGATACAGGCTCAGTGCCAGAGACCTGGCCACTGTGACTTTCCTCTGTTAGGTCATCCCCCTCAACAGTATCCAAAGTAGTGTAACTGTTGTTGAGGCTAACGGCCACAGGGGTACTCGGCACTGGCTACCTATCCCCCTTTCCTCCTCCTGATGGTTATTCAGTTACCTGTGTCCTATACCTTGGGTATAACTACCTCCCTGTAAGGAATATACTGCTGAGGGTTTAGTTAGAGAATAGAGACAAAATGGATGAAACAAGATTTACCACTGGATGAACAGAAAAGTTCCGTTTCACCCAGAAAGAGTCCTGGTGGGAGGAGAAGATGGCGGCGCGCCTGCCTGTGCGCAGCCCTCCAGTGAAAAATGATATTATATCTGTTAAATAGGGGCCGTGGACAATTCTGATTTGATGCAGAATGGATGCGAAATCACAGAGGAACATCTGGAGAAATTTCTGAAGCGCCCGTTCGCTGCTGTCGTTACTGTGTGGTCGGGAATCTTTCGGAAGGTAGGCCTCAAAATCCCCAGCCTTGCCTGCTTTTGGCGACCGAGAAGGAGGTCGAATCGTTCGGACAGAGATGGCGCTCAGTACTCGGTGTCGGAGAGCTGATTAGAGCTCGAAGTTTTCGGATGACTCAGAGTCGGATTGTGGTCAGCATGGCAGGGAGAGTTTTTCTTCCTTCTCCCGTCTGCGTGAGATGTGGGACATTTGAGAAACTTTGAACTTTATTGCGCACATGGACTTCATCAAGTTATGGTATTGTTGCACTGTTGTAACTATATGTTATAATTATGTGGTTTTGTCAGTTTTTTCATTCTTGGTCTGTTCTGTGTTTTGTGATATCACACCGGAGGAAATAATGTATCATTTCTTAACGCATGCATTACTAAATGATGATAAAAGAGGACTGCGTGTCTTCATAATCATCATAAGATGAGGGTTCAAGTCCTGCTTCAAAGCACAAAATATCTGTCCTTTTAAGATCAGGTGTTGAAGCGTGCATGTTTCTTGCTATGTTATTATTTCAAAGAAAACAAAAGAAGCTATCCCTTTATTTTTCTTAAGATGGCAGGCTGGCTTTAAGCTAATGACTGTCACCACTCTGGGGAGCTGTGCATACCTCAAACCGAGAATTAGATCTTGCTGCAAGTGAACAGGCAATGTGGAGCTGTCATGCTGCCTACATCAGCTGCAACAGGGATAGATCAATTGAGTGTCTCAATACCTTCTTTCAGGGGCAATCCCATTTGGCCCCACTTTTAATTCGCTGCAACTTGTCATGCCTGGGGGTTGTGGAAGGCTTATTTAGCACACCCTTGTTTGAAAGCTAGATGATTTGCCTGTCATCTGTGCTCTTCTGCAGCTGGGAATGGTTGGGGCCACATTTCTGTTTTAACCACTTCCTGTTGCAGACCAAGCATTTTCTGCAAATGCTAGTGAACAGCATTTGAATTGCCGTCTGTGTGGCGATGGAGAATCACAAATTACGAGTTCTCATAATTTTAATTGCTGTTTCTATTATCAACGATGATGACTGTGCTAATAACTGCCTTGCCATCGTGACGTTCCTGCCAAATTCCGGATTCAATTTTTATAACACCATTGTCTTCTATAGAAAATAAGATCATTAATGCCATTTTAAAATGAATGACGTTCCGCGGTGTTAGCTGGATGAAAGGGTTTGTGTTTCCTGGACAGTGAAATAGAGTCTATCCCCGCGATATGGCACGCTCTGTTGCAGTTGTACCATATGTTGGTGAGGCCGCATTTGGAATATTATGCTCAGTATTGGTCACTCTGCAATTGGAAAGATGCCATTAGGCTGGAAAGGGTGCAGAGGAGAGTTACGAGGATGTGGCCGGGTCTTGGGGGACTGAATTAGATCATAGAACATTACAGCACAGTGCGGGCCTTTCAGCCCGCAATGTTGTGCCAAACTTTTAACCCACTTGAGGTCATTCTAGCCTTTCCCTCCTACATAGCCCTCCATTTTTCTATCATCCACATGGCTAGCTAATGTCTCGATTTCCATTTTCAGGGTGTCTGGGGTTCTATCGTGATCTTCAGTCTACAGCAGCACTCAAAACTGTGGTTCTGCACGACAGCATGTTCCCGTTCTTCAAGCTTGCATTTTGATATGTCCAGCACCAGCCTGAAATTGGGTGACTTTGGGGCCTGTGTGGCCCTGTGGACACGAATTCTCACTGGTGTCGCAAACTGAAGCAGAGCGGGAGCCAGAACATTGAAGATAGTAAGAGTGGCTGTTGGAGGGCTCTGCGTTTAGTAATCTCTCTTCTCGATCTCTCACCATCTCATCTCTCATCTCTGTCTCTCACTGTCTCGTCTGTCTCTGTCTCTGTCTCGCTCTCTCGTCTATCTATCTGTCTCTGTTTCTCACTCTCTCACCTGTCTCTCTGTTCCTTACCCTCTCCCTCGCTCTCTCGCCCTCTCCCTCGCTCTCTCGCCCTCACTCTCGCTCTCTCAGCCTCACTCTTGCTCTCTCGCCTTCTTGTCTCTCTCTGTCTCTGTCTCTCTCTCGCATACTCTCTCTGTCTCTCTCTCACGCTCTCTCATCTCTCTCACTCGCGCGCTCTCGTCTCTCACACACGCTCTTCTCTCTCTCTCTCTGTCTCACCCTCTCTCGTCTCTCTCTCTCTCTCTCTCGCGCACTCTCATCTCTCTTTCTCTCTCTCTGTCATCTCTCTCTCTCGCACGCTCTCTCGTTTCTCTTGCGCGCTCTCTCCCCTCTCACACCGTTCTCTCCTCTCTCTGTCTGTCTCTTTCTTTATTCCTCTCTCGCACTCTCTCTGTCTCGCCCTCCCTCCCTCGTGCTCTCTTATCTCTCTCTCATGCGCTCTCATCGCTCCCTCTCTCTTGTGTGCTCTCGTCTCTCTCTCTCTCTCTCACGCTCTCTGTCTCTCTCGTGCTCTCTCGTTTCCCTCTTTCTCGCGCTCTCTTGTCTTTCCCTCATCTCTCTTTCACTGCTTTCGTCCGTCTGTCTGTCTCTCTCTCTCTCTCTCTCTCGCTCTCTGTCTTGTGCTCTTTTGTCTCTCTCTCGCCATTCTCTCATCTCTCTCTGTCTCTCTCTCTCTCTCTATCCCTCTCTTGCGCATTCTCTCTGTCTCTCTTGCGCACTGTCATCTCTCTCTCTTGTGCACTCTCATCTCTCTCTCTTGCACGCGCTCTGGTCTCTTTGTCGCATGCTCTCGTCTCTCTCTCGCGTGCTGTCGTCTCTCTCTCTCATGTGCTGTTGTCTCTTTCTCTCGCATGCTGTCGTCTCTCTCGCGCGCTCTTGTCTCTCTCTGTCGCGCACTTTCGTGTCTCTTTCGCTCTCTGTCGCGTGCTCTCGTCTCTCTCTTTCTCTCTCTCTCTCTCTCGCGCGCGCACGCTGTTGTCTCTCTCCTCTGTCCCTCTCACGCACTCTCTTGCCTCTCTCTCTCTGTCATGCACTCTCTCACCTCTCTCTCTCTGTCGTGCGCTCTATCTCTGTCGCACGGTCTTGTCTCTCTCTCTTGTGCGCTCTCCTCTCTCTCTCTCGTGTGCTTCGTCTCTCTCTCGCACGCTGTCATCTTCTCTCGCGTGCTCTTGTCTCTCTCTCTCTCTGTCATGCGTTTTCATCTCTCTCTCTGTCGCGTACTCTCATCTCTCTCTTTCTGTCTCTCTCTCTCACGCGCTGTTGTCTCTCTCCTCTCTCTCCCTCTTGTGCGCTTTCTTGCCTCTCCCTCTCATGTGCTCTCTTGCCTCTCTCTCTCTCTGTCACGCACTCTCTCGCCTCTCTCTCTCTGTCGTGCGCTCTATCTCTGTCGCGTGCTCTCTCACCTCTCTCTCTCTCTTGTGCTCGCTCATTTCTCTCTCGTTGCTCTCTCGCCTCTCTCTCACCACTCTCGTCTCTCTCTCTCACTCTCTCTCTCTTTCCCTTGTGCTCTCTCATCTCTCTTTCTCGCGTCTCCCTCTCTTTTTTGCGCTCTCTCGTCTCTCTCTATTGTGCTCACTCATCTCTCCTCTCGCAGTCTCTCGTCTCTCTCTCGTCTCTCTCTCTCTCTCTCTCTCATCTCTCTCGTGCACTCTTGTCTCTCCCTCTCTCTCGCACTCTCGTTTCTCTCTCTCTCACACTCTCTTGTCTCTCGCTCTCTCGCACTCCCTCGTCTCTCTCTCTCGCGCTCTCTCTCTCTTACCTTCTCTCGTCTCTCTCCCTCTCTCGCACTCTCGCGTCTCTCTTTCTTTCTGTCTCTCTCTCGCGCTCTCTCGTCTCTCTCTCTCTCGTGCTCTCTTGCACACCTCTCTCTCTCGTACCCTCTCTCGTCTCTCTCTATCGTCTCTCTCTCTCTTGTGCTCTCTCATCTTTCTCTCCTGCGCTCTCATCTCTCTCTCTCGTGCTCGCTCATTTCTCTCTCGCCACTCTCTCGTCTCTCTCTCTCACCGCTCTCGTCTCTCTCCCTCTCTCTCTTTCCCTTGTGTTCTCTCATCTCTCTCTCTCGCATTTTCCTTTTTGCGCTCTCTCGTTTCTCTCTATCGTGTTCTCGTCTCTCCTCTCACATTCTCTTGTCTCTCCCGCTCTCTCGCACTCTGGTTTCTCTCTCTCTCACGCTCTCTTGTCTCTCGCTCTCTCGCACTCCCTCGCCTCACTCTCTCTCTCTCGCGCGCTCTCTCTCTCTCGTACCCTCTCTCGTCTCCCCCTCTCTGTCTCTCTCTCTCGTGCTCACTCGTCTTGCTCTCTCTCGCACTCCCTCATCTCTCTCTCTCTCACACACTCTCTCTCTCCTACCTTCTCTTGTCTCTCTCTCTCACTCTCTTTCGTCTCTCTCTCGTGCTCTCTCGTCACTCTCATTCACGCTCTCTCGTCTCGCTCTCTCTCACACTCACTCATCTCTCTGTCTCACGCTTTCTCCTTTCTCTCTCTTTTGCTTGTGCTCTCGCCCCTCTCTCTCCCTCTTGCATGCTCTCTTGCCTCTCTCTCTCTCTGTCACCTCTGTCTCCCTCTCACGCGCTCTCTCGCCCCTCTTCCTCTCATATGGTCTCTCGCCTCTCTCTCTTGCCTCTCTTCTCGTGCGCTCTCTCGCCTCTTTCTCTCTCTCATGTGCTCTCTTCCCTCTGTCTCCCTCTCGTGCGCTCTCTTCCCTCTGTCTCCCTCTCGCGCGCTCTCTTGCCCCTCTCCCTCTCTCTCTGTCGCGCACTCTCTCGGCATTCTCTCTCTCCCATACTCTCTCCTCTCTCTCTCTCTCTCTCTCTCTCTCTCTCTCATCCCCTCGTCTCTGTCTCTCTCTGTCTCTTGCGCACTGTCATCGCTCTCTCTCACGCACTCTTTTCTCTCTCTCTCTCTGTCTCTCTCTCTTGCGTGCGCTCTTGTCTCTCTTTCTCTGTTGCACACTCTCGTCTCTCTCTCTCGTGCGCTGTCGTCTCTCTCTCTCTCGTGTGCTGTCGTCTCTTCGTCTCGCACGCTGTCATCTCTCTTGCGTGCTCTTGTCTCTCTCTGTTGTGCGCTTTCAGCTCTCTCTCTCTGTCACATGCTCTCATCTCTCTCTTTCTGTCTCTCTCTCTCTCTTGCGCGCTCTCTCGCCTCTCTCTCTCTCGTGTATGCTCTTGCCTCTCTCTCTCTCTCTCTCTCTCTCTCTCTCTCTCTCTCTGTCTCTGTCTCCATCTCATGCTCTCTCATCTCTGGCTCTGTCTCTCTCTGTCTGTCTGTCTGTCTCTCTCTCTCTTGTGCTTTCTCATCTCTGCCTCTCTCTCCCGCACTCTTTTGTCTCTGTCTCTCTCCCTCTCTCCCTCTCTCCCTCTCATGCTCTCTTGTCTCTGTCTGTCTGTCTCTCTCTCTTTCGTGCTCTCTCGTCTCTCTCTCTCGCACTCTCTCGTCTCTGTCTGTCTCTTTCTCTCTCTCACGCTCTCTCATCTCTGTCTCTCTCTCTCTCGTGCTCTTTTGTCTCTGTCTGTCTGTCTCTCTCTCACGCTCTCTTGTCTCTGTCTCTGTCTCTCTCTCTTGTCTCTGTCTCTGTCTCTCTCTCTCTTTCTCTCTCTCACGCTCTCTCATATCTCACTCCATCTCTCTCTCTTTGCAGTCGGTCCGAGTTGGGGAACTCGAAATAAGAAGCAATGATCCTTGTTAGTGAGAGTGAGAGAGAGAGAGAGAGAGAGAGAGAGAGAGAGTGAGAGAGAGAGAGGGAGAGAGAGAGAGAGAGAGAGACAGAGACAGAGAGAGAGAGAGCCTGGGGGATGGCAAAAATGTTGGACAGTTGGTTTTTGATGGACTGTAGACCATGGTCTCCCTTTGGGGGCTTTGCTGTTGCTGGCATGGTGGGTGGTGGTAATGCTAGTGCTTTATGTAAGAATAAGTGGGGGGAGGGGTGGTGTTGACGCTGCTGCTTGTGCATGTGAGGGGGCAGGGGGCTTTGGGGTTATTGCATCTTTCTATCATTCATTCTCTGGGGGTTTTCTTCTAATTTGAGGATGTCTGCAGAGAGTAAGAATTTCAGGTTGTATATTGTATACATTCTCTGATATTAAATGGAACTATTGAACTAAGA
Organism: Mobula hypostoma; assembly: GCF_963921235.1. NCBI lineage: Eukaryota > Metazoa > Chordata > Chondrichthyes > Myliobatiformes > Myliobatidae > Mobula > Mobula hypostoma. The sequence goes on from NC_086103.1 coordinate 164,349,286, forward strand.
GTTGCTTAAATGTCCCTAATGTATCTGTCTCCACCACTATCCCTGACAGTGCCAAACTGAGTTATGGAGAGTGTGCATGTTCGGATAATTTTCATTGGAGCGTAGAAGAATAGGGAAGTGACTTTACAGAGGTGTATAAACCCATGAGAAGCATGTATAGGGTCAATGCAAATGGTCCTTTCCCAGTGGTTGGGGAAAGGAGAACTAAAGGGCATAGGGTTAATGTGAGAGGGTCAATTTTCACACCCATAGAATAGTCAGTATTTGGAATGAGATACCAGAAGAAGTGGCTGAGGCAGGTATCAGTGCGGGAAAGTGTCCATAAGCAGGGTGGGTTGGGTTCTTCATGTTACTTCCCCCTTTCTGGCACCTTTCTGTATATCCATCCTTGATGACAGGTAGGCAGGTGCCAGTGATGTGCTGGGCAGTTTTGACTACCCATTGTAGGGACTTCCTGTCCGCCACAGCGCAGTTTCTGTACCACGCAGTGACGCACCTCCTGACAATGTGATTTCTCGATGACTGGTTGAGATCCTACAGATGCTGGACGATACCCTGGAAGAACTCAGCAGCTTTGACAAGATCTACAGAAAGGACTAGACAGTCAATGTCTTGGGGCAAGATCCTTCATCAGAGCTGGGAAGGAAGGAGAAAGAAGCCAGATTAAGATGGTGGCATGCAGGGGACTGCGTGTTGGAGTACAAGCTAGAAGGTGATAGGTGAGAGGATCTATGTTTGCCAAGTTTGCATAATTCTCTGTATCCCAGTCAGAAATAAAAATCAAAAATACACTATATCATAATTCAGATTTAGTGCTTATTAAATTTTAATTCTCTAACACCTCAATCCTGGTAAAGGTTGCCCTTTGATCCTCCTCTAATCTCTGCCTGTTAATTGTGAATGTCTTCTTGAGTTGTCCCATATTCAGCATTTTTATCACCTGGCATTTTTGTTATAAATTCATTGGATGCAGAGATTTCCAGCAAAACTAGCACATCTGGTCTATTTTTTTTATTGAACTGAGGAAGCAGTAACTAGTCAACCTCTTTGGTTGCATTTAGTCATAGATAGGTTGAAGACAGAGAAAGAGAGCATATTTCTTTTTCTGAAGTAATTTAGTCAATGAAATAAATTTTAAAGGCAAATCAAAACTTTTACAGGCGTTGGACTAGCTTTTGATCCCAAGGTTACTTAATTAGTCAAATTTAATTCTCAAGCAATCGTAATGAGATTGTGTCTCACACTTCTAAACCAATGCTCCAAACCTACAGTTATTTCTTATTTTATTGAGATACAGTGTGGAATAGGCCTTTCTGGCCCTTTGACCCACAACACCCAGCAATCCCTCAACTTAATCCTAGCTTAATCATGGGACAATTTACAATGACCAATTAACCAACCAACCATTACATCTTTGGACTGTGGGAGGAAACTGGAGCACCCGGAGGAAACCCACGCAGTCATGGGGAGAACGTACAAGCTCTTTACAGTTGGTGGCAGGAATTGAACCTGGGTCAACTATGCCGTAAAGCCTTGTGCTAACTACCAACCTACCGTTATGAGTTTAGAGTATTGCCAAAATTTGGTTAGTTCAATCATGGTGCCCTTAATGTTTCTATAGAATTCTCTAAATAAACTGAATATTTGAGTGATAAAAGTACAGGACACTTGACGAGATTTAATCATGGTGAGTCAGAGTTTATTATATCAATAGGATAAGTGTTAAGCAGTGTTAATCTGTACAAGTAGATGAAAGGATAGTGTTTCCCATGGTTGGGATGTCTAGGACCAAGTATCAAAATCTCAAAATAAAGGGGTTATCGTTCAGAATGGAGATGAAAAATAAATCCCGACCTAACACAACTCTGGAGGCTCAGTTAGTGAGAGTATTCAAGATGAAACTGATGGATTGATATTAACAAGGCATAAGTGCTTATTACTGGAATCCATTATTGAAATTAAAATTAGCCATGTCCGTAATGAAGAGGTTGAATGCTTTGCTGTTATGTCTATTGCTTAAGTTCTCATGTGATTGTAATCAGAGATGGGTGCATTATTAGGAAAGTTTTTGTTTTGGGAGAAAAAGTAGTGTTACTATGAGAAGGATTAGCCATTGTTTGAATAGCTGTGTGTAACAATTGTTAATCATCATCATCATCATTATCTGCTGTGTTGTATGATGTAGGCAAGCACGGTTTCATGACCAGGATTGCTCTCGGCAAATTCTTCTACAGAAGTGGTTTTCCATTACCTTCTTCTGGGCAGTGTCTTTAGAAGACGGGTGACCCCAAACATTATCAATACTCTTGAGAGATTGTCTACCTGGCGTCAGTGGTCACATAACCAGGATTTGTGCTGTGCACCGGATGCTCATATGACCATCTACCACCTACTCCCATGGCTTCATGTGACCCTGACCAGGGAGCTGAGCAGATGCTACACTTTGTCCAAGGGTGATCTGCAGGCTAGCAGAGGGAAGTAGCGCCATACAGCTCCTTTGGTAGAAACGTATCTCCACCCTGCCATCCTAATCAATTGTTATTAGTCAAAAACTAATTTATTTAACAAACTGCCAATTTCACTCACATCAGAAACACTTAACTGACTGTAAATTGCAATAGAATGTCACAAGATTGAGATAGGCTCCATAGAAATGAAAGTGGTTCATTCCTTATTACAAACAAGAGAAAATCTGCAGATGCTGGAAATCAGAGAACACACACAAAATGCCAGAGGATCTCAACAGGCTAGCCAGCATCTATGGAAAAAACTTTTTCCCATAGATACTGCCTGGCCTGCTGAGTTCCTCCAGCAATTTGTGTGTGTTGCTCGTTCATTATTATAAAAATTCTGAGTGATTAATTGAGCTGGAGGATGCAAGAACTCATAGAAAGGATGTGCTGGCTTTGGAGACAGTACAGAGAAGGTTTACAAGAATGATCCTGGGAATGAAAGGGTTAACATATGAAGGGCATTTGATGAATCTGGGCCAGTACTCGCTGGAGTTCAGAAGATTGCGGGGAGGTGTTGGGTTGAATCTCATTGAAACCTATCAAATATTGAAAGGGCTATACTGTATAGAATATAGAGAGGGCACAGAGATGATGTTTCCTATAATGGAGAAGAGTAGAACCAGTTGGCACAGCCTCAGAATAGAATATCACCCCCTTAGAACAAAGTTCTTTAGCCAGCGGGTGGTGAATACTTGGAATTCATTACCATAGACAGTTGTGGAGGCTAAGTTATTGGGTATATTTAAAGTGGAGGTTGATGGGCTTTTGATGTGCAAGTCTGTCTAAGATTATGGGCAGAAGGCAAGGGTTTGGGGTTGATGGGAAAATAAATTAGTCATAACAGAATAGTAGAGCAGACACAATGGGCCAAATGGCTTAATTCTGCTCCTATATCTTATGGTCTTATTCATTGTCATCCAATGTCAAACACCTGTTGTGGATTATGTCTGCAGCAAACTGCCGACGTTGTCAAAATTTGACCATGATCTTTTTGATTTTGTTTCAGTTATTTTTCCGATACTATGATATATGATTGGCGGCTAAATACATTACTCGCTGATGTATTCATCACGAAGAATATTATCATAACAACCCAGCATCTGCTGGAGCTGTCATCCTCTGTGCTACTTCTTGGTTAGATTTAATTTTCTTTCACCCTTAAACTCGTAAAATGCACTGAAAACACAAGCTGATAAAAATAGTGAGGTCAATAATGCATCTGGAACCTTGGTGAACAGGTTTGGGGTGCGGGTGGTGGAATGGTGGGAGAAAATATATCTCTTTAAGGTAGAAACAGCAAAACTACAAGAGTAGGAATTGAATTAGAGCCAGATCAGATATAAGGAAGAACAGAAGGAGACAGATAAAATAATTGGATTAAAAGTATACAGATAAATGAATAAAATAGAGGATCAAGATTCAAGATTGTTTAATGTAATTTCCAGTATACAACTGTAAAGAAGAATGAAATAATTGTTACTCTGGATCTGATGCAGCACAATAAGATAAAGAACATAATAATAATGGAAAAGTTTATGAAGAGATTCTCTTGTGTAAAAAGTTAAAACAAATTATAATGGAGAATCAATCTGTGACGAGCTCAAAATGTATATTGAGGCTAAAAATATTCTGATTAGGAACATGATTTCCTGTGCAACAGATGGGGCACCGTATATGACAGGTCACCATGATGGTTTAGTGGCATTTATGAAAAAAGACGTTCCAAATTTTGCAATCCATTGTGTAATTCATTGTCAGCATCTTGCAGCCAAAAACCCCAACCAGGGAGTTTTTCCAAGCATGACTCTTGTAATATCTGCTATCAACAAAATTATAGCTCATCCATTAAATGGCAGAATATTTTGCCAATTATGCCAGGATAATGATGAAGAGTTTGAATGTTTGCTTCTTCACACTGAAGTGTGTTGGCTATCAAAAGGCTGCTGCTTAAAATGTTTCTTTGATCTTTTTGAGACTGTGGTTGAATTTTTGCTCAAAGTCGACAAGAGCTTGGGAAACAGGATTGAACTTCTACGTGGAGATATGGCATACCTAACGTTTCTGAATGACCAAGTGAACATTCTAAATATGAAACTGTAGGGTGAGAATTTCAGTTTAATCCAGACAAAAAGTGGAATATCCACCTTTATCAGAAAATTGGAAATATATAAGCAAAGCATTGGGAGAAGAATGCTCTCACGGTTTCTCTGCATGAGAGGTATGGCACTTTCTTTCATTAATGGTGACTTGCGAGAATACTGCTTGGACCTGCAGTAACTGAAGAAGGATTTTCAGAATCAATTCAAGGATTTAAACAATCTGGAAATTCAGGACTGGGTAATTAACCCATTTCTTTGCAAGGTGGAACATAAAAACATAAGAAATAGGGGCAGGAGTTGGTCGTCTGGCTTGCCGAGCCTGCTCCGCCATTCAATAAGATCATGGCTGATCTGACCATGGACTCATCTCCATCTACCCACCTTTTCCCCATAACCCTTAATTCCCTGACTATGCAAAAATCTATCCAACCTTGTCTTAAATATATTTACTGAGGTAGCCTCCACTGCTTCATTGGGCAGAGAATTTCACAGACTCACCACCCTCTGGGAAAAGCAGTTCCTCCTCATCTCCATCCTAAATCTACTCCCCTGAATCTTGAGACTCTGTCCCCTAGTTCTCGAAAAACAGGAAGAGAATTTTCAAGAAGAAATTATCGAAATTCAGAATGATGAAGAAGCAAAAAATGCTTCTCAAAAATGATGACTTTTGTGGCACATGACTACACTGTCATATGAATTTTCTTGATCTTTGGAGAAAGGACAAACTGCTCTTCGTTGTATTTCCATCCTCCTACCTTGTTGAACAAGGCTTCAGTGCAGTGAACCACATGCTCACAAAAAAAACCCACTTGGATACGGTTACATCTGGGGACTTGAGACGTTCGCTGTCATAACTTGAATCAGATATTTCAACTCTTGCTAAATAGCATCGAACTCAAAGATCACATTGATATCGAAGCTATTGTATTGCACATGGGTACTGTGTAAGCTAGGTTTAAAGACAAATAAAAATTCAAAGCAGAATCATTTTTCTCATGTTCTTACACCATGGGGGGGGGGCGCCAAAAATTATATTGTGCCTAAGAGGAGCGTTGGCAAGTATGAAAGTGCTTTAGGTGGCATTGGGCTTGAAAAGTTGGGGAAGAGTGCTATAAACAATCTTACATATTTATATTTATTGTTTTTGCTCTGGAGGACCAGAGCAAAATCAAGATGGCGCTAAACGGCAACTCCTTTGCTTGCATATCGGAAACAACTCTATTTCTATTTTTGATAGCTCTTTTTTTCCTTTTCAAGGTTCTTTTGAAGACCCTGACCTGGAATTACACTCTGACTTCAGTTCTTTGCAGGAATGGGACCCGCTCTCAGGGCCTCATGACTGGCTGCTTTTTGATACCCCAGGGATGTGGCCTGGAAGACTAGCATGCCTTCAAGGTGCTGGATTTTCATGGCTCTGGAGATGTGCTGATTCTAGGCCAGTGACCCTGACTGAGGCGTCGTGGGAGAACACGGAACATTGGGAGCAGTGGGTTGTGTGTCCAGAGATCTGAGCCTTTCCAGGGCCGGCTCTCAGGCCGCAGAGCTTGGAAAAAGTGACGCAACAAACCTTTAACATTGCAAATCAGCGAGTTGCTTGTTACGTTTCTTGCTGTGAAACAGGGACACCTCTTTTTCCCTTATTAGGGAGAGAGAGAGAGCCTGTGGTATGTCGAATTACCGGGTGAATGAGTAGTCATTGGGGTACTGCAAGTCTGTGTCTTTATTGATGCTTGCTGCATGCTCGAGTGCTCGGTGGAAGGCGCCGATGCTTTCTTGCTGGTGGGGGTGGGGTCGTTGCCTTGCTGCTGTTTATGTGTGGGAGGGGGGAGCTGGGATTCTAACTTTTAACTGTTATTCATTCTTTGAGGCATTCCTCTGTTTTCGCGGATGTTTGCGAAGAAAAAGAATTTCAGGATGTATACTGTATACATTTCTCTGACATTAAATGTACCTATTGAAACTGTATGACATTATCATTGCTTCATTGTCTTGCACAGTTGACTCATCCTGTTGTATCCCAAGTTCTGTTTGTCGTAGCTCTGTACATAGTGAATACTTAATATCTTCACTCATTTCATCAATACGGCGAGCTACAAAGTTATTACTCAGAGGAATTGATTTTAAAATACATGTATCCATTTTGGGAACAATGCTGAGCTCTTCTGATACAGCAGTCGTTATTAAGCTTTCGCACTTTGCTATCATTTTGGAAATGTTATAAGAAGCAATGAGACCACTATCAAGGTCACTTTTACCTTTCTTGGCAAATCACTCGAGGTGTGCAGTGCTTTTCAAATGCTTCTTTCAGCTTCTGGAACTGAGTAATACCGTGAGTAGCCTTTTCAGGGTGTCGTTTATGGAAGTGTTCCTGCAATCTTGATGGTTTCATGGCTTCATGGCTTCATTAGCAAGTACGGTATTACAAATAAGACACATAGGACATCACTGATCTGAAAGGAATAAAGCCATACTCCAGATATGTAACACTGTATTGGCACTCTTTCTGTAGTTTCTGTTTTGTAGTAGGATTAGAATTCAAGGCTTCACTGCCTTCAGACTCATAGAGATCGTGCCATACATATTTATCCATCGTTAATTAAAATGGAAAGTTAACACAAGTTGGGAATGCCTGTCGGATGTTGAGAACAGCAGCGAGTTGACATGGAGGGAACAATGGTAGCGGCACGCAAAGGAATGACGAGGAGAAGATGAAGACGATCACAACAGTGATAATTACATTGGCAAGGATTCGGATTGGAATCTGAATGTTAGTCAGGATAGAGCTGGTGTTCAGCAAGCTACCTTTATGCTACTCCAGTTAGTACGATTGACCCCTTTGCGATTGACATCTTTGGGGATTATAAGGTCTCATATCCCAAAGATGGTTCTAGACTGCACATGTGCAGCCGGGGTCACATTGATCACCTCAACAGGAATCCCTGGGGTCAGCAGGTTCACTAATTGGCTCTATTTCAACATTTGGTTCTGGTCAGCACTGCATCGTTGCGCGACCTGTTTAATTGTATGAACTCGTACCATGCTGCGAGTCAAGGGGAACATTTGGGCATCCTGGTTGCTAGTTTTAGATTATGAGAACACTCAGTCCTCTTTTATTGTCATTTAGAAATGCATACATGCATTAAGAAATGATACAATGTTTCTCCGGAGTGATATCACAGAAAACATGACAGACCAAAGACTAACACTGACAGAACTACATAATTATAACATGTAGTTTATGCAACCCCGGTAATGTCTGTTTGGTTGGTAAGGTCAGATGAGATTGCTGAGTTTGAGACACGTTGTGACAGCGAATACTCACCGCCTACAGAGCTATGGTTCTTCCTGTGTTCCAGTGCCTCATCTGTTTTTTTTTGCAAGTGCCTGCCCTACTAACGGTCAGTCAGGTCTCGACCCTCAGGTTGGAGTGCCGCTTGCTGACCCCTCCCCTAAGAATCTTGAATGCCCCTCAATGACTTCTATTTCCTCTAACTCCCCCTTAGGACACGTTGGGAATTACTGGTTTATATACAATGATTAAATATCCAAGCTAGGCCCAGGAGTGTCTGTACATAAGGTGACTTTGACAGGAAATGATAGCTTATTGGTGGTCAGGGATGCAGTGATGTGGGTTAATGGGTGGAGGTGTTGATCAGCCTTACTGCTTGGGGAAAGTACTGTATCTGTTTTTGAGTCCCTTGGTCCTAGTATGGACACTACGTAGTCTCTTCCCTGACAGGAGTGAGCCAGTCAAGGTGGGCAAGATCATTCATGTTGTTACTGGACATTTTCTGGCACTTTCCTGCACATGTATGTCCTTGATGGTGGATAGGCTGATGCCAGTGATGCGTTGGGTAGTTTTTTCCACCGGTATAGAGCCTTCCTGTCCGCTGAGAGCAGTTTCATACCATGCAGTGATACAGCTTGTTAGCGTGCTCCTTAAGTTCAAACATTCAAAGTTCAAATTTATTATCAGCCTTGAGATTCATCTTCTTGCAGGCAGCCACAAAACGAACAAATAGAATTCACACACACACACACACACACACACACACACATACAACCAAGACTGCCACATATCCAATATGCATAAAAGGACAAATCATGTAAATAGCAAAAAAAATGTAAATAACTAACACACAGAACACGAACTGCAAGGTCCCTGAAAGTGAGCCCACAACCTGCAGGGTCGGTTCAGTGCAGAGCCGAGTGAGCCCGGTCCAGGAGCTCGATGGCGGCTGGGCAACAACTGCTCCCAAATCCAGCGGTATGGGACTCCAGACTCCTGCACCTCCTGCCCGATGGTGGTAAAGGAGAGCGGGAGACCGGTCAAATGCGGGCAGTCAGTGCTGAACACCTGTTCATCTCCTGCTCTCAAACTTGATGAATTTAATCTTTCTCGATGTGGAGTAATGGAGCTGAGCACGGGTTCGACTTCCGCTATCAGGCCTCGGGGTGGCGTTCATCCCTAGCAGTGGCCACCCCGGCCATACCGCTACTCTCAGGAGTCTAATTCACCAAATACCCCAAGAGGTCACAAAAGCACCCGTTTGTTTAGTCAGTTCAAATGTTAATTCCTTAAAGGGAAATTACAGGGTGCACATCTGTAGAATAACTTGAGGATAATGTGCATACTCCAGCTCTCTTCAGTCTCCTCAGAAAGCAGAGGCAGTGGTGAACTTTTCTGGTTCAGTAGAATGAGTTCTGGGACCATTAGAGAGTGTGCGACATATGCACTCCCAGGTGTTTGAAACTGCCAGTTTCCACTGCTGTGCTGCTGATGAAAAGAGGATTGTGAATGGTGTGAGTGAAGTTGATAACCATCTCCTTTGTCTTGTTGATATTGAGGAAGCGGTTATTTGCTTGGCACCAAGCCTCAGACTCTTCTACCTCCTCCCTGTAGGTTATCTCATCGTAGTTGGCGATGAGCCACACCACCGTTGTGACATCGGCAAACTTGACGATGTATTACTCGGGTACTTGACCGTGTAGTCATGCGTAGGCAGACTCTACAGCAATGGGCTCAGCAGGCAACCCGAGGAGGCACTCACATTGGGGATGATGAGGAGGGAAGGGCAGTTGTACATCCTGACTGTCTGAGAGCTGTTGGATAGGAAGTCCAACACCCAATTGCGCAGTGGTGTATTTAGACTGATGAGTCGGAGCTTGTTCACCAAAGTCTATGGGACAATAGTGTTGAATACCAAATTAAATCCTGAAGCAGCATTCTGACTTGTGCCCTTGCTTTCTAGGTGCGTCAGGGCCAAATGCATGACAGATACTATACATGGCATTGCTATATTGTGTCAACGTGGCGGGAGGAGAGATAGCAGCGTGCCGCGTGTGCGCAGCCCTCCACTGAAAATTATATCGTATCTGTTAAATAGGGGCCGTGGCCAATTCTGATTCGATGGAGACAGACGTGAAAACACAGAGGAACATCTGGAGAAATTTCTGAAACACCCATTCGCTGCTGTTGTTACTGCGCGATTGTGAATCTTCCGGAGGGAAGGCCTCAAAATCCCCGGCTTTGCCTGCTGTTGGTGACCGAGATTGAGGTCAAATCGCTCGGACAGAGATGGTGCTCGGTACTTGGTGTTGGAGGGCTGATCGAAGGCTCGAAGTTTTCGGATGACTCAGAGTCAGACTGTGGTCGGGCATGGCAGGGAGAGTTTTTTTCCTTCTCCCGTCTGCGTGAGATGTGGGACATTTGAGAGACTTTGAACTTTACTGTGCTCAGGGACTGTTCTTCATCAAGTTATGGTATTGTTGCACTGTTGTAACTACATGTTATAATTATGTGGTTTTTCATTAGTTTTTTCAGCCTTGGTCTGTCCTGTGTTTTGTGATATCACACCAGAGGAAATATTGTATTATTTCTTAATGCATGCATTACTAAATGACAATAAAAGAGGACTGCGTGTCTTCATAATCTAATCTAAGCATATTGGTGAGTGTCCAGTGTGGCAGGACTAGAGTTGATATGCGCCATTACCAGCCATTCAAAGCACCTCATGACGATTGATGTCAATGCCACCGGGAGATAGTCATATGTTCTGAAGGTGTAGAGTTCTTTGGCACAGGGATGATGGTGGCTGATTTGAAGCATGTGGAGACAGTAGTCTGGATGAGTGGAATGTTGAAGATGTGAGAGAGCTGGTGTGTACACTCCCTGAGTAATCAGCCTGGGATGTTGCCTGGCCTGGCCACTTTACAGGGGTTGACTCTCTGCAGAGCCCTTCTCACGTCTGCTGCTGTTACAGACAGTGGCTGCTCATCTGGGAGGAAGTTAGCTTTTGTGGCCAGCACTGTGTTGCATGCCTCAAAGCACAAGTAAAAGTCGTTTAGCGTGTTGGGAGGGAGGGAGGCATCACTGGTGCAGTCAATGTTGTATTCCTTATATAGTCAGTAATGCCCTTGATGCCCAACTACATATGCCAAGGGTCGTTTATTGGGGAGGTATTCTTGAAGTTTTTGTGCGTAGGCGGTCTGAGCCCTCTTGACGCCTAAGATGAGGGTTCTCCTGGCTGCTCAGAGAGCTGTTCTACCAAAAGACTTGAAGGCAGTGTCCTAGGCTTTTATTAGGGAGTGTACTTCAGCACTCAGCCAGGATTTCTAGTTGGGCTGCGAGTTGACCGTTCTTGAGGAACCAAAGTCACTTACTGATGTCGCTGATGACAGATCAGATATATTCCTTCAGGTCTGTGTCTTCACCATTTGTGGCAACATCCTTGAACGTCTGCCAGTTAGTCCATTCAGAACAGTCCTGAAGCATAGAGATCGCCTTATTAGGACATACAGTAACAGTCCTCTTAACTGGTTTCTCCATTTTTGACAGTGGTCAGATTAACTGTGGAGGTGTGGTCAGAGAGGCCGATATGAGGGTGTGGAATGGGTTTGTAAGACCCTGCTGCTTCCTTGAACTGAAATCCTCATTCCTTCCATATCCCCATTTAACTTGTCTGGATGCAAATAACATAGACCATAAGACATAGGAGCAGAATTAGGCCAGTTGGCCCATCGAGTCTGCTCCGCCATTCAATCATGCTGATGCTTTTTCCCCCTAATCAACCCCATTCCATGGCTTTCTCCACATAGCCTTCGAAGTTGTGGCCATTCAAGTATCTATCAATCTCTGCTTTAAATACACCCAATGACCTCCACAACTGCTTGTGGTAACAAATTCCACAAATTCACTACCCTCTGGCTGAAGAAATTTCTCTAGATCTCTTTTTCAAACAAGTGCCCCTCTAACCTGAGGCTGTGCCCTCTTGTCCTCAACTCCCCCAACATGGGAAACATCCTTTCCACATCTACTCTGTCTAGGCCTTTCAATATTCAAAAGATTTCAGTGCGATCCCCCCTCATCCTTCTAAATTCCAGCGAGTACAGACCCAGAGCTATCAAATGTTCCTGATATGATAACCCTTTCACTCCTGAAATGATCCTTCTGAACCTCTTCTCTACCATCTCCAATGCCAGCACATCTTTTCTTAGATGAGGAACCCAAAACTGTTCACAGTTCTCAAGGTGAGGCCTCACCAGTGCCTTATAAAGCCTCAGCATCACATCCCTACTGTTATATTGTAGACCTCTTGAAATGAATGCTGACATTGTATTTGCCTTCCTCACCACCGACTCTACCTGCAAGTTAAACTTTAGGGTGTTCTGCACAAGGACTCCCAAGTCCCTTCGCATCTCAGATTTTTGGATTTTCTCCCCTGTAAGAAAATAGTCTGCACATTTATTTCTACCACCAAAGTGCATGACCATGCATTTTTGAACATTATATTTAATTTGCCACTTTCTTGCCCATTCTCCTAATCTGTCTAAGTCCTTCTGCATCCTACCTGTTTGCTCAACACTACCTACCCCTCCTGCAAACTTGCCAAGAAATCCATCTATTCCATCATCTAAGTCATTGTTATACAGCATAAAAAGAAGTGGTCCCAACACCGACTCCTGTGGAACACTACTAGTCACCGGCAGCCACCCAGAAAAGGATCCTTTTATTCCCACTCACAACCTCCTACCAGTCAGCCAATGCTCTAACCATGTTAGTAACTTTCCTGTAATACCATGGGCTCTTAACTTGATAAGCAGCCTCATGTTAGCACCTTGTGATAAGCCTTCTGAAAGTCTAAATATACAACATCTACTGCATCCCTTTTATCTATCCTACTTGTAATCTCCTCAAAGAATTCCAACAGGTTCATCAGGCAAGATTTTCCCTTAAGAAAACCGTGCTGAATTTGTTCGGTATTACCAAGTACTCCATAACCTCATCCTTAACAATTTACTCCAACATCTTTCCAACCACTGAGGTCCAGCTAACTGGTCTATAATTTCCTTTCTGCTGACCTTCCTCCTTTCTTAAACACTGGCGTGACATCTGCAATTTTCCAGTCCTCTGGGACCATGCCAGAGCCCAGTGATTTTTCAAAGATCATTACTAATGCCTCCACAATCTCTGCCTCTGGTCTGGGTGACTTATGTACCCTTGGGTCTTTCTGCTTTTTGAGCTCCTTCTCCCTTGTAATAGTAACTGCACCCACTTCTCTTCCCTCATACCCTTCAATATCTGGCACACTGCTAGTGTCCTCTACAGTGAGAACTGATGTAAAATACTTACTTAGTTCATCTGCGATCTCTTTGTCCTCCATTATTATTTCTCTGGCCTCATTTTTGAGGGGTCCTATATCCACTCTTGTCTCTCTTTTATTTTTTTACATACTTGAAAAAGCTTTTACTATCCACTTTGATATTGTTTGCTAGCTCACTTTCGTATTTCATCTTTTCCCCCAATGATTCTTTTAGTTGCTCTCAGTACGTTTTTAAAAGCTTCCCAACCCTCTATCTTTCTGCTAATTTTTGCTCTGTTATATGCCCTCTCTTTCACTTTTACATCAGCCTTGACTTCCCAGAGGACTTATCCTACTGAGTCAGCACATATTGGAGTCTAGTGACATGGCTGCAGGAGTGTCAGACCGTCAGGTAACAGTGAGGGGTCCTGTTTCTGAGACTTCTTAACATCCAGCTGACTGGGTGCAAGAAAGTGGGTAGGAAGTCTCAGCTGTCTATGAAAGTTGTAATTTATTTGTATCGTGTTTAAATGCATCTGATTATCGGAGATATTTAAAAATTATTAAAATTACAGTTAATAATTTAAAAAAATCAAAAAAACTACAAATTAAAATTGTATAATGAACTCAAGCAGAGTGATAGCTCATAAAATGTTAAAATAAAGTGAGGTGATTTTAGAAGTGAATTTATCTTTCCCTTTGCTTTTTAAATCCCTGTGGGATTTTGGATTTAGCATACTAGAGCCAGCACAGATACAGGGCTGTTCTCCTTGCATCGTCAGTAATGCCCTTGACGTCAACAATATATGCCAGGGAGAGGTATTCCTGAAGTTTTTGTGCGTAAGTGGTCTTAGCCCTCTTGATGCCTAAGGTGAAGGTTCCCCTGGCAGCTCTGAGAGCTGTTCTGCCATAGATACAGACCTTCAACCCAACAAGTCCATGCCAGCTACTGTGCTCACTCATCTTGACCCAATTTCCTACGTTTAGCCCATATCCCTCTAAGCCCCATCCCTCCTTCTACCTGTTCAAGTGCTCCTTAAATGATATTGTATTTGCCTCAAGCACTTACTCTGGCAGCTTGTCTGTATACTCACCACTGAGTGAAAATGTTGCCCCTCAAGTCCCTTCTAAATCTTTCCTCCTATCGCCTTCAATCTTTTGTCTCCCTTATCCTGGGGAAATGACTGCTACGGTCCGCCATATCTATCCCCCTCATAATTTTATAAACCTCTGTAAGGTCACCCATCATTCTCCTATACACCAAGGAATAAATAACTAGCCTTGCCAAGCTGTCCCTATAATTCTCGCCCTCTAGTCCAAGCAAAATCATCATAAATCTTCCCAGTTTAACTAGGTCTTTCTTATAATTGGCTGACCGAAACTATACATAAGTATGCCTTCACCAACAACTTACCTAACAGCAAAATAACGTCACAACTCCTATACGCAATGCTCTTACTGATGAAGGCCAGCATGCTGAACACCCTTTTCCACCAACCTATCTACCTGTGATGCCGCTTCCAACAATTGATACACTTGTACTCCGAGGCCTCTCTGTTCATTACGCTCCCTAGTGCCCTAACAATCATAGTATAACTCATACACTGATTTGCCTTTCCAAAATTAAATCACCTCGAACTTAACTGTATATACCTGGTAATGTGGAGGAGCAGAGGGATCTGGGGATACATGTCCACAGATCCCTGAAAGTTGCCTCACAGGTGGATAGGGTAGTTAAGAAAGCTTATGGGGTGTTAGCTTTCATAAGCTGAGGGATAGAGTTTAAGAGTCGCAATGTAATGATGCAGTTCTATAAAACTCTGGTTAGGCCACACTTGGAGTACTGTGTCCAGTTCTGGCCGCCTCACTATAGGAAGGAGGTGGAGCATTGGAAAGGGTACAGAGGAGATTTGCCAGGATGCTGCCTGGTTTGGAGAGTATGCATTATGATCACAGATTAAGGGGGCTAGGGCTTTACTCTTTGGAGAGAAGGAGGATGAGAGGAGTCATGATAGAGGTGTACAAGATAATAAGAGGAATAGATAGACTGGACAGCCAGCACCTCTTCCCCAGGGCACCACTGCTCAATACAAGAGGACATGGCTTTAAGGTAAGGGGTGGAAAGTTCAAGGGGGATATTAGAGGAAGGTTTTTTACTCAGAGAGTGGTTGGTGCGTGGAATGCACTGCCTGAGTCAGTGGTGGAGGCAGATACACTAGTGAAGTTTAAGAGACTACTAGACAGGTATATGGAGGAATCTAAGGTGGGGGCTTATATGGGAGGCAGGGTTTGAGGGTCGGCACAACATTGTGGGCTGAAGGGCCTGTACTGTGCTGTACTATTCTATGTTCTATGTTCTATATATATCCACACACTTATCTCGTGCCACACTTGAGCGAGCATTATGTTAAAGAATTCCAGCAAGATGGGACTTCAGTATTTTGAGTTCAGTGGAAGAGCAAACTGACCAATTTGGCTTTCTGAATGCATATGTACTTCCCATTTCATTTCTGGGACATGACGCTGTTACAACAGCTAAATACCAGTTGCAGTGATTATTAACACTGGTTATTAACATTGCAGTGGGTAATGTAGCAGGATCCTCTTTTGAGTCAGTACGGGGGGAAGTCAGGAACAGGAAGGGAGCAGTTACTCTTTTGGGGGTATTCTATAGGCCCCATGGTAGCAGCAGAGATACAGAGGAGCAGATTGGGAGGCAGATTTTGGAAAGGTGCAAAAATAACAGGGTTGTTATCATGGGTGACTTTAACTTCCCTAATATTGATTGGCACCTGATTAGTTCCAAGGGTTTAGATGGGGCAGAGTTTGTTAAGTGTGTCCAGGACAGATTCCTGTCTCAGTATGTGGACAGGCCGACTAGGGGGAATGCCATACTAGATCTAGTACTAGGTAATGAACCGGGTCAGGTCACAGATCTCTCAGTGGGTGAGCATCTGGGGAACAGTGGCCACCGCTCACTGACCTTTAGCATTATCATGGAAAAGGATAGAATCAAAGAGGACAGGAAAATTTTTAATTGGGGAAGGGCAACTTGTGAGGCTATGAGACTAGAACTTGTGGGTATGAATTGGGATGATGTTTTTGCGGGGAAATGTACAATGGACATGTGGTCGATGTTTAGAGATCCCTTGCAGGAGGTTAGGGATAAATTTGTCCCGGTGAGGAAGATAAAGAATGGTAGGGTGAAGGAATCATGGGTGACAAGTGAGGTGGAAAATCTTGTCAGGTGGAAGAAGGCAGCATACATGAGGTTTAGGAAGCAAGGATCAGATGGGTCTATTGAGGAATATAGGGAAGCAAGAAAGGAGCTTAAGAAGGGGCTGAGAAGAGCAAGAAAGGGGCATGAGAAGGCCTTGGCGAATAGGGTAAAGGAAAACCCCAAGGCATTCTTCAATTATGTGAAGAACAAAAGGATGACAGGAGTGAAGGTAGGACGATTCGAGATAAAGGTGGGAAGATATGCCTGGAGGCTGTGGAAGTGAGTGAGGTCCTCAATGAATACTTCTTTTCGGTATTCACCAATGAGAGGGAACTTGATGATGGTGAGGACAATATGAGTGAGGTTGATGTTCTGGAGCATGTTGATATTAAGTGAGAGGAGGTGGGTGGTGGGGAAAATGCTAGAGTCAGTTATCAAAGATGTGATAACAGCACATTTGGAAAGCGGTGAAATCATCAGACAAAGTTCCCATGGATTTGTGAAAGGAAAATCATGTCTGATGAATCTCATAGAATTTTTTGAGGATGTAACTAGTAGAGTGGATAGGGGAGAACCAGTGGATGTGGTATATTTGGATTTTCAAAAGGCTTTTGACAAGGTCCCACACAGGAGATTAGTGTGCAAACTTAAAGCACATGGTATTGGGGGTAAGGTATTGATGTGGATAGAGAATTGGTTTGCAGACAGGAAGCAAAGAGTGGGAATAAACGGGACCTTTTCTGAATGGCAGGCAGTGACTAGTGGGGTACCGCAAGGCTCAGTGCTGGGACCCCAGTTGTTTACAATATATATTAATGACTTAGACCAGGGAATTAAATGCAGCATCTCCAAGTTTGCGGATGACACGAAGCTGGGCGGCAGTGTTAGCTGTGAGGAGGATGCTAAGAGGATGCAGGGTGACTTGGATAGGTTAGGTGGGTGGGCAAATTCATGGCAGATGCAATTTAATGTGGATAAATGTGAGGTTATCCACTTTGGTGGCAAGAACAGGAAAACAGATTATTATCTGAATGGTGGCCAGTTAGGAAAAGGGGAGGTGCAACGAGACCTGGGTGTCATTGTACACCAGTCATTGAAAGTGGGCATGCAGGTACAACAGGTGGTGAAAAAGGCAAATGGTATGCTGGCATTTATAGCGAGAGGATTCGAGTACAGGAGCAGGGAGGTACTACTGCAGTTGTACAAGGTCTTGATGAGACCACACCTAGAGTATTGTGTGCAGTTTTGGTCCCCTAATCTGAGGAAAGACATTCTTGCCATAGAGGGGGTACAAAGAAGGTTCACCAGATTGATTCCTGGGATGGCAGTACTTTCATATGATGAAAGACTGGATCGACTAGGCTTATACTCTCTGGAATTTAGAAGGTTGAGGGGGGATCTGATTGAAACGTATAAAATTCTAAAGGGATTGGACAGGCTAGATGCAGGAAGATTGTTCCTGATGTTGGGGAAGTCCAGAACGAGGGGTCACAGTTTGAGGATAAAGGGGAAGCCTTTTAGGACTGAGATGAGGAAAAACTTCCTCACACAGAGAGTGGTGAATCTGTGGAATTCTCTGCCACAGGAAACAGTTGAGGCCAGTTCATTGGCTATATTTAAGAGGGAGTTAGATAAGGCCCTTGTGGCTAAAGGGATCGGGGGTATGGAGAGAAGGCAGGTATAGGGTTCTGAGTTGGATGATCAGCCATGGTCGTAATGAATGGCAGTGCAGGCTCGAAGGGCCGAAAGACCTACTCCTGCCCCTATTCTCTATGTTTCTATGTTTCTATGTTGGAGTTTTTAAAATACATTAGGACGGATAAGTTCCTGGGGCCTGACGGAATATTCCCCAGGCTGCTCCATGAGGCGAGGGAAGAGATTGCTGAGCCTCTGGCTAGGATCTTTATGTCCTCGTTGTCCACGGGAATGGTACTGGAGGATTGGAGGGAGGCGAATGTTGTCCCCCTGTTCAAAAAAGGTAATAGGGATAGTCCGGGTAATTATAGACCAGTGAGCCTTACATCTGTGGTGGGAAAGCTGTTGGAAAAGATTCTTAGTGATAGGATCTCTGGGCATTTAGAGAATCATGGTCTGATCAGGGACAGTCAGCATGGATTTGTGAAGGACAGATCATGTCAAACAAACCTGATAGAGTTCTTTGAGGAGGTGACCAGGCATATAGATGAGGGTAGTGCAGTGGATGTGATCTATATGGATTTTAGTAAGGCATCTGACAAGATTCCACACAGTAGGCTTATTCAGAAAGTCAGAAGGCATGGGATCCAGGGAAGTTTGGCCAGGTGGATTCAGAATTGGCTTGCCTGCAGAAAGCAGAGGGTCGTGGTGGAGGGAGTACATTCAGATTGGAGGATTGTGACTAGTGGTGTCCCACAAGGATCTGTTCTGGGACCTCTACTTTTTGTGATTTTTATTAACGACCTGGATGTGGGGGGTAGAAGGGTGGGTTGGCAAGTTTGCAAACAACACAAAGGTTGGTGGTGTTGTAGATAGTGTAGAGGATTGTGGAAGATTGCAGAGAGACATTGATAGGATGCAGAAGTGGGCTGAGAAGTGGCAGATGGATTTCAACCCGGAGAAGTGTGAGGTGGTACACTTTGGAAGGACAAACTCCAAGGCAGAGTACAAAGTAAATGGCAGGATACTTGGTAGTGTGGAGAAGCAGAGGGATCTGGGGGTACATGTCCACAGATCCCTGAATGTTGCCTCACAGGTAGATAGGGTAGTTAAGAAAGCTTATGGGGTGTTAGCTTTCATAAGTCGAGGGATAGAGTTTAAGAGTCGCGATGTAATGATGCAGCTCTATAAAACTCTAGTTAGGCCACACTTGGAGTACTGCATCCAGTTCTGGTCGCCTCACTATAGGAAGAATGTGGAAGCATTGGAAAGGGTACAGAGGAGATTTACCAGGATGCTGCCTGGTTTAGAGAGTATGGATTATGATCAGAGATTAAGGGAGCTAGGGCTTTACTCTTTGGAGAGAAGGAGGATGAGAGGAGACATGATAGAGGTGTACAAGATAATAAGAGGAATAAATAGAGTGGGTAGCCAGTGCCTCTTTCCCAGGGCACCACTGCTCAATACAAGAGGACATGGCTTTAAGGTAAGGTGGGAATTTCAAGGGGGATATTAGAGGAAGGTTTTTTACTCAGAGAGTGGTTGGTGCGTGGAATGCACTGCCTGGGTCAGTGGTGGAGGCAGATACACTCGTGAAGTTTAAGAGACTACTAGACAGGTATATGGAGGAATTTAAGGTGGGGGCTTATATGGGAGGCAGGGCTTGAGGGTCAGCACAACATTGTGGGCTGAAGGGCCTGTAATGTGCTGTACTATTCTATGTTCTATGTTCTATGTTAACAATCTTTTATTAAGAACAATATGCTTTTAACTATGATAAGGCACTTAAGCTTCAATTATTCTCTGTCGGCCAGACAGCTTAAATGAAGTCACAAAAACTTTGATCTCGTCAGTGGCAGAGCACGTGTGTCTGTAAATACCAACCCATACTTCCTGTGGGGAATTTAATCTGTGGTTAGCATAAGAATACACTAAGCTACATGAAACGTGAAGATGGTGCCCAGCTGTGACCTCTATTGAGGTCACGGCTCAGTTTTCATTTTTTTTTAGTAGTTGTTTATGTTTGTGGGGATAGCTTTGAGGACACAGAGGTGAGGTATGGGTCAGGTTAGGGTTTAGGACAGGAAGTGGGGATTTTAGAGGACAGGCCACAGTCTTGAGTCTTTGTTCCGTGTTTGATAGCCAGCAATGCAGACCTGGGACATTGAGAGCCAGGTCATGATGTTTAGCAGGATGAGGATGAAGGCACCCCCCCAGAATTAACAAGTTGCTGGTGGGTTCCAGGGTTGGAGTTCCACAGAGGCAGGAGGGATGTGGTCTGATGACCCCTGGGTTCGTGAATTGGTGACACCAAAGTTTGAAGTCTAGTGTTTGGGGGTCCCGTCATCAGTGGGTATGGAGTTTGAGGCCTGCTGTTTGGTGATCAGCGGTTCCTGCAGTCGATGCCAAAGATCAAGATCCAAGGGTCAAGTAATGAGTCCAGAAGTCGAGGCGCACTGACCAGAGCCCAGGATCTGTGGATCTTTTAGAGTCTGCTGGGGTAGTTGAAGACCAATATCAGTGTGTCTGAGTCCACTGGAGGCTGAAGAAGATGGCTTGGCTTGGGGTTAGAGGGCTGTGTATGTTAGTGGGTGGGAGTGAGGAATGGGGTTCGCTTTGCTGATGTTGTTCTATTATTTTTTGTGTTCCGTGTTGTTTTGCTGAACACGCTATGTTGGCGCCAGAATGTGTGGTGACACTTACGGGCTGCTCCCAGCACACCCTTGCAAATAATGCATTTCACTGTACGTTTCAATGTACACCTGACAAATAAACTTGAATCTTGACATTCTTGGGCACATTCTCTGCCAGCTGTCGTTTTTGCAAAATTAATTGGGTGGTGGGCTGGAGGTAAGTCACTACCAAAGGAGGTGTGAGGCGCTCTTTCCCTCTGCTAGCCTGCAGGCCACCCTTGGGCGAGGTGTACCACCTGCCTAGCCCCTCCCGATTAGGGTCACGTAAAGCCATGGAAGCAGGTGGTGGATGGTCATATGAGCAACTGGTGCATGTCACAAGTCCTGGTTATGCGACCACTGGCACCAGGCAGACAATCTCTGAAGAGTGTTGATAATGGCAGGAGTCGCCTGACTTGTAAAGACACTGCCCAGAAGAAAACAGTGGTAAATCACTCCTGTAGAAAACTTTCCCAAGAACAATCATGGTCATGAGACCATGATCACCCATCTTATACGATTGGCACATAATAATGAAGATGAATTCTAAGAGCTTGAGGTAGTTCAGAAATCTAATGAAATCTAATACTTCAACAAACTTCTACAGCTGTCGGGTGGAGAGTATATTGATTGGTTACATCACAGCCTTGTATGGAAACACCAATGCCCTTGAATGGAAAATCCCACAAAAAGTAGTGGATATGGTCCAGTCCGTCACTGGTAAAGCCCTCCCTTCCATTGAGCACCTCTATATAGAGTGCTGTCGCAGGAAAACAGCATCCATCATCAGGAACTCCAAACACCCAGATCATGCTCTCTTCTCACAGCTGACATCAGGACTCAAACTACCAGTTCAGGAACAGTTATTACCCTTCAACCATCAGGCTCTTGGACCAGTGGGGATAACTGCATTCAACTTCACGCCCCATTACTGAACTGTTCCCACAACCTATGGACTCACTTTCAAGGACTCTTCAGCTCATGCTCTCAATATTTATTGCTTATTTATTTAGTAGTATTATTATAATTATTATTATTTCTTTTTGTGTTTGTATTTGCATGTTTGTTGTGTTTTGCTCATCGGTTGTTTGTCCATTCTGTTGGCAGTAGTTTTTCATTGATTCTATTATGGTTCTTATTGAGTATGCCTGCAAGAAAACAAATCTCAGGGTTGTATATGGTGACATATATGTACTTTGATAATAAATTGACTTAGAACTTTGGTTGTCTCTTTTTGCACACAATTCACCAAACTATTTGCACACTTGTAATATATATTAAATTCTATTATTTAGTTTACAAATTGTGGCCCTTTTAAAAAGAGTCCTTCATATATAATGCTATATGTTTGTTTTCCAAGATCTTTGCTTAACTTTGTATTGTCAGGAAAGGAATCATCCAAACATTTCTCATGTTTTTTACTATGGGTAAAAACTAGAATTAACTTGTGATTTTACTTCCCCCTCCATCACTCCCCAACAATTCCTCATGTCAATACTGGATTACCAAAATGTTGCCATTTAACATTATCTCATGGCTCTTGAACTCAATCCCTAATGAGGCCAGCACACCATACACCTTCTTAACAACTGTATCAACTCGCGCAGCATCTTTGAGTGTTCTAAGGACTTGGACCCCCAGTTCTCTTTCTTCCTCCACACTAAGAATCATGCCACTAACCCTGTATTCTGTCTTCAAATTCAACCATCTGAATTGTATCACTTCACTCTTCTCCAGGTTGAACTCCAACTGCCACTTCTCAGCCCAGCTCTGCATCCTCGGAGTACTAACACCTCCAACCTCCCCTTAAACCCATAGAGTCACAGAACACTACAGCACAGAAACAGGCCCATCAGCTTCTATGCCAAACCATTAATCTGCCTAGTCCCTTCGACCTGGATCCAGACCACAGCATCCATATCCCTTCTATCCAAATTTCCCATAAACATTGAAATTGACCCCACATCCATCACTTGTGTTGGCAGCTCGTTCCACATTCTCACCATTCTCTAAGCGAAGAAGATCTCCTTCATACAACATACTGACTCGAGAAAACATCCGTGCTTATTCATCATTGCTGGGTCAAAATCTGACAACCCATCAGCACCATGGAAATACATTCATCACACTTCTGCAGAAGTTCAAGTAGCTTGCTTAGTATCTGATAAAGAAATACTGTAATGTAAATTATTACCAATATGTTTCATAATAGGGTTATACAACACTGAAGAAGATATTACCGACACCACCCACCCTGCAAACTGCCTTTTTCAAAAGCTTCCTACTGCAAAGCACTATAGGGCTATTAAAACAACAAAAAAAAAATGCCATCTTAAAAGTTTCTAACCCCTTGCAGTTAATCTGATCACCTTTTGTAGTTAGCAACCCCCCCATACCTCCTTCTATCGATTACCTCAGACATGCACTGTAAACACTTTAAACCAACTTTTTCAATGCTGTTTGCATTGTATATACATGCTGGTATCTTTATTTATTCACATTTTATTCCACATCTGTAGTTTAACTTCTAACTTTTATTTTATATAATTCTTTACTGTGTATAATTGTTGAATGTTACTTTTTGCTTCATGGAACATTTGGGGGGGCTTCTTCACACAGAGAGTGGTGGGAGTGTGGAATGAGCTGCCAGACGAGGTGGTAAACGTGGGTTCTTTTTTAACATTTAAGAATAAATTGGACAGATACATGGATGGGGGGTGTATGGAGGGATTCGGTCCTTGTGCAGGACAGTGGGGCTAGGCAGAAAATGGTTCGGCACAGCCGAGAAGGGCCAAAAGGCCTGTTTCTGTGCTGTAGCTTTTCTATGGTTTCAATGGTTACGCCAATACACCACAGTAAATTCCTAATACATGTAAATGTATATGGTGAATAAAGCTGACCCTATAAAGGTCCAGGATATCTGCATCGCCTTTGGAACTGTCATGCAATCCCATGTCCTGATGAAGAGTCCAGGCCTGAAACGTCGACTCTGTATTTCCCTTAGCAGATGCTGCTGGACTTGCTGAGTTCCTCCTGCATTGTGTATGTGAAATTCCGCCTCCTCCCCTCCAAGTGCATCTATTTCCCTTCTGAAAAAAAAAATTGGAATATTTTAGGCCAGGCGTCTGGGTTAGTAATAACTTGGCTCAGAAAAATTGCCATCCTTTCGTGATCCTCCCGCCAATTACAGAAACCAGAAGATAGACCGTAAAACAATACAGTGCAGGAACAGGCATTTGGTCCATCACGTCTGTGCTGACAATCTATTTCTACTTTGTTTTCAGATGGTCCGTATCTGCTCCCTCCTTGTTCACGTGTTGTCTAATTGCCAAATTCACGCCCTTTGGTTACTGATCCACCGGAGAGTGGAAACACATTTTTTTCTCAGACTGATGTCTTATAATTCCTGATAAATTTAAACATCTCACAAACCCCTCCTCAAACTTCTTGCTCAGGGGAGCAATATCCTTTCCTCTAAACTCTCACATTACTGAAATCCTTCATCCCAGATACCATTGAAGTAAATCTGTATTGCACCGTCTGCAAGGCACTAATCCTTCTTAAAGTTTGATGGCTTGAATTAAACATACTTAGCCAGAGACTTAGACAGCTTTAGCAGAGCCTCCTTGCTCTTGTACTAGAGGCATCTATTAATAATTTCTCCATTCCTGGACACTTTTAAACAGCGTTCGTCTCAAATATTTGTGATTGCGATCCCTTATGTCTCTGTTCCTCGAGTCATTCAAAAGGTGTATCAATTGAAGATTAAAGGTTAGATTTAGACATAGAAATAGAAACATAGAAAACCTACAGCACAATACAGGCCCTTCGGCCCACAAAGCTGTGCTGAACATGTCCTGACCTTAGGAATTACCTAGGGATACCCATAGGCCTCTATTTTTCTGAGCTCCAAGTACCTGTCCAGAAGTCTCTTAAAAGACCCTATCGTATCCGCCTCCACCACCATCACTGTCAGCCCATTCCACGCACTCACCACTTTCTGCGTAAAAAAACTTAACCCTGACATCTCCTCTGTACCTGCTTCCAAGCACCTTAAACCTGTGCCCTCTCATGCTAGCCATTTCAGTCCTGGGAAAAGCCTCTGACTATCCACACGATCAATGCCTCTCATCATCTTATACACCTATTTATTTGTCATATGTATATCAAAACATGCAGTGAAGAGCATCATTAGTGTGTACAGTCTGGGGATGTGCTGAGGGCAGCCCACAAGTGTCACCATGGTTCTGACGGCAACATAGCATGCCTGCACTCACTAACGCTCACCTTTAAGTATTATTTTGAAATGTGGGAGGAAACTGGAGCACCCAGAGGAAACCGACATAGTCACGGGAGGCACAAACTCCTTGTAGATAGCGGCGAGAATTGAACCTCGATCAGTGGTTGCTGGCACTGTGAACTGTTTCACTAGCTACCATTCCACTACCAACTTATTGACGGTGTTTCCAATTGCTTAATTAGGTGTGAAAGGAAAATTATAGCCACTGAAATATGAAATATCTTTGGGCTTTAACTCTAGCAAAAGATTGGTAAAATGCGATCAGAAGTAGTGGGATATCTGTCCACCCACTGCAAGGCAGTCAGCAAGTGGGTGAGGGGCCTCTCCGCACTCTGTACAGGAGATTACTTAGGCATTATGAATAAATTCAGGGGTAGTGGAAATTTTCAACAGAAAACAAGTAGGAGTCTGTTCGGCACAGTGAGATTACTGTTAACTAGGAGGATTAGTCCTGCAGAATTTGGAGCCAGAATTATGGCTGACTTCATCTTGCAAAACAGGAAAGAAGCGTGTGGTATAAAACTCAGAAGGCAATGAGAATGCCTTAATACATTCCTGAGTGAGATGACAAAACAAACTGAAAAAAAAAACGTCCAAAGCCAATTAGGAAAATTTTTGGCAAAACATCCCCAAGTATCATGTAGTGAGAGATCAAAATTTTAATGCCTTTTCTCATCTGAAATGTGAAAGCAAGTGCTGTACTGGTTATAGTGGACACTAAAACTGGCAGTGTCTTAGACAGCAAGAAATGTTATCTCATAGAAAGAATGATGGAGCTATGACAGCTGTCATTTAATCCTGACAGGGGAGAGATGTTGCAAACAAGGTTAGGACACAGACAATAAACGATAGGGTCCCAGTGATGTTATTCTGTGGTCATCATCATCATTATATGGTATGTCATATGACATAGGTGATCCTAGCCTCATGACCATGATTGCTCTTGGCAAACTTTTTTGCAGAAGTGGTTTGCCATTGCCTTCTTCTGGGCAGTGTCTTTACAAGATGGGTGACCCCAGCTATTATCAGTACTCTACAGAGATTGTCTCCCTGGCATCAGTGGTCACATAACCAGTACTTGTGATATACACTAGTTGCTTATACAACTATCCACCACCTGCTCACAAGGCTTCACATGACCCTGATCAGTGGGGGCGGCAGGGGGGTGCTAAGCTTCACCTTGCCCAAGGGGTGACCTGTAGGCTAGTGGTGGGAAGGAGCACCTTAGATGAATCTCTACCCTGCCACCGATTTTGGGGTATAAGTCTACAAATATCTGAAATGGCAGCACAGATGTAGAGAGTAATGAAGATGGCCAACGGGATGATTGTCTCATGAGCCATAACGTAGAATATAAGAACTGGGGCATCGTATTACACTTTCTTAAACATTAGTCAGCCATTCTTGTAATATTGTGTGCAGTTCTGGTTAGCACAATAAAGGAAGGATGTGATTGCAGAGTGTAGATCACCTGTATAAGGCTGAGGCTGGAGAAGCTGTCATAAGAGAGGTTGGATACACTAGGTTGCTTTTACCTGGAGAGGAGGTGACTGAAGTGTGATCTAACGAGGTACGCATAATTATGACGGATGTATAGATAGGGTGGATAGTACGAATCAGTATTCATATAGTTTCAGAGGTCAGGGATGAGAATTGGAGGGGCTCTGAGAGGGATTTTTCCACACAGAGACTGGTTGGAGGTTCTAAAGAAGGATATCGGCCTGAAACGTCAACTATTTTCTCTTTTCCATAGACGTTGCCTGACCTGCCCAGTTTCTCCAGCATCCTGTGTGCGTTGCTTTGGATTTCCAGCACCGGCAGACCTTCTCATGGTTAGAATTTGGAATATGCTGCCTGAGAAAGTGGCCGAGGCACTTTCACAACATTTAAGAAGCAGCCAGACAAGTACCTGAATCACAAAGGCATAGATAGAAACACATAGAGGACAATGTTGGGATAATGAGAACAGTATGCACACAAAACGCTGATGGAACTCAGCAGGTCAGGCAGCATCATTGTGTAAATGGGTACAACTGTTGGTGTTAGCATGGTACACAAGAGGGCATGTTTCACTGCTGAGCTACCCTGTGGCCCTAGAGACAGTTCTCCGTTCAATGATCCAGCAAGAGCAGGCAAAATGAAGCACGTGTTGTGTTCACTTTTTGGATCTTGGGTATCAGAACATTGCTCTGTGATTAATCCTCAGTTCTTATAATGTGACATCACCCTGACTGAGCAGATTCATCACCCTTTTAACAAACCAACTGAAAGTGAACTCGCTTGAGATATCTTCAGATTAGGTTTCACTTTAAGATGCCAGGTTGTCCCTTGTCGGACCTCCGTGGTCAATGTCAGTTGGGCAGACCAACGAGGATGAAGGCTGGAGCCACCACCTCCTCCCTGCGCCCACGATAAGATCACCAAATCATCAGCATGTTCTGGGATTGGAGTTCCATGCAGGAGGCAGGCTCGTGGGCTGGTGAACCCCTTCGTACACATGTCAGCGAGACAGGAATGCAAGTCTTAGTGTTTGGGGTCCCATCATCGGCAAGTCCACAATTTCTGGCTTGGGGTTTGGAATTCCTCATTCGTCATTATCGGTGAGTCCTGGCGTCGATATGTTCCATGTGTTCGTCCATCGTCGACGTCGATGAAGACCTCGACACCATTATGATAGTGTTGAGACTAGCGCGTGATTTGGATTTAAGTGAGGGAGAGTTGCACAGCGTAGGCCTCACTCTCTCTTCCCAATTCCCATCTGGATCCAGTGGCAAGACAGAGTCGAGACGGCTGGAGATGGGACTAGGTGCAGTGGATGACCAGGACGTCTTCTGTGTCTTGTCCTGCTCTACACGTTCCACGACGCTTGCAGAGACCGCCTTCTTGATCGTTGGACCTTCCATTGGTCTCGTCTGCTCAATCCGCTGGAGTCTGTCTTCACATGTACTTGTGATAAATAAATGAATCTGAATCTGCAAATTTATGAACTTCTAATTCAGGCCATTTCTTCTAGTTCAAGTGCTTGGCCAAAGCATGTTTTGGTCTACATTTCTAATCTGTTGAGAATTGTAAATACAATCCTAATTACAATAGCCAACATAAAACACAAGAAAATGTCCAGCTTTTATGCATTAAGTCCAGCATTTCAGTTTGGCTGAGTTGTCAGTAGATGGTGCTATTAACAAAGGGAAGACTCTTTCTGAAGGCCCTGATCTTCAATCATTAGTTACTATGTCAACCAGATGCTGGTGTTCTATATTGTGTACTTCTATTCTTTTTATCGATCCTTTTAAAAAATGAATTTTTAATGATTATTTTGTATCTTAATGCGGAGCTTACCATGGAATTTCTGTATTCCTGGCAACTGAGGGGACAGTTACTAGATGGCCAGTATGATCTCATTAATGGAAGAGCGATTCCGAGCTTCTCTTGCCTTCCCTTCACCATTCCAGTGGAAAATAACCACTAGTTCCTAAACACCATACCAGAGCTAAACAATGAACTACACTGCACAAATGTTTTCCAGGTGTCTTGTTCAGTACATCAGCTTTATCTTGCAAATAGCTTTGCTAAGGCTCATATGTATTTCACATCACAATTGTGAAGAGAGTCACTATTTTATTGTATTTTTGAGGTGAAATCCTTTAATAGATTAGGGTCCGTTATTTATTTTTTTAGTTAGAGATACAACAGAGTAAAAGGCCCCTAAGTCCGAGCCTGCCAATTACACCCCATGTGACCAGTTAACCTACTAACCTGTACGCCTTTGGAATGTGGGGGGAAACCGGAGCCCCCAGAGGAAAGCCACCAGTCATGGGAAGAATGCACAAATTTCTTACAGACGGCAAGAGGAATTGAACCGGGGTCACTGGCATTGTGTTAGCATTACGCTACTGTGTCACAACGTGCTATTAACCTACCAAGTTATTGCCTTGGTATTTAAAAGAAAAATTTCACACTAGGACGACCTTACATAACCGATGACAATTTGTCCAAGTTCTGGAGGTCGGCTCACCTTGGGAAAGTGTGGCATGTTTAGACCATAGAACAGTAAGCACAGAAGAAGCCAACGATGTCCGTGCTGAGCCTAATGCCAAATTAAACAAAAACCTTCTTTCTGCTCATAATCCACATCCCTCACGAAGGTATTTGAAAAGCTCTTGAACACCACAGTTCAATCTATTACCTTGACAATGCGTTCCAGGCACCTGTCACTTCCTGTTGGTCTTTGTGTACAGGCAGTTGGCAATTCGGGCTGAGACTCTTTTTCAGGTCTCGGCCTGAAACGTCGACTGTTTATTCATTTCTATAGATGCTGCCTGACCTGCTGAGTTCCTCCAGCATTGTGTGTGTGTGTTGCTTAGGACTTCCAGCATCTGCAGATTTCCTTGTGTTTTTGTCTGTGTCTCGTTTTCATTGATTCTATTGTTTCTTTGTATTTATTGTGAATGTTCACAAGAAAGTGAATCTCGGGGTAGTATATGGTGACATATACATACCTTGATAATAAATTTACCTAGAACGTTGAACTGTGTAAAAAAATTGCCCTGAACATGAAACCAAAGAGAGCTCTAGTTACATCTGTGTTTTGTTTCATTCTGTTAAGTTTAACCTTTCCTCAACAAAGTGGGTTCTGAATGTGTCCACAATAATATTTTTAAAAATATTATTGATTACACTTTTTATTCATTTGCAGTATTTATTGAACATCCTTAATTGCCCCAAGGAAGGTGGCAGCAGTGAGCTGACTTGCTGAACCATTGCGGTGTTGTTGGAGAGGCCGTTCCAGGATTTAAACCTAGCAATGATGAAAGAAGGGTGAGATACTGTATATTCAGGTCAGGATGATGTCTGACAGGGAGAGGAAACCGAGATTGGTGTTGTTCACCAAATCAACTACCCTTGTTCTACTTGAAAATAGGGAGATTACAGATTTGAGATGTAATCTTAGAGAGATGCCTTGATGAGAAATTGCTGCTTATTTTGTAGACAGTGCACAGGGAATGTGTGTATTTGGTGGAGGAAATAAATGTTTGTTGTGGTTAATGTGGTGAGAAGTGGATTGCTTGACCATGAAAAATCAAATTTCAAAGTTCAAAGTAACTAATTATCAAAGTGCATATATGTCACCATGTACAACCCTGAGTTCATTTTCTAGTGGGCAATCACAGTAAATACAAAAAACACGATAGAATCAATGAAAGGCCATGCCCAATAGGATGGACAAACAGCTAATGTGCAAAAAAACTGTGCAAATACAAAAAGAAATAAAAAGGTAATAATAAATAAGCCATAAAGATTGAGAACACAGGATGAAGAGTCCTCGAAAATGAGTCCAGAGGTTGTGGGAACAGATCAGAGATGGGGTGAGAGAAGTTATTCCCTCTGGTTCAGATGCCTGATGGTTGAGGGATAATAACTATTTCTGAACCTGATGGTGTGAATCTTCTGAGGCTTCCGTATCTTCTTCCTGATGGCAGCAGCAAGAAGAGAGCGTGGCCTTGATGATGGTGGTCCTTGATGATGGATGCTGCTTTTCTTGTGGCAGCAGCCCTTGTAAATCTGCTCAGTAATGGGGAGGGCTCTGCCTGTGATGGACTGGGCTGTGTCCACTACTTTTTCTAGGCTCTTCCATTCAAGGGCATTGGTTTTTCCATACCAGGCCATGATGCAATCAGTCAATATACTCTCTACCACACATCTATAAAAGTTTGTCAACATTTTAGATGACATGCCAGATCTTTGCGAACATCTAAGAAAGTAGAGGCACTGCTATGCTTTCTTCATAAAGGCACTGGACCCAGGACAGATCCTCTGAAATGATAACACTGAAGAATTTAGAGTTTCTGAACTTCTCCACCTCTGATCCCCCAACAAGGACTGGCTCAAGGACCTTCAGTTTCTTCCTCCTGATGTCAAATATTACTCTTTTTGAGAGATGTTGGAGCTGAACGCATTCAGGCAAGTAAAGAACAATCCATCATGGTCCCTACTTTCACCTTGTAGGTTAAGGAAAGGCTTTGAAATCCCAAAGTTAAGTTACTCATCAGAGGATGTCCTGGCTTTATGTAGCTAGCGCAGCTCAATTTTCGATCAATAGTGACCCCTACCTCTAAGATATTGATGATGGGGACTTGGTCTTGGAACTGCCATTGAATTTCAATGAAGGTGGTTAAACTCTCTAGATGATTCTGTGAGTGCACATCATGGACGATCTCACTTGGTCTCTTAACAACACCTCTTTAGTCAAGAAAACCCAGCAGCATCTCCACTTCCTGAGGAGTTTGAGTGAGGCTCCCCCAACCCCAGTCTAACCAATTTTTACAGGAGCACCATTGAGAGTGTCCTGACCAGCTGCATCAATGTCTGTTGTGGGAGTAGCAAGGCATCTGATCACACGTCCCCTCAAAAGAGTGTGAGGACTGCTAAGATGATCATCTCTCTTCCACCATTCTGAAGTACCTCCCAGGAGTGCTGCATACACATGGCCCATAGCATTGTCAATGATCCCTCCCATCCGTCCATCAAACTCTTTGACCTCCCGCCTTCAAGCTGGCCATTCTGTAGTATTAGGACAAGGACTGTTAGGAAGGAAACAGCTTCTTCCCCCAGGCCATGAGACGACCAAACTCCCTGCCACCATCCAGGTCTTGCCATGCATGAAGCATTATCCTGTTCACTTTTTGACTTGCATCGTAAATGCATCTTATTATTTGCTAATTTATTTGTGGTTACTTTATGTGTTGTGCGTGGGTGAGCTATATGTAGTGTGTCTGGAGGAACATTGTTTCATTTGGTGGTATGCATGTTTACATTTGAAATGGCGATGAACTTGAACTTGATGATCAAGGAGGAGGACATTGTAATTGAACGTTAGTCTTTGAAGCAACTGAAGGTGATTGGCTCTGGTACAACGTACTGAGGAATTCCTACAGCGATGCCCCGTGGCTGGTGTGACTGACTTCCAACATTCCTAGCCTCATTTTTGCTCCAAGGTATGACTCCAACTACTGGAGTGTTTTCCCACTGATGCCCATTTACCGGGATGCATCTATGCCACGATCAGTGAAAAACTATCTTGAGGTTAAGGGCAGTTATTTTAATTTTATCTCCAGACCTCATTGCTTTGAACCATGTTGGAACCAAGGCTACGAAGTGTTTGAACCTGCACTTCGATTTTCCATTACCTAAAGCCTGCTTACCATGCATTCTGTATTACTGTCGTGAATTTGATTAGTCCTGGTGAAACCCAGACTGGGGTATCAATGAGTAGGTTATGAGTGATAATTCACATCACATTAAAAGGCAACTACCATCACAAAGTAAATCAAATTAATTAATTCTAATTCTGCATCATCTAACAAAAAAACAGAAACACTAACAAGAAACAGAACTAACTAACAAAAAAATCCAGAATTATCCACGGACCTGATGAAGACCCAAAGAGTGTCTATCCTTAAGGTAGTCTGTTTCCCTTTCTACATATGCTACCTGACCTGCTGAGTGTTTACGGTTTCCAGAATCCACATTTTATTTTATATAACCTACCTGCAGTGCTTTCTGCGTTACAAAACTGAATTTGCATCAAAAGTGCCACAATGGTTATAAAATATACAGGGGCATCCAAAAATAGTAGCTTTCCAATCCAAGTCATTTTTTTTGTGCCCGAGGCTTGAACTGCTTTATGTAAATTAGGCAACCCTGCATAGAAGCATGGGGCTTTTGCCAAGTATTTGTATTACTCCAGATTAAAAATTTCTATACCCAAGTTGCTTCGTAGTCATCCCTGTCGTCTCTTCCTTTTCACTTTCCGGATCGCTTTACACAGCTGGTAATAAATTCAGCCCTGCTGACATTAGCTTTTTCCCCCATAATAAAAAAAACATAGTCCAAGTCTCTGTTAACAAGGTACTTTGCATGACCTCCTGTATGACCCTGACAGCTAACGAGCAAAGGAAGTAGGTTTCCTTCTCTCTTAAAGCAACAATTCAGGACGGAAAGGGTTAAATAGAAATACCTGGCACAAATTAAAGAATGCAACGTGGACAAAAATATAAAAGAAATCAATCCCACATTAAATTCATTCTACATTTACTTAATTGTTTAATGTCTATTCCAATGCAGTGTTTTAGACAAGCTTAGGAAAATATATCCAGTGTGATAGTTGTGAATGAAATACAAAGAAGATCTAAAAATAGAAACCACATGCATGTGTTAAGGATTTTTCCAGCCATGCATGTCCTATTCTGGAGCCAGAGGGGCAATGAAATAACAACATTATGTTTGTGTCTTTATGGATTTGAATGGTTTCAAATAATTTGTGGTGACCTCTATTACTTTAGCAATGAAACACTGAAAGCACACAATATTCAAGCATCATTTATTTGAAATACTTCAGCGATTAGCATGCAATAAAGGAAAGTGTTTGATAAAGCAATATATCTGTGGATTGCATTCCATGACTGAGTTCAAAGCTAGCCTTGGGTGAGCTGGGTAACAAAAATCAGTGCAATAATAGTGTACGGAACTTAACTGGCGGATTAATCCAAATATACTCTGGATAGTAGAGCAGATCGAGCAATTTTCCGCTAAAATAAAAATCAAATTACAAACTTTAAAATTGTTGCATAAAATTTAAAATTGGGTCCCAGAAATCAGAATGCAATATATATGGATTATAGCATTACATTTCTATTGCTTATTGATATCGTATTTCAAAACTACCTGCCATGAAAATAATTTTAATGCAGCACAAAATAGGGATAAGAAGAACAGTGGTTTTCTTGCGTGTGGCTAGCGCAGCTGTTGAAAACTACAATTTTAGATTTCAGTGATATTTCTGCCACATACGAGGGGTGATTGATAAGTTCGTGGCCTAGGGTAGAAAGAGTCAATTTTAGAAAACCTAGCACATTTATTTTTCAACATAGTCCCCTCCTACATTTACACACTTAGTCCAGTGGTCGTGGAGCATACGGATCTTGGACCTCCAGGTGGTCCACTGCAGGGGTGATTGATAAGTTCGTGGCCTAAGGCAGACGGAGATGAGTTATTAACTTCAAACTTTCTGCATAATCAGTCAAAGAGTTGAACTGCACGTGCATGTAACGAGGTCATCTTGAACCACCAGGTGGTCCGCTGCAGGGGTGATTGATAAGTTCGTGGCCTAAAATAGAAGGCGATGAGCTTTACAGCTCTTGTTACATGCACATGCAGTTCAACTCTGTGAGTGATTATGCAGAAAGTTTGAAGTTAATAACTCTTCTCTTTCTACTTTTGGCCACGAATTTATCAATCACCCACGCTGTGGGCATTTTCTGGAGGTCCAAGATCCGTATGCTCCACGACTGCTGGACTAAGTGTGTAAATGTAAGAGGGGACTATGTTGAAAAATAAACGTGCTAGGTTTTCTAAGATTGACTCCTTCTACCTTAGGCCATGAACTTATCAATCACTGCTCGTAAGTCCATCAAGGAAGTGAAGTGTATATTGCCCCATCTCCTTAATTAGCTGTTATGTGTTCCTGTTTCCAGAACAGGTGAATGCTGTCACAAACTAGAGAAGGATTTATTTTCTATTGTGTCAAGAATCATAACTGTATGGATAAAATTCAGAGTTACCTACATCTTACGTGGATGTACGTAGGCAAGGTAGGTAATTACAGATGACACCTTGACCCCTTTATACTTGATCATAAAAGAGCAACACTTCACAGTTAACCATGTTAAGCCCTATTTCCTTGCCCATATCTGCAAGTGATCTACTTGCTGTTATATGGTTTACCAGTTTTCTATACTGTAAATAACACCACCAATCTTCATACTTACACACTTACAATACGTTTTCCTCTTGGTCATTTATATATGCCACAAGTAGCAGATGTCCTAGTACAGGTCCCTATGGAATCTATTATTCACAGGCTTCCAGCTGGAATAAGTCCCATCAACCACTGCCCTTTGTTTATGGGCATGCCAATTTTGAATCTAAATGGTCCACTCACCTTCAATCCCATGCATCCTTATCTTCTGGAAGAATCCCGTATGAGGAATCTTGTCAAACACCTTACTAAACTCCATTGAGATAGCATCCATAGTTCTACCTTCAATCACCTTCAGCACCTCAAAGACTCATTCAAGTTAGTAAGACATGACTTGCCCCACACAAGGCTATGCTGACTATCTCTAATTAGGTCATAGTTTTCCAAATGCTAATCTAAGAATGGTTCTTTAAGGTTGCCATTGCCAGGGAAGGTAGTGGAGATAAGCTCCCACTAACTATTAAATGCTCCCAATGGCGTGTGTCGCAAACAGCCTCTGACAACCAAGTTCAATTCCTGGCCCCCATATATGGCTTGGCTACCAAGCCCGGCAGAATTATTTCTACTGACAGGAGGAAGGGTAAAGGCAGGTTACTGTTGCCTTCAAACCAGTCACTTCAGGAAGCTGTGGTTGGCAGCTCATCTAGGAGAAGGAAAACTCTGATCTCAAACCTCTGCTGCCTTATAGATATATTTACACACTGGATTGAACACCGAGGAAATTCTGGAGCTGGAATCCCTAAAATAGTCCTGTGTTGAGGTCAATGCTGATTGGCAATGCCTGTGACACAGCTGGTGCCAAACTGTATCTGTCTCTGCTGTCCCTCTGGATTATCAGTTACATGCAGAGGAGGAGCCTGGTATATAGGAAACAGATCGCTCTCCATATTGCACTGCCATGGCTTGTGAATCAGAATCAGAATCAGGTTTATTATCACTGGCATGTGACGTGAAATTTGTTAATTTAGCAGCAGCAGTGCAATGCAATACTTAATCTAGCAGAGAGAGAGAAAAAAAATAAAATAAAACATAATAATAAACTAACAAGTAAATCAATTATGTATATGAATATGTATATTGAATATATTAAAAATCATGCAAAAACAGAAATACTGTATATCTTAAAAAAGTGAGGTAGTATCCAAAGCTTCAATGTCTATTTAGGAATCGGATGACAGAGAGGAAGAAGTTGTTCCTGAATCACTGAGTGTGTGCCTTCAGGCTTCTGTACCTGGTAACAGTGAGAAAAGGGCATGCCCTGGGTGCTGGAGGTCCGTAATAATGGATGCTGCCTTTCTGAGACATCGCTCCATAAAGATGTCCTGGGTACTTTGTAGGCTAGTGCCCAAGATGGAGCTGACTAGATTTACAACCTTCTGCAGCTACTTTCGGTCCTGTGCAGTAGCCCCTCCATGCCAGACAGTGATACAGCTTGTCAGAATGCTCTCTGCGGTACAACTACAGAAGTTTATGAGTGTATTTGTTGACATGCCAGATTTCCTTCATGTCGTTCATAGCCCTCCATGCCAGCGCCTTCCGTATCTTTATGTCCTTCTCCGAACTCATCATTCTTGACCCGAGGTACTTGTAGTCAAAGGCTTTCTTGATGGTATCATTCTCTACGGTCTTGAGAGTACCTTCGTCACAATTAAACGCCATGTACTCTGTCTTTTTAGCGTTTAGGCGAAGCCTGCCTGGCTAGAGAGGGCCCTAACAATTTCATATTTTGCCTCTCTCAATACCCTGGAGTAATTCTCATCAGGCCTTGGGGGCTTATCCATCTGAATGTTTTTTAAGAGACCCAACACTACCTCCTTCTTCATCTTGAAACACATTAGCAAATTAGCACACTCCATACTGATCTTCCTATCCTCCACAGCCTTCTCTGTGGTAAATACAAATGCAAAGTACTCAGTTTGGACCTCACGTATCCTCTTCCTCCAAGCACATATTCCCTCCTTTATCCCTGAGTGGACCTACCCATTCCCTATTTATCTTCTTGCTCTTGATGTATGTAGAGACTGCCTTGAGATTCTCTTTAATCCTACTTCCCAAGAGTTTTCATGGCTTCTTTATATAAGCCCCAAGAGCTCCATTTGATTTTAGCTTCCTGAATCTTGAACATTTCCTTTTCCTTGTTGACTAATTTCCCCACCTCCTGTCATCTAAGGTTCCCATATCATGCCATCCCCATCCACATCTGAACATTTTCTTATGTCCAGTTCTGTGCAGTTGGTCTTTATCACCCTCCACATACCATCTGTGGACTTGCCCAAAAAAAAGCTGTTGACAATGAACTCACCCTAGTTCCTGCCTAATCACTCTCATAATTTGCCCTGCTCCAAATTAACACTCTTCTGCAAGGAGCATACAGTACTTACCCTTATCAATAGCTTAAGTAGCTGTGATCACTGTTCCGCCACAGTCCTCACACTGAAAGGTCCATCACTTGGACAGTCTCATTACCTAACACCAGGGTAGTATGACCCCTCCTCTTGTTGGATTATCTGCATATTGATTTAAGAAACGCTCCTGGACGCACCTAGCAAATTCTGCCCTGTCTAAACCTCTTGCACTAAGGAGGTCACAATCTGTATTAGGAAAGTTGATGTCACTCACTTTAACAGCCCCACTGCTGTTAAATATTTTCATGATCTGCCTGCATATTTATTCCTCAATGTTCCAGTAGATAGTGGGAATTCTGTAGTATAATCCTTTCTTATTTTTGATTTCTGCCCATATAGACTCAGTGAACAAGACCTCCATTATGTCTCCTCTGAGTACAGTTCTGATTTTGACCCTGATTAATTGTTCAACTCCTCCTCTTTACCTCCTTCATCATCCTAACTTCATATACTTACTGCACAGGACCTCTTCCCCCTCTCTGTTTCTGTCAGTGTTGCCAATGTGCACCACAGCATGTGGCTGCTTACCACCCTCAGGAACGTTCTGCAGCCACCCTGAGGCAACCGTAACCCTAGCACCCGGGAAGAAACACACAATCCTGCAATCTCCAACAATCACTGAATCTCCTGAATGCACCCCCTCCAACTATTAAATCTCGTGTCACCTTTTCTCGGCCTGACTTTACTCATCCCTGCTGAGTCTCAGAGCCAGCCACAGTGTCACTGACCTCG
The DNA here is from genome assembly GCF_963921235.1 of Mobula hypostoma. Classification (NCBI taxonomy): domain Eukaryota; kingdom Metazoa; phylum Chordata; class Chondrichthyes; order Myliobatiformes; family Myliobatidae; genus Mobula; species Mobula hypostoma. Next base: position 164,387,261 of record NC_086103.1, read on the forward strand.
CTGCTGTTGCTGTGCCCTGATAAGGTATTCCCACAGTAATAGCCAAAGGTATGTACTTATTGCTGAAACAAGTGGCCGCAGGGCAATCCTGCAATGGCTGCCTACTCCCTTTCCTTCTCATGATGAACACCAATATATTTCAAAGCCCTTGGCTTCCCTGGTTAGCCTGAGTACCTCCAGATTTAGCTTCAGTTCCTTGGCCTGGGCTGTCATGAGCTGCTCCTGGGTGCGTTTCCCACAGATAATCAGGGAGACCATGAGGTTCCATGAGGCAGGTGTATGGGGTTGAGTGGGATCCGGGATCAGCCATGATCAAATGAGGAGCAGACTCGATGGGCTGAATGGCCTAATTCTGCTCCTGAACCTTATGGTCTTGTGGTCTTGCCACATCTTGCAGGGGGAGCATCCCACTGCCCTAAATGCATCAAGGATGAAGGATGAATAACAAAATCAAACCCTACTTTTTCTTAGGCAGCACACACAAAATGCTGGAGGATTTCAGCAGGTCAGGCAGCATCTATGTAAGAGAGTAAACAGCTGACATTTTGGGCTGAGACCCTTCTTCATAATGGATATAAACTCTTGTTTATAGATGCTGCCTAACCTGCTGAGATCCTCCAGCATCTTGTGTGTGTCACTTTGGATTTCCAGCATCTGCAGATCTTCATGTGTTTGTGATTTCTATTCTTACCCGTGTCTTCTCTCTGAAACTTTTTTTTCTAAAGAGCTGTTCTCACTCTCTGCATCTGGATCACTTACTCTACCTCTTCTCACTGAAGCCTCTTGAGCTAAAACCGCAGTTTCCCCACTCCAAAATGGACTCTCTGATTCCTCTTGTAAAGTTTAATGGCAGTTGGCAGGCCAACATAAGGTGCATTAACACCACCCCTACTGACTTGGAGTGTGGAGCAAAGAGACAGGAAGTACTACATCCCCACTAAATTCCTCCCCCCTCCAAAAAACCCTCAAATTATATCAAGAAGTCTAATGCTTTTCAGAAAGGCAAATACATACATATGGTAGCAGTGATATCCTAACAAATTTTCCATGATAAACTGTGTCTATCCCAAAGATCTCAATTTAGCAATTGGATGCTTCCTTTGCACCTCATAGAAACTGCATTCAAGCAATAAATGCTGCACTGTTTGATAAGTGTACCCCCTACACATGGTCCTATCATGCACACGCATATATCTTTTGCTTCTAGTGCACGAAAGAATTTAAACTGCGTACAAAAGGTTGCCACCCTCTACCTCGTTGGCATGTTAAGTATTTTTCAAGATCATACACAACCACATTTCCTCTTCCAGTTTCTGATGTGGATGATGTTGACAATATGGAGTTCGCGATAATTGGTCTGCAGGTTTCAGAACTAGGTTATTTATACTGTTTTTATTGAAGAAATTATTCAGTGCGCACATGCTGTTGCCACTGGGTAAAAAAAATTGCTTTGCACAAGCTCTTTGCACACACTGGTCATTACAAATTAGAGGGAACATTGCCATCTCCCAGTTGATTCTCAGCATCCTTTGTATTTAAATAAATGCTGTCCTTTCTTTTTGTTGCTACAGTGATCAAATAGACTTTTTAATTATGGCTTTCATCTCCCCCTTATGCAAAGGCACCACTACATTCATATCCTTATTTGTAAGTGAATGCTTGGCAAGAAAGTCTGCCACCTCATTTCCTTCAACCCCGACAGAGCCAAGAACCCATATGAAATGTATACACAGGCCTAGACCCCACCGTCTCTACGGATGTTGTCCAATCTCAACAAGAATGTCTGGCCAACAATTTGCAATACCTGTTTTAATAGATGTCAAGTCCGAGAACGATTCAGAGCACAGGAGTATGTAATCAGGGCATACTTCTTCGATCCATTCCAAGGCTAAAGTGATAGCAAGCATCTCAGATGTGAATACTGATACTTCGTCTGATAATCTTTTCTTAATTGTCACCTGAAACTTCAGAATATAAACAGAAACACCTGAATGACCTGTCACTGAATCCTTTGAACCATCTGTGTAGATATAAAAAAATCCATAGTATCTGCCTTGCATATATCGCTGAACTTCCTGTGCCATGATAAGCAATCACTCCTCACCTTGATCTTTTCCTGAAGGCCCAAATCAGCCCCAGGCAAACGGTGAAAAAACATGGAGCAGTGACAGAAAGGTGCACTGGGACCAAATTCCACATTAAATAACTCAAGATTTTTTGTCCAGTCATTTCCCATCCTCCCCAAACTGAAGACCTTACAAATACAGTGCTCCCAGCACTCTACTAATGTTGACAATATTGCATGACCATCTTTATGTCTTATTACGTTAACCCAATAAACCAATTTCTAATTGTTACCTGTGTAGATATAAAGGCACTTCACCCGTTTCTGCAGAAATTGGGTATTATTTAAAAGCAGCTCAACTTAATCTCAATGCTTGAGGAACTTTATCTAGGACAGAGGTCCTCAACCTTTTTATGCCATGGACTATACCATTAAGCAAGGGATCCCTGGAACCCAAGTTGGGAACCCTTGATTTAGGGGCTTTAAGACTGCTAGTGCAGCTGACCAATAATCAAAGACAGGTCTGATTAAAGCAATATATATTTGTTTAAGTCACCTCTGACTCACACCCAATTACACCCAACTAAGCAGCTGAGTACATTAAGAGCATATATACACTTCTCTAGAATTTAATTCACATGTACCTTCCGTGTCAGCCTTGTGTCCATCCACATACCTAGAAACTTTATCACTGACTCTTGTTTAAGAGTTTACTTACAGCTTGAGATCAATTGAGGGTGTAATGTTCCTCTTAGAAAAACAAATAACTTGAGTCTTTACAAGAGAAAATTTAATGCCCCGCCGTGATTTTCCTAACTATATAATTTATATTCTTGCCTCTCTTCCACACTGTACCATAATCAGAATATAACAATCTGGAAATGTTTGAATCATGTAACCATATTATAACAAGTATCATCTTTCCCATGTTATGTCTGGCCGGCACCATTAATAGCCCTTTTAAGTTCAGGCAATGTAAGTTCAACATTCAAGTAGGAACTGGAGCATTCTTTTTTCCTCAGCAATCTGAGGATTCCTTGCCAAAACTACTTCTCTATAAGACCCCTCTTCTTTACTCAAATTGCCTGAACTATGCACACTGACAAGTGTTTTTGCTTTTCCAGAGTCAGTGACTGTAATTCCCAGATCATTGGAGGATAATAAATGGAGAACTCTTCCCTGGTGGGCAGAAGGATGTAAAGTGCTGTGAAGGAGCAGAATAAAGCTTTCCTCCCCACCATACAAAATCAGTAATGCATCATGTTTTCTATCCCCGCCCCTCATCTTCTGTATCAAACCCCAACTCCCCCTACCTGGATCTCTTTCCCAATGCTATCATAGTACATTCTCCAATACATTATCTTTGCCCTTATCACTACTTTTCTAACTGCAGAGCTCTCTTATACTGTAGGAAAGATAAATAGGAGTGACACTGCCGAACTTCACTAAAAGCTTTATTCCACTCCTTCACAACTCTTTACATTCTTCCATCCACCAGGGATCAGTTTTTCCTTCTATTATCTTCCAACAATCTGGGAACTGATTCCTTAATTATTGAGTTGAGTACAGAGCAATAGGTATTATTACGCAACTTGATATCCTCCAAAACCAGATGATCAGGAAATTTGGTTTCACACAAATCATTAAATGTATCCCAAACTGACTTCTTAAAATTCCAGCTGGAGGATTCCCATCGTACAGACAATGGGGAAATGATCACTTCCCTCTGTTGCATCATTATGCACTTACCAGTTACACACACTTGCTGCATCCTCAGATGCCAGAATAAGATCTATAGCAGAAAGTGTTAAATAGATTTATCCCTGTGCTCCCACCACCATTCAAGCACACCACTTTTCTTCCAGAAAGTCTTCCACCACCATCCCATTCACATTTGTGTCACTACAAACCCACGTAGTACTATAAGTATTAAAATCCCCACATCATATAACATCCCATTTTCACCCACACTTTCCAAAACATCAGGTGTTAACTTTTCACAAGGGTTCTAATAATTATCTTTACTATTCTTCCCCAAGATTCAACCACTTTTGATTCAAAACCTACCCCAGTCTCCAAAACTCTATGTGCTATCCCATTTATGACAAAGGTAGCCACTCCTCCTCCATCACCCATTTTCTAATCTTAAAATGGAGACGAGATTTCAACCATGCTTCCTGTACACATACAACATCAGGTTCATTTGGTAAATCTTCAATAAATGTCTTAAATTCTTGACCATTAGCTAATGGGCTTCTAGCATTCCATTGTAAGATTAGAAAAAAAACATGAACAACTCTCTTTTGAAATCTGAATATTATGTACTCCTCCTTGTAAGGCACAATTAATAACTTCTAGAGTTATCTCTAGATGTTTATCTGCAGCCTTTAATATAATTTTATGTACCTCTGTCCTACTTTTAGTTTGTGCTGTACAATTTACCGCACCTGCAAAGAGAGGGACAAATTTTATTTTATCAACAATCAGAGAATCTGTTATACAATCATGCACTTTCCACACTGTCTTTAAACTATCTGTATTCTGGATATTAATCGGTCCCCTTAACACTGTCTTCTATACTTTCTGCAGAGCCTCTGTATATGATATACCCATTTCAACCCAAACATGCTGCACTTCCACAGATTTCTTCTATACAGGACACCCTGTATAAGCAGAGCTACTTTCTCACAATCGCTACAATTTAGCTGAACATCTTCTCCATCACATCTACAACACCACTTTTTACCTTTACACATAACTGCTATATGACCAACCTCAAGTGACAAAAGGCTTTGTAAACATTTCAGAAGGGGTGGTACATAGACTTGAACCATCTAACTCATATCCTAAATTAACCGTATCTGGCAACTTTTTTTCATCAAATTTAATCAACAGCACTAAGCTATCTGATCTAACTTCACCAGAAAATCCTTTTAAATGTCTGGCATCCACAACTTTCTCAACCCTCCATCCCCGAGTAAATTATTTTTAACTTAATTTGTGGATACATCTGGAGGCACTCCAGAGATTACTCCCCAAAGCCACTGTTGTTCAATATAATTTCTTGGTGTTTCTTTCCTTCCTCCCACAACTTTTAATGCCAAAGCTTTGTCACATTGTTTACTATCCTTAGAAAATACTGAGTGCCCCATTTCATAAAGATTTTGCACCCACAATATCTCTTAATGTTTTTTCCCCAAATTCTTAGTTAGTCGAATCAGATTGATATTAGGAATAGATCCACATTCAAAACTAAAAACAACTTAAACTCTTCCTTCCATTATTTAAATCCTATCTACTGCCTTCATCACTGGACAATAAGTCACTGCAATCTTCAATAGGCTGCTTATTTTTCTGTTTCCTACAAGCCTGCTGCTCACCTTCCTCCATACAACTCCTTTCACCCAACACCTCCTTCCCTTCACTGCCTTTCTCTGTTACTTCCTGTCATCTCTACCCCACTTCCTTCCTGAGAGAAATCACCTTGTGACAGGCTCAGTCCTTTGCTCCAGCCCTAATCAGCTCAGCTAGCTCCTCCTGTCTTGCCAAATGGCCAAGCAACACACACAAAATGCTGGAGGAACTCAGCAGGGTAGGCTGCATCTATGGAAAAGAGTACTTGGATTGTTTGGATTTCCAGCATCTGCAGATTTTTTTCCCGTTTGTGATTGATAAATGGCCACTCTGCTTGCCCCTAACTTCTTTTTAGTGGTTGCTGTAAATTAACGAATCAGCCAACCAACTAATAATTTGAAAATATGCCTCTTTTAAAGTGAAACTTTCCCTTTCTAAACTCTAGCACCTCTCGTTCCATGTTCTGGCTCCTGTTAAGTGAGCATAGCATTCAACAGAAAAAAACAAAAAGAAACTTAAATAACACAAGAAAGAATACAATTGGAACAAAAGAAAAAAAAGTTTATTGTCGTGCATAGAGGTTAAAGTGATTAGAGTTATGATGATAGTGATTAGGGTTATACTGGCTCTGAATTGGTGTGGAGAGAGACACAGAGTTAACGTGTCATGTTGGTAAATTTTCTTTAGAAACTTTTTGTTTGTGTTACCTACAACTAATTTTAGACTCACTGCAGTGTGGTTAACTCTGACATGGGCAAAACATCAGTTTAGGATGAATAGAGATGACCAAGAAAAACCAGTGACATTGACATCCAAAGATGAATGTAAAAAACTAAGAAGTGGGAGGGTGGACTTAAAGCAATTTTGCACCTCGTGTTTCCTGTTCTACAGCTTCACGTAACAGGATTGGGAGCACGTATTTCTCTAACCTGCAAAAGTGCTAGGACCCTCCTTGCTGTTAGCTCTAAATTAATTAATTGAACTAATCAATGAATTTGTTTGATTGGGTATCTTGCTGGTTAAACAGATCCTTTCACTTCCTGCAGGCACAGAAAATTCACTCTCTGGTAACATCAATTGGCACTGCTTCATTGTAAAATGTTTGTATTTATTGAGCTACAGTGTGGAATAGGCCCTCCCTTACCTTCGGGCTGCACCACCCAGCACTGCCCCGATATAATCCTCGGCTAATCACAGCACAATTTACAGTGACCTATTAACCTACTGACAGGTATGTCTTTGGACTGTGGGAGGAAACTGGAACACCTGGAGAAAACCTATGTCTTCCACAGGGAGGGCAGACAGACTTCTTAAAGATGACATCGGAACTGAACTTTGAAATCTGCCACCCTGAGCTGTAACAGCATCACGCTAGCCACTACACTACTGTGTCCCCCTGACATTCTTTAGTGTTTAGTGTATTGGGCAGATTCAGGATCAGAACCAGAATTAATTTTAATTTCATCAACAGATGTCATGAAATCTGCTGTTTTGCGGTAGCAGTATATTGCAATACATAAAAAGACACTATAAATGACAATAATAAATTAAAAATAAATAAATAAATTTATAAAAATAGTGCAAAAGGGGGCAAAAATAGTCAGGTAGCTTTCATGGGTTGGCTTATCATCCATTCAGAGATCTGATGGCAGAGGGGAAGAGGCTGTTCTTCAGGCCTTGTGCCTCCTCACTGATGGTAGTAATAGGAAGAGGGGTGATAGGGATCCCTAATGAGGGATGCCTTCTTTTTGAAGCATCACATTATGAAGATGTCCTCGATACTGATGAATCTGGTGCCCATGATGGATTTGACTGAGTTTGTAAGTCTTGGCATCTTTTCGGCTCCTGTGCAGTGGCCCCTCCATACCAGATAGTGATGCAACCAGTTAGAATGCTCTCCACAGTATACCGGTAAAAATTTGCTGACATACCAAACCTCCTCAAACTTCTAATGATATATAGGTGAGCCGCAGGCCAGTGTTCAGCGCGGTGCTCGGCAAAAATTTACTCACCTCTGCACTAAACTTCAGCTCACCGCTTTACAAGGTTTACTTGCTTCTGCACTGAACTGAGGCTCCGACCCAAAACTAACTTACTTTTGTGAACTTCATTTCGGAATGCTGTTTGCTTGCTTTTATTGTTTGCACAATTTACTTTTTTTCTCTCTGCACTTTGGGTTTCTTCTGTATTCTGTTGGGCTTCCTTGTTGGGTGGCTCCATGTAAGGAGATGACTCTCAAGGTTGTATGAAGTATACATACCTTAATGTACTCTGAACTTTGAGATTGATGCTCAGCACACAGCAGCCAATGGCAAAATCGGCTACTGCTTTTACTATCTGTAAATCTTCCTTTCCTCCTGGGGATCACAGATGAAGACATAATTTTCAACACATTTCAGGAACATTATAATACGCAAACATGCTTAAACACTGAAAATAGTCTGCCAGATACACTTGGGTGACTACAGGGCCCGTTCCAGCATACTGCACACAGATGATACTGTAATCCCCATGTGTTTCATTTGAATTTTATTCTCATGAGAATCACCACTCTACTGAACTGGGAAAATATTGTTCATTCCACGTTATAACAGTTCTAATTATTTAAAATTTGGAACAATGTGTTTAGTCAACTAGAAGGTCTGGAAAAATGTACAACGCTTAAGACTTTCAAATGTGTTATGTAATTATTAAAAGACCCTAAAAATGTCAGAGAATTAATTGTAGGTTTGTTCTAAAAAAATTGTATTCATACAGCAATTGTCACAACCTCAGGTCGTCCCAAAAATCTTCATATTCAATTAATTACTGTTGAAATGTAAACATTATTGCAATGCGGGAATTGTTGCAATCACTTTCCACACAAGATCCAACAATTGGCATGTGGTAACGACTTCTCCATGACACTGGGGAAAATTTTAAACCGGAAAATGCTGCACTCATCGGGTCAAGTGGCATCCTTGGAAAGAGTAGTAGAGTTTTAACATTTTAGTTCAATATCCTTCGACATAAGGGAGCTAGGGCTTTACTCTTTGGAGAGAAGGAGGATGAGAGGAGACATGATAGAGGTATACAAGATATTAAGCGGAATAGATAGAGTGGACAGCCAGCGCCTCTTCCCCAGGGCACCACTGCTCAATACAAGAGGACATGGCTTTAAGGTAAGGGGTGGGAAGTTCAAGGGGGATATTAGAGGAAGGTTTTTTACTCAGAGAGTAGTTGGTGCGTGGAATGCACTGCCTGAGTCGGTGGTGGAGGCAGATACACTAGTGAAGTTTAAGAGACTACTAGACAGGTATATGGAGGAATCTAAGGTGGGGGCTTATATGGGAGGCAGGGTTTGAGGGTCAGCACAACATTGTGGGCTGAAGGGCCTGTACTGTGCTGTACTATTCTATGTTCTATGTTCTATATTAACTTTGTTTCTCTATCCATGGACACTGCCTGATCCGCTGAACATTTCCAGCATTTTCTGTTTGCATTTTGGATTACCATCATCTGCAGTTTTTAAAATTCATTTCCATTTACTGGGGACAACCTGCATACACTTCTTTAAAATAGTCCTGTCACCTCCTTGTCGCTCTCTGAGAGAGGTTTAACACCCTGTTTGAGGAACAGCACCTCTGACAATGCATCTCTTCTTCAATACAGCACTGGATCAACCTTGGTTTTTGGACATTTTATACATGGCAAAATTCCATAAATGGCAAAATGAACGTACAAATCAGAAGCTCAAGCAGACTGCTAGACCTCTCAGCTCTGTTTTACTATTTAATAGGAGCATAGCTGAAGTAAGCATAATGTCAGCTCCACTTTCCTTGCTGGTACAGAAGCTATTTATTTCTGCTTTTAAAATATTCAATGACTTCCAAAGTTTCAGTGAGATTAGAGATGAGTTTTACTTTTCACGTGTACATTGAAACATCAAAACATACAGTGAAATGCATTGTTTTTGGTCAAGGACCAACACAGTCTGAGGACTTGCTGGGGGTCGCCACGCTTGCGACACCAACATAGCCAGCCACGACTCGCTAACCTTAGCCCTAACCGTAGATCTTTGGAATGTGGGAGGAAATCAGAGCATCCGGAGAAAACGCGCGCAGTCACGGGGAGGAGCGCACCAACTCCTTACGGACAGTGGCGAGAACTGAACCCCGATCAGTGATCGCTGGTACGGTAAAGTGACTGGGCTAGCTGATATGCTACCGTGACCTCGAAGAAAAATCCCACTTCATCTCTTATCTTACATAAATGACCACTTACAGTATTATTAAAAAGTGATCGTGGTTACAGATTCTTCCACGAGAGGAAACACCTTTGCCAGATCCACCCAAGAAGACCCTTCTATTTGCTACGTTCACTCTTCTAAACTCTACTGTATACAAGCCTAGCCAATTCAATCTTCAGAAGGCAACCCATCCATTCAGGTATCAGTTCAATTAATCTTCTCTGCATTGATTCTAAAGCAATAACAACCTTTAAATAAAGAGGTGAACACTGCATGCAGTGTTCTTTGATAACTTCACAACTGAAGCATAATCACACTACTTTGGTATTTTCTATTTCCTTTGCAATAAGCAATGGAAATAGTCTCCCTTTGTAGCATTTTAAAAATATGTCAGAATTGTTTAATATGTTTAATATCAGAATCAGAATCTGGTTTAATATAAATGGCATCTGTCGTGAAATTTGTTCACTTTGCAGCAGCAGTACAATGCAATACATGATAATTGAGAGAAAAAAATCTGTGAATTACTCTGTGTGTGTGTGTGTGTGTGTGTGTGTGTGTGTGTGTGTATGTATAAATAAACAAACAAATAAATAAATAAAAACAAAAACAAAAAGTAGTGAGGTAGTATTCATGGGTTCAATGTCCATTTAGGAATTGCTGAGTGTGTGCCTTCAGGCTTCTGTACCTCCTACCTGATGGTAGCAATGAGAAGAGGGCATGCCCTGGGTGGTGGGGGTCCTTAGTGATGAACGTTGCCTTTTTAAGACATCCCTCCCCCCCCCGAGGACGTCTTGTCTCCTGTGGAGTCTAGTTCCCATGGTGGAGCTGACTAAGGTTATAACTCTCTGCAGCTTACTTCAGTCCTGTGCAGTAGCACCCGACCCCCACCAGACGGTGATGCAGCCAGTCAGAATGCTCTCCATGAGACATCTGTAGAAGCTTATCAGAGTACCGTATTTACAGTTCTGGTAGGTGCTTCTTTATCCTCCATTCGTATTCAAGTTCAATCATACCTAAATATCCACCGATACAGCCAAACAAAACAGCATTTCTCTGGGGCCATTGTGCAAAACCAACAGCACCAAAAAGGCACATGTAGAATATACAATATAAGATAGCAGTAAATATATAGTCACACACAATAAGATAATACAGTCCACGTCCCTGAACAAAATATCTTGCAGATTGATGGTGCATGGATGATTGTCGGCAAGAACAAGCTCTCAGCAGTCCACAGAGGAATGCACACAATGGAAATAACTAGTTATATTGTTTCCTTAAAAATAGCAATGTGTTAACAGTCATCTCTAATAATAATGCGACCTGCTATCAAAGAGAGGAATACCATCATGCAGCATGGTGTGCTGGTAACAATCGAAATGAGGATTGACTTCCACCGACAGCCCCTTACCTGGAAATTAATGGCCAGGCTGTGTCTGTGGTCGAGTCATTTAAATTCCTGGGGACTACCATTACCAATACATTGAAGTGGGACAAGCACTTTACGCTCAATACTAAGAATTCACTCAGGAATTTACTTAGGAAACAGCTCAGAGTACATCCTGAAGTATTTTTACTCAGCCATCATTGAGGGTGCTGTGACCACCTCTATTACCATTTGGTTTCCTGCAGTCTCCTCCCTCTCCAAGTCCCCGCTGCAGTTAGTGGTCCACTCAGTGGAGAAGATCATTGGCTGTCAGCTACCAACATTAAAAGACCTGTTCGTTACTAGAGCATAGAAAAGAGCTAAAAAATTACTGCTGACTCCATCCACCCTCACAGTCACCTATTCACCAAACTGCCATCAGGGAGATGCTACAAGTCCATCACCACCAGAACTACACATCATCTCTAAAGCTTCTTTCCTGTACTTATTTAGCTTCTCAATAAATCTCACTCAGATAAAATACCCTAACAGTCCCTGCACAACAACCGTTAAATGGACTTTCCTGCTCTCCTTGATCTGTTGATAATTATAGAGTCTGTTCATATGTTCACATTTATTTGTTTAATTATTAACATTTGTGCATGTGACTGTTCTTATTGTTGATTGCTCATGGCTGTTTGCACTATTGTCTTGTAAATTGTTGTTTGCTATTGTATTGTCTGTTATGGTATTGTCCTGTGTTTTATGCTCGGCACTGAACCACAATCAATTCTGGTATGCTTTACATTCTGGCAATAAAGTGATTCTGAATCTGATTCATTAAAGGTTTAAAAACAAATGTTATAACAAGAAAGAACATGAATTTTTAATTCATTGTACAAATGTGTTGGGACATTTGGCAACAATTACCGAAGAAATTCTGTTATTATCATTCTGAAAGGGTGACGCTAGAGGAGCAGATATGAGCAATTGGTTTTTGAATGAATCAAAGCTCCCAGGGTTTGATCGTGGATTGTGACACAAGGGAAGTAAGTATAAGCAGATGCTTCAAATAACGCTATTGAGTTGTAGAAATCTTGATGATGAAGGAATTGAGGCTTGAATCGGAAGTCCAGGCTTGAATCTTTGCAAGGCCACTGGGGAGGTTGCAGGCCCAAGTCTGTGTCCAGTAGAACTGATGCCAGACATAGGGTTAAACGCCTGTGCATGTGCATGGGTGGGAGGGAGGAACAGGACTTGCTTTTGCTGTTGTTGTTTGTTTCTTGTGGTGTTTTGTTGTGTTCTGCTGAGTATTGTTGGCATGCTATGTTGGCACTGGATGTCATGGTCCTGTCTGTGAAGTCTGCATTCTGGTTCACGGTCCAGTCCATCGATACGTATTCCAGGTTTTCCAGTTTTCCCTTGTCCTGTTGTGTGCCTTAATTGAAGCACATGATTCTGATTTTGGGCTGTGACATAAATTACTCCTGGGTTCAGCTTCATTTGTGGCTGGGTGCCAACTGCCGTAAAAAAAGACACAGACAGACAGACAGACAGACAGACAGACAGACAGACAGACTCATTTGCTGGGCTGATAGGGGCAGAGTGTGAAGTTGGAGTTGGAAATTTGAGTTAGCTGGTGGAGTTGGAAAAGAGCATGGAGGCTGCAACTGCTGAGTAGATGAAGAAAAGATCCTGTAGGATGAACATGTTGATGGATAGTGAAAGTGAGTTTGAGATGGAGGAATGGAGTGAAGAGAGTGAGGAAAGGAAACAGAGGTATGAGATGTCAAACTCTAAGGAGTCAGGGGATAAACAAAATAGGATAAAAAAATACAATGGAAAGAAGATGAGATTAAAGCAATTATAACACTGAGCGAAGATGTAGTGTCTTTTGGTGAATGGAACCAGATTCATTTGATGAAGATAATCAACAAACTTATAAGTGAAGTCAAAAGAGCAAAGATTTTATGAAATGGATTGCTATTAGTGATTTGTTGGGATAGTGCTCAACAAGGCAAAGTGATAAGATTAAATAAAATAGATGGCAAAAAGTACAATGCTCAAAACCCAACAATAGAAAGTGGACTAGAGAAGTTATTTTGGGGATACCAACAAAAGTTACTATGGATGAGATTAAACAGAATATAAAAGGAGCAAAAATTATTAAGGCCAAATGTTTGAAAGTTACAAGAAATGGGAAAAAGTGTGATAGTTTATCGGTTATGATCAACTTTGATGAAGAGAGATTGCTGACTAAAGTTTATTTAGGTTATATGTGTTATGAGGTCAGAATATATATACCACCGCCTTTAAGATGCTTTAAATGTCAGAAATTCAGGCATATTGCGGCGGTCTGCAGAGGGAAACAAAGATGTGGAAGATGCGCTGGAGAACATGAATATGGGAAATGTGAGGCGGGAGCTAGGTTGAAATGCTACAATTGTGGCGAGGAACACAGTGCAGCTTATCAAGGGTGCATTATTAGCAAGAAAGAAGCTGAGATACAATATGTAAACGTAACTCAAGGGATCAGTTGCTTAGAGGCAGTGAAAGCATTTGCTGGAAAAAAGAAGGCTATCAAGCAAACAAATACAGGGAATAATAAACTGGTGAACTGTGAGAGTTGTAATATGATAAATAAGAATACACTAATTATGAGTAAGAAGGATTTCGTACTGTTTATGATAGATGCAATTAACTGTTCAGCACAAACAGACAAAAGAACTGAAAAAATTAAAATTATAGTCAAATCTGCAGAAAAATATCTTGGTATTACAGGGCTTAGGCGGGAAGCAGTCAAAGATACGCTGAACGGAGGATCAAACAGTTCACAGGCAGGAGAGGTGGGAAATTAATGGCTGTATATATATATATATATATATATATATATATATTACAAGGGAATGCAAGGAGTCTTATCGCAAATGATCTAGAATTTACAAAATATGTACCAGAATTTAAGGGAAAAAACTCAGATTTTATGTTACAAGAAACATGATTGAAACCCACGGTAAATGTGCAGAACTCCATCAACAAATTAAGAACTACTGTGAGTTGGAAAGAGATTGGACGAAACGGTACTGCATTTAAAGGAGACAGTTTCTGAAAAAAGATGCTTGTTGTCAAAAATTCAGTGTCATGGAAAACAGATTAAAATGGAGGAACTTATTCCAAAGGAAAAAGGAATTTGTTGCAAAGTGAATTATCTGCTTTCAGATTATAAAATGAAAACATGGAAACAACTGAGGAAGAATTTCAAGGTCTCTAAACAACTACAGGCTTTGATTCAAGAAAAGGAAAACTTGGAAATAGCAGATAGACTGGGAAAACAACAATTTTAAATGTTAAACATGCGATAATGAATATTGTAAAGCAAGAAGCTTTTGGTTTTATAAATGATTCAAATGAAATTAATGTAATTTGAGGCAATGCAATTATTTGGAAACCACGTGACAAAATTTGAGAAGGAAAACGATCTGCTGCATTGATATTTAATGAGCACACACTGCATTTGCAAGTGGAATTATAATTGATTATATATCCTGCAGAGGGCAGTAGTACACCTAGATGCATCTAAACTGCCAGAAATAGAAGAAGAAGAAGCTTCATTTGCTGGACTGTTCCCTTCCCTTCACCTTCCTCCCAGAGCTCTGCCTGATGCCATGCCATGCCATGCCTCGCCTCGCCTGAAGCCTTGCCTCGCCTGCACCGCTGTCAAGTTCAACTGCTGGAGCAAGATAAGGAACTGTCTATTGTTGTTTTGAACTGTCTCTGTGTCCACGCCTTCACTAGGTAGGTCCAGCCGTTTGCTGCTACCTAGTGTTGGGAACTGTCTCGTCATGTTCAGCATTCTGTGTATGAGTCCCGGCCCTACATTCTATTCCCAAGGAGGGGTCCCGGCTCTGTGTTCTGTGTCCCTGCGTTCCTGTGTCTCCCTCAACCAAGGCTCTGTGTTCCCGTCTCTCCCTCGACCAAGGCTCTGCGTTCTCGTCTCTCCCTCGACTAAGTCAAGGCTTCCAGCTTTGTGTTCCAAGGTTCCTGTTTCCCAAGACCATGTCATGTCTTTGCGTTGTTCCGGAGTCCAAGCCTGAGTCAAGACCCAGGTTCTGGGTCCTTGTCCAGTCCCTGGCTCAGAGTCTGAACTTAAGCCTCGTCATGTCCTTGCCTCGAGGAACCCAAGCCACGTCTAGTCTTGTAGTCATGTCATGCCCTCGCCGAGTTCCGGGGTCCGAGCCTGAGTCAAGACCCAGATTTCGGGTCCTTGTCCAGTCTCTGGCTCGGAGTCCTTGTCCAGGTTCCAAGTTCCCAGTTCCTCGTCCAGGTCCCGCTTTCCTAGTCAAGTCCTAGCCCAAGATTGTGTTCTTGTCTCAGCTCCTAGTCTGCATCCAGTCCCGTCCCTAACTCTAGTCCGGTTCCTAGTACTTCAGTGTCTGTGTCCTGCATTTGGGTCCGCTCCTAGTGCCACCCCCATTATGAAACCGGAATGTGTGGTGATACTTGCGGTTTGCCCAAGCACACCCTTGGGTCCATTAGTTGTTAATGTAAATAATGTACTTTACTGTATGTTTTGATGTACATATGACAAATAAACTTGAATCTTGAATCTTGAAACCATAGCTAAGAAGATGTTGTTCAGTGCGAAATGTTTATTGTATCATGTCAAGACCATAGCAATGTCTATGTATAAGACTGCATGAATCCACTGGTCCTTGCTCACCACTTATGTATGACAATGACAATATACAGTATATCTACTAGTTGTCTTTGAACATTGATCATCCACTGTTAAGGGCATTCTTTACCTTAAGTTATATTCTCCACAAAATAATTCCAGCATATTTAATTGAATAACCTGCTGTCAAAGAGAGGCAGACCATCATGCAGCATGGTGTGCTCGTAACAACTTGAAGCTGAATGCTATAAAGACAATGGAAATGAGGATTGACCCCCACTGGGAAATTAATGGTCAGGCTGTGTCTGTGCTTTAGTAATTCAAATTGATGAAGAAGTGGAGGGATGGGTTAGTAATTTTGCTGATGACACAACGTTTGGAGATGTTGTGGACAGTGTGGAGGGCTGTCAGAGGTTATAGCGGGACGTTGATAGGATGCAAAACTGGGCTGAGAAGTGGCAGATGGAGTTCAACCCAGATAAGTGTGAGGTGGTTCATTTTGGTAGGTCAAATATGAAGATAGAATATAGTATTAATGGTAAGACTCTTGGCAGTGTGGAGGATCAGAGGGATCTTGGGGTCCGAATCCATAGGACACTCAAAGCTGCTGCGCAGGTTGACTCTGTGGTTAAGAGAGGATACAGTGCATTGGCCTTCATCAATCATGGGATTGGGTTTTGGAGCCAAGAGGTAATGTTGCAGCTATATAGGACCCTGGTCAGACCCCACTTGGAGTACTGTGCTCAGTTCTGGTCTTCTCACTATAGGAAGGATGTGGAAACCATGGAAGGTGTTTTTTTTTATTTAAGTGCAATTGTGAACAATAGCCAGATCAGAAATGCTGATCAAGTCAACTAGTTCTCAAAAAGAACTCTGATAGGCCAATCAGATGGTTCACTGCTGCTCAGCGATAGAACACAAAAAAAAAATCATGTGTACAATTAAGAAACATTAAAGTATAGTAGAAGTACTGGAGTCATGATGATCATGATGAAGTCTACTGGAGAGAGACATTTATACACATGCTGTCCTCATAATTCAAAGAGATTGAAGGATAAGGTTGCAGGGTGACAAAACGTGGCAGAAGCACTTGGAACTAAAAACTAATCCCTACCGGGAGAAAACAGCACCTGTTCTGTCCTTACTGTTCTCCTGCAGTTTAAGGACTAAGTCCAGCCGGAACATAACTCACAAGTGCTCTTGAAAGTCAGGTATTAACCCTACCTATCACCAACCAAGCATTGCCATCCTAGTGCCTTTCATGATAGCTTATGAAGAAGCCTGTTACTTCCCTCCCAGAGATGATAGGTGTTTGTGCACTCGACTCTTGAAGGCTTGGACCCCATCTTCGCAGATGTTTCCAACCACAGCATCTGAAAGGCTGTTCCGAATTCTGATAGCACAGTGAAGGAAGCTTCTATCCAGTGTGTAGGTTCTCGCATCAGGCATAGAAACAGCATGAGCAGGCATAGATAAACTTGATCGTGTGGTGCTCCGTCTCTCATAAGATGAAGGCATCATGGCGCGAAGGTCTGCAGGGCTGTGGCTGGTGTGCATTTTGTATAGCACAGTAGCTGCAGCAACCTGTTGTCTGTGGTGTAAGCTGCTGATGGCTAGCTTCTCACGAGCTGTGGTTTCATCTACACCTATAATCCTGAGAGCCTGGGTGCAGAGGAGATTTACAAGGATGCTGCCTGGATTGGGGAGCATGCCTTATGAGAATAGGTTGAGTGAACTCGGCCTTTTTTCCTTGGAGCAACAGTGGATGAGAGGTGACCTGATAGAGGTGTATAAGACGATGAGAGGCATTGATCGTGTAGATAGTCAAAGGTTTTTCCCAGGGCTGAAATGGCTAACATGAGAGGGCACAGTTTTAAGGTGCTTGGAAGTAGGTACAGGGGAGATGGTGGCAGTGGATACGATAGGGTCTTTTTAGATTATGAAGGCACGCAGTCCTCTTTTGCTGTCATTTAGTAATGCATGCATTAAGAAACGATACAATAATTCCTCCGGTGTGATATCACAAAACACAGGACAGACCAAGACTGAAAAAACTAACAAAACCACATAATTATAACATATAGTTACAACAGTACAACAATACCATAACTTGATGAAGAAGTCCATGAGCACAGTAAAAAGTTCAAGGTCTCTCAAATGTCCCACGTCTCACGCGGATGGGAGAAGGAAGAAAAACTCTCCCTGCCATGCCCTGACCACAGTCCGAATCTGAGTCATCTGAAAACTTCGAGCCTCCGATCAGCTCTCTGACACCGAGTACTGAGCACTATCTCTGTCCGAATAATTTGACCTCAATCTCGGTCGCCAACAGCAGGCAAAGCCGGGGATTTTGAGGCCTCCCCTCCGGAAGATTCCTGACCACGCAGTAACAACAGCAGCGAACTGGCGTTTCAGAAATTTCTCCAGATGTTCCTCTGTGCTTTCATGTCCCCCTCCATCAAATCAGAATTGTCCATGGCCCCTATTTAACGGATACGATATCATTTTTCACCGGAGGGCTGCGCACGCACGGCGCGCTGCTCTCTCTCCTCCTGCCGAGGGTCTTTTAAGAGACTTCTGGACAGTTATATCGAGCTCAGAAAAATAGAGGGCTATAGGTAACCCTAGGTAATTTCTCAGGTAAGGACATGTTTGGCACAGCTTTGTGGGCTGAAGGGCCTGTATCGTGCTTTAGGTTTTCTATGTTTCTATTCTATGATTCTAACCTAAAGCGTGTATAAGGAGCAAAGAAGGAACTACAATTGTGCCACTGCTACAGTGGAAAAAGAAGCTTAGGATGGCATTCTGTACAGTGATTTTTTTTGTGTGTGGAGGAAATGATTTCCCATCACGAGTAAAGCTCTCCCCACCATTGAGCACATCTGCAAGGAACGATGTCATAGGAAAGCAGCATCCATCATCAAGGATCCGCCACTATCTAGGCCATCCTCTTGTCTCACTGCTGCCATCAGAAATGAAGTATAGGAGCCTCAGAACCCACACCACAAGCAACAGTTATTACTCATCAAACATCAGGCTCTTGAACCAGAGGGGATAACTTTATTCAACTTCATTCACCCCAACATTGAACTGTTCCCACAACCTGTGGACTTACTTTGAAGGAGTATTCATCTCATGTTCTCGATATTTATTTCTTATTTATTTATTATTACTATTATTACCATTTCTTGCGTTTTGTATTTGTACAGTTTGATGTCTTCTGCACTCTGGTTGTTTGTCTGTCCTGTTGGCTGTGGTCTTTCATAGATTCTATTGTGTATCTTTATATCTACAGTGAAAACTCGCAAGAAAATGAATCTCAGGGTTGTATATATTGATATATATGTATTTTGAGCTTTGATGATTTTGACACTGCTTTGTAGGGTCATTCTGCTGGATTGAGGGAGATAGTTTGGTAGGGATTAAGAAGCTGAGAAGGATGGGAATTGGATGGTAGTCTTGCAAAGTTATAAATAATATCTGAATTAAGAAGATAAGAGGATAAGCTGCTGGAGATTTCCTCTTGGAACTTTATGATCTATAGCTCCCTTTACTCTTGGTTGTTCTTTTTAGTTGAGAAAAGGAAACATTGTACTTGTGATACACTACTGGAGATAGTGTCTTTTGGGTACAATGTTCCACCAAAGCCCAATATATTCTTCACAGGGAATCAAGAAGTCCTATTGAACTATTCCAGAAAAAGCAGGAGATTTCTGCTTAAAGTGACATGGCAGACATTAACAGTTTATGTATTATTGAGTACAGTACTGTGTAAAAGTCTTAGCCATATATATATATATAAAACAAGTGAGCCTAAGACTTTTGCACAGTATTGTAGTAATTTCATGTTTTTCATCATACTGCTGTCACAAGAATAATTGTATGTCATGACATACATGAGTGATGATAAACCTGATGCTGATATGGGTTTCTATTGTGGAGTGAGAGTGGGAAGGGGGCAGGGAGAAGGGAATCAAGGTTGGGAAAAGGGGAAGGGAAGAGGAAAAAGAGCGGGAAGCACCAGAGTGACATTCAGTAAAGATTAATAAACCAATTGTTTGGAATGAAATGACCTTGAGTGGTGGCTAATGTTGTCCCTCTCTTAAAGAAGGGAGGAAGACAGAAAACAGGGAATTATAGACCAGTTAGCCTGACATCGGTGGTGGGAAAGATGCTGGAGTCAATTATAAAAGATGAAATTACGACACATCTGGATAGTAGTAACAGGATTGGTCCGAGTCAGCATGGATTTATGAAGGGGAAATCATGCTTGACTAATTTTCTGGAATTTTTTGAGGATGTAACTATGAAAATGGACAAGGGATAGCCAGTGGATGTAGTGTACCTGGACTTTCAGAAAGCCTTTGATAAAGTCCCACATAGGAGATTAATGGGCAAAATTAGGGCACATGGTATTGGGGGCAGAGTACTGACATGGATTGAAAATTGGCTGGCTGACAGAAAACAAAGAGTAGCAATTAACGGGTCCCTTTCGGAATGGCAGGCGGTGACCAGTGGGGTACCGCAGGGTTCAGTGCTGGGACCGCAGCTGTTTACAATATATATTAATGATTTAGATGAGGGAATTAAAAGTAACATTAGCAAATTTGTGGATGACACAAAGCTGGGTGGCAGTGTGAAATGTGAGGAGGATGTTATGAGAATGCAGGGTGACTTAGATAGGCTGGGTGAGTGGGCAGATCTGCATGGCAGATGCAGTTTAATGTGGATAAATGTGAGGTTATCCACTTTGGTAGTAAGAACGGGAAGGCAGATTATTATCTAAATGGAGACAAGTTAGGAAAAGGGGAAGCACAGTGAGATCTAGGTGTTCTTGTACATCAGTCACTGAAAGCAAGCATGCAAGTACAGCTGGTAGTGAAGAAAGCTAATGGCATGCTGGCCTTCATAACAAGGAGAATTGAGTATAAGAGCAAAGAGGTCCTTCTGCAGCTGTACAGGGCCCTGGTGAGACCACACCTGGAGTATTGTGTGCAGTTTTGGTCTCCAAATTTGAGGAAGGACATTTTTGTTATTGAGGGAGTGCAACGTAGGCTCACAAGGTTAATTCCTGGGATGGCGGGACTGTCATATGTCGAAAGATTGGAGCGACTGGGCTTGTATACTCTGGAATTTAGAAGGCTGAGAGGGGATTTGATTGAAACATATAAGATTATTAAGGGATTGGACACGGTGGAGGCAGGAAGCATGTTCCCGCTGATGGGTCAGTCCAGAACCAGAGGCCACAGTTTAAGAATAAGGGGTAGGCCATTTAGAACGGAGTTGAGGAAAAACTTTTTCACCCAGAGAGTGGTGGATATATGGAATGCTCTGCCCCAGAAGGCTGTGGAGGCCAAGTCTCTGGATGCTTTCAAAAAAGAGATGGATAGAGCTCTTAAAGATAGCGAAATCAAAGGTTATGGGGATAAGGCAGGAACTGGATACTGATAGTGGATGATCAGCCATGATCACAGTGAATGGCAGTGCTGGCTCGAAGGGCTGAATGGACTACTCCTGCACCTATTGTCTATTGTGTCTCAACTTTTCATAAGTAGTTGGTATCTGGAATGAGGTTCAGAGGACATGGTGGATGCAGAAACAGTAACAACCAATTCTTATAATATCTAACCCATTTTTGCAGGAGCACAATTGAGAGTGTCCTGACTAGCTGCATCACCATCTGTTATGGGAATTATAAGGCATCTGATCACAAGACCCTGGAAAAGATTGCGATGAGTGCTGAGAGGATCACCGTGGTCTCTCTTCCACCCATCTGAGATATTTATCAGGAGTGCTGCGTTAGCAGGGCCCTTAGCATTGTCAAGGATCCTTCTCACCTGTCTCACAATCTCTTTAAATCTCTACCATCAGGACAAGGACCGTTAGGATGGGAAACAGCTTCTTCCCCAAGGCTGTGAGACTGAACTCCCTGCCACCACCCAGGTCTCATCACCTATGAAGTGCCAGTAGCATTAAACTGTTTGCTTTTTAACTTTTGTTGTAAATGTTCCTTATGCTAAATGTCAATCTTCTGGAATACACAGTATTTTCTTATTTGTTAATTTATTTGTGGTAATATTATTTATGTGTTGTGTGTGAGTTACACGTATTGTATTGTGCACTTTGGTCTGGAGGAACGTTGTTTTGTTTGGCAGTATATGTGTGTACGGTTGAATGACAATAACCTTGAACTTGAACTTAACAATATTTAAGAGGCATCTAGACAATTACTTGATTGAGCACAAGAGAGAGGAGTACGGAATTAACGATGGCAGTGGGATTGGTATAAATAGACGTAATGGTAGGCAGAGACATGGTGGATAGCAGAGGCTGTTTCCGTGCTGTGCATTAGGAGTAGGAATAGGAACAGGAGCAGGAATATGTCACTAGACTCCCTGAGCCTGCACAGCCATTGATTGTAACCATCTCTGCCTACACTACCTCTCATCCTTTGCTTATCAAGAATCTATCTACTTCTAACTTAAAAATATTCAAGAATAGCTTCTGCAACCTTTTCAAAGAGAGAGCTGTAAAGAAGCATGGGCAATAAAGAGACAGGAAGAAAAACACCTCTTCTTTTTCATAAACAGTGGCTGCTTCTGTTCTAGATGTTTTAATGAGATGAAACATTCTCTCTATATCAACAGAGTGAAGGCACCTCTGGATCCAGACTCTTTTGAAATCATATGTTACTTTTAAAGCAAATTTTGGGATTAAAACCAATTAAAAGTAGCAAAACAGTTTGTGCATTTATTCAAACACAACAAATCTCCTGTGAAATCTTCCAGGGAACTTTACATGAATCCAGTAGAGAACAGGAATGCTCTCTGAAAGGAACAGACTGGACTCAGGACTCTGCTCACTGACTGGGGCTGAACCTGAGTTTATGTAATCTGCATAGTTTATCTCATCCAATATTTACCCAGAGGGTGGTGAATCTGTGGAATTCATTGCCACAGAAAGTTGTGGAGGCCAAAATCATTAGGTATATTTAAGGCAGAGGTTGATAGGCTCCTGATTAGTAAGGACATCAAAGGTTACGGGGAGAAGGCAGGAGATTGGGGTTGAGAGGGTTAATAAATTAGCTATGATGGAATGGCAGAGTAGACTTGATGGGCTGAATGGCCTAATTCTGCTTCTACATCTTATGGTCTTATGGTCAATCAAGACAGCCTTCTTAAACTCTTATCTATTGGAATCCTTCGGTGCCTCATTTGTTTGGTCTTTAATAGACAATCATTGTTCCACCAACAGGTTTGACTATTCTAATATCCACCATCCATTTTATGGATCAGCATTAATATTGGTTTATTATTGTCACATATGCCAAGATAGAGTGAAAAGATTGACTTGCATATCATTCATACAAATCAGCTCATTGCACAGTACACTGAGGTAGAACAAGGTCTAGCAATAACAATGTAGAATGAAGTGTGTTCAGTTTAATTCAAAGTTCTGCAATCTTTATTTTAATTCCCACCACTGCTGTTGTTTTCCAGTCACTCATGTGCCATGTGATCATCTTCAGGTTCACACAGCACATGTATAGAAACATATATGATAATAGCAGTAAACATACAGTCACACACAAACGAATAATATAGTGCAAGTCCCTGAGTGCCTTGTAGCATAGATTGTTGGTGCATGGGATGCTGCCGTCAAGAACAAGCCCAAAGCAGTCCGATCAGTACATGCTAGTACAGTCGCAGATAAATGCAAAACAGCTTAATACACTTAATATCCTGCGGATTTGTTTTAATTTCTCTTTGGTGCAAACAGGAATTATTTTCGAGGATGCTTCTCACTTACTTACCATGAAGGTTTTACAGCATAGGCATTATTATTTGAAATTGAGTCACTGTCCCAATCATAATCAGAACTGGTAAAGGGATGGTAAATTGCTCACAAGGATTAATAGAAGAAAGACAATGGGAGGCTGGATATGTTTTTATCAGGATCACTTCTGCTGTTCTTGTTTAGATCATCTCTTCTAACTCTACAAGACAGCACAGGGGCTCAGCTAATAACGTCACTGACTCACAGGAGGATGAAAAGTTACGAGAGCAGCAGAATGTTGGTGAGGCGGAAGTGGTTGGGCATGAGTGGGAGCTAGGGAATAGTGAATCACAAAGCTAGGACTTGGAGTAGGGAAGAGTTTTTCAAACTGGGATCTGGGGAGTGGGGATTAATTACAGGCAGGTGAGGAGAAGAGAAGGGTGAGAGGGTAACCAGAATGGGGAATAAAAAAAGAGAGGGGGGGTGAGAAGTTACCAGGTCAGAGAAATCAATGTTCATGCTATCAGGTTGGAGGCTACCGAGGAGGAATATAAGGTGTTTCTCTTCCAGCCTACTTCTTCAGACCTTTACCTTTACCTTTTCCACCTATCACCTCCCAGCTTCTCACTTCATCCTCCCTCCCCCACCTGCCCACCTTGCCCCACCCTCCCCAACCTGGTCTCACCTGTCTCCTCCCAGCTTCTCACTTCATCCTTCCTGTCCCACCTGCCCACCTTCCCCCACCCCCACCTGTCGCCTCCCACCTTGTACTCCTTCCCATTCCTCCACGTTCTTGTTCTGGCTTCTGCTCCCTTCCTTTCCAGTCCTAACGAAGGGCCGAAATGTTGACTGTTTAACCGCCCTATCGATGCTGGCTCACGTGCTGAGCCCCTCCAGCATTTAGTGTGCATTGCTGAAGGAAGCATTCAACTGTTTCTACTGCAAGGTGGAACTTTGAGGCTAATTCCTTTTCCAGGGAATTGTAAACTTAAAACCAACTGATAAGGATTTTGATCCCGATGAAGATTGTAGCATAGAACTCTTGCATTTCTTAATTTAATTCCACTTGTTCATTATATCATTTTACTGTGACTCAGTCACTGAACAGTCACATACAATCTCTATTTTATTTTTATTATGTTGAAATAAAACAACGACTTTTGCAGACTCCTCTACATTTGTGCATCAGAAGTATAACATAGAGTGAACTGCAGGACTTAGAAATGCATGAAGTGCCAGACTGAGCCAACCTGTGATTGAATGTGAGATTTAAAAATCCCCCTAAGAAATCTATTTCTCTCTTTTGCTTCCTTTCCAGTGTAAATCCACAATAATGATATGTCAACATTTTAATGAATAATTATTTGTTCACCCCATTGTGGTTGTATGTTCACATTAATTCCAAAAGCTTTAATTACTGGTGAGGAAATAAATATCTGAAATTTCCCTGGATTGACTGACTAATTTAAAAATGAACCTTAAAGGTACCGAACTATTGAAGGGAAATGTTTCTTTATATTTGAGGGATCCAGTTGTCCGGCTGACATCAATTTTCAGAAGTTTGATATATTAGAAATAATATTCAGGTAATTTTGCCCAAAGTTATAAAAATCTAATTTTGGTTTCAAAAATGTAGAAGTAAAGCAACTGATAAGAGTAGCGGTTGAGTTCATAACCGCTACTCCTCTTGTCACCAAACGATTTGACCTTTCAGTAGTCTCTCTTGAAGCCTGATTGTTAGGCCTGCACAGGTAGGTACCTCCCAGTCTCCACCCAGCTAACAGGAGTCACCTACAACTCATTTCCAAATCATTGCTGCCTATTTAAATCCAGCTCTTGTCCACAATCCTTGTTCTCGTATATCTACACAGATGGTTCAAACGATCCAGTGACAGGTCGTACAGGTGTTTCTGTTTATGTTCTGAAGTTTCAGGTGACTATTAAGGAAATATTATCAGTCAGAATATCAGTATTCATATCTGAGATGGTTGCTATAATTTTAGTGTTGGAATAGGTTGAAGAAGTATGCCCTGATTAGGTACTTCTGCACTCTAATTCATTCTCTGTCCTGACATCTATTAAAACAGGTACTTTGAATTGTCGGCCAGATATTCTTCTTGAGATTGGACAACATCTGTTGAGGCTGTAGGGTCTAGGCCTGTGTATACATTTCATATGGGTTCTTGGCTATGTTGGGGTTGAAGGAAATGAGGTGCAGACATTATTGCCAAGCAATCACTTAAAATTAAAGATGTAAGTGTAGTCAACACACATTTGACTACATGTAGCCTGAAACATCGATTGTATTCTTTTCCTAGATGCTGCCTGGCCTGCTGGGATCCTCCAGCATTTTGTGTGTGTGTTGCTTGGATTTCCAGCATCTGCAGACTTTCTCTTGTTTTTGACATTAATGTAGTGGTGCCTTTGCATAAGGGGGAGATGAAAGCCATAATTGAAAAGTTTATTCGATCACTGTGCCACCAAAGTTGGAATAAGGCAAAGAAAGGACTGCATTTATATAAAATTCGGAGAAAGGTTGAAAACTCAACTGGGGGGTGGGTATAAAAGGAGAGAAGAAGTCATATTTATGTGTTTACATATTAGACATTTTGGGCTGAATAATTCCCTGTTCAGAATTAATATACATGGTACCGGCATCTGTAGGGAGTGCATTTGTTCAGAAATGGTGCGGCATATTGAATTGAATTGAATTGACTTTATTACTTACATCCTTTATATACATGAGGAGTAAAAATCTTTATGTTATGTCTCTGTCTAAATGTGCAATGTGCAATTTATAGTAATTTATAATAAATAGTATGTACAACAGGACAGTAAATATAACACAGAAATACAATTGTGTCAGTGTGAATTAATCAGTCTGATGGCCTGGTGGTAGAAGCTGTCCTGGAGCCTGTTGGTCCTGGCTTTTATGCTGCGGTACCGTTTCCCGGATGGTAGCAGCTGGAACAATCTGTGGTTGGGGGTGACTCGGGTCCCCAATGATCCTTTGAGCCCTTTTTACACAATTATCTTTGTAAATGTCCTGAATAGTGGGAAGTTCACATCCACAGATGCGCTGGGCTGTCCGCACCACTCTCTGCAGAGTCCTGTGATTGGGGAAAGTACAGTTCCTATACCAGGCAGTGATGCATAGTCATAGTCATAGTCATACTTTATTGATCCCGGGGGAAAGTGGTTTTCGTTACAGTTGCACCATAAATAATATAGTAATAAAACCATAAATAGTTAAATAGTAATATGTAAATTATGCCAGGAAATAAGTCCAGGACCAGCCTATTGGCTCAGGGTGTCTGACCCTCTAAGGGAGGAGTTGTAAAGTTCGATGGCCACAGGCAGGAATGACTTCCTATGACGCTCTGTGTTGCATCTCGGTGGAATGAGTCTCTGGCTGAATGTACTCCTGTGCCCAACCAGTACATTATGTAGTGGATGGGAGACATTGTCCAAGATGGCATGCAACTTAGACAGCATCCTCTTTTCAGACACCACCATCAGAGAGTCCAGTTCCATCCCCACAACATCACTGGCCTTACGAATGAGTTTGTTGATTCTGTTGGTGTCTGCTACCCTCAGCCTGCTGCCCCAGCACACAACAGCAAACATGATAGCACTGGCCACCACAGACTCGTAGAACATCCTTAGCATCATCCGGCAGATGCTAAAGGACCTCAGTCTCCTCAGGAAATAGAGACAGCTCTGACTCTTCTTGTAGACAGCCTCAGTGTTCTTTGACCAGTCCAGTTTATTGTCAATTCGTATCCCCAGGTATTTGTAATCCTCCACCATGTCCACACTGACCCCCTGGATGGAAACAGGGGTCACCGGTGCTTTAGCTCTCCTCAGGTCTACCACCAGCTCCTTAGCCTTTTTCACATTAAGCTGCAGATAATTCTGCTCACACCATGTGACAAAGTTTCCTACCGTAGCCCTGTACTCAGCCTCATCTCCCTCGCTGATGCATCCAACTATGGCAGAGTCGTCCAAAAACTTCTGAAGATGACAAGACTCTGTGCAGTAGTTGAAGTCCGAGGTGTAAATGGTGAAGAGAAAGGGAGACAAGACAGTCCCCTGTGGAGCCCCAGTGCTGTTGATCACTCTGTCGGACACACGGTGTTGCAAGCAGCCAGTCAGGATGCTCTCAATAGTGCCCCTATAAGAAAGTTCTTAGGATCTGGGGGCCCATACCAAACTTCTTCAACCACCTGAGGTGAAAGAGGTGCCGTTGTGCCTTTTTCACCACACAGCAGGTATATACAGACTGTCAGTACCTCCAGTTGAACTCTCTCTGTTTGTGTGTCTTCCCCCTAGCTGTCAGTCTGTGGTTTTGCATTGCCATGTGCTCTTGCTCTGCTCCGGCCCCTGTATCACTGAATACTTCGTTTTTCATCTGTTTCTCATTATTACCGTATTTCTGCCACCTGCGTCTCATTGTGCTTCACCTATCATCTACCTCTCTGTTTATTGTCAGTGTAGTTCAGTCCTGTGTTTTCACCTGTTTATTGCCAGACTGTGCCCGTGAATTTTCCTAAGCCTTTCCAGCATTTGCAGCTGTACTCTGTCCGTCTGAATATCGACTCTGCCTGTTTCCCGATTCCGATTTTTGGATTTCTCTGGATGTCTTGATCTCTGCCTGAACTTTGATGCTGATTTTGTTTGCACCTTGGGAATTGTTACTCAATTTAGAAGGGGTGATTGATAAGTCTGTGGCCTAAGGTAGAAGCAGTCAATTTTAGAAAACCTAGCACATTTATTTTTCAACATAGTCCCCTCCTATATTTACACACTTAGTCCAGAAAGTGTCCACAGCATGGGTGATTGATAAGTTTGTGGCCTAAGGTAGAAGGAAATGAGTTTTACAGCTCTCGTTACATGCACATGCAGATCAACTCCTTGAGTGATTTTGCATACAGTTTGAAGTTAATAACTCATCTCCTTCTACCTTAGGCCACGAACTTACCAATCACCCCTGATGTTATTAACTTCAAACTTTCTGCAAGTAGTTTCCTATTAACTTGAGAGATTTGTGATAGATACAGTTTAACATGGAATGTTTGTTAGAAAAATACAGCCAATGTAATTGTACAGTATATACTGGTAAGTGCATATTTTACTTTCTGAGAAGCATAGCACTTTTTAACAGTATCTGATTTTCTTGTGGGGGAGGGGAAATTGAGTGGGTATACAATACCTTCTGTCTCTTTCCTTCCACTCTAACTCGGTAAGTGGTGGTAATGTGCCTTATGTTGGTCTGCCAACCGTCATTAAACTTTACATGAGAGAAAAGAACAATTCTTGCTCACACATACGAACTAGCCAGCCTTAACCATTCATTCCTAGTCATCAGTTATCTGGATGCCTTGTATTTAAGTACTGTATCTCTATTCTCTTGTTCTGTCACCCCCTTTTGCCTTTTAAATATTATTTACTGCTAAATCGTCTCCAGTGCTCTGCTTTTGGGTCAAGCCTCTCTACATTTCCTGACACTGACTGCATTAAAAATAAAGTATTCAGACCATTCCACATCATTTATCAGCGTTGCTGAGTTCCAGCCAGATATTTACCAACCTGAACCTACCTCTGGCTAACCACCTCATGTAGCTCATGTATAATCTTCATATTATTGAAGTCAATCTATTCCTAGTCATAGAGCACAGAATCAAGCCTTTTATCCATCATGCCAACCAACAGCCAATTATCAGTAACTTATCAACTCTCACTTTGTGGCCTTACATGTTTTGGTCTTTCAGGTTCCCATCCCAGTCGTTGCTTCCACCACCGCTTAGACTACATTCAAGGCATCTAAAAGCTGGGAAGACATTACACTCAATAGATACACCTGGAGGAGATCTGTTTGAGAGGGAGCTGGGCTACATGAGAACAACCTCTGCTGTGCCACAGAGAACAAGCAGCAGCTGTGAAAGGAGAGACTAAACAACCAAAAGGTGAAATCACTGTCGACAGCTACCATTTATTCTTGCCCTCGCTGCACAGAATCTCAGTCTCTGCAGCTGGGCCTCCAGCTGAGGAGCCTCTAATAGACAATTGCTTAGGGGAATATCATACTTGACTCATGGGATCACACTACTATTACGTGTAGTGTAATAGTTTCATGTAGTGTTATAGTTTTCACCTGGGTGAAAAAGCTCTTTCTTATATTCCCTCTATACTTCTTCCCCTCACTCCAAACCTATTCCCCTGGTTTTCGATATGACTGCTATGGGAAGCAGTTTCCTATTATCTTCCCTATCTATAGCTTTCATATATTTTGTAAGCCTCCGTCAGGAACCCCCCTGAGCTTCCCCTACTCCAGGGAAATCAGGCCCTGTCTCGTCATCTCTTCTTAACTGAAATGTTCCATTTGAGGGAACATCCTTGTGAATCTCCCCTGCACCCTCTACAGTGCAACCACTCCAGTCAAGTATGCTTTTCTCCCAAGGGATTATTCCCCTAATGGAGAAAAGCTGAGTGCAAGACCATAAGATATAGGAGCAGAAGTAGGCCAGTCAGCCCATCGAATCTGCTCTGCCATTCCATCGTGGGCTGATCCAATTCTTCCAGTCATCCTCACTCCCCTGCCTTCTCCCCATACCCTTTGATGCCCTGGCTAATCAAGAACCTAATTATCTCTGCCTTAAATGCACCCAATGACTTGGCCTCCACAGCCGCTCGTGGCAACAAATTCCACAGATTTACCACCCTCTGACTAAAGTAATTTCTCTGCATCTCTGTTCTAAACGGGCATCCTTCGATCCTGAAGTCATGCCCTCTTGTGCTAAACTCCCCTACCATGGAAAATAACTTTGCCATATCTAATCTGTTCAGGCCTTTTAACATTTGGAATGCTTCTATGAGATCCCCCCATCATTCTCCTGAACTCCAGGGAATACAACTCAAGAGCTGCCAGACGTTCCTCATACAGTAACCCTTTCATTCCTTATGGTCTTATGGTCTAATACCTGAGTATGACTTTGTTTAACATGGGGAGGCTGATGCATGAGGGGTCACCATGCACCATGGGGTCAGATTCCAGTGGTGTGGCATGCAAGATGACTGAGGACCTTTCACTGCTGCAACCTTCCTCCGCCTTCTCTGCCACTGTGGAATGTCATCATCTTCTGTCAGCTCCACCATTAAGGTCTTGGTTGGATCGCTCTTTGTCTGGAACTTCTCCCTTGACCTTCCCAGCATGGGTGATCCTACCAGGAGCTCAGCTCCAGACGGAATCGTTTTTGGGATCCCAGGATCTCACAAGTCTCAGCACCACGACAGGGTGATGCTGTTCAGAGAGGACCTTCTGCAATGTGATCATGTCTGTCCTATCAACTAATGAACTATAGTACGGTGCAAAAGTCATGCACAGATATATATAGATAAAACTAGGGTGCCTGGACTTCTGCATAGTACCATATTTGTCAACGTGGAGCAGAGAGCGAGTTTGTAAATCTGACAGAGTAAAGGATGTTGACGATGACGAGGTGGAGCGCAGCGGGACAGCTGGCAGGGGAGAGCCTGGGCAGCGAGTGGTGCAGGGGCAGACACACCCAGCCTTGAGACACCAGTCATTCCATAGGGGTATACACAATTGTTCATTGTGTATATCTTGTCCAAAATAGTCATTCCAATATGCATCACCTCACAATAAGGTTAAGTTCAAATTCAGCCTGTAGAATCATAGACGCTGACCAAGAAGTCTCAGCTAGTCCCATTTGTCTCCATTTGGGCCTTTTTCTATCCATGTGCCCGTCCAGTTGTGTTTTAAACATTGTAATTGTCCCCCCCCCCCACTACAGATTCCTCTGTCTCCTCATTCCACATACCCACCGCCCTCTGTGTCAAAAACATTCTCCTCATGTTCCTTTCAAGGTTTTGAATGCTTCCGATCTGCTGGCCAAAGAGTTTGCCAGGAATCATCTAAAGAACATGTGAATGCATAGTAACAGACACAAAATGCTGGAGGAACTCAGCAGGCCCGGCGGCATCTATGGAAAAGAGTAAACAGTCGACGTTTCGGGCTGTGACCCTTCATCGTCACATAGCGTACTTGAATGCATACGAATGCATATTTGATATTATTTCTTAATCTTTGTATTAACTGCCAATTAAGCTAATTTTAAAACAGGTAAAAGCTCATAATACCTTTTACCATACTTTTATTCTTTCTAATTAGACTTGCAATGAGTTGCACAAAGATTGTGTAGATCTTTGTTCTGGAATTCTGGAACTGGGTGAACATTGGAACTTTCATTATAGATCCCGGAAATCAAATTTCCAATGCCGGCAGGGAATACGAGCAATACCTAGCTCCATCATATGGTGAGCAGGCACCACCATTTGTGCACAGACACTGATAGGTGCAACCAAGGAATGTAAGAAAGTGGACAGAACTGTATTCTCATCTTGGCTTGTCATGATCTCTGTTGGGAAGTGTGGATCTCAGTCACTCAGCAGACAAGCCAGTAGAGATACCTGCACGTGTTCATGCTGACAGGGAACTCTCCAGTTCACGTCTGAGCCTGTGATACTGGATCATAAGACAATTCATCTTGTGACCTTCTACGCCAGTCTGTTTGTAGCAACTAATCATTTTTCCAACATTGCTTCTGTTTTCTCTGTCGCTATGAAATGACATTTTCCTTTCCTAGATTACACACGTCTCAAATGTTTTTGTCTCTGGCTCCTTTGGCTTTCGCTCAGTACTCAAGTAAAACTTACTGTTAATGGGGTCTGATTTGCTCTTCTGGGATAACAGTTGTGTTTAGAGATACAACACAGAACAGGCCCTTCTGGCCCAACGAGCCTGTGCAGTTCTCAAAGAGTTAAAATCAGTGGTACTTCATTCTGATGGTGATTCATGACCATGGCATTACTTTCATCTTTAAGAATATATCTGGGTGATACTCTAATGTTCAAAATTCAAAGTAAAATTATTATCAAAGCATATTTACACTCGGAGGCCTCTTTATTAGGTACAGCTGTATATTTTTTTATTTATTCATCTACGGGCTGTTGCCAGCTAAGCCAGCATTTGTTGCCCATTCTGGCTTGCTTGTTAATGCAAGTACCTAATCAGCCAATCATGTGGCAGTGTATAAAATCATGCAGACATGGTCAAGAGGTTCAGTTGTTGTTTAGGTCAAACATCAGATTGAGGAAAAAATGTAATCTGGCGACTGACCGTGGAATGATTGTTGTTGGCAGACAGGTTTGTTTGAATATCCAAAAAACTGCTGATCTCCTTGGATTTTCATGGAACTGTCTCTGGAGTTTGCAGAGATTCTGTTGTTGTTCAGACTAATCATCAGAATAGGGAAGAAACGTGACCTAAGTTACTTTGACCATGAAATGATTGTTGGCACCAGATGATGTGGTTTGAGTATCTCAGAAACTGCTGATCTCCTTGGATGTTCATGAACAATTATCTCTAGAGTTTACAGAGAATGGTATAGAAAACATAAAAAGAACTTTCAATGAGTGGCTGTTCTGCGGGTGAAGATGCCTTGTTAATGAGAGAGGTCAGAGGAGAATGGGCAGACTGGTTCAAGCTGACAGGAAGGTGACAGTAACTCAAAAGACCAGGTGTTATATCAGTGGAGTGCAGAAGAGCTTCTCTGAATGCACAACACATTGAACCTTGAAGAGGATAGGCTACAGCAGCAGAAGACCGCGAACGTGCACTCAATGGCTACTTTATTAGGTGCCTCCTGTATGTCACCATATACTATCCTGAGATTCATTTTCTTGCAGATATTCATCGTAGCACAAAGAAAGACAATAGAATCAATGAAAAACTGCATGCAAAGACTGACAAGCAACCAACGTGTAAAAGAAGAAAAACTGTGCAAACATTAAAAAAAATCAAATAATAATAGTCAATAAATAAGTAAATAAATAATACTGAGACCAGGAGTTGTAGAGTCCTTGAAAGTGAGTTCATAGGTTGTGTTCAGTGGCCATTTCAGTGTTTGATGAGTGAAGTTATCCACACTGGTTCAGGAGCCTGATGGTTGAGGGTTAATAACTGCTCCTGAACCTGGTGGTGTGAGTCCCGAGGCTCCTGTACCTCCTTCCTGGTGGCAGCAGTGAGAAGAGAGCATGTATTGGAGGATGGGGTTCCTTGATGATCAAGGCTGCCTTCTTGTAGCAGTGCTCCTTGTAGATGTGTTCAATGGTTGGAAGGGCTCTTCCTGTGATGGTCTGGGCTGTATCCACTACTTTTTGTACCTATTTTAAACTGAAAGTGGTTCATGGTACTGTATATAGCTGTCAGGGGGTTTCGTCTCTTATGTCACTGTGTAGGCTAATTAAAATGGCTTCTTTGTTATGTTATACTTGGGAATGCTTCTTTGTTATGTTAAACGCTGAGAAAGTTTTGCACTAGCAGCTTGTTTTTGTTTAGAGTGTGATAAGAATATGTTACGAACCAATTGGGATAGTTGTTATGTTTTTGGTGTATTTGAAGATATTGCGGGGTTCTCTGAATGCACAACATGTTTTGGGGCAGAAGGCGGGAGAGAGAGACAGAGGATGGACCAGGTGCTGTGAGTTCACTAATGGGGTCGGACCCCGAGGAGGGCATTCGGCGAGGAGAGGAGACGGAGACGGACTCGTGTGGAACGTCTGGTCGACCACCGTTGTTGGTCCCAGGCGGCCGGTCAAGGTGGTTCGAGGGGTCGCAGGGTGAAGAAGAAGGGTCCTAAGCTCCGACTGTTTGTGCACGAAAAGATTGAACTTTGATAAGTGTGGCGCCTTTTATTTTCCTTTTATATTTTATTCTCTATTAATTATATAGTTCCAGTAATATCTATAAACTGTAAATCATTTAATCGTATCTGTTGTATTGTCTGTTATTTGGGTGGGGTGGGGTACCTCACACAACATCCACACAAACTAATTACCCAGTTTGCCGGGGCCGAGGGCTGTTTCCCTAAACGACAGCGAGCCGAGCGACCCTGAAGGTGGCCAGGGGGGCTATATAGCTAATGTATGCATTCTCTAAATGTACTTTGCATTAATCCTAACCAAAAGGAAAATAGTCAAAGTGGTAGGAGACTTCCCATTTTAATTGATCAACTTCTTTCTAACAACAGAGGAGGAAATTCTAAAGAGGATAGGGTATCCGGAGTGAACAGTTCTCTGGATCTTTCCTGCATTGTTACACAGTGATAATCATAGTATTGGATTTCCTTCACAGTCCCGTCGGATGGTGGTGTTACTGGAGATATTCAGCAGCCAAGATTCATATGGACGTATGTCTGTAAGCAGGCTGTTCCAACAGGGGAAGCTGGAATATAGCCACCCACTCAATTCTACATGGCCGTGGGATGTCTGAGATGTTCTGGGGAACTCCTTGCAGAGACTAAAGACAGAGCCAACTTCTGCAGGCTTCCCAAGGTGGGAAATCCATTGCCTGAACCCAGGCCAAGGTCACAACTTGTGTTCGGTCAGTAGGTTTCCTAGGATGGAAGTTTGCAGAGGTATAGCCCTTGAAATGATAGGGAGAGGCCAATTGATATTATAAAATTAAATTAAGCTTTTTATTTGATTTAATTAAGTACGTAAATCATTTTACATATTGTAATTGATTTAAAATGTGTATTGCATTATTAATACTCTTGCAACTTATTTTTTTTCAGTTTTTTATAAAAGTCCTGAGCTTTCAAAATAAACATCAGGTTTTGACAGAAGGGGAAAGAGGGGTGGGGGTAGAGTGGCTATGCAGGGGGTGAATGGATTGATTATGGATGACCCACCAGCTGCCAAAGACATTCTGTCAGCACATCTAGCCATTTGCACTGGGATAGTACAGTACCTGTAGCACAAGAGATCATTTCATTCATGTGCTTATATTAGAGTCTCCTAAATGTCCCCAGTGTATCTGCCCCTACCAAAACCACTGGCAGGGCGTTTCACGCACTCACCACATTATGTGTAGAAATCCCCCCTCTGACACCCACCCCCCCATACTTTCCTCCAAGTGCCATAAAATTATGCCCTTTTGTGTTAGTAATTTCTGCCCTGGGAAAAGGGCACTAGCTGTCCACTCTGTCTGTGATTTATCTAATAAGTATCTTGCATCAGTCTTCACTGTGGAATTGATATGCCAGAAGTTAACGAGTAACATGGGGCAGAGTGAATGTAGTTGCTATTACTGAGGAGAAGGTGTTTGGGACACTGAAAGGTCTGAAGGTATGTAAGTCACATAGACCAGATGGGCTACATCACAGTGTTCTGAAAGAGGTAGCTGAAGAGATTGTGGAGGCATTCGTAGTGATCTTTCAGGAATCACTGTATTCTGGAATGGTTGCAGAGCACTGAAAAATTGCAAATGTCACTCCCCTCTTTAAGAAGGGAGGGAGGCAGAAGAAAGGAAATTATAGGCCAGTTAGCCTGACTTCAGTGGTTGGAGAGATATTGGAAGCGATTATTAATACATGGTTTTAAGGTATTTGGATGCACATGGTAAAATAGGTCAAAGTCAGCACTGTTTCCTTAAGGGGAATTCTTGCCTGACAAATCTGTTGGAATCCTTTGAAAAAATAACAAGCAGGATAGACAAAGGAGAGTCTGTGGATGTTGTGTGTTTGGATTTTCAGAACGCCTTTGACAAGGTACCACACATTAACAATATAAGAGCCCATGGTTTTACAGGATATGTACTACCATGGATAGAAGATTGGCTGACTGGCAGGAGGCAAGAGTGGAAATAAAGGGGGCCTTTGCTGGTTGGCTGCTGTTAAGATTCCACGTTGACTCCTTCCTTAACTGAATCACCTGTTTCTTATCTGTAATGTTGGAAGTACTACAATAGGCCTCTATGTTTGGAGATCTTTTGGAGATGCCATCTTTCAGCTGAGGCCACACTGATGTAGACAGATGATATTATGGTATCACTCTGAAGAAGAGTAATGACGATCCCTCTGGTGTTCTGGTCAGTATACTGTATATCCCACAGTCAAAATAACACCCTAAACCTACTTTAAATTTATTACAGGGCTCTTTGTTGGGTCTTGCTCTATGTAAGGATGCCTTACACATAAACAGCTTCTCTCTCCCTGGATGCTGCCCGACACATTTACCGTGTCAGGACCTCATAGAATATTACAATACCTGAATATAATATGCGCAAGATGCCATACACAAAGTAATGACAAGTTGATTTATTTCTGTCGGTGATATTAACTGAGGGAAAATGTTAGTTAAGATAGAAGAATAACTCCTATCATTTTCTTAGAAATAGATACGTTCGTAATCTTTTTGGCCAACCAAGGATATATGCATGCATGGATCCAGGGGAGGTTAACAAGAATGATTCCAGGGATGAAAGTGTTTATGCATGAGGAATGTTTGATGGTTTTGGGCCTATACTCGCTTGAGTTTAGAAGACCGAAGGGGACCTCACTGAAACCTATCGAACATTGAAAGTCCTGGATGTCTAGGACCAGATGGCACAGTTTCAGAATGGAAGGATGTCCCTTTAGAACAGAAATGAGGAGGAATTTCTTTAGCTAGAGGGTGGTGAATCTGTTGAATTCATTGCCACAGACAGCTGTGGAAGCCGTCACTGGGGATATTTAAAGTGCAGGTTGATAGGTTCTTGATTAGTAAGGGTGTCAAAGATTACGGGGAGAAAACAGGAGAATGGAGTTGAGAGGGATAAATTATTAGCCATGGTGGAATAGCGGAGCAGACTCGATGGGCTGAATGGCCTAATCTGCTCCTATATCTTATGGTCCTGTTCAACATCTCATCTTAAAGGATTGAAGCAGGACTTAAACTATCAACTTCCTCAATGAAAACGGAACCTCTCTGCCCATCTGGCAATAAGGGATGCAGGTCATGTTTCAGCCATGCATCATCTTGCGATCAGTTGGCACTGCCGATGAGTAAGTCAGAGCTGACCACCAGCAATCCACGAAAAGGAGACAGGGGGCAGAACAAGGTCACTCATGGAGCCTGCTGGGGAGGAATTTCATCAGAGAAAGATCTATTAGATACAGAATGGTTCTGGTAAAAATAGAATCTAAAATGGTTAGCTTTATAGAGTTAATGGGATGAAAAATCTGCGCAAAGGCACGGAGTCAGTGAGGTGAAGTGATATTAAATTTGTCGTCATTCAGTTTGCTGCCACTCAACTTTGCATTGACTTCTGCACTGGTTAAACAAGAATCCATTCTAGTATTGCCTGCTGCAAGCAGAAACCTCCAAGGAAATCAACTACTTTCATTAAACATATTTCAGCTGACAAGACAAGTTCAGAAGACTATATGCTGCTAATGGATTCTGGCTCATTATGGTGGCCAGTCTGAGAGCCCCAGTTGTCCGTTTAGCCTGATCAGGTTGCATCTGCGGCATATCCAGATGTCCTGGCAGACCAGCCCAGTAAGCCATTCTCTGAATGTAAAGAGCCTCAGTCATCTATTGAACTTGGGAGAAGCACATCGTCTGCTGCGTTAGTAAATACTCACAAAGCCCACATTAAGCTAAATGTCTTTCTATTGCTTTATGTGCCAGCTGAATATTCTGAAGACTGACAGGCATTAAAGAGTCAACCCTGTTTTGGTAAAAATTCCTACACAATGCTATTATTTGAGAGCGCAATACCCTTACAAAGTCACCTCACGCACGCATGGTGCTGGAAATGAATTATTATCAGAGGAAACAAAGGTTCCAAAAGCCAAAAGCATTGCTGCTGATTCGTGTTTGGCATTCCCAGGGCTGTAATTTCCTCATGCAGGCTGCTCTAAAAGTGAAGAAACATAGAAACTTTCAGCACAGAAATGCCATTTAGTCCATTATCTCTGTACTAGTTCTTTGTTAGAGGAATTTTACTGCCTCAGTCTCTTCCACTGGTTCCAAAAATTTCTAGATTTCAGGATTTTCCATGAAAGATGGATGAGATCTTGCCTTAAAAACATAGCGTAGCAAAGTGCTTCATGTTTTAACAGCACTCTGCATTACCATTGTGTTATGATGTCTGTATATAATGAAGAACTTCAGTTCCCAGTGGGTAACGTGGGAAGTTTCGATGGTGAGCTGGTCGCACACTCTTAGTGTTGAACAATGTTGGTTAATAAAATGTTCTAACATTTACATAGAAACATGGAAACATAGAAAATCTGCAGCACAATACAGGCCCTTCGGCCCACAAAGCTGTGCCGAATATTTCCTTACCTTAGAAATTACCTAGGGTTACTCATAGCCCTCTATTTTTCTAAGCTCAATGTACCTATCCAAGAGTCTCTTAAAAGCCCCTATCGTATCTGCCTCCGCCACCGTCGCCAGCAGCCCATTCCACGCTCTCACCACTCTCTGCGTAAAAAAGTTACCCCTGATATCTCCTCCATACCTTCTTCCAAGCACCTTAAAACTGCGCCCTCTCGTGCTGGCCATTTCAGCCCTGGGAAAAAGCCTCTGACTATCCACATGATCAATGCCTCTCATCATCTTATACACGTCTATCAGGTCACCTCTCATCATCCATTGCTCCAAGGAGAAAAGGTCGGGTTCACTCAACCTATTCTCATAAATATGCTCCCAAACCAGGCAACATCCTTGTAAATCTCCTCTGCACCCTTTTTTATGGTTTCCACATCTTTCCTGCAGTGAGGCGACCAGAACTGAGCACAGTACTCCAAGTGGGGTCTGACCAGTGTCCTATATAGTTGCAACATTACCTCTCGGCTCTTAAACTCAGTCCCACGGTTGATGAAGGCCAATGCACCATATGCCTTCTTAACCACAGAGTCAACCCGCGCAGCAGCTTTGAGTGTCCTATGGACTCGGACCCCAAGATCCCTCTGATCCTCCAGACTGCCAAGAGTCTTACCATTAATGCTATATTCTGCCATCATATTTGACTTACCAAAATAAACCCCCTCATA
The DNA here is from genome assembly GCF_963921235.1 of Mobula hypostoma. Taxonomy (NCBI): domain Eukaryota; kingdom Metazoa; phylum Chordata; class Chondrichthyes; order Myliobatiformes; family Myliobatidae; genus Mobula; species Mobula hypostoma. The sequence continues at coordinate 164,426,633 of NC_086103.1, forward strand.
CTTCTCTGGGTTGAACTCCATCTGCCACTTCTCAGCCCAGTTTTGTATCCTATCAATGTCCCGTTGTAACCTCTGATAGCCCTCCACACTATCCACAACACCCCCAACCTTTGTGTCATCAGCAAATTTACTAACCCATCCCTCCACTTCCTCATCCAGGTCATTTATAAAAATCACAAAGAGTAGGGGTCCCAGAACAGATCCCTGAGGCATACCACTGGTGATTGACCTCCAAGCAGAATATGACCCATCTACAACCACTCTTTGCCTTTTGTGGCAAGCCAGTTCTAGATCCGCAAAGCAATGTCCCCTTGGATCCCATGCCTCCTTACTTTCTCAATAAGCCTTGCATGGGGTACCTTATCAAATGCCTTGCTGAAATCCATATACACTACGTCTACGTCTCTACCTTCATCAATGTGTTTAGTCACATCCTCAAAAAATTCAATCAGGCTCGTAAGGCACGACCTGCCTTTGACAAAGCCATGCTGGCTATTCCTAATCATATTATGCCTCTCCAAAGGTTCATAGATCCTGCCTCTCAGGATCTTCTCCATCAACTTACCAACCACTGAAGTAAGACTCACTGGTCTATAATTTGCTGGGCTACCTCTACTCCTTTCCTTGAATAAGGGAACAATATCCGCAACCCTCCAATCCTCCGCAACCCCTCGTGTCCCCATTGATGATGCAAAGATCATTGCCAGAGGCTCAGCAATCTCCTCCCTTGCCTCCCACAGTAGCCTGGGGTACATCTCATCCGGTCCCGGTGACTTGTTTACTCACACAAATTTTGGCTTTATTAAGAACAAACATAACATGGTGTCAAAAGTTGCCGTGAGGTCTAAGCACAGAGAGTAAATGAATACTGTGTACGGTGGGGGAAGAGCTGCTAAGGACAGATAAAAACTAGCCAGCGAGGCGAGAAGGCATATTGCTCCCGAATTCACCAACAGAAATTCAGGAAAGAGGCTGAAAATTCCTGTCACGGATAAGCTATATCCTTCCGCAGCTATGAAGTTACTGGAAATTTAACAGATAACTGGAAATGCTTTAAACATTGATTCAATTTATATTTAGCTCTAGCAGAGCAAGAGGGGAAGGTGAACAATTGAAAGCATCTATTTTCAGCACGTAATTAGTGAAGATGCTTTGAACATCTACAACAGCTTTCAAATTGAACAGAGAGGCTTTACCTTGGACACTCTGATGACAAACTTTGAGGAATATTTTGTCCCAAGTAAAAACATCACGTTTGAAGTTCTTTTCTTGTGACCAGAGTTGAAGTGTTGTTTTGACCAATACTTAGCAGAGCTACACACACTGAGTAATTCCTGTGAATGTGGAGATTTGAGGGACTCACTAGTCAGAGACAGAATACTTTGCAAAATCCCAGATAATGGGCTCAGAGAAAGATTAATCCATGAAAAAGATATGATGCTGGAAAATGTTGGTTATAGGAAAATAACTTGTATCTCTCAAACATGATGTTTTTACTTGGGACAAAATACTCCTCAAATGTTGTCATCAGCGTGTCCAAAGTAAAGGCTGTCTCTCCAGCTTGGAAGCTGTTATAGATGTCCAAAGCGTCTTCGCTAATTACATGCAGAAAGATAGACACTTTCAAGAACAAAGACCAACAGATAAGATCTTGGCAGAAGGATGTGAAAGAAATGAACATTTTGATCAGAGTTCTCAGAAAGTCACAAATATTAATGCAAAATTACAAGCAGTGGAAACATAGCAGACCAAAATGGATCATTAATCCACTTCAGAGACTGATTGGAAGAGGGACTGGCTACAGAAAACAGAGATCCTTGTTGGAAAAGATTATTATTCCTTGCAGATTTACAAGATAGTGTTGTGTTTGTTTTTTTCTTTAAAGTGGGAAGATGTGTTATTATGTGTGTACATAATAAAGAACGTAGTTCCCAGTGGGCAATGTGGGCAGTTTGATGGTGACCTGGTCACCTTCCCTCAGTGTTGAACAGTGTTGAGTTAGAAAGTGTTCTAGCATTTACTCACATGAAGTGGGTAACAACCAAGCCCTCTTAATCTCACCCCTTTCTGTTTAAGTGACACAGGTGATCTTTGTCATTAAGAATCTAGGAATAGAATAAGAAAAGCCACAAGGACAAAAAAAAATAAGACAGGAGCAGGCCACCTAACCCTTCAGCCTGCCCCTCATTGTAGTCTGATGATCATCGCTGAAATATACAGAACTCCATTCTTCTGTGCCTGCTCCCCATAATCTTCAATTCCTTGAATTTCAAATATTTATTTACATCCACCTTAAGGATTTTTTTAGAAGATTAGATTTATTTTCACATGGAAATCAAAGCATACAGTGAAATGCATAATTTGCATTAAATCAAATCAGTGAGGAATGTGCAAGTGTCACCAGACTTCTGGCACCAATATAGCATGTCCACAACTCACTAACCCTAACCGTACATCTCTTTGGAATGTAGGAGGAAACTGGAGCACCCAGAGAAAACACATGCTGTCACAAGGAGAATGTGTATACCCCTTACAGATAGCAGCAGGAATCGAGCTTCAATCTTTCAGCTGGAGCTGTAGACCGACGCGCTGGTAGTTTTGCTACTACATCTAATGATTTGGCTTCCGCCTCCTTGGGGGCCAGAGAATTCAGAAGAATCACTGCTACCCGAGGGAAGACGTTTCTCTGTGCTTTAAGTTTAAATAAACATATTGCAGCCACATCCTCTTGATTGAGACCCCAGCACAGGCAACGACATCTTATCATCTAGCTTCTAGCAGGGACTCTCTGTGGCAGGCAATGTTCTGTTTCCAACCAAGCTTGCTGTGTTTCCAACAATATCTGCTCAGTGGTGAACCAGTGAACTGACACCATGTTCAACTGACTCGATCTGGATACCCATGACTGATTCACTGATTTCTCCTCTCAGCATAATTGTTCTTTTGTTGCCCTTCAACTGGGGCCGAGAAGGTCAGATTGCACAAAACTGTGGATGCAAGTAGTCAGCATACCATGCCAATGACCATAAGACCACAAGATGTAGTAACAGAGTTAGGCCATTCATCCAAATGAGTCTACTCTGCCATTCTAACATGGATGATATATTATCCCTCTCAATCCCATTCTCCTTCTTCTACCTATGACATTTGACACATTTACTACTCAAAAACCTATCAACCTCCACTTTAAATACACCCAATAACTCAGGAGGACATCGGGAGGAGGAGAAGATGGCGGCACGATGCAGCGCGTGCGGCCTCTCCGGTGATGAATATCCATTATCCGTCAAGTAGGAGGCCGTGCACAATTCTGATTTGATGGAGGCAGACGTGAGAGCACGGAGGAACATCTGGCAGCCTTCTTCGCTGCCGCTGCTACTGTGTGATCCGAAATCTCTGGAGGGGAAGGCCCCGAATCCTCGGCCTTGCCTGTTGCTTGGTGGCTGAGGCCGGGGGCGAAGTGCTCGGCAGAGATGGTGCTCAGTGCTCGGTGTCGGAGGGCTGGTCGGAGGCTCGAAATTTTCGGACAGATTCAGAGTCAGATTGTGGTCGGGTGCTTCCAGGATGCTGCATCGGAAAGTTTGTGGCACTGGAAGCTCATGGCAAGGAGTTTCCTCCTTCTACCATCTGCATGAGATGTTGGCGCTATCGGGACTTTGAGACTTTGAGAGTTTTTTTTACCGTGCCCATGGTCTGTTTTTTTTATCAAATTACAGTATTGCTTTGCACTGTTGTAACTATATGTTATAATTATGTGGTTTTTGTCAGTTTTACTCTTGGTCTGTCTTGTGTTTCTGTGATATCATACTGGAGGAACATTGTATCATTTCTTAATGCATGCATATCTAAATGACAATAAACAAGGACTGAGTGTCCTCATAATCTAATCTAATCTAAAAATTTCCTCCACAGCTTCCCATGCCAATGAATTCCACAGATTCGCCATCCTCTGGCTAAAGAAATTCACCTTCATCTCTGTTCTAAAGGAACATCCTTGTGTTCTAAGGCTGTGCCCCCGGTCCTAGACACTCCCATTATTGGAAACATCCTCACCAAGTCCTCTCCATCCATGTCTTTCAGTCTTCAATAAGTTTCCATGCAATCCCCTCTCATTCTTCTAAACTCCGGTGAATACAGGCATAGAGCCATCAAACACTCCTCATGCATTAACCCTGCCATTCATAGGATCATTCTCGTGAATTCCCAGTATGTTCCCAGGATCATTCTGCTACCCCACACAGTCCATGGCAGTACTGAAGCTTTACATTGTGAGAATTGCATTAAATCAGCAACTGAGTTGTACATGCAGATTGCAGGTTTAGTACCACCAGGCAAGTTCAATTAATGGCAATCAGCAAAATGGATTAAAATTCTACACTAGGATATCTTTTCAAACACTATCAATTTAATGCCTGGCCAAAATAACACCAAAGAGCTTGGAACACAACAAACTACTGGAGGACATCAGTAGGCCAAGGACATCTATGGATAAAAGTACAGTTGACATTTCGGGTCGAGACCCAATCCTGCCTCGTCTGCTGAGCCTCTCCAGCATCTTGAGCCCACCTCCCCCTCGTACTCCATCTGTTATTTATTTTTATACACACATTCTTTCTCTCACTCTCTTTTTTCTCCCTCTATCCCTCTGACTATACACCTTGCCCATCCTCTGGGGTCCCCCCCACCTTGTCTTTCTTCCCGGTCCTCCTGTCCCATGATCCTCTCGTATCCCTTTTGCCAATCACCTGTCCAGCTCTCGGCTCCATCCCTCCCCCTCCTGTCTTCTCCTATCATTTTGGATCTCCCCCTCCCCCCCCAACTTTCAAATCCCTTACTCACTCTTCCTTCAGTTAGTCCTGACGAACGGTCTCGGCCTGAAACGTCGACTGTACCTCTTCCTAGAGATGCTGCCTGGCCTGCTGCGTTCACCAGCAACTTTGATGTGTGTTTCTTGAATGTGTTGCTTGGATTTCCAGCATCTGCAGATTTTCTCTTGTTTGTGACCTAAGAGCTTGCATTGTGTGACAGGGGAAAGAATAATGAGGGCTAATAGCTGGGGAATAGAAGTTTCTTGGTGGTGGCTGATGGAGTAATAGCAATCTGCCGTTGCTTCAATTTTAATTGTCTTACTATTTCCAACCTCTCTTGAAACTTTTTTTTAAGTGCGATATTATTTCATTATGGCTGGATGGAGTGCCAGAGGTACTAAAAAGGATGATTTTCCTGCCTCTTTGGGTTCTATTACAGAATTGTTACAAAGTCATACACGAGAAGCCTCTGAGAAGTTTCAACAATTCAGCACTGTATTTAAACAAATAGATGGTAAATTGGACTCTATTCAACAAACTCTTAATGAACACAATAAACGTATCAAGAATAATGAGGAAAATTTGTTGGCTGTGGAAATGGAAATGGATGAATTGCAGAAGCTTTGTGAAAAGCAATCGAAGTCCAATGAAAAGTTAAGACAGAAGGTTATCAACCTAGAAAATAGAAGTAGAAGGAACAATTTATGGGTTCTGGGTCTCGAAGAATTAATCAAAGGTAACCATCCTATGGAGTTTTTTGCAAATCTTTTGCAAGAATTATTTCCGGAGATTTTGACATCTGTGCCTATGATCGATCGGGTTCACAGATCTCCTCCATTTAAGTCTCCTAATGCTCAGAAACCAAGATCAGTGATAATCTGCTTTCATGAATTTAAAACAAAAAAACTCTTAATTCGTGAATCTTGTCGAAGAGGCATGATTGACTATAATGGTCACAAGATTAGAATTGTTGAAGATTATTCGCCTGAGGTTATGCAGGAATGTGTTAAATTCAAAGAAGTTATAGAAACATAGAAACATAGAAAATAGGTGCAGGAGTAGGCCATTCGGCCCTTCGAGCCTGCACCGCCATTTATTATGATCATGGCTGATCATCCAACTCAGAACCCCGCCCCAGCCTTCCCTCCATACCCCCTGACCCCTGTAGCCACAAGGGCCATATCTAACTCCCTCTTAAACATAGCCAATGAACTGGCCTCAACAGTTTCCTGTGGCAGAGAATTCCACAGATTCACCACTCTCTGTGTGAAGAAGTTTTTCCTAATCTCGGTCCTAAAAGGCTTCCCCTTCATCCTCAAACTGTGACCCCTCGTTCTGGACTTCCCCAACATCGGGAACAATCTTCCTGCGTCTAGCCTGTCCAATCCCTTTAGGATCTTATACGTTTCAATCAGATCTCCCCTCAATCTTCTAAATTCCAACGAGTACAAGCCCAGTTCATCCAGTCTTTCTTCATATGAAAGTCCTGCCATCCCAGGAATCAATCTGGTGAACCATCTTTATACTCCCTCTATGGCAAAGATGTCTTTCCTCAGATTAGGGGACCAAAACTGCACACAATACTCCAGGTGTGGTCTCACCAAGGCCTTGTACAACTGCAGTAGTACCTCCCTGCTCCTGTACTCGAATCCTCTCGCTATAAATGCCAGCATACCATTCGCCTTTTTCACTGCCTGCTGTACCTGCATGCCCACTTTCAATGACTGGTGTATAATGACACCCAGGTCTCGTTGCACCTCCGCTTTTCCTAATCCGCCACCATTCAGATAATAATCTGTTTTCCTATTTTTGCCACCAAAGTGGATAACTTCACATTTATCCACATTAAATTGCATCTGCCATGAGTTTGCCCACTCACCCAACCTATCCAAGTCACCCTGCATCCTCTTAGCATCCTCCTCACTGCTAACACTGCCACCCAGCTTCGTGTCATCCGCAAACTTGGAGATGCTGCACTTAATTCCCTCATCCAAGTCATTAATATATATTGTAAACAACTGGGGTCCCAGCACTGAGCCTTGCGGTACCCCACTAGTCACCGCCTGCCATTCTGAAAAGGTCCCGTTTATTCCCACTCTTTGCTTCCTGTCTGCTAACCAATTCTCCACCCACACCAATACCTTACCCCCAATACCGTGTGCTTTAAGCTTGCACACTTATCTCCTGTGTGGGACCTTGTCAAAAGCCTTTTGAAAATCCAAATATACCACATCCACTGGTTCTCCCCTATCCACTCTACTAGTTACATCCTCAAAAAATTCTATGAGATTCGTCAGACATGATTTTCCTTTCACAAATCCATGCTGACTTTGTCCGATCATTTCACCGCTTTCCAAATGTGCTGTTATCACATCCTTGATAACTGACTCCAGCAGTTTCCCCACCACTGACGTTAGGCTAACTGGTCTATAATTCCCCGGTTTCTCTCTCCCTCCTTTTTTAAAAAGTGGGGTTACATTAGCCACCCTCCAATCCTCAGGAACTAGTCCAGAATCTAACGAGTTTTGAAAAATTATCACTAATGCATCCACTATTTCTTGGGTTACGTCCGAGTTTTTTAATATGGGTTTCAAGCCTTCCCTTCGCTACCCAGTCCGACTCAGAATTACACTTAAAAATGGTTCTTTCGAATGGTTCCGCTTGACTATTGAAGCACAGAAGTTTTTAAAATCCGAAGGTTAAATCTCAAGGCTAACTGTTTAATTTCTCCTTACATGAAGACATGATTAAATGAGAAACACTTAATTCGCAAATCCCGTCGAAGGGGCATGTCTGGTTATAGGATGGAATATTAAGATTCTTGAAGGTTATTCGCTTGAGATTATGCAGGAGTGTGTTAAGTTTAAACAAGTTCTGTTGGAATTTTGTTTTTAACAAGGGTTTTAACCCATCCCTTGGCTACCCAGTTTGACTGAGAATCCAATTAAAGATGGATCCTTCGAATGGCTTCTTTTGAATGTTGAAGCACAAAGATTTTTTTAAATTTGAAAGCTAATTACTTAGTCTGTTTTTTTCCATGAAGATATAAGATTAATGTTCAATGTCCATCTGTATGAATAATTGTATCCTTTATTTTTGGTAAACCTTTGTAACTAATTTCCTTTTGTATTTTTTAATACTGTATTTTTGATATACGAGAGCTGGATCTCTTGTTTGGGTTTTGTTTAGTCTAGGTTGGAATATAAATATCCCTGGAACTAATTGGAGTGATCACCAGGTTTTTTGGGGGGTTGTCAGTAGTTTGTAGATGCCAACTTTCTATTGGTCCGTTTTCTCTCTTTGGGAGATGGATGGGGTTATGGTTTTTTTTCCTAGAAGCTGTTTTCAAATTTTTAGCCAACTTGTTGCTTGGTTACCATTTCTCAAGGCTTATAGTTTGGTTTTTAACTTACATTTTAACCCTTCCTTTAAATAATATTAAAAATAGACCAAACTATTAATTTACTCAGTTTTAACATGAAAGGGTTAAATCACCTTATTAAACGTAATAAGATTTTTGCTTATATTAAGAAACTTAAGGTCCCAATTATTTTTTTACAAGAAACTCACATACGCAAATGTGATAATTTACAGTCTTTTAGCCGTTGGAATGGACTTTGTTTTCACTCTTCTTTTCAGGCCAGATCTAGAGGAGTTTCGATTCTTATAGATAATGCCCTTTCCTTTGTCCAACATAAAGTAGTGTTTGATACTAATGCACATTTTGTTATAGTGTCAGGAAAACTAGATAATAAGTTAATAGTATTTGCCAATATGTATGCCCCAAATGTAGATGGCCTAGGATTCTTTGAAGTTGTTTTTTCTTTTTTGTACCAGATCTGAATCTTTATTCTTTGGTGATGGGAGGAGATTTTAACGGTTGGCTAGACCCAATCTTAGACTGATCATCTTCTAAACCAGCGTCTCTTAATAAATCAGCTTTGTTTATTCAATCCTTTTTATTGAAGTGTGGTATAGTTGTTGTTTGGCGTTTCTTACATCCCTTAGATAGGGAATATTTGTTTTTTTCCCATGTTCATCACACATATTCCAGGATTGATTTTTTTTATCGATAGTCAAATGATCTCATCAGTTTGTTCCTGTGAATATAAAGAGATTGGTGTTCCAGATCATGCTCCTATATTTTTATCTTTAAAACTCCCTGGTCTTCCTCAAACAAACAGATTTTGGCATTTTAATACAACTTCGTTATCTGATAAGGAATTTTTTAAATTTCTAGAGAAGCATATTATTTTGTTTTTTGAAGAGAATATAAAGGAAGACACTTCTAATCTTATTGTATGGGATACTTTCAAGGCCTATATTGGAGGACAAATTATTTCTTATACTGTGAGTGTTAAGAAGAAAGCTAATAAAGAATTGAATTAGCCTATCAATTAAAACAATTAGATCAAAAATATGCTATAGCTTCAGATCATGTTTTATATAAAAGATGTGTTGAAGTTAAAACTAAATATGATCATCTGTTAACATATCCAATTGAAACTCAACTTCTTAAAGATAAAACTCAATTCCACATTCATGGAGATAAATCAGGCAAAGTATTGGGCAACCAATTAAAAACTTCTGTAGTTACATGACAAATTAAAGAAATTTGCAAAACAAATAATGATAGGACAAATGATTACTCTGAAATAAATGATACTTCTAGGGAATTCTATTCTAAACTTTATAGTTCTAAGTCCCCTAAAGATAATACTGTAATGAACAATTTTTTTTGATCAATTGAATATCCCTGCATTTTCTGCAGATAATAGCAAACAGATGGATCAACCCATTTTATATGAGGAAATAGCCATGGCTATATGTTCATTACACTTGGGGAAGGCACTGGGTCCAAATGGATTTACTAGAGAATTTTATAAGGCTTTTTCTTCATTAATTATACAGCAGTTAAATTTAGTCTTTTTGGATTCTTTCAAATTGGGTAGTTTGCCTCAATCTTTTTATGAAGCTTCTATTTTGCCTATCCTAAAAAAGAACAAGGATCCAACTGAATACTCTTCATATAGGCCAATTTCATTACTTAATGTAGATACTAAAATTCTTTCTAAAGTTCTGGCTCATAGAATTGAAAATATTTTACCTACTATTATTTCTGATGATCAGACTGGATTTATTAAAAACCGACATTCCCATTTTAATATACACTATGCATTAAATGTTATTTACTCTCCTTCTCAGGAGATATCGGAATGTGTGATATCCTTAGCTGCTGAGAAGGCCTTCAATCGGGTTGAATGGAATTATTTATTTAAAACCTTAGAAAATTTTAATTTTGGACCATATTTTATTCAATGGATTAAATTAATTTATTTATCTCCTTCTGCTCGAGTTCTTACTAATTTTCAAAATTCCAAACCATTTAAACGTCACCGCAGAACTTGACGAGGTTGTCCATTGAGTCCTTTGTTTTTTTGATTTAGCTTTAGAACGCCTTGCTATTGCTTTTCGAGAATCTAATGATAACTGTGGTATTTCTAGGAGAGGGATCATCCACAAAATCTCACTTTACGCTGATGATATATTGCTTTTTATCTCTAATGTTGAGATTTCATTACCTTTCATTTCATTATTTTCTTTACTCTCCCATTTTAGCCAGTTTTCAGGATAAAAATTAAATCTACATAAGAGTGAATTATTTCCTTTAGGTAATTTGGTATCAATTAATACTAATCTTCCTTTTAAAATTGTAAGGAATCAATTCAATTATTCGGTTGTAACAATCACTAAGAATTACACAAACCTGTTTAAAGAAAACTTTCTAACTTTATTGAACCATGTAAAAAAGATACTATTAAATTGGTCACCTCTTTCAATATCGTTGATCGGAGGAATTAATTCTATTAAAATGAATATTCTACCTAAATTTATATATCTTTTTCAGGCTTTACCTGTTTTTATTCCTAAATCCTTTTTTGACTCTCTTGAATCTATTTTATCCTCCTATATATGGAAAAATAAATGTCCTCATTTAAATAAAGTTCATCTTCAAAAACCTAAAAAGTCTTGAGGTTTAGCCTTACCTAATTTTACGTTTTATTACTGGGCACTTAATATATGATATCTTACGTTTTGGATATATTATATTACTGTAATCATGTAGACTGTCCAGTATGGGTTTCTTCAGAAGCTAATTCTGTTAATAAACTTTCTATTATTTCTCTTCTTGGATCCTCACTTCCTTTATTTGTAAGTAAACTAAATGATAATTTAATAGTTAAACATACTCTGAGGATCTGGATACAATTTAGAAAACATTTTGGTTTATTGAGATTTTCCCTTTCTAGTCCCATTTATTCTATTTTTTTTTAAACCCTCCAAGACTAATTAAGTTTTTAAAGAATGGGATAGGTTGGGTATTAAATATTTTTGGGATCTGTTTGTTGGAGGAAATCTTTTCTCATTTGAGCAATGTCAGCTAAATATAGCCTACCCAAAACTCACTTTTTTAGACAACTACAAATTAGAGACTTCCTAAGATCTCAATTATGCACGTTTCCTATAAGCTCAGATAAGAACTTACTAGATGTAATTTTTAATTTGACACCTTTTTATAATGGTTCGATATCTAATATTTATGGTATGTTACTGGAGATGAAGAATGTTCCTTTAGACAAAATTAAGAATCTCTGGGAACAAGACTTAAAGACATCAATATCTGTGGAAACTTGGAATGAAATTTTTAAACTGGTTAATATGTCATCGCTATGTGCTCGCCATTCCTTCAGACAATTTAAGGTGGTACATAGAGTCCATATGACTAGAGATAAGCTATCTCTTTTTAATTTGGATATATCCCCCTACCGTGACAGATGCAATAATGGAGAAGCTTCATTAATTCATATGTTTTAGACTTGTCCATGTCTTGAAAAATATTGGAAGGAAGTTTTTCAAATTTTCCCTTTACTTTTCAAAGTCAATTTTAAGCCTCATCCTCTGACAACCCTATTTAGTATTATTGCTGGACAAGGTATCAAGTTGAAGACATCAGATTTACATATTTTGGCCTATAGCTCCCTTATAGCTAGGAGGGCGCTTTTGTTTAAATGGAAAGATGTTTCTCCTCCTACTCATGCCCAATGGTTATGCAATGTTATGTCATGCTTAGATTTAGAGAAGATTCATTATTCAATTTCTGAACCTCATCAAGACTTTTAAACATTGCGGGGACCCTTTCTGAATTATTTTCAAAACTTTCAAAACCCTTAATTCGTTGTTTGAGTTTAGATGTTGGCTATTATTAATTTTTATTATACAAGAAGGTACTTTACCATTTTTTCTCCTTAATAAACAGCTTCTGTCTTGGTAGGGGTTAGATTTTTTTTGTAACAAATTAGTATATTTCAATATAACTTTGACTAACCTACATGAATATGGGGTAATGAGATTGTTACTATGAACAGATATAATGTAATTTGTAGTTGTTTTTTTGACCTTTATATATACTTTCTTGTACTTTTTTTTATGTAGCAACTAATAAAAATATTGAAAAAGAGTATCTGGTGAATAATGATGTGGATTGTGCTAATGTGTTACAGGAAATAGAGACATGGAAAGGCAGTGATGACACCAAAGTTTCAGGAAGTTCACTAATTATGTTGATAGAAAATTGGATTTATTTTTAGATATCATTTTATCCTGTAATCAGGACCTAGTCTGTAATTTAATTGAGCCTTCTTGTTGCCGCCATCGCAAAATGTAGTTGTACTGGTAATTTCATCAGCACAGAATGTAAAAGCTGTACTGACTTCATGCTCAGGTAGATCAACTTTGGCTGTTCTCCTGATGCCACCAGTTTTTAATAACTCACCCGTTATTTCATATACCAACTTCGTGTGATCTTTCAGTTTGCTCCTACACATTGCAGTATCAGTTGTTACTCATTACTCTTGCTTGAACAAGAAGTTTGTGGGTTCAAATCTGACTCCAGAACTAAAAGCTCAATTATTTAGACTGCCACTCCTGGGCTGAAGTTTGGAAGATTCACAATATAATAAACCATCCTCATCTGCTCCCTCGAATTACTTGTAATGAACTACATTTTTGTGGAGCACCCAGGCCAATAGTATCACCCAGTGCAGGACCATATGCAAGATTCCACATCACAATCTAAAAACGTATACCGTGAGGCTGTGAATGCACATACACAGTTGTCCCATGACGTTATGACTCAACTGTGTACAAAATAAATTCTTCCAACGCCTCTGCTTAAAAATCAGATATCCACTTATTATCAGATTGCAGCTTGTGGAAGCTAGCTGTATGCAGCTCACATGCCGCGATCCTAGATTGCAATATCTTCCTTCGAAGCATACTTCATTGTAATGACAAAAAGAGAACATTCCCAGATGCTGGAAATCCAAGCAACACACACAAAATGCTGGAGGATCTCAGTCGGTCAAGCTGCACCTATCACCTTGTGTTTTTCCCTCCCCTTCCCCCTCCTTTTAAATCTACCACTCATCACTTTTTCTCCAGTCCTGATGAAGGGTCTCGGCCCAATCCGTCGACTGTGCTCTTGTCCATGGATGCTGCCTGGCCTGCTGAGTTCCCCCAGCATTTTGTGATGATTGTAACGAGTTTAGTGATAAGCTGAGGTTGTGAATGGTTTCCTGGAAGGAATGTCTTTCCCTATTATCTAACCATGCTTAAACCATTAATGCTAACCAGAGTACTACATATTGTGGTTCTGATATGTTTAACCTCAATGGGTACATCAATCATAAAAATTAATAAATATCATAAATATTTCAGAGAAGAATGAGAATTTGAATCATAAGGCATGGGTCTTAGATTCAACATCCTTGAGAAAGCATTTATGTAATAACAGAGAAGAAGAACTTTGGCATGGAGGCTCCATAACAGAAGAGACCGCAGAGGGTCGTAGATGCAGCCAGTTCCATCAAGGGCACAAGCCTCTTTCCTATTTCCGACCTGCAAAGACTGTGGTCTCCCGTTGAGGAAGTCGAGGATCTGGTTGTAGAGGGAGGTACAAAGGCCCAGGTTTTTGGAGCCTTTTTGCTTAGAACCGAGGGTTTGATTGTGTTGAGAGCTGAGCTTAGCCAATAAACAGCAGCCTGACAAAAATATTACTGTCATCCAGATGATCCAAGACCGAGTGGAGAGCCACTGAGATTGCATCCACTGTAGACCTATTGTGGCAATAGGCAAATTGCAGGGGGTCCAGGCTCTTGCTTAGGCAGGAGTTTATTTTAGCCAGGATCAATCACTTCAGACGTGAGTGCTACTGTGTGATAGTCGCTGAGGTAGCTTACCCTGCTCTTCTTGGGCATTGGTGTGATTGTCTCCCTGTGAAGTTTGTCACCGTATAAAGTCAGGAAGTTATGCTGCAGTTCTATAAAACACCAGTTAGGCCACATATGGAGAATTGCATACAGTTTTGGTCGCCCCATTATAGGAAGAATTTCGAGGCTTTGGAGAGGGTGCAGAAGAGGTTTACCTGGGTGTTGCCTGGGTTGGAGGGCATGTACCATAACGAGAGGATGGACAAACTTGGGTTGCCTTCTTTGGAGAGGTGAAGGCTGAGTGGAGATCTGATAGAGAGTTCTAAGATTATAAGCGTCAGAACCATTAGAGAATTTTAATAGGTGATTAGATAAGCCCATGAATGTGAAGAAAATGGAAAGATATGTACATTGTGTTGGAGAAAGAGATTAGTTAGTCATTTGATTACTAATTTAATTGATTCATCTCAGCATTGTGGGCCAAAGGGCCTGTTCCTGAGCTGAGTGATAGTAAATGTGATTCTGATTCTGATTTTGAGAAGAGCTATCTTCTCTGGAGCTTGGCAACACGTAAAAAAAATGTAGAGCTGTTTTTTACCGCTGGGACTCTAATAACTCATGCTTAGCAACTGGTTTTCTACAACATCAGTGCCACAAAGATGCTCACATTACAGATGTCTCTCGTAACATTAAAGCACCTTCAGGCTGGATCTTAACATCTGTTGTTGTCCCGTTACTATGGAATCTATAGGGGTAATTCACAGTGAGGAAAAATGAAAGAACAAGAATGCCTGTTCTAAACTCCATTAACTGAGTGGCAGCATAATATAAGTATTTTAATCAAGGATTAATATGGGTCTCATAAGTTGTATAGAGCACTGAGAACTTATGTTAAACATTTGTGAGTTTATTCTTAGTGAAAAGGACATCAGTAACTTATTGCTGCTTTTTTCAAAGTGGGACATGGATAATATAATAGCCAATATCAGGGGGTTCTCGTGACTTGTCTTATCTCCGAATCCTTGAGAGACCCACACCCTCTGAAATTTCTGCACTTCTCTACATCTGCCATTTATCCATTCTCAGTTTTCAGCAAGGCTCTGCTGACGTTAACCTGATGAAGGGTCTTGGCCCAATCCATCGACTCTTTATTCCTTTCCATAGATACTGTCTGACCTTCTGAAGTCCTCCAGCATGTTGTGTGTGTTACTCCGGATTTCCAGCATCTCAAAAACCTGTTTTGTTTATGCCTTGCTGACATTGTAGTGTTGTCTATTCTGTCTGATATAATCAAGAATCAATGAACTAATGGATGGAATAGTGTTGGGAAGTGTATGATAATACATTTTGGTAAAAGGAACAATAGTGCAGACTATTATCTAAATGGGGAGAAGGTTCAAACATCAGAGGTGCAGAGGGACTTAGGAGTCCTCGTGCAGGACTTCCAGAATGTTAATTTTCAGGTTGAGTCTGTGGTAAAGAAGGCAGATGCAATGTTGGCATTTATTTCAAGGGGAATAGAATATAAAAACAAGGAGATAATGCTGAGCCTTTATAAGACACTAGTCAGGCTGCATTTGAAGTATCATCAACAGTTTTGGGCCTCATATTTCAGAAAGGAAGTGTTGTCATTGGAGAGAATCCAGAGGAGGTTCACGAGGATGAGTCCGGGAATGAAGGGGTTAACACATGAGGATCGTTTGGCAGCTTTGGGCCTGTACTCACTGGAATTTAGAATAATGCCTGGAGATATTGAAACCTACTGAATGTTGAAAGGACTAGATAGTGTGGATGTGGAGAGGGTGTTTCCTATGGTGGGGGTATCCAGAATTAGAGCACACAGCCTCAAGATTGAGGGGCGACCCTTTAGAACAGAAGTAAAGCAGAATTTTTTTAGCCAGAGAGTAGCGAATCTGGGGAATACTCTGCCACAGTCACCACAATCTAGACCAAGCTCATGCCTATACTTAAGGCGGAAGTTGATCATTTCCTGATCGGTCAGGGGCATCAAAGGATATGGCGAGAAAGCAGGTGTTGAGTGGGATCCGGGATCAGCCATGATGGAATGGCGGAGCAAGCTCGATGAGCTGAATGGCCTAATTCTGCTCCTATGTCTTATGGTCTAATCTGAGATATCTGTGATTTCTCATCAGATCACCACCTCAATAATAATTAGCCTGGCGATCAAAATGTCCCAGGAGAGTTCTATACTGTTGGGCTGCATTCTGTTTCTGAATACTCCCAGTCTCACCCACTAGTGATGAAGTCCTGTTTCAGAGGTGCATTTAAAGATGTTAAGTGCTGCTAACAAGACGGATAGATATTGCTAGTCCTGGTTATCCTCGAGCGGTGGGAGACCTCCACTCAAATGTTGCAGTTTGTGTTGTGAAGGTACTTCCGCTGACTTCTTGGGTAGGTTGTTCCAGCAACAATGACGGAATAGTGATTCATGTTCGGGGCAGGATGTCTGACTTGCTGAGGAACTTGGAGATAATATTGTTCCCATTCACTCTCTGCCATTGAAAACTTAATAAATTAAATATTAATGTGATATCCTAAATTGGGGACTTTTACATACACTCAGTAGCCACTTTAGTAGATACACCTGCACACCTACTTGTAATGCAAATGTCTAATCAGCCATTCATAGTCATATCCCGAGGGAAATTGGTTTTCGTTACAATTGCACCATAAATAATAAAATAATAATAATACCATAAATAATTAAATAGTATTATGTAAATTATGGCAGGAAGTAAGTCCAGGACCAGCCTATTGGCTCAGGGTGTCTGACCCTCCAAGGGAGGAGTTGTAAAGTTTGATGGCCACAGGCAGGAATGACTTCCTATGAAGCATCTCGGTGGAATGAGTCTCTGGCTGAACGTACTCCAGTGCCCAACCAGTATAGTATGTAATGGATGGGAGACATTGTCCAAGATGGCATGCAACTTGGACAGCATCCCCTTTTCAGACACCACCGTCAGAGAGTCCAGTTTCATCCCCACAACATCACTGGCCTTATGAATGAGTTTGTTGATTCTGTTGGTGTCTGCTACCCTCAGTCTGCTGCCCCAGCACACAACAGCAAACATGATCGCACTGGCCACCACAGACTCGTAGAACATCCTCAGCATTGTCCGACAGATGTTAAAGGACCTCAGTCTCCTCAGGAAATAGAGGCGGTTCTGACCCTTCTTGTAGACAGCCTCAGTGTTCTTGGACTGGTCCAGTTTATTGTCAATTCATATCCCCAGGAATTTGTAATCCTCCACCATGTCCACACTGACCCCCTGGATGGAAACAGGGGTTACCGGTACCTTAGTTCTCCTCAGGTCTACCACCAGCTCCTTAGTCTTTTTCACATTAAGCTGCAGATAATTCTGCTCACACCATGTGACTAAGTTTCCTACCGTAGCCCTGTACTCAGCCTCATCTCCCTTGCTGATGCATCCAACTATGGCAGAGTCATCAGAAAACTTCTGAAGATGACAAGACTCTGTGCAGTAGTTGAACTCCGAGGTGTAAATGGTGAAGAGAAAGGGAGACAAGAAAGTCCCCTGTGGAGCCCCAGTGCTGCTGATCACTCTGTCGGACACACAGTGTTGCAAGAACACGTACTGTGGTCTGCCAGTCAGGTAATCAAGAATCCATAACACCAGGAAAGATCCACCTGTCAGCTTCCCCCCCAGCAGAGCAGGACGAATGGTGTTGAACGTACTAGAGAAGTCAAAAAATATGACCCTCACAGTGCTCGCTGGCTTGTCCAGGTGGGCGTAGACACGGTTCAGCAGGTAGACGATGGCATCCTCAACCCCTAGTCGGGGCTGGTAGGCCAACTGGAGGGGATCTAAGTGTGGCCTAACCATAGGCCGGAGCAGCTCCAGAAAAAGTCTCTCCAGGGTCTTCATGATGTGGGAGGTCAATGCCACTGGTCTGTAGTCATTAAGGCCACTGGGGCGCGGCGTCTTCGGCACAGGGACGAGGCGGGACGTCTTCCACAGTACAGGAACCCTCTGGAGCCTCAGGCTCAGGTTGAATACATGGCGAAGTACTCCACATAGCTGAGGGTCACAGACTTTGAGCACCCTGGTACTGACACCATCCGGTCCTGCAGCCTTGCTTGGGTTGAAACGTTTCAGCTGTCTTCTCACCTGTTCAGCTGTGAAGCCCACCATGGTGGTTTCACGTGGGGAAGGGGTATAGTCATGAGAGCAGGGTGGGGGACTCGTGAGGAGGGGTAGGAGGGGAAAGTGGAATATGTGTTGGTTGGGGGCCGACAACAGATGACTCATGCGGGGGATGGGCAGGGGCCACAATTCACGTGGCAGCAACTCATTACATAAAAGGTACGTGAGAAACTAAAAGCATCCAATGATCGGTAGTTCTGTGGGCAAAAATATCTTGTTAATGGGAGAGGTCAGAGGAGAATGGCCGGACTGGTTCAAGCTGGCAGGAAGGTGACAGTAACTCAAATAACCTTGTATGATGACAGTGGTGTGCAGAAGAGCCTTTCTGAACGCACAACACGTTGAACCTTGAAGTGGATGGGCTACAGCTGCAGAAGACCACAAACATACATACAGTGGCCACCTTATTAGGTACAGAAGGTACTTAATAAAGTGGCCACTAAGAGTATTTAATAAGCAAATTTTTCTATGGCCATAAACCAAGTCTAGTTTTCACAAGCTAACCTATCAGTACAGGGCACTAATGAACATAATTGCTCTTAACAGCAAATGTATGTAAATTTTTCAACCTGAGTATCTTTAGTAAACCCCCCCCCACTTGTGTCCTTATTACTACTTACATCATTCATCAATATTTCTCACTTATTAAGCCATCTTGGCAAATGCTACGAGTCTGTGGTGTTTTCCATCTGCCACTGTGCTCAGATCCACATACGGTCTTCACACTCAACACACAGGGTCCTGGTTTAAAACCCTTCTTATGCAGAAGGCAATAAATTCAGTTTCAACACCAGTGGCAGTGAGTACACAGCATAAAAAACTGCCTATAGTATTGCTGTCTGCCTACTTAATATGGTAGTGTCTTTTAGTGATGATTATAGTGTTTGCACCTGCCCCCAAAATTAGCAATTTGCATCCCATTTCAACAGATATAGCTTGGAGCTTTCTTTTGTGGCGTTGTCAATCTCTCATCTTAGGTACTATCACTTTGTTATTTGAAGATTCAAAGTTCAGGATTCAAAGTACATTTATTATCGAAGTACGTATGCAGAATACAATCCTGCGATTTGCCTTCCCACAGACAGCAATGACACAAAGAAAGAAAATGCATGGACCCCATTCAAAGAAAAACGTCAAACCCCCAACACACAAAAGTAAGAAAAACGTTGTGCAAACAACAAAAACAGAGAATATAAAACACCAAACCACAAATCATCCGGCCAGTCCAGACATATTCAGTTCAGTTCAATCTAGCTTTGTGTTGTTCATTAACCTCAGGCCAGTCTGTCCCCAGTCAAAATCACACAAAATAGCAACAAAGAAGGAGTGACCAGAAACTAGAAACACATCATAACATGAACTACAGAGTTCAATCCACAAGCCATGTCGACTAAACCTTACCCAGGACCCAGAATTCCGACACCATCCTCTGGCAGCATTGAGTAAGAGGGAGAGAGTGACCATTTGAATGCAGGGTCTTTCCTCCAGGATCAGCGGATGACAGGGAGAGAGAGACCGTCACACACAGACACCTCCCTCCGGCAGCATTGAGTAAGAGGGAGAGAGTGACCATTTGAACACAGGGTCTTTCCTCCAGGATCAGCGGATGACAGGGAGAGAGAGACCGTCACACACAGACACCTCCCTCCGGCAGCATTGAGTAAGAGGGAGAGAGTGACCATTTGAACACAGGGTCTTTCCTCCAGGATCAGCGGATGACAGGGAGAGAGAGACCGTCACACACAGACACCTCCCTCCGGCAGCATTGAGTAAGAGGGAGAGAGTGACCATTTGAATGCAGGGTCTTCCTTCCAGGAGTAGTGGACAAGAGGGAGAGAGAGACTGTCACACACAGACACCTCCCTCTGGCAGCAGCAAGCAAGAGGCTGGTAGACGGCGATGACAACTGCTCGCCTTCCGCTCTCACCTCGATGATTTCAATCTTCCTCAATGCTTTATTTGGTGAGATCAGCGAAAAATGGAGCTGAGCATGGACTCACACCTCATTTCCGGGACACACACTTACACAAAACCACACAAAACCACCTTGGAGCCGACAAAGCACCAGGTCACTCAAAATTACAGGCTTAAGATCTAACATCAGAAATTCATTGTAAATAACAGAATGTGGACTTGGAAGAGCACATCAGAGAGAGGACTATGGTTTTATGCAGGGAAGTACTGTATAACCTTTACCAACTAAACTAATAAAAACAGACTTATTTAGAGCTATATTGAAATTCTGTTTATTAAATGATGTGAGGATCATCAATTTGGAATATCGCATATTAAAATGGTGGTTTTGAACTGCTTAATTGTTTTAATTTTAATTTTGTTTTAATCTCACCATGACAGAACAGTTATGTCGGGCCATATGGTTAACTGCTTTGTCTACCTATGTTTGGTTTTGGAACCTGAGGTTTCATGAGGCAATTCTTAAAAAATATATATTTGTTGTGCAGGAAAATTTTGAGTTGAAAACACCTTTTAAAAAATCTTATGCTGATTTACCAGGACAATATCTGGACTTCAACATGAAGACTGAATTCCTCAGGATTTAGAAGGTTAAAATGCAATTTGAGTGAGATTTTCCATCTTTGCAGGCAAACTAATAGTTGTATCAAAAGAAAAAAAAGAAATTCTATTGTTTAGGGAGTCTCGGACGAGAGATCAAGTCGAAAAATAAACTTATGAGAGGCGTTTAATTAAATCATGGGGGACACAGGACAGAGAGTCAGAGATATGCTCCCAGAATGGAAATGTCAAATAGAGGGCACTGGTTTATGGTGAGAAGGGAAAAGTTTAAATGATATTAGTGGGGCAGATTCTTTTCCACAGAAGATGACACCTGCCTGGAATGTGCTGCCAGAGGAGGTGTTAGAAATAGGAACAGTTGTAATGTTTAAGCCACACTTCAACGTATGAACAAGGAGCAAACAGAGGCATGCAGTCCAGGTGCAGGTTGATGGGATTAGCTAGCATCTTTGGCAATGCGGACAGGGTGGTACAAAGGGTCTGTTTCTGTGCTGTATCAATCTGTGTCCTGCTCTAATTAACCTAGGATGTGGGAAGCACTTCACACCGAGAATGGTAGAAATGCAGGTGTTGCAGGAGATTAAGAAGGCAAACTGTATGTTGGCCTTTGTTCTTACAGGAGTTGAGTGCAAGAGTGGGAATGTCTTCTTGCAAGTAGACTGAGTCTTGATGAGCATATTGCTTAAGTACAGTACACAGTTTTTCAGTCTCTTTATTTGAGGAAAGATGCTCTTGTTATAAAAGGAGTGCAACAGCTGTTCCTCAGCCTGGTTCCTGAGACAGGAGGACTGGTATATGAAGAGAAATTGGGTGATTAGATTTATATCCACTGGATTTAGCATAATGAAAGGGGCTGCATCGGAACTGATAACATCCTACCAGGACTGGACATTCTATTGTGCGAAAGTCCATATCTCTACGTACCATCCCGACATGTTAGTCCATGGCCTCCTCTACAGTTGTGATCAGGCCACACTCATGCTCGAGGAGCAGTACCTTATATTCCATTTGGGTAGCCCCCAACCTGATGGCATGAATATCGATTTTTCGAACTTCCAGTAATTGCCCTCCTCTTCACCAATCACCTACCACCTCGTGCTTCTTCCTCCTCTCCCCCCCTATTTTCTATGGATTTAAGTGCAGAAGTTACCTCCTTGAAACTGAATCAAACATCATTTTCCTTTCCCTCATTTATCTTATTAAATGTATAATGGCATCGAAAAAGGCTATTCTGCCCAGAGGTCCTTGACAGGTCTTGGGGAAACAATCCCATCAGTTCTCTCAGACAAAGGGTCTGTTCCTGTGCTATATCAAACTCTTCCTGTCCAAGCAACATTCTGGTAAATCCTTTCTGCACTGTTTCTGAATTAATAACATCTTTCCTCTAACAAGGTGATCACCAACATCTTATATAACTACATCATAACTGCCCATCTCCCACACTCAATGTCCTGACTGACGAGGGTCAGTGTGCCAAATTCCTTCTTCACCACACTGTCTGTGATGCTGTCTTCAAAGATGTGCTGTTACTTTAATTGGTTTCCGCAAATTTCCCCCTCACTGCGGCTTAATGGTAAAATGAACCAAAGTGGGAATCGAAAATCAAATTATTTTCCAGACCTCATAAACATCCGTCGATTGTCACCCTCTGCTTCCTACCACTGAGTCATTCATAAATCCAATCCAGATTCTTCCCCTGGATCGCATGCACAATAACCTTCCAGACTAGCCTGCCATGACATATCTATGTAAGATAGAATGGTAATTAACAGGATTTTGCCACTTGCGAAGTAGGAAAATTGCATGATAGCCAGGAAAAAATTCTAAAGGCATTTTCTTGGTTGAAACATAAAAGAAAATTACTAGTGTGCAATTTATCAAACAGCAACTTTTAGTGACCAATGTATTGAATGTTAGGGCTGTACAACAAGTTGTAAATTAATAGATCCTGCTTGTAAGGGTTGATAATGAACTTCTCAAGGAAGTTCCATTTGATTACTTGATGTAATGCAAGGCAAGATGGGCTAAATCTTTTGGGAGCCCTTCACCGTTTAACCACCCACAACCCACCCTCCCAGATCCACACCCTCCTCCTCACACAACTCAGAAGTCCAAAAGAATCCCGTTACCTGTTACTTTTACGTCTTTGCTTCCACTCCTGTTCTGACCTGTTGTACAGCTTAATGCATTGCTCCCACGAGACCTAACATTAGAATCATAGCATCAGAGCAGCATGCAACAAAGAAAGTAATCCTTCTGTCCATGACAACCATGATGTTTATCTATACCTGCATTCAGCCTGTATGCCTCTACACCAGGAGTTCCCAACCCTGGGTAATAGTAGGGGTTCATGGCATGAAGAAAGGTGAGGAACTCCTGTGAAAAAGACTGATGTTGGATAAAATACTGAAAGGCTTTTATTCGCTGTACATTACACCTCCATGCTGAGTGTCTGCCCCCCGGACTGAGGGGGGAGGGGCAAGGCAGAATCACCTTTATTCAGGAATCTGTGGGAGGAGCCACAGGGGCAGTCAGCAGAGGGGCACGTCCAGACAGTTAACCCAGTTACAACATATATATGGTTTATCACACCCTGTACCTGTAGAAATGCATTTTAAATGTTGTAATTATACTTGATGCCATTTCAATGTCCGCCAGAGAAAGCAGGATCTCCCAGTGGCCACACATTTTAATTCCACATCCCATTCCCATTCTGACATGTCTATCCACGGCCTCCTCTACTGTAAAGATGAAGCCACACTCAGGTTGGAGGAACAACACCTTATATTCCATCTGGGTAGCCTCCAACCTGATGGCATGAACATCGACTTTTCTAACTTCCGCTAATGCCCCACCTCGCCCTCGTACCCCATCCATTATTTATTTATATACACACATTCTTTCTCTCACTCTCCTTTTTCTCCCTCTGTCCCTCTGACTATACCCCTTGCCTATCCTCTGGTTCCCCCCCCCACTTCTTTCTCCCCGGACCTCCTGTCCCATGATCCTCTCGAATCCCTTTTGCCAATCAACTGTCCAGCTCTTGGCTCCATCCCTGCCCCTCCTGTCTTCTCCTATCATTTTGGATCTCCCCCTCCCCCTCCCACTTTCAAATCTCTTATTCACTCTTCCTTCAGTTAGTCCTGGTGAAGGGTCTCGGCCTGAAACGTCGACTGTACCTCTTCCTAGAGATGCTGCCTGGCCTGCTGCGTTCACCAGCAACTTTGATGTGTGTTGCTTGAATTTCCAGCATCTGCAGAATTCCTGTTGTTTGCAATTCTTCAGTAGGTTATCTGTCTGCATGCCCTTTCTCTCTGCCCATTTCCTACAGCCCTGATCTACATTTCACAGCTTTATATCTTCCTTTGTTTGTTCTCTCCTTCCCTTCTACTGCCTTCATTAACCCGTCAGCCAGCTGCCTTCAGCAACAGCTTATCACCATGGCGATCCTAGCCCCTCCACTTCAGTGATGTTCCCTTTGCTCCATCCATCAGTCATCATTTGTGAATTAGCTCCGGGTTCTCAGTGTAAGCAAGCAAATGCAATTTGCTTCACTGGACGCAAATAGCTTGTAGAAATGCACGGTGAATTTACAATGAAGAACAGGGTTCAAGTATGCTCTGTGACTTGACATCAGCAGAACATGAAATGGCTAATAGAGCTTAATAGAAGGGCCAACCTCTCAAAAGGCAATGCTTTGACATTGCCTCACCAAGAAATTGCCTAGGCAGAGTTCATCACTGGCACTCCTCAGCTGAAGTGAAATTGAATTTGCAGTGGAGAGGGATGGTGGATAGGAAAAATAATATCTGGAATTATTCCCAAGATGTATACTGGTAACTTAGGTATAATTTATATTCTGTGTGCTTGTACCTATGAGACTGTGATGCTGCTGCAAGTGAGCTTCCAACCGTACCTGTGGCTCACAGGACAATATACTGAACTAAAATGAGAGTTGAAGACTCCTTTAAGTCAATGAATACATTGATTCTGTGGGAAGCTCTGGCTTTCTCCATAGTACATTTTTGTCAGGTCATTATCTGTTGCTCATCATACGTCAGCATGCTAATAGAACGGGTGAGCATTCAGCCGAAGAAAGGGAATTGTCTTGTGCGCAGTTTTCAAAATGAGTATCACTTCATTGCCAGTATATGAAATGTACCAGAATTGATTGTGGTTCAGTGCCAAACATAAAACACAGGGCAACACCATAGCAGATAACACAATAGCAACCAACAATTTACAGGACAACAGTGCAAACAGCCAGGAACAATCAACAATTAGCAGAATGGTCACATGTGCAACAATCAATAATCAAACTTAAATAAATGTGAACAGGTGAACTGAACAAGGAGAGCAGGAAAGACCATTTAACCGTGCAGGGGTTCCCAACCTTTTTGATGCCATGGACTAATCAAGGGGTCTGTGGAGCCCAGGTTGGGAATCCCTTTTACGGGTGTTATGCAGGGGCAGCTGGGGTATTGCACCTGCGAGAGTTTTGTTGAGCGGCCGGATATTACAGCAAAGAAGCTTCGGAGTGACATATCATCCTGGTGCTGGCGGACTTGTAGAGCCTTCTAAAGGCAAATCGGTGAATAGGTGAGTGCTGGGGTGTGGAGTCAGCAGTAATTTTCTCAGCTCTTCTTTGCTCTGGCAGTAAGCAGGTCTTTAATGTCGATAGATGATAGCCAGCGATCTTCTTCACTGAGTGGGCCACTCACTGCAACCTGGACTTGGAGAGGGAGGAGGCAGTGGGAAACCAAACAGTGATGGAGGTGGTCACAACATTCTCAACGTTGACTGAGTAAAAATTCATCAGGACACACACTGAGATGTTAAGTTACCTAAGCTGACGTAGGAAGAACAATCCCTGCTTTCCCAGTGATGGGCACAACGTCCTTGTCCCACTTCAATATACTGGTGGTGGTAGTCCCCAGACATTTGAATGACTCAACCACAGCTCGACCATTAATTTCCAAGTGGTGGGCAGCAGGTTGTCAGCAGAAGTCAATCCTCATTTCCACTGTCCTGATAGCATTGAGCTCCAAGCTGTTATGAGCAACATCATGCTGAGAGATTGTCTACCTGTCTTTGATAGCAGGTCAAATCATTATTGGAACTGAAACCAACTACAGTCATGCCATTTGTGAACATCAGGATTTTAATAGATCTGTCTATGGAGGTACAGTCACTTGCATAAAGTGAGAACAGGAGGGGTGAAAGATTACAGCACGGGGGAGAGCCTGTACTTAAAGACATTGGATCAAACAAGTAGCAACCCAACCTTACATACGGCTTCCTTCCTGTCAGTGAGTTTGTAATTGACTGACAGGTACTGTAATGTTCAGCTAGCTGGGTTAGTTTGCTGTGGAGAAACTCTGGAATCTCTGCCTTTCGTGTTGAAGACAGAGCTAAAATCCACAACCAAGATCCTCTCATGGGTGTTGGGGGAGTCCAAATATTGAAATACGGAGTGAAGAAACAAGTTAACTACATCCTCAATGGAGCAATTTGTTCAATAAGCAAGCTATAGCAGGTCAAGAAGGGAATTAGTAATAGATTTAAGGTAAGCCAACATCAGAAGTTCAAAGGTTTTCATAATGCTGAAGTCAGGCCGACTGACCTATAATCATTAACTCCAGTGGTCATGTCATTCTTGGGAACTGGAATGATTGTAGCAACTTTAAAGTAGTCCAGGACCTCGTATAATTGAAGGGAGGTGTTAACTATCTCAGTGAAGGCAGGCACTAGCTGATCCATGCAGTGCCTTTAGAGTACCAGGTGAGATGCCATCAGAGTTGCAGCTTTCCTAACGTTCTGTTTTCCAAATAGTTTGTGAACATCTTTTTGCTTCACAGAAAGTATATGGTGGGATCGAGGGACGGGGCAAACTGAAGAAGGTGAATAGGGCAGGGGTGAATGGGGAATGGAGTGGTTGTGAGTGGGAGGGGGTAGGGCCTGATCATATCAGGATCAGAGGAAGTGAGAAGAGATAGGTGTTGATTGTCCTTATCAAATCGGCAATAAAACTGATTGAGCTGATGGCCAAAGTAGAGAAGGGGAAGACTTGGGACCACTTCTGTTTGCAGTTGGTAAGACCTTGCAGGGAACTCCAAGGAACTTATTGGACTCCATATCTAAGAAAGGATGCGCTAGCATTGGAGAGGGTCCAGAGGAGGTTTACGAGAATGATCCTGGGAATGAAAGGGTTGACGCGTGAGGAGCATTTGATGGCTCTGGACCTGTACTCACTGAGCTTAGAAGAACTGGGGGGAGATCTCACTGAAGCCTATCGAATATTGGAAGGCCTAGATAGAGTGGTGGGTGTTTCCAATAGTAGGAGAGTTTAGACTAGTTGTGTATGTTGGGAAGAAGAGGAAGAAATCCTTAGATAGGCACATGGATGATCGAAAAATGGAGGCCTATGTAGGAGGGAAGGATTAGATTGATCTTAGAGTAGATTGGTAACACCGTGGGTCAAAGGACCTGTACTGTGCTGTTGTATTCTATGTTCTGTGATCAAGGGGCAAGGACCTGAAGCGTTAGCTTTGTTCCTCACCCTGCTGATGCTGATGCCTGACCTGCTGAAAATCCCCATCACTTTCCACTTGTAAAATTATATTACTTTACACTGCTACAGACAAGTGGAATATCTCAAGTACCCTTAATGTTATTGCAACATGGATAATTGGCACCAAATTAAGGTGAAGATTATAACTTGTAACTATATCTCTTGTATATTTTCCTGACAGTGAGAATGTTGCTGGAAAATTATTAAAATAGATCCCCTTTTGCTACTTCTCAGCGTTAAACTTTGATAAATTGTGTCTTAACACCTTTAATCTTGGGTTTGTTAATTTAGATTAATTTCTTAATTGTTTGTCTTAGAAAGAAATGTTAAAATTTAGATAGAACCCTTATTAAAAATCATACTGTCCTTAAGCACTTGGCCAGGGTCATGAATCGGAAAAAGATTAAAAATCAGACAAGGGAGATACATAGCCTTTACCTGAGTACAATACTTCCTGAGTCTGTGATTAATTTTTTCAGCATTTCTGGTTTTTTTAGGGTCTAACATTGGAGCTTGGCTCACCCCGAGTACTGAACATCAAAGAAAGAAGCCTAACAGCTGCAGGGAAGCAAGAGATGTGAGTGAACTAAACCTATTACCCTGATGACACTAACAGGTAATTTCATTCTCTGTTCTACTTGGAGCTTCTGCTTATATTCTGTAGAGTATTAGATCTGAAATACGCTTAAATAAAATTAAAACTATTATCAAATAGAGTCAGCTTTAAAGTATTGAAGAGTTTAGTCTTAAGAGACTTCGAATGTTTTACACTAGTGGTTATCGCTTTTATGTCCATGTGATGGAGTATTCTTATGCAGCAATTTGTTCATGTTGCCATTGATACCATTCATCAAGAGTTCTTGTTTATTAAACCATACTGGCATAGACTACTCATCTATGGTGTTTCCCATCTGCCGCTGTGCTGAGATCCACATATGGTGTTAACCTCGATGGGAAAGCACAGTTCGCACACATGGGGCCTGGGCTAAAACTCTTCCTGTACAGAAGGCAAGAAGACCACGTTGAATAGCTTTCGTCTACGTCCCACTGATAATGAGTGCACAACACAAATTGGCTATAATTAGCTGCTCTCCTTTAATAATCTATGACTCTACCATATTTAATTAAAGCACAGTACAAGCCCTTCAGCCCACAATGTTGTTTGTTATTTTTCAGTTGTTACATCGAGACTGATTCTTCATGACCTCGTGGACCCCTGCACACTGAGCCTTCTTGTTTGAAACTGCCTCTCTGAGATCCCCCAGGGCCATACACATTGTCTGAGTAATATTATCCATCCATGGTAGCCTCTGTCACCTCTCCTTCATTTACCTTCTGTTTTACATAACATGGGAGTCTTCTCCAAGGAATCCTGTCTTCTCATGATGTGGCCAAAATGTTGTACTGACCTTTCAACCTACTCCTACAGAGTCAGCAATTCTTCTCTCATTCATGTGCCTACCTAAGAGTTTCTTAAATACCTCTAATGTCGTTTGGTGTTCATAAAATTCAGTTTAACACACAAAAAGCTATAAATTGTTCTCTAATCATACTTTTCTGATTATCTTCTCTTTCTGTGGCTCCAATGGTAACTCAGAGAAAGATTATGGAGTGTCACCATTATTTTAGCTTCTTCTTCTTAGGCAGTCCCTTCGAGTCAAGGTGGGTCATTTTCACTTGTGTGCATAGATTTGGCATTGAGATAGAGACAACTAATAATCATAACAAGCGAATTGATTTTTGTAAAATACGTTATTTGCATTAACAAGTAACACAACCGAGGGACTTCTGGGAGCGACTGCAGGTGTTGCCACACACTCTGGCAATAACATAGCATGTCCACCATGTTCAGCAGTATGAAACAGGACACAACAAAACAAAATACAACAAGCACCAACACAGCAACTGAAAATCAAGCTCCGTTCCTCCCTCTTATCCACCCATATGCACAGAAGAGGCCAGAGTTTCAGTGATCCCTCCCAATGGGGTCAGAGTTTTAGTGATCCCTCCCAATGGGGTCAGAGGTTCAGCAAACACTCCCAATGGGGTCAGAGGTTCAGCAATCACTCCCAATGGAGGCCAGAGGTTCAGCGATCGCTCCCAATGGGGCCAGACATTCAGTGATCACTCCCAACAGAGGTCACGGTTCCTATCAGCTGTGAGTTCTAAGTCACAGAACGACTGTTCGATGTTCTGAAGTTTATGTGATTGGACTGTATTTGATTTACATTGGTCTCCTTCAGTTTGTCGGTGTTTTATTTCTTGTGGCCGATTGGTGGGTGGGTGATCTGTAAGCTTTTTATGTTGTGGGTGGGGAATTGGTAGGGTTTTTTTCTGTACTGGAAGAGTTGGGGATGTGTTGCTGTTGTCGCTGTTTCTTTTCTGCGAGTGATGAGTTCAGGAATTGCTATTGTTGCTGTTTTTTCCTGCGGGTAAGAGGTGGCAGATTCTGGGGTCTGCAAGTTATGTTTCTTTTACCTTTTCATGTATGTTTCATGGCTATCCGGAGAAGACAAATATCAGAGTTGTATTGTACATGCATACTTTGACAATAAAATGAACTTTGAACTTGAACCTTGAATCTTGCTTTGAGTTTTGGACAGTGTACCTCGGAAACAATGATCCTGGCCTAAACATGTTATCACATGGCACAATATTTGCGGCGCTGGAGGTTCACCATCTGCGTGAGGTGATGGGACTTTCGAGAGACTTTGTGACTTTTTACTGTGCCCATGGCTTGTTCTTTATCAAATTATGGTATTGCTTTGCACTGTTGTAACTATGTTATAATTATGTGTTTTTTGTCAGTTTTTCAGTCAGTTTGTCATGTGTTTCTGTGATATCATTCTGGAGAAACATTGTATCATTTCTTAATGCATGCATTATTAAATGACAATAAAAGAGGACTGCGTGTCCTCATAATCTAATCTAATCTAACATGGCACAATATTTTCATGAATTGCCCAACTTTCCTTCCCTGATCTTAGGTACTCAAGATTAGTGAATTATTGTTTCCCATTGGTATCACTGGTTATGGACTCAAATTATGTAGGTCAAGTTAAGATACTGATAAATCAAGTTCTAATTCAATGGCACAAGAGATTCTACAGATGCTGGAAATTTAGAGCAACATACACACAAGATACTGGAGGAACTCAGCAGGACAGGCAGCATCTATGGATGGAGATAAACAGTAAATGTTTTGGGTCAAGTCCTGATGAGGGGTCACAGACTGAGATGTTGACCGTTTATTTCCCTCCATAGGTACTGCCTGACCTCCTCCAGCATTTTATGTATTGCTAATTGAATTTCAGAAAAGTTTGAAGGGTGAATTCTTAAAATTATTTTGTCATTGCCATGAACTGCTTTGGAAGGGTCTGCATCCCAGGACACAAAACATCAACCAAACAACAGTAAAAGACAGGTGAAGCTTCTTATTTCCAAGTGCTACTGCACTCCTTCCGCTCTACAAAGCATTTTTCAACATCTGGCAAAGTTCAATAAATATTTCCCCCTGAATCTCACTCTTGTACTCAATCTGGTCAAAGTGTGCACAGAAATTAATATGAGAAGCAGAATTGCCCTCTGGAATAGTATGAAACTGCTGAATTCCAGGATAACTCACTGATGATATAATGAACGGAGACAATCAAATGCCCCAATATTATTGGCATACTAATGCACATTTAATGCTCTTGAATGATCTGAGTGCTCACAAATTCTGGTTGATAATGTTTTTATTTTTTATTTTATTTAGAGGTGCAGCCCTTCTGGCCTAACAAGTTGTGTCTATTACATGTATGTAATCAATTAATGTACTAACTTGTACGTCTTTGGAATGTGGGAGGAAATCGGAGCACCTGGGGCAAACCCATGCAGTCAGAGGGAGAACTTAGATGCTCCTTCTGCAGACAGCGGTGGGAATTGAACCCTTGTCACTGGCACTGTAAAGCATTACACTAAAGGCTACACTACTGCGCCGCCGTCACAAAATATACCTTTCTGGCAGGAAATGTCGAAAATGGGCAAAGGTGCAGCACAATTCGCAAACAGTTCAATAACAGCTCCATCTCTTGAAGGATGAATTTGGCTGCCAACCAAATTCACTTTTAAGAGCATTGCCCAGAAGACCTGTGCTGGCCTTAGCTTTTCAGCATTCGGTTCTACACCAGAATCATGTTTATTTATCAGACCAAACCAAAGTTGAGTAGGAGCTAATTTAAATAAAGCACTTGTCTACATTTAATAATTGCCTGTAAGGATTTGGAGGAACGATACTCCTTAATTAATGTTGCTGGCAGTGAAATATCCATTATAGAGTTTCTGCCAACAACAAGTTGTTAATTCTATAACAAAAAATGGCCCGGACCATTTCTATACCCATCACATGTAATCCACTTAATCATTCCGATTATCTACCCATCTTATATAATGGCTTTGTTAGAATTCGCTCCACTTTCTGCAAAAATGGAGTTTTGCATTTGAATGATGTGGTTCCCAGTGAAAGCACTGAAAACTCCAAATGTAGTCATAGAAAGAAAGAGTTATAGAATGTTACAGCACAGAATCAGGTTCTTTGGTCCATCTTGTCTGTACTGAACTATTATTCTGACTAGTCCCATCGATATACACCCAGACCATAACCCTCCCATCCATGAACCTATCCAAATTTCTCTTAAATGCTGAAATCGAGCCCTCATCCACTACTGCCGCTGGAAGCTCGTTCCATACTCTCGCCACCCTCTGAGTGAAGAAATTCTCCCTTAAACATTTTGCCTTTCACCCTGAACCCATGAGTATTTCCAATGACGAGGGATTTCAGCCCCAAGTTTAGACTGGAAAAGCTAGGCTTGCCTTCCAATGAAAGTTGTGAGAGGAAACTTGTTTGAAGTGCTCAAGATAATTGAACCATTTAATGAAGGTCAATGGAGGGATTGTTATCCCAGAAGTACGTAGTTCAACAGTCAGAGGGTAGAGCTGTAAAGTTTTGGCTAGAAGCTACATGAACATGAGGAAATACAGAGATGATCTAGAACTCACTACCCCAAAGAGTGGTAGAAAAAGAATTAATCATTAATTTAATTAGAAAAGAGCTTAACAAGTTGAGCTATGGTAAAGTGCAGAGCTATTGGAATGATGGGTAACAGGTACAGATGAAAGGTTGAATGGCCTAAATGATTATATGCTTACGTTTAAATTCCAACATACCCACCCCACTGCACTTATCATCGACTGGTAAGTCAAAGGCCTGACTGGGACCCATTATGTTCTCCATAATATCTCATCATCTCTGTTCTATTTACAGTTAGATATTTATCCAACTTGCTCTAAATCAGGGGTTCCCAACCTGGGGTCCACAGATCCCTCAGTTAAAGATAGGGGTCCATGGCACAAAAAAGGTTGGGACACCTGATCTAAACCAAGGATTTTGACACTCTGGGGGGGGGGGTGGTGATTGACAGCTTACCCCTGCATTTCTAATGACAGGCACTGCTTATTGTTCTTGTGTTAAAATGCTTTTGTGGGATTATGGTGGGAAGTCCATTTATTGTTACATTTTAGCTTGGTTTATACAGTTATTCACTTGTGTATTTGTGGGTCACCCCGACTGTAACTGGGGTGTGTGATGGTCACCTTCCTCCTCTGGTGAGACTGGTTGGGTCCCTCTCTGGGTCATGGTGCCTGGTCTGTTTTTGTGTTTATCACAATAAAATGGTTGTTAAGTTTACCGAGCTTCCTCGTCTGTCGTTATGGACCAAATGCTCGCCATATTGGTGTCAGGAGTGGGATGCGAAATTGACGATGAGATTGAAGAGCTATGATGTTGGATGGAGTGCCTTAAGACCTGGGGAATAAGATGAAGGACCGAGCAGTATGCCTTCACCTGCATCCCCGGGCAGGACCCATGAAGACGCAACCCGGAGGGAGGACCTGGGAACCGAGCATTGTGCCTTCCCAGGGAGCCCCGATGGAGCAAAGGTACCCAGGCTCCCCAAACCGGGGGACACGGTGGAGTGCACCACCCACCTGCATCATGACCTGCACTGGGGAACCCAAAATGCCATAGCCATGGGAGGATAGGCACCATGGCAGATGCCGCCGGAGCAGGAGGAAGATCAGAGGGCTTCGACGACTTGTGCCTCAAGGTCTACCCTGAAGCTCCCCAGATACGATGGTACCAGCCACCTGGAGAAAGTCAAACTTGCCGCATGGCACAATGGGTGGAGCCCCACCGAGACAGCGGTACACCCTGCCCTGGCACTGGAGAGGGATGCCCTGCGGGCACTCCTCGACCTAACGCCGGCGGAGCAGCGTGACTATAAGATCTTGTAGTGGCACTGGAGTGGAGTTCTGAGCTAAGGGCGGAAGCAATGAGGGAAGAACTGTGTAGCAGATGGCGCCATATGGGAGAAAGTTTGGAGGCAGTTTCAGTAGATCTCCGCCACTGTGCTTGGCATGGCTACCCCCAGTTCCCTCCCATGGCCCAGGACGAGCTTGCCCTCCATTCCTTTGTAAATGCGCTGACATCAGAGTGCCTTCAGCAGCATGTTCTCCGGACCTCACCATCATTGCTGGCCTAGGTGCTGGCAGAGGCGGAGAGTGCAGGAGCAATTCTGGGCCCCTCCCAAAGGAGTTCCAGCATTGCCCCACACACCGCGAGTCTGGGTTTGTGTCACCGAGGCGGAGGAGGAAACTGACGAGGAGGAGCCGGTGAGACAGGTCTGACGCATGCCATGGGCCACGAAATGATCTCTGCTACCTGTGCGGTGAGGCACACCATTTATCAGGACTGCCCTGCATTGGCACCACGCCACAGCTCAGCACAGCCATTGGGAAACGCCGAGAAGGCAGTGCCGCCCAAGTCCTCCAGCAGAATCCCTTCATCGTAAACACAGCAACACCTCATATACCGTCTAGGTAGTCTCCAGCCCCTTGGTATGAACATAGAATTCTCCAACTTCCGGTAATTCCCCCCCGCCTCCCTTCCTCTATCCCTATGTCACTCTGCCCCCCTCCCCCAGCTGCCTATCACCTCCCTCATGGTTCCGCCTCCTTCTACTACCCATTGTGTTTTCCCCTACTGCTCCTTCACCTTTCCTGCCTATCACCTCCCTGCCTCCCCTCCCTCACCCCTTTATCTTTCCTCTTACTGGTTTTTCACCTGGAACCTACCAGCCTTCACCTTCCCACCCTCCCCCCACCTTCTTTATAGGGCCTCTGCCCCTTCCCCCTACAGTCCTGACGAAGGGTTCCGGCCCGAAACTTCGACTGATGGTTTCCACGGATGCTGCCCGACCTGCTGAGTTCCTCCAGCGTGTTGTGATTGGTGCAGAATCCCTCCATCTTTGTTCTTCCAGGTGGGCCGTTCGGATGAACAGCAAGGCTTATACGTGGACTGCATGGTGGAGGGTATCAGATGCTGTGCGTTGCGGACACGGGATCAACCAGCACTATCGTCCATCCCGGTTTGCTCCCCAACACGGACCAGCCATCCCCGCCTGGGTGGACAACGATGGCGGTCCAGCTGGCTACGGTCACCGGTGACTGTGCAGCGATGCGAGGGAAGAGGAGGCTGCGCGTCGCAGTGGAAAAAATCAGCATGGAGCACATGGTGTGGCTCATTGACCTCCGGGAGTCCTGTATCTTTGGCCTGAACTGGCTGTCCTGCTGTGGGTGGGCAGCTGCAGGAAGCAGTCCCAGCGGGGGCAGCAACCACCACTGGTTTCACAGCGGCCTGCAGGCAGTGCAGCACACTCCGCAGCGGCCCAATGCAACGCAGCTGAACCACGGGCAAGCGACAGCGCTGACGTTCCAGGTGACAGCCGGTAATGACCTCTCCGCCGTGGACCACAAGCAGATAAGCTCGGGTAAGGGAATAGCCGAGCGTGGGACGGCAGCCGGAGTGGGCAGAGGCCTCCGCCCCGGACCCAGCGACCAAGGCCCTATACTGTGGGGAATACTGGAGATCCACGACGGGTTGCTGTTCAGGTGGTGGCAGTTGTCTGATGGTGACAGACTCTTGCAGTTGGTAGTCCCCCGCAGGCTCCTCGACATGGTGCATGGTCGGTACATGGGCTGGTGGGGGCCGACCATTTCGGAGTGGCAGAGACATCAAGGCCGATTTATACTTGTGCGTTAAATGTACGGCGTAGCGGCCCACCCTACGCTGTATTCTACGCAAATCCTGCACCGTAGCCTAACGCGCACCTCTCCCAAAATGTAACTACGCATCATGGCAACGCAGACCACAGCAACTGTGATTGGTCTACTTGGTAGCATCGCATTTCCTCCTACGCTGCAATAGCTTCCCATTGGGCGACTGAAAGGCAGGGAGGGAACTCTGGCTGCAATGCTTTCCATAAAGCGTTACAGACCTCCAAAATTATGGAGGACCCTGTGCTTGACGCCAGTTTGTATCTAGCTGCTACAGCCTGTTGACTTCCAGCTGAAGCTAAAGCTCGAATGGTGATTGTCAGCCTCTGAGTATACTGTGCGTACACTGAAGCGATATTAATGGTCGAAGACGATGAACCAAATTGTCAAATCTACCTGCCGACATCCGAAAATATTTGAAATGCATTTCCTCGTCCATGTCTCTCAGTGGCTGGACAAGCACGGAAAATTCACCCTCCTTCAGTTTCAGTCGCCATTGTTTGAAGTTTGTGTTTCTTTGCATTGAGTTTCAACACGAAAAAGCTCAACACAGTGGCATAGAAATCCCACCGCCAACTAGCGTTTTGGCGGTGAATTGCAGCGCGACGCAGACACACCAACGCACAAGTATAAACGCTCACAACAGCGTAGCCCACTTGCGTAGGCTACGGCGTAAGCTAGTATGCACAAGTATAAATCAGCCTTTAGGCAGGCTGCATGAACGCTTCCACAGGCCTGGGTACAGGCAGGACGTGGAGCTGTTCGTGCACTGCTGGGACGCTTGCAAGTCCCAGAAAGGCCCAGGCCGCCAGTCTGGAGAACCAATGCAGCCAATGTACATGGTGGGGGCCCCAGTATGGGTCTGCCCCTCCCAGAAGAAGGGACTAACCCCAGGCTGGGAAGCCTCTGGTAGGGGCCGGGAGAGCGTTCGACCGCATGCCTGATGTGGTATATCGGGTGCGGTTGCCTGAGCGGCGGAAGGCAGTGGTGCTGCGCCGGGACCAGCTGGCACCGTGTCAGGCCTTGGCCACCACTAACCCAGCGAGGCTGAAGGAAGAAAGTGACACTCCAGGTGCCCTGCCTCTTGCCTCACACAAACAGGCCCTGGCGGGGGCTCCAGATACCCCCGACAGCATTGAAACCCACTGGGACTTTTGGACTATGTTATGGACTGTCGGGTTGCTGAGGATGGCTGACCCCTTGGGTGGGGGCAGTGTGTCGCTCTGGGTGGGCTTGGTCGATAGCCCGCCCCTGAACTTCTAAGACCAGCACTGTATATTATTGTGGTGTTAAATTGCTTTTGTGGGATTATGGTGGGATGTTCCAGTTCATTTATTGTCACATCTTAGCTTGGGTTATACACTTATTCCCTTGTGTACTTGTGGGTCACCCTGACTGTAACCAGGCTGTGTGATGGTCACCTTCCCCGTCTGTTCTAGTCTGGTAGTGTCTCTTTCTGGGTCATGGTGCCTGGTCTGTTTTTGTGTTTGTCACAATAAAACTGTTGTTGAGTTTAACAAACTTCCTCGTCTGTCATTATGGGCCAAATGCTTGCCACAGGATGTTAAGCAGCATAATATTGACTGTTTCAGCTATTTCTACAAACGTTTGTACATATCCACTGGTCTTTTAAGGGAAAAGTACTCCACATTTAAACATAAAGACTAGCTTTATTTGTCACATGTACATTGAAATCATACAGTGAAATTCGATAAACAACAGGAATTCTGCAGATGCTGGAAATTCAAGCAACACACATAAAAGTTGCTGGTGAACGCAGCAGGCCAGGCAGCATCTCTAGGAAGAGGTACAGTCGACGTTTCAGGCCGAGACCCTTCGTCAGGACTAACTGAAGGAAGAGTGAGTAAGGGATTTGAAAGTTGGAGGGGGCGGGGGAGATCCAAAATGATAGGAGAAGACAGGAGGGGGAGGGATGGAGCCAAGAGCTGGACAGGTGATTGGCAAAAGGCACACGAGAGGATCATGGGACAGGAGGTCCGGAAAGAAAGACAAGGAGGGCGGGGGGGACCCAGAGGATGGGCAAGGGGTATATTCAAAGGGAAGCCACAGTTAGGTTGGAGGAACTGTAAAGATGAAGCCACACTCAGCTTGGAGGAACACACATTTTAATTCCACATCCCATTCCCATTCTGACATGTCTATCCACGGCCTCCTCTACTGTAAAGATGAAGCCACACTCAGGTTGGAGGAACAACACCTTATATTCCGTCTGGGTAGCCTCCAACCTGATGGCATGAACATCGACTTCTCTAACTTCCGCTAATGCCCCACCTCCCCCTCGTACCCCATCTGTTACTTATTTTTATAAACACATTCTTTCTCTCACTCTCCTTTTTCTCCCTCTGTCCCTCTGAATATACCTCTTGCCCATCCTCTGGGTCCCCCCCACCCCCCTTGTCTCTCTTCCCGGACCTCCTGTCCCATGATCCTCTCGTGTGCCTTTTGCCTATCACCTGTCCAGCTCTTGGCTCCATCCCTCCCTCTCCTGTCTTCTCCTATCATTTTGGATCTCCCTCTCCCCCTCCAACTTTCAAATCCCTTACTCACTTTTCCTTCAGTTAGTCCTGATGAAGGGTCTCGGCCTGAAACGTTGACTGCACCTCTTCCTAGAGATGCTGCCTGGCCTGCTGCGTTCACCAGCAACTTTTATGTGTGTTGCAGTGAAACCCGATCAGTGAGGATAGCAACACACACAGAATGCAGGAGGAACTCAGCAGGCCAGGCAGCATCTATGGAAAAAAGTACAGTCCACGTTTCAGGCCGAGACCCTTCAGCAGGACTGGAGAAAAACAAATTGAGGAGTGGATTTAAGAGGTGGGGAGAGTGGAGGGAGAAACACAAGGTGATAGGTGAAACCTGGAGGGGAATGATGAAGTAAAGAGCTGGGAAGTTGAATGGTGAAAGAGACAGAAGGCCACGGAAGAAAGAAAAGGGAGGATGAGCACCAGAGGGAGGCAATGGGTGGACAAGGAGATAAGGTGAGGGAGGGAAAAGGGGATGGGAAATGGTGAAGGGAGGGTGGGGAGCATTACTAGAATTTTGATTTATTGATGTTCATGCCATCAGACTGGAGGCTATCCAAACAGAATAAAAGGTGTTGTTCCTCCAACTTAAGTGTGGCCTCATCACGGCAGTGGAGGAGGCCATGGGGGGAAATGGGAAGTGGAATTAAATGGGTGGCCGCTGGGAGATCCCGCTTTTTCTGGCTGACGGGGTGTAGCTACTCAGCGAAGCGGTCTCCCAAATGACGTCAGGTCTCACTGATATACAAGAGGCCACATCGGGTGCACCGGACACAGTGAACCTGAAACACCCGCTGTACTCTTTTCCATAGAAGCTGCCTGGCCTGCCGAGATCCTCCAGCATTTTGTGTGTGTTGCTCGGATTTCCAGCATCCGCAGCGATTGTCTCTTGTTAGCGAGATGTTATGTTTCTGGCATCAACACAGCGCTCACAAAGCTGACTAACCCCAACCTTAACTGTATGTCTTTGGAATGTAGGAGGAAACTGGAGCACCCTGAGGAGATTCACGCACATGGTGATGTAATAGCATTACATTAGCCGCTACACTACCGTGCTTCCTCATAAAGCTATAGAGTCATTCTGCATGGAAGTAAGTTCTTTGAACCAATGATTTACTCTAATCTTACACCAATACCTTTTATAGTCTCCTTGCATTCTAGGTTTATTCTGTGAGGGAAAAGCAGTGTTTGAGCATAAGTTGGTTCAATTTCCTTTGGTTTTCTCTCACTTCACAGCACAAAGCAGACCTACGCAGGCACTTTTAATATCCTGGATGTCTCAAACAAAATGTTAAAATGTGATCTGACTGGTTTAAAATATCACCTGGAGCCTACTAAGAGAGAACAAATGCCACGACCTCCTCCCCCAAAGTAAAACTGATGTGGCCTCTGGGTTGCAGCCTGTTGAGCTGCTTCCTCACAGCCGCAACCATCTGGGTTTAATCTCAATCTCAGGCACCGTCCTGCGTGGAATTTGGCATTTTTCCCTGTGCTTACATGGGTTTCCTCTGGGGGCTCTGCTTTTCTCCCACAGTCCAACGATGTGCAGGTTGGTACCCTAACTGGCTGCTGTAAGTTGTCCCTAGGGTAGAGCTGAGTGGTAGAATCTGGGAGGAATTAATGGGGTTATAAGGAATACAAGTTGTAGGGAAAATTAGTGGGTAGTAGGATGTTCTGTGAGCTGGCATTGACTTGATGGGTGGAATAGTCATAGTCATACTTTATTGATCCCGGGGGAAATTGGTTCAAGGAGCAACTGTAACCGGCTGCATGCACGACCGGCGCATGCGCACATATCCTCCTATGAAACAGGAAATATGACCTGGCAGTACCTGTGGAAGGGATTAAACAGCCAACATTTTGGGCTGAGACTCTTCATCAGTTCTGAAAACTTCCCACATCCATAAAGGCTTCATTAATGGTTCAAAGGTTCAAAGTAAATTTATTATCAAAGTAAATATATATCACCATATACCGCCCTGAGGTTTCTTTTCTTGCAGGCAAATCCGTGAAACGCAATAGAATCAATGAAAGACCTTGCCCAACAGGACGGAAAACAATCTGTGCAAATACAAAATGGAAGAGACGAGAAAGAAATAACAATATTAATAATAAATAAATGAGTAATAAGTATCGAGAACATGAGATGAAGAATCCTGAAACAACCTACTCAGACTAAAGAACTGATTGTAAACTTCAGAAAGGGTAATACAAGGAATCACACACCAGTCCTCATAGAAGGATCACAGTGGAAAGAGTGAGCAGTTTCAAGTTCCTGATTGTCAACGTCTCTGTGGATCTCTCCCAGACCCAACATATTGATGCAAATACAAAGAAGGCAGGGAAGCGGTTTTATTTTTGAGGAAATTCGTCATGTCACCAAAAACACTCACAAATTTCTACAGATGTACCATGGAGAGCATTCTAACTGGCTGCATCAACCGTCTGTTATGGGAGGAGGGAAGCTACAAAAATGAGGCCGCACTGAGTTGTAAACTTAGTCAGCTCCGTCATGGGGTCGAGCTTCCATACTATCCAGGATATTTTCGAGGAGCAATGCCTCAAAAAGGCAGCATCCAACATTAAGGATCCCCATCACCCAGGTCATGCCTTGTTCTTATTGCTACCATCAGGATATATTTAATTTAACTATTTCATATATATATATAGAGAGAGAGCGAGAGAGCGAGAGAGAGGGAATGAGAATATGAAACTTTTAAGAGAAGTTTTTAAATCTCTCTTTCTTTGCTTTGTATTGCATTGAACCGTCACCAAAAAGACAACTAATTTCATGACAGACGTTGGTGATATTAAACCTGATTCTGATTCTGAGTCTGTGGGTTGTGGGAGCAGTTCGGTCATGGGGTAAGTGAAGTTGAGTGAAATTATCCCCTCTGGTTGAAGATCTAATGGTTGCGGGGTAATAACTGTTCCTGAGCCTGGTGATGTGGACCCTGAGGCTCCTGTACCTTCTTCCCAATGGCAGCAGCAAGAAGTGAACATGGCCAGGGAGGCAGGTGTCCCTGGTGATGGATGCTGCTTTCCTGCAACGGCTCTTTGTGTAGATGTGTTCAATGGTGGGGAGGCCTTTACCATGATGGATTGGGCCTTATTTATTACCTTAGATGATGGATTGGGGCTTACTTCCATACCAGGCTGTGATGCAGCCAGTCAACATACTCCCCCCCTCATATCTATAGAAGTTAGTGGAAGTTTTAGATGAGATGCCGAATCTTTGCTAACTTTTAGAAAGTCGAGGCATTGCCATCCTTTCTTTGTAATGGCACTTTGTGTTAGACCCAGGACAGATCCTCTGAAATGTTAACACTGAGGAATTTCTAAGTTGCTGGCCCTCCACCTCTGATCTCCCAATGAGGACTGGCTCATGGACCCACAGTTTCCTCCTCCTGAAGTCCGTAATCAGTTCCTTGGTCTTGCTGATATTGAGTGAGAGGTTGTTGCTGTATCGCCACTCAGCCAGATTTTCAGTCTCCCTCCTGTATGCTGAAAGCTCCCACCTGACCTGCTGCATTCCTCCAGCATTTTGTGTGCGTCACTCTGGATTTCCAGTGCCTGCAGAATCTTTTGTGTTTATGAAAAATGATCTCGTTGTGGGATTGTGGGATCTTGCTATGTGAAGACTGACTCTCACATTCCTACCAACTACCATTCTGCAGAAGTAAAGCACCCTGAGAGTTCCTGAGGGACAAAAGAAAAGCTGTCATATAAATGCAAGCTGTATTTCCTTTCAACAGAGCGTCGAGTATTAAGGAATGTTATGTGCCTGCCTAAAGCTTTCAGAATGAAGTTCAAAAGAAAGGTAACATCTGCTGTTTGTTTTAATTGATGTTCCAAAGCCCCTTAAGGCACATAGGCCCTGGTACGGTTGGGAGACACGGATCATCATCTTGCTGGATATTGAAAAAATGTAACAGCTATTTGGAGTCCCTGATGAAAAATGATAGTAAATAATTTATAAAATAATAG
The DNA here is from genome assembly GCF_963921235.1 of Mobula hypostoma. Taxonomy (NCBI): domain Eukaryota; kingdom Metazoa; phylum Chordata; class Chondrichthyes; order Myliobatiformes; family Myliobatidae; genus Mobula; species Mobula hypostoma. The sequence goes on from NC_086103.1 coordinate 164,468,687, forward strand.
AAACATAGAAACATAGAAAATAGGTGCAGGAGTAGGCCATTCGGCCCTTCGAGCCTGCACCGCCATTTATTATGATCATGGCTGATCATCCAACTCAGAACCCAGCCTTCCCTCCATACCCCCTGACCCCTGTAGCCACAAGGGCCATATCTAACTTCCTTTTAAACATAGCTAATGAACTGGCCTCAACAGTTTGCTGTGGCAGAGAATTCCACAGATTCACCACTCTCTGTGTGAAGAAGTTTTTCCTAACCTCGGTCCTAAAAGGCTTCCCCTCTATCCTCAAACTGTGACCCCTCGTTCTAGACCTCCCCAACATCGGGAACAATCTTCCTGCATCTAGCCTGTCCAATCCCTTTAGGATCTTATACGTTTCAATCAGATCCCCCCTCAATCTTCTAAATTCCAACGAGTACAAGCCCAGTTCATCCAGTCTTTCTTCATATGAAAGACCTGCCATCCCAGGAATCAATCTGGTGAACCTTCTTTGTACTCCCTCTATGGCAAAGATGTCTTTCCTCAGATTAGGGGACCAAAACTGCACACAATACTCCAGGTGTGGTCTCACCAAGGCCTTGTACAACTGCAGTAGTACCTCCCTGCTCCTGTACTCGAATCCTCTCGCTATAAATGCCAGCATACCGTTCGCCTTTTTCACCGCCTGCTGTACCTGCATGCCCACTTTCAATGACTGGTGTATAATGACACCCAGGTCTCGTTGCACCTCCCCTTTTCCTAATCGGCCACCATTCAGATAATAATCTGTTTTCCTATTTTTGCCACCAAAGTGGATAACTTCACATTTATCCACATTAAATTGCATCTGCCATGAGTTTGCCCACTCACCCAACCTATCCAAGTCACCCTGCATCCTCTTAGCATCCTCCTCACTGCTAACACTGCCACCCAGCTTCGTGTCATCCGCAAACTTGGAGATGCTGCATTTAATTCCCTCATCCAAGTCATTAATATATATTGTAAACAACTGGGGTCCCAGCACTGAGCCTTGCGGTACCCCACTAGTCACCGCCTGCCATTCTGAAAAGGTCCCGTTTATTCCCACTCTTTGCTTCCTGTCTGCTAACCAATTCTCCACCCACACCAATACCTTACCCCCAATACCGTGTGCTTTAAGTTTGCACACTAATCTCCTATGTGGGACCTTGTCAAAAGCCTTTTGAAAATCCAAATATACCACATCCACTGGTTCTCCCCTATCCACTCTACTAGTTACATCCTCAAAAAATTCTATGAGATTCGTCAGACATGATTTTCCTTTCACAAATCCATGCTGACTTTGTCCGATCATTTCACCGCTTTCCAAATGTGCTGTTATCACATCCTTGATAACTGACTCCAGCAGTTTCCCCACCACCGACGTTAGGCTAACCGGCCTATAATTCCCCGGTTTCTCTCTCCCTCCTTTTTTAAAAAGTGGGGTTACATTAGCCACCCTCCAATCCTCAGGAACTAGTCCAGAATCTAACGAGTTTTGAAAAATTATCACTAATGCATCCACTATTTCTTGGGCCACTTCCTTAAGCACTCTGGGATGCAGACCATCTGGCCCTGGGGATTTATCTGCCTTCAATCCCTTCAATTTACCTAACACCACTTCCCTACTAACATGTATTTCGCTCAGTTCCTCCATCTCACTGGACCCTCTGTCCCTTACTATTTCTGGAAGATTATTTATGTCCTCCTTAGTGAAGACAGAACCAAAGTAATTATTCAATTGGTCTGCCATGTCCTTGCTCCCCATAATCAATTCACCTGTTTCTGTTTGCAGGGGACCTACATTTGTCTTTATCAGTCTTTTCCTTTTTACATATCTATAAAAGCTTTTACAGTCCGTTTTTATGTTCTCTGCCAGTTTTCTCTCATAATCTTTTTTCCCCTTCCTAATTAAGCCCTTTGTCCTCCTCTGCTGAACTCTGAATTTCTCCCAGTCCTCAGGTGAGCCACTTTCTCTGGCTAATTTGTATGCTACTTCTTTGGAATTGATACTATCCCTAATTTCTCTTGTCAGCCACGGGTGCACTACCTTCCTTGATTTATTCTTTTGCCAAACTGGGATGAACAATTGTTGTAGTTCATCCATGCAACCTTTAAATGCCTGCCATTGCATATCCACCGTCAATCCTTGAAGTGTCATTTGCCAGTCTATCTTAGCTAATTCATGTCTCATACCTTCAAAGTTACCCCTCTTTAAGTTCAGAACCTTTGTTTCTGAATTAACTACGTCACTCTCCATGTTAATGAAGAATTCCACCATATTATGGTCACTCTTACCCAACGGGCCTCTCACGACAAGATCGCTAATTAACCCTTCCTCATTGCTCAAAACCCATAATAAATCATAATTTATGATCAAAAGATCATAAGAGCTGTAATCTAAACTCCTTAATGAGTAGATTCGCACCTTCATTTCATGAGTACTCATACTAATTCCATGTCACTGCTGCATTTGGACATTTTCAAGTCAAACAGTTAAGGAGCTCTTTCTGCTTTGGGCTACGGTTCCATTTTCATCTTTCTGAAGTGCTTCATCATCACAGAGAGCATTTCTTGAACCTTTTCCAGGAATTCGGGCATTGGCTCCAGACCTGTTTTCTTCAACTAATTTGGGAACATCTGTTAGCTGAGAGCGATTGTGGACTTGCTGCCTGTGGCTGCCAGTGCACCTTTGTGTGTGCCCGTCAGCCGGCTTCCGTAGCGCGCTCCAGCACACTCCTCGGCTTCAGCGTTCACACGGGGCCGCACGCTCTGAGGAGCTTCCCACCCAAGTCTTCTCCTTCAAGCCTTATGGGCCCTGAAATTGGTTATCTGCAGACCTTGCCTCAAAGGTAACCTTGAAACTACAAAATGCATCAGAAGCAGGTTTAAAATCATTGGCATATGTTGTGACATTTGTTGTTTTGAGGCAGCAGTACATTGCTATACGTGATAATAAAACCTGTAAATTACTATAAGAAATATATGTAAATTAAATAACTTATGCAACAAGACAGGAAAAAATACTGAGGTAGTGTTCATGGGTTCATTGTCCATTGAGAAATCTGATGGCGGAGGGTAAGAAGCTGTTTCTGAAACGTTGAGTATGTGTCTTTTGAAGGTGTCGTGGATGCTGGGAGGTTAGTGCCCACGGTGGAGCTTGCAGAGTTTACAACTGTCTGCAGCTTTTTTTGATCCTTCACAGTGGTCCCTCCATACCAGATGGTGATGCAACCAGTTAGAATGCTCTCCATGGTACATCTATAGAAATTGCCACCCCATGACTGTATGGCTAGGCACAGCTCATGTGCTATCTACAAATTTGTTGATGATACGCCGGTTGATGGCAGAATCTCAGATGGTGACGAGAGAGTGTACAGGAATAAGATACACATACCAGATGATTGAGTGGAGTCCCAGCAACAACCTTGTACTCAACGTCAGTAAGACCAACGAACTGGTTGTGGGCTTTGGAATCAGGACAAGGGAACACACACCAATACTTGCATAGGGATCAGAAGTGAAGGGACTGAGCAATTCCTGGGTGTCAATATCTCTGAGGACCTAACCTGGACCCAACATATTGATGCAGCCGTAAAGAAGGGAGGACAGTGGGTATATTTCATTAGGAGTTTGAGGAGATTTGGTATGTCACCAAAAAACACTCATAAATTTCTACAGATGTACTGTGAAGAGCATTCGAACTGGCTGCACCACCATCTGGTATGGAAGGAGCTACTGCACAAGATTGACAAAGCTGCAGAGAGTTGTAAAATTTTAGTCAGCTCCATCATGGGCACTAGCCTTCATAGTATCCAGGTCATCTTCAAAGAATGCTGCCTCGGAAAGGCCGAGTGTTATTCTGTGTGTACAAAGTAAAGTACTTCAGTTCCCATTGTGCAATGTGGGCGGTTCATCTGGGACTGGAAGTAATGTTGATGAGCTGGTTACCTGGGCTTAGGTCAAGCTGAAGCCATGAGCTGGACGCACGCACTCATGTGGAGCTGGAGCCATTACTGTACATAAACATGTGTAGATTTACCTAGGCTAAGCTTGTCTTTTATCAAGAACAAACATAACGTGGCGTCAGAAGTCAGTCTGGGGTCCAAACAAGGAGCGGAAATGAGTACTGAGAAGGAGGCACTAGTTCCAATGGGGAGGAGAAAAAGCTGCAGTGAATGAGGTCAGCCAGTGAGATGACAGGGCACATTGTGTCCAGAAGTTCACCAAGCAATTAGGGTGAGAAATGCCAAAAATCCCCGTAATAAATAACCAAAGTCCTCCCAAACCTATGCGGTTTATCAGCAATCTAACTGATAACTGGAAACACTTCACACCGCGATTCAATATATATTTTGCAGCAAGTAGAGCTGGAGGCATGGATGAAAAATTGAAAGCATCTATCTTTCTACATTTAATTACTGAAGATGCTTTGGACATCTATAACAGCTTTCAAATTAATGAGACAGCCTGAACTTAGGACAGTCTGATCAAAACATTTTAGGAGTGTTTTGTTCCAAGTAAAAACGTCATGTTTGAAAGATATAAGTTCTTTTCCTGTGACCAGAAATAAGGTGTTGCTTTTGACTAGTACTTAGCTGAGCTGCACACATTGAGTAGGTCCTATGAGTTGGAGATTTGAGAGACTCACTAGGTAGACAAAATAGTTTGCAGAATCTCAGATAATGGACTTAGAGAAAGCCTGCTATGTGAAAAAGTTGAACACTGGAAAAGCCTGTTGAATATGTGTAGGGCAGTGGAGGCCACACACAAACAAGCCAAGGAGCTGCATAGGGCAGAAACAACAATGCATGCTGTGACAGCAGAGGGGCAGAGCCCAAGGCATTTCCTTGTGGTTCATAGGGTTTATATGACTAAGGATAAGTTATCTTGTTTTTATAGAGATATATCTCCCTACTGTGATAGGAGTAACAATGGAGAAGCTTCACTTATTCATATGTTTTGGACGTGCCCAAGTCTTGGAAAATATTGGAAGGAAGTAGTCCAAACTTTTTCTGTACTCTTTAAAGTAAATTTTAAGCCTAATCCTTTGACTGCCCTATTTGGTATTGTTGGAAGGAAAGGTATCATTTTGAAGACATCTGATCTGCACATTCTGGCTTTTATCTCTCTTATGACTAGGAGGACGCTTTTGTTTAAATGGAAGGATGTTGTTCTGCCTAACCATGCTCAGTGGTTACGGGATGTTATGGCATGCCTAAATTTAGAAAAAATTTGTTGTTTAATTTCTGAATCTAACCAAGATTTTCAAAATTTGTGGGGGCCGTTTTTAAATTATTTTCATAAACTTTGACTTCTTGTTAAAGCACAGAAGTCGGTTAATAGTATATTTTATTATCTGATTTTTTTTTCATTTTTTTCCCCAAACAGCTTCGACTTTGGTAGTGGGTGTAGATCCTTTTTTTTAATAAAATTGTTTATATTCTAATATACGAATTAATCTAATCCATATGAATATAGAGTAAGGAGTTCATTAATGTGATTCAATGTACTCTATCTGGTATTATTATGTTTTTTCTTTTGTTTTATAATATGTATTCTCTTGAACTCTGTATTCTTCTATATAGAAATCAATCAATAAAAAATATTGGAAAAAGTAATTCCATTCCAGCTTGATGCCAGAGCCCAGGTGAATCTGTTATCCATAGATGATTAAAGACTCTCAAAAGTAAAGAGCAAGATTTATCCAGTTACAGGCTATACAGGAGAGAACGTTCCAGTAAAAAGAGGCTGTATAGGGTTCTTCAAACTGCTAAAGGCACAGCTACTGATTGTAGAAAAGAGAATACAGCCAGTATTAGGTCTGAGTGCATGTGAAAAACTCAGCCTGGTGGAAAGAATGTTCGTAATGGCTCTACAGGCCAAAGATGATTATGCAACAGTCATGGAAGAGTTTGTAGATGTCTTTGAAGTGCTTGGATGCTTGCCTGATGTAACTCGAGAAACTCGTAGCAGCATTGATGACAGCTCCAGAGAGGTTATGCAAGAGAAGCATAAGAACTCCACCTTCCATAGACATCCGTACCAGCTACACCAGCATGACAGTCAGGATGCCAGTGCGGAACAGAGTGATCATGATGAGGAAGTCGCCTGTCTTGCTTTCACATCATGCAGCTGTGGTTCAAAATCTATCTCTCGTCGACTTCCAGTTAAAAATCAAAAATATCTCTGCAGTCCTCTCTAAGGTTGAAGTGGAAAAGTAAAAAGGAAGATGGGGAGACCACAGAGACCCCAAGGTCAGAACAACAGCACCAGTTCAACAGAAACCAACAGGAGGAGTTGCTATCTATTATACACAGCCAACAGAAGGAGCTCTGTGAATTAAGACAGAATAGGTTGGAACTTCTGCAAAGACTCACTGATCACGTGGTTGTAGTCCATGGTTCTATTATGAGGCACATGGAGCCGTGGTCACACAGCAAAAACAAGAACTAAGATGAACAGACACCTCTTGGCAGAAGGATGTGAAAGAAATGAATACGTTGATCAAAGTTCTGAGGAAGACATCAATTTTAATGCAACAAAGGAAAACAATACATCCGTCAGAACAAATAGCAGACCAAAAAGGATCATCAAACCACCTCAGAGTCTAGTTGAGAGTTGTTGAGTGAATAAGGGAATGTATTTGCTCATTACAATTGAAGTTAATGTAAATATCTGTGTTGGAAAGCATTATTGTTTCCTGCCGGTTTAGGAAGACATAGTATTGTGTTTGTTTTTTCTTTAAAGGGGGAAGATGTGTTATTATGAGTGTACATAATAAGTGGTTCACCCAGGACCAGGAGTGACATTGGTGAGCTAGTTGCAGGCACTCAGGTTGAGCTGAAGCCATGAACTGGTTGCACGCGCTCGTGTGGAGCTAGAGCCATTACTGTAAATAAATATGTTAGTTTTACCCATGCTAAATTTGTATTTTATCAAGAACAAACATAACGGGCGCTGTCCATCATTAATGACCTCCACCATCCAGGACATGCCCTCGTTTCATTGCACCATCGGGAAGGAGGACTGGTGTGTGTTCCCTCGACTTCCCCTTCCTGAAATCTACAATCAACTTCTTGGTCTGACTGACACTGAGTGCAAGGTTGTTGCTGCATCACTCAACCAGCTGATCTACCTTGCTCCTGTATGCCTCCTCATCACCATCTAAAATTCTGCCATTAATACCTGCTTCGTCGAGCAATACTGAGTGTGTTAATATGAGCGATGGTGTGCTTTCAACTCCCTTCCTTTTGGCCCCAAGAATGAAGGGGTCTCGTCATCCAGGATGTGCCGTCTTCTAACGACTTCCACTGGGGAGCAGGTACAGGAGTCTGATGACACACATTCAGTAATTCAGAAACAGCTTCTAGCCCTCCACCATCATATTTTGAATGGTCCATTCAATCCTCATTACTTTTTCTACCCTTTTATTCAATTTGCAATTTCTATTAATTTTATCTCTTTGCGCTGTACTGCTACTGCAAAATAACAAACTTAATGTCATATAAAGCAGTGATAATAAAACCTGATTCTAATTCTGACATTGGAGTTCTCGGAGAAATGAAAAGAGAAAGGTGTAATGATAGACTTGTGGGAAATAAGGAGTGCATTCTTATTCTCGATCTGAATCATTACTGAGCTACCTGAACCATTGATTTCCTTCAGCATCTTGTCACCAGCATCTGCACTTTCTGCTCCTGTACATACACCATTTCAGGTTGTAAATCAGAAAACTGCTGAGAATAATCCTTCCTATAATGGGAGTTGATATACTGCGTCCGGTGCTCCCGATGTGGCCTTTTATATATTGGTGAGACCCGACGCAGACTGGGAGACCACTTTGCTGAACATCTACGCTCTGTCCGCCAGAGAAAGCAGGATCTCCCAGTGGCCACACATTTTAATTCCACATCCCATTCCCATTCTGACATGTCTATCCACGGCCTCCTCTACTGTAAAGATGAAGCCACACTCAGGTTGGAGGAACAACACCTTATATTCCGTCTGGGTAACCTCCAACCTGATGGCATGAACATTGACTTCTCTAACTTCCGCTAGGCCCCACCTCCCCCTCGTACCCCAGCTGTTACTCATTTTTATGCACACATTCTTTCTCTCACTCTCCTTTTTCTCCCTCTGTCCCTCTGAATATACCTCTTGCCCATCCTCTGGGTCACCCCCCCCGTCTTTCTCCCTAGGCCTCCTGTCCCATGATCCTCTCGTATCCCCTTTTGCCTATCACCTGTCCAGCTCTCAGCTCTATCCCTCCCCCTCCTGTCTTCTCCTATCATTTTGCATCTCCCCCTCCCCCTCCAGCTTTCAAATCCCTTACTCACTCTTCCTTCAGTTAGTCCTGACGAAGGGTCTCGGCCTGACACGTCGACTGCGCCTCTTCCTATAGATGCTGCTTGGCCTGCTGCGTTCACCAGCAACTTTGATGTATGTTGCTTGAATTTCCAGCATCTGCAGAATTCCTGTTGTTTGAGAATAATCCCCGCGTGTTTGCTGTGCACTGATCTGCCTGTCAGGGCTGAATAGTTGTTGGTATGCACAAAGTCTGATGTGCACGACAGAGTACTCCGGGTAGTGCTGGGTGCATGAGGGTGTGGGGGAAGCATGCAAGACCTGACTGATAGAAATTGTTGGTAGATAGAGGCTTCTCTTTCCTTTGTGTGACATATGGCACCTGGATGAAGGGAAAATGAAGGGTTATGGGCTGTGTAAATAAAATACAGATACTGAAAATCTAAAATAAAAACAGAACATGTTGGAAATGCTCAGCAGGTCAGGCAGTATCTGTGGAACAGGAGACCATTAATATTTCTGGTCCTGGTTGAGTGGTTCTATGAATGTTAAGCTTTGAGATTTATCAGCAATTGATGCAGTTAATGTTGGGTCTGTCAATCTCGGTGGAAGTCGAGACCCAGTGTTTGTGAATGCACAAGTCCTCTGGAGGCCAAAGGAGATGGCAACTGTCATGGGGTTAGAGGTCTGTGAACCTGCAGGAGTGTGTAGGCTTGTTTCGCTGTTGTTGTTTTGTTGCTTGGTGTGCTCTGTGTGGTTCTGCCAAGCATTGTGGGCACGCTATGTTGGCACCAGAATGTGTGGCGACACTTGTGGGCTGCCCCCAGCGCATCCTTCAGAGTATTGTGTTACATACTTCGTGGGTATCTTGTGACTGTCTTATGACCATGATGTAATTGAGTATCTTGTGAGCATGATGTAATGGTCTTGTGATGGTGGGGTGATGTAATTTTCCTGCCAGTGTGAGGTCACGTGATGACAATTGCTGCCATTTTTAGTGTGTTGCACCTTTGATTTACCTTTACAGTCTGGTATTGGAGAGTGAAGACCTTACTAAATACATTAACCTGAAGAACTGAGTAAAGTTGGCGTCATTCGGCGGTTTCTTAAAGGTTCGACCTTATTGAATCTTCATTCAGGAATAGTGGTCTGCACCTGAGATAAACCCTGCAAGATCAGGAAGGTTTGTGCAGTGTTCACTCACCAGGAAAAGATCAGTTCCCTTAAGCTGTTTTATTTCCTTCGTCGTGAATCCTTTGGATGGGATCAGCAGTAATGTCACGTCTTTGAAGAAATACGTTTCCAGAGAAGTCTCTCCTTACTGACTGCGTAAATCACTTGGACTTTCGAATTTACCACTTTAAAACTGTGTTCAAAATTACCACTTTAAGAACTGTTCCAGAGTTGCCGTGTAGCAGTTAACTTCCGGTTAAGTTAGTTGTTTGAATACTTTTCGCTATTGTTGAGCAGAGCTTAATAAATGTTTATGTTTGTTTATAAAACTTGACTCAATTATATATTCATTGTTGCTGGACACGTGACAATAGTTTGTTAACACATATGACATATTTCACTGCATGTTTTGATATACATGTGATAAATAAATCTAAATCAGAAATCTGATTTAGTAGGATATAGCATTTGAAGACTCCTTCACTGACCCTCACATAGTCAGTGCTTCAACCAAGGCATTAGCGGGCCTCTCCACCCCCTGTGCAGTGGTAGAAAACTCTCATCCATGTTGTGTCAGTCATGAATGTTTTCAAGTCAGCTTCTGGTAGAACCCAGCCAGATACATTGCCTTCGTGATGGTCCCTTTAAGTGATGCAAGCTGTCTTTAACTGTTTCTGGTCATAAATGGACCCTCTGTTGATGGATGTGTCAATCAACAGGATCTATCCTGGAAGAAGCACATAAATGCCATTTCAAAGGAGGCACAGCAACGCCTCGACTTTCTTCGAAGTTTGTGCAGGTTCAACATGTCATCTAAACTTCTCTATAGATGCACGGTGGAGAGGATACTAGCTGGTTACATCACAGCCTGCTATGGAAACACCAATGTCTAAAGAAGGAAAAGCCTACAAAAGGCAGTGGATACAGCCCAGTCCATCCCAGGAAAAGCCCATCTCACCATTGCACACAATCTACAAAGAGTACTGCCACAAGAAAGCAGTCTCTGTCCGTCTGTCTAGCTTTATTTGTCAGTCTTTATATGTACTTTTGCTATTAACTCTATTGTATTTCTTTGTCCTACTGTGAATGCCTGCAAAGAAAATGAATCTCAGGGTAGTATATGGTGGCATAGAGTATATGTACTTCGACGATAAATTTACTTTGACTTTGACTTTGATAATGCTGGCTGCACGCAGAAAACCAAGCTCTTTCCCAGAAGCCACAGGTGCCAGTTAATCATGTATTACACTCCCTAAGCTGTTTTGTGGTTTCTATCCAGCTTAGTTCCTCCTGTTTTTTAGTCTGTTACCACTCCTGGATATCTCAGTCCCATAGTGTTTTAGTTAAAGGTAAGTTAGTGGCATTAAACATTTAGCAGATATATATTTATAAATATGTAAGTCACTGTGTTATCTTTCATGTCTTCAAGATGCCAATTAAATTGCTACACAAATCAATCACATAGTATTTACATGTAATTTCAATCAGTCAATTCCTGCCCCAGTAGCTGTAGGAGTAGTTCACTCTTTCTCTCCGTATTCCTTACACAGCCTTGTTAAGAACGACTTGGACTCAAGCCTTGTGGAGGTGCCAGTTCCGATCCTGAAGCCAGCTGTATTAACTGGACATATGACACCTCTCCAGGACACCTTCCTTTGCGAGTGAGGGGATAATGAAAACGTAGTCAGCTATGGAGACATTTTGAAGGAGCAAGAAGGTAATAAATGCAGTGGGACAGCAAGCCATTCACAACTCAAAGGCGATATAAGAATTAAAATTAACGGTGTGCTTCAGCACTTGTAGATTTGTGTTCTAACATGTATACCCTAGGGCTTACAAGGCCTCCCTAACCTGCCTCTTCTTAATCCTGCCTTACTCCACACTGGTGTCCCCTCTTCCTCAATGTGTGGCATGGTTAAACAGTCCTTCCACACCAGTCGCCAAGCACCACCTGTACTAATATCACATTAATTTATTCTGTTTTCACAGTCACATTAACTCGTCCCACATACTATCATGCACCTTCACATTAGGGGGATGGCTTACAATGGTCAGCTGACCTCACAACCCACACATCCTGAGATTTACCTTCTGGTGGGCGTACTCAGCAACTCTACAGAACAGTAACTGTAACAGAATCATTGAAAGATCAACCAGAGTGCAGAAGACAACAAGCTGTGCAAATGCAAATATCAATAAATAACAATAAATAATGAGAACATGAGAGTCCTTGAAAGTGAGATCATTGGCTGTGAGATCATTTCAATAATGGGGCAAGTGAAGTGGAGTGGAATTATCCCCTTTTGCTCAAGAGCCTGATGGTCGAGGGGTAGTAACTGTTCTTGAGCCTGGTGGTGAGAGTCCTGACGCTCTTGTACCTTCTATCTGATGGCATCAGCAAGAAGAGAGCATGAGCTGAATGGTGGGGATCCTTGATGAGGGATCCTGCTTTCCTGCGATAACGCTTCATATAGATGTGCTCAGCGGCTGGGAGGGCATTACCTGAGGTGAACTGAGCTGAATCATAACTTTTTGTAGTATTTTCCATTCAAAGGCATTGGTGTACCAAAGACACTGATGCAACTGGAGGAAACCCATGCATGACGTTTAAAAACTTGCAGAAGGAAACTATGGAGGCCATTCGGAAGGGAAAGATGAATTATGAAAGAAAGCTGGTGACTATTATCAAAGAAGATACTAAAAGCTTTTTTAACTATATAAAGGGTAAAAGAGAGTTGAGGGTAGATATAGGAGCAATAGAAAATGACACTGGAGATATTGTAATGAGAGATGTAGAGATGGCAGAGGAACTGAATGCATATTTCGTATCAGTCTTCACTGTGGAAGACGTCTGTAATATACCGGACATTCAAAAGTGTCAGGGAAGTGAAGTATGTGCAGTGAAAATTACGACTGAGAAGGTGTTCAGGAACCTTAATGGTCTGAGGGTGGATAAATCTCCTAGACCTGATGGAATAAATCGTTGGGTTCTGAAGGAAGTAGCTGGAGAGATTGTGGCAGCATTAACAGTGATCTTTCAAGAATCGATAGATTCCGGCATTGTACTGGATGACTGGAAAATTGCAAATGTTACCCTGCTATTTAAGAAGGGTGGGAGGCAGCAGAAAGAAAACTATAGACCTGTTAGCCTGACGTCAGTGTTGGAATCGATTGTTAGGGATGAGATTACGGAGTACCTGGAGGCACATGACAGGATAGGCCAAAGCCAGTGTGGTTTCCAGAAAGGAAAATCCTGCCTGACTAACCTACTGCAATTTTTTGAGGAAGACAAAAGAGATGCAGTAAATGTGGTGTACTTGGATTTTCAGAAGGCCTTTGACAAGGTGCCACACATGAGGCTGCTTAGCAAAATAAGAACCCATAGAATTACAGGGGGGTTACTAGCATGGGTGGAGCATTGGCTGATGGGCAGAAAACAGAGAGTGGGAATAAAGGGATCCTATTCTGGCTGGCTGCCAGTTACCATTAGAGTTCCACAGGGGTCGGTGTTGGGACCGCTGCTTTTTATGATGTATGTCAATGATTTGGACTATGGGATTAATGAATTTGTGGCTAAATTTTGCCGATGATACGAAGATAGGTGGAGGAGTGGGTAGAGTTGAGGAATCAGAGAGCCTGCAAAGAGATTTAGATAGTTTAGGGGAATGGGCAAAGAAGTGGCAAATAAAATACAATGTTGGAAACTGTATGGTCATGCACTTTGGTGGAAGAAACAAATGGGCAGACTATTATTTAGATGGGGAGAGAATTCAAAATGCAGAGATGAAAAGGGACTTGAGAGTCCTTATGCAGGATACCCTAAAGGTTAACCTCCAGGTTGAGTTGGTGGTGCAGAAGGTGAATGCAATGTTGGCATTCATTTCTAGAGGTATAGAATATAAGAGCAGGGGTATGATATTGAGGCTCTATAAGGCACATGAGACCACACGGAGTATTGTGTGCAGTTTTGGGCTCCTTATTTTAGAAAGGATATACTGATATTGGAGAGGGTTCAGAGAAGATTCAAGGAATGAAAGGGTTACCATATGAGGTATGCCTGGCAGCTCTTGGGCTGTACTTCCTGGAGTTCAGGAGAATGAGGGAGGATCTCATAGAAACATCCCACACATTAAAAGGCCTGAACAGATGAGATATTGCAAAGTTATTTTCCACGGAAGGGGAGTCTAGGACAAGAGGGCATGACTTCAGGATTGAAGGACATCCATTTAGAACAGAGATGCAGAGAAATTACTTTAGTCAGAGGGTGGTAAATCTGTGGAATTTGTTGCCACGAGTGGCTGTGGAGGCCAAGTCATTAGATGCGTTTAAAGCAGAGGTAGATAGGTTCTTGAATAGCCAGGGCATCAAAGGGTACAGGGAGAAGGCAGGGGAGTGGGGATGACTGGAAGAATTGGATCAGCCCATGATTGAATGGTGGAGCAGACTCAACGGGACGAACGGCCTACTTCTGCTCCTATATCTTATGGTCTCATGACAGAGAGAACATGCAAGCTCCATGCAGACCACACCAAGGTGAAGAATAAACCCAAGCTCCAAGGCAGAAGCTCACCAACGTCATGACTGAGCTACTCTAATCTACAAATCCCACTCCTTCCTCTTACCAACATACTTTGCTTCCCATTCTGCAGATGCATGTTACTTCTTCATTTGTCTCCTTTAAAGTTTAATGGCGTCTCAGGATCTAAAATAAAAGGACCCACAACTGCAGACCTTTGATACAGGTTTCACACAGAGTGCCTCTAATATATTGGTTTTTACAAAGGTCAAACAGGAAAAGCATTTGCTTACATATTCACAGTACATATTTGCTTTCCATTGCTTCTTGTTCTCATTATCTGAACATTTTGTGGATGTTATGAATTGAAGATTATTCTCAAAAGGTGAAAAGAAAATATATATTTGCCTTTCGTACTAAAGTACCTTTACAGCATCTATATTCCTGAGCTTATTTCAAATAGCTTTTTGATAGTATAGACAATGTAGTCGGAAGATATAAAAGTCCGCTATCATTTTAGTTATTCTGAAGACAGTCACTGGTGTGTGGTACTGGGTGGGCTGAGAACATTACCATTAGTCCCTACTACAACTCTGCTCCCTCATCTTCTGCCTGAATGGTTCCTGAGGACTGGAAAATTGCAAATGTTGCTCCATTCTTTAAGAAGGGAGAGAGGCTGAAGAAATTATTGGCCAGTTAGCCTAACTTCAGTGGTTGGGAAGATGTTGGAGTCCATTATTAAAGATGAGGCTTTGGGGTATTGGCAGGAACGTGATAAAATAGGCCAAAGTCAGCATGATTTCCTTAAGGGGAAATTTTGCCTGACATGTCTGTTAGAATTCTTTGAGGAGATAACAGGCAAGGTAGACAAGGGAGAGTCAGTGGATGTTGTTTACTTGGTGGCAACCAGGAAGAAGGTAAAGGAGCCTTAGGACTCACACCATCAGATTCAGGAACAGTCATTACCCCTCATTATCAGACTCTTGAACCAAAGGGGATAACTTCACTCAGTTTCACTTGCCCTCATCATTGAAATGTTCCCACAACATATAGACTCACTTCAAGGAATCGCATCTCATGTTCTGGCTACTTATTGCTTATTTAGTTATTTGTATAAAATTATGTTTGATTTGACCCTATCCAACCATTTCCAGAAGTTATACGTACAAAATGTTGGAGGAACTCAGCAGGTCAGGTAGCATCTATGGAAATGAATAAACAGCCGGGGTTTCAGGCTGAACGTACATGTACGCAGACCGCAGTTTCTATACTATTCATTGCAGGCAGGGGAGAGTGCTGCGGAAGCATCGTGAATGCATTTCATTGTGGTTAAATCAGACTATCTTGAACACCAAGGGTTAATGAAAAAAACCACAAGAGGACACAGGTTTAGGGTGCTTGGGAGTAGGTACAGAGGAGATGTCAGGGGTAAGTTTTTACGTAGAGAGTAGTGAGTGCGTGGAATGGGCTGCCGGCAACGGTGGTGGAGGCGGATACGATAGGGTCTTTGAAGAGGCTTTTGGATAGGTACATGGAGCTTCGAACAATAGAGGGCTATGGGTAACCCTAGTCATTTCTAAGGTAGGGACATGTTCGGCACAACTTTATGGGCCGAAGGGCCTGTATTGTGCTGTAGGTTTTCAATATTTCTATGTTTCTAAATACTTCTTGCTTAATCTGACTTAATTTGGATACTGTTTGATTTGGATAGTCCTTTGACTCCCAAAGGAGCTAACACCACTACATTTATCATTGGAACTGCCCACTTCCATCCACAAGATCTCATTGGGCTCCTCTGTACATTTACTGTTGAAACTCTCAACTACACCTTTCCTAACTTCAGATATTAACATACTCTTGTCCGCCTTCCTATTAAACATAAATACTAAATTCTTCTGTTTTCATGCTCACACCAAGTCCATCCAAATATTCATCAAAATAGTGATCCACACTATTAATACTCAAGCAGATGCTCAGTTTTAAATCCTTCATCCTTGTTTTCATGGCTTTTGTTTTCTGTAAGCTTCTCGAGACGTTTGACATGCTGTATTTTCACTCATCTGTTTGAACTTCTATCCCATCCATCATTCTGTTTGAATTGGCACTTTATGTAGATTCCCCAGTCTGAACCTTTGAAATTTATGTTTTGCTTCTCCAACTCTCTTTCCTGCTTTAAGATCCTGCTAAAAAAATTTTGGTTATATAAAGCCATAACACATAGGAGCAGGTTTAGGCCATTTGGCCTAACAAGTTGGCTTCACCATTCCATCACGGTTGATTTATTATCCCTCTCAACCTCATTCTCTTGCTTTCTCCCTGAAACCTTTAACACCTTAACTAATCAAGAACCTATCAATCTCTGCTTTAAACATACCTGATGACTTGGCCTCCACAGCTGTCCATGACAATGAACTTCACAAATTTCACCACTCTCTGGCTAGAGAAATTCTTCCTAACCTCCATTCTAAACTTACTTCGCTATATTAATATCTGTTTACATTGCTGGGTGTCTGTCTGATAATGCTCGTGTGAGGCTCTTTAGAGTGTTTTATTTTGATAAAGGGCTTAGATAAATACAAGCTGCAATTGCATTATTATTCAGCTTATTTAAGAATGCTGTTCCATAGATGTCATTCCATTATAGTCAGAAGGAATTCAATTTATTGTCAAAGGTTACCAGTTGAAAATAAAAGTCAATACTATGTAATACCAGAGGATAATTTGTGCTTGCTGAAATCATAATGCATTGAACAAAAACACACAATTTACTTTAGCATCATGCAACGTATTTGAATGGAGATGGATTGTGATATTCAACGTTCCAAGTTCAAAATAAATTTATTTTTAAAGTACATATACGTCACCATATACGACCCTGAGATTCCTTTACTTGCAGGCATTCACAGTAAATACGGAGAAACCCAGTAGATATCAATGAAAAACATTAAACAAAGCAAGGTGGACAAACAGCCGAAGTGCAAAGGACAGCCGAATGTGCAAGTAGAAAAAAGGAAAAATAAACAAAGTAACAGTAATAGCAGAATAAGTAATTAATATTCAGAACATGAGTTGTAGAGTCTTTGAAAGTGAGTCCATAGGTTGTGGGATCAGTTGAGTGAAGTTATCCACGCTGGTTCAGGAGCCTGATGGTTGAAGGGTAATAACGGTTCCTGAATTTGGTGGTGTGGGATTTAAGGCTCCTGTACCTCCTTCTCAATGGCAGCAGTGAAGAGAGCACGGCGAGGATGGTAGAGCCATGTCACCACCAATTCAGTGACATCGCCAAGGATAGGGCAAAAAGAGGCACAATACATCACCTTCCATGATAGAGATGAAGGAATTTGCGTTTATATAGCACCATCACAATCCGAGGATATCTCAAAGTGCTTCATCATCAGTGGATTCGTTTCTGAAGTGTTGAAGTAGGAACATTTCAGATACATGGATTTTGTGAAAGAAGAGTATGAGGTAGATTTTCAATTTGCCAGCCAGGGTAAAATTGACATCTTGAGCCTGTTGACATTAAAACAGATGTGCTCAGTAAGTTTTGAAATGGCATGAAAATTCATAGTGTTTTTGACAGTGAGGATGATCATCTTAGGTTGCAGGATGATCATGATCAAGTATTAAGATGGAAAAAGCAACGGCAGATGATAAGTGTGAGGTAATGCCCTTTAGGAGGACTAGCAGGATATAAATAGTGAATGGAATAGATCGAGGGAGTCTTTTTTCAGAATCAGAATCAAGTTTATTATCACCAGCATGCGATGTGAAATTTGTTAACTTAGTAGCAGCAGTTCAATGCAATACATAATATAGAAGAAAAAAATAGTAATAATAATTAATGAATAAATCTTATTCAGTATACTTCGTACAGAATACATATATTGAAAAGATTAAAAACCATGCAAAAAACAGAAATACTATATATATAAAAAAAGTGAGCTAGTGTTCAAGGGTTCAATGTCCATTTAGGAATCGGATGGCAGAGGGGAAGAAGCTGTTCCTGAATCACTGAGTGTGCGCCTTCAGGCTTCTGCACCTCCTACCTGATGGTAACAGTGAGAAAAGGGCATGTCCTGGGTGCTGGAGGTCCTTAATAATAGACGCTGCCTTTCTGAGACACTGAAGATGTCCTGGGAACTTTGTAGGCTAGTGCCCAAGATGGAGCTGACTAGATTTACAACCCTCTGTAGCTTCTTTCAGTCCTGTGTAGTAGCCCCCCATACCAGACAGTGATGCAGCCTGTCAGAATGCTCTCCATGGTACATCTATAGAAGTTTTTGAGTGTATTTGTTAACGTACCAAATCTCTTCTAACTCCTAATAAGGTATAGCCACTGTCTTGCCTTCTTTATAACTACATCGATATGTTGGGACCGGGTTAGATCCTCAGAGATCTTGACACCCAGGAACTTGAAACTGCTCACTCTCTCCACTTCTGATCCCTCTATGAGGATTGGTATGTGTTCCTTCGTCTTACTCTTCCAGAAGTCCACAATCAGCTCTTTCATCTTACTGACGTTTAGTGCCAGGTTGTTGCTGTGGCACCACTCCACTAGTTGGCATATCTCTCTCCTGTATGCCCTCTCATCATCACCTGAGATTCTACCAGCAATGGTTGTATCGTCAGCAAATTTGAAGATAGTATTTGAGCTATGCCTAGCCACACAGCCATGGGTATATAGAGAGTATAGCAGTGGACTAAGCACACACCCCTGAGGTGCATCAGTGTTGATTGTCATCAAGGAGGAGATGTTATCACCAATTTGCACAGATTGTGGTCTTCCAATAAGGAAATCTAGAATCCAATTGCAGAGGGAGGTACAGAGGTCCAGGTTCTACAACTTCTCAATCAGGATTGTGGGAATGATGGTACTAAATGCTGAACTATAGTGGATGAACATAGAGCATCCTGACATAGGTGCATGTGATGTTCAGGTGGTCTAAACCTGCATGGAGAGCCACTGAGACTGCATCTGCCTTCAACCTATTGTGGTGATAGGCAGGTTGCAATGGGTCCAGGTCCTTGCTGAGGCAGGAGTTCAGTCTCTTGAAGCATTTCATCACTGTAGATATGAGTGCTACTGAGCGACAGTCATTAAAACAGCTCACGTTATTCTTCATAGGCACTGGTATAATTGCTACATCACTCTGTTCTTGAGGAACAGAGTGACGTCAGTCTATGAGTCCAGGGGTTCCTGAAGGGAGTAGGTAGATAAGAAGCCATAGAGGTTCATTTGTCTTCATTAACCAGGGTCTGGAATGTAAAAGCGGAGAGGTTATGGAACAACTTTATAAAACATTGGCTTGGCCATAGGTGAAGTACTGTTTACATTTCTGGTTGCAACAGAATAGGAAAGATATGATTGTATTGCAGAAGGTGCTGCTGTGGCAAAGCTAATCCAAAATCAAAACAAAACAATTGCCACTAGCCTGCAACTGCCACTGGGTTGCAATACTCAGCTCCAATGAAATGATTGTTCCAAAGAGTCAGATCCTTTATTAGCAATTAGCAAACACACAATTAAGCATTACTTAGTGATATTAAGTGGTCAGCAAAGATATGACCTCCGCTGGTCCCAAGCTACAAACTTCAATGAAGTAAGCAAGAATACGTAACTTATTCCCCTTTGCTTTCAAGACACTCCTACTTATGTGACTAATTACCACAATAAACATAATAAACTCGCAACACAGAATGCAAAGAGAATAGAGAACAGATAGAGGTGCAGAGGTGATTCATTGGGATGTTGAGGGCAACATGGTAGTTTAGCAATTAGGGTATCACTTTACAGCACAAGTAATCACTGATTGGGGTTCATAAGAACATAAGAACATAAGAAATAGGAGCAGGAGTAGGCCATCCGGCCCATCGAGCCTGCGCTACCATTCAATAAGATCATGGCTGATCTGTCCGTAAACTCAGCTCCATCTACCTGCCTTTCCCCCATAACCCTTAATTCCCCTACTATGTAAAAATCTATTTAACTGTGTCTTAAATATGTTTAGTGAAGAACCCTCAACTGCTTCCCTGGGCAGAGATCTTCCACAGATTCACCACTCTCTGGGAAAAACAGTTTCTCCTCATCTCAGTCCTAAATTTTCTCCCCTGAATCTTGAGGCAATGTCTCCTAGTTCTAGTCAATTCCCACTTGTGTCTATAAGGAGTTTGTACGTTCTGTCTGTGACCATGTGGGTTTCCTCCATGTGATACAATTTCCTCCCACGTTCCAAAGATGTGTGGTTAAGATTAGTGAATTCTGGGTATGCCATATTGGCACCAGAAGCATGGCGCCCAGCACAATTCCCACCAATTTGACTTGATGCAAACAACCCACTTCACTGTAACCTGCCTTAACAACGACTGCCCAGTTGCACTGATCTCAACAATAATGAAGCACTTTGAGTGGCTGGCAACGGATTGCATTAAATTCCATTTTTCTGCTACATTGGACCCTTTCCAGTTCACTTATCGCTCACATTGGACAACTGATGATGCTGTATCATATGCACTCCACTCTGTCCTGTCCCACCTGGAAAATGGTGTCTCAACACCCCTCTCAACAACTGGATCTTGGATTTCTTGATGAAAAGGCTGGTCATCTCTTGCTCCATCACACTCAACACCAGCATCCCCCAGAGCTGTGCACGTAGCCCACTGCTGGTCATACTGTTGACAGATGACTACACTGCTAGATCCAGTTCAAACTGAATCATCAGGTTTGCTGATAACACAATAGTGGCTGGCATCATCAACAATGACAAAGAGACAGTGTACAGAGAGGAGACAGAGCGGCTGGTAGGATGGCGCACGCACAACGACTGGAGCGTCAATGTGGACAAGGTCGTCTGGTACAGGAACTGCAAAGCATCTGACCACAAGTTTCTTCAAAGGATTGTCAGGACTGCTGGGAGGATCACTGGGGTCTCTCTTCCACCCAATCCATCTGGAGTGCAGTGTACGTAGTAATGAACCCTTCCATCAGTCCATCTCTTTGGTCCTCTACCATCAAGCAAGAGATACCATGGCATTAGGACAAAAATGTCTTGGATGGGAAACAACTTCTTCCCACAGGCTGTAAGGTAACTGAACTCCCTGCCACCACCCAGGTCTCATCAGTAATGAAGTGCCAGTAGTGTTATACTGTTTCCTTTTTAATGTGTGTTGTAAATGCTCCTTATTATTTGTTAATTTATTTGTGGAAAGATTACTTTATGTGTTATGTGTACCGTGTTGTATACCTTGGTCTGGAGGAACGTTGCTTTGGTTGGCAGTATATACGTGCATGGATGAATGACAATGAACTGAACCTGAACTTGATGTTTTGATGTACATGCAACAAATAAAGTTTATTACCTGTGCTGGATTGTTTCAGTAAATAAGGGAGATTAGATAGTCTGGATTTATTTTCCTTGAAGTGGAGGAGCCTGATGGAGTTAATATATTGATGGGTAAAGATAGTGTGGATAGCAGGAACCTTAACCCCATAGCAAAGATGTCGAAAGACTAAATGGGATTGGTTTAGGCAAATTGATGGAAGGTTTAATTGGGATCTTAATAAGGTATTTTTCATCCAGAGGGTGGTTGGAAACTGAAGCACGCTGCCTGAGTAGATGGTGGAGGCAGGTGCTCTCACAACGTTTAATTTGTATCTAGATTAACACTTGAATTACCCAGAAGGCAGTGCAGCAAGGGCTGGTAAATGTGATTGACGTTGTTGGGTACTTGGTGGTAGGCCAAATAGAATACAGTGGATTCAGGTTAATTGGGACACATCAGGACCAATACATTTGGGCCTATTTAATTGGCTGCCCCAATTAGCTGAAGTTTTTTGGAAATAGTTAAAAAGACAAACTGGGTAACAATTATCTACTTAAAAGAAATACAGAACAAATCAGAATACTACCAATAGTAATACAGTATAGTAAATCTGTGTATTTCTAATAGTTACTGATGGAGAAATTCATCCAGTGTATGCAAATAACACAGTCAGCGCAGACAGCTAGTGCAGATAATGCACTGACTTCATGCTATTGATGATTCCATCCTCCAAATCTTTATTTTCAATGTAACATTCAAGATGATTGTCGATTGATACCTTTAATTTTGTTCGTAGTTCCTAACTTGTTGAAGTAGTGAACTTGTTTCTTTTTCACTCCCAGCTGTCTCTGGCGTCTCAAAGCCTGAATGCTTGAAACAGCAGCAGTGAGCAAAACAGTTCATAGAAACATAGAAACATAGAAAATAGGTGCAGGAGTAGGCCATTCGGCCCTTCGAGCCTGCACCGCCATTTATTATGATCATGGCTGATCATCCAACTCAGAACCCCGCCCCAGCCTTCCCTCCATACCCCCTGACCCCCATAGCCACAAGGGCCATATCTAACTCCCTCTTAAATATAGCCAATGAACTGGCCTCAACTGTTTCCTGTGGCAGACAATTCCACAGATTCACCACTCTCTGTGTGAAGAAGTTTTTCCTAATCTCGGTCCTAAAAGGCTTCCCCTCTATCCTCAAACTGTGACCCCTTGTTCTGGACTTCCCCAACATCGGGAACAATCTTCCTGCATCTAGCCTGTCCAATCCCTTTAGGATCTTATACGTTTCAATCAGATCCCCCCTCAATCTTCTAAATTCCAACGAGTACAAGCCCAATTCATTCAGTCTTTCTTCATATGAAAGTCCTGCCATCCCAGGAATCAATCTGGTGAACCTTCTTTGTACTCCCTCTATGGCAAAGATGTCTTTCCTCAGATTAGGGGACCAAAACTGCACACAATACTCCAGGTGTGGTCTCACCAAGGCCTTGTACAACTGCAGTAGTACGTCCCTGCTCCTGTACTCGAATCCTCTCGCTATAAATGCCAGCATACCATTCGCCTTTTTCACCGCCTGCTGTACCTGCATGCCCACTTTCAATGACTGGTGTATAATGACACCCAGGTCTCTTTGCACCTCCTCTTTTCCTAATCGGCCACCATTCAGATAATAATCTGTTTTCCTATTTTTGCCACCAAAGTGGATAACTTCGCATTTATCCACATTAAATTGCATCTGCCATGAATTTGCCCACTCACCCAACCTATCCAAGTCACCCTGCATCCTCTTAGCATCCTCCTCACTGCTAACACTGCCACCCAGCTTCGTGTCATCTGCAAACTTGGAGATGCTGCATTTAATTCCCTCATCCAAGTCATTAATATATATTGTAAACAACTGGGGTCCCAGCACTGAGCCTTGCGGTACCCCACTAGTCACCGCCTGCCATTCTGAAAAGGTCCCGTTTATTCCCACTCTTTGCTTCCTGTCTGCTAACCAATTCTCCACCCACACCAATACCTTACCCCCAATACTGTGTGCTTTAAGTTTGCACACTAATCTCCTGTGTGGGACCTTGTCAAAAGCCTTTTGAAAATCCAAATATACCACATCCACTGGTTCTCCCCTATCCACTCTACTAGTTACATCCTCAAAAAATTCTATGAGATTCGTCAGACATGATTTTCCTTTCACAAATCCATGCTGACTTTGTCCGATCATTTCACCGCTTTCCAAATGTGCTGTTATCACATCCTTGATAGCTGATTCCAGCAGTTTCCCCACCACCGATGTTAGGCTGACTGGTCTATAATTCCCCGGTTTCTCTCTCCCTCCTTTTTTAAAAAGTGATGTTACAATAGCCACCCTCCAATCCTCAGGAACTAGTCCAGAATCTAACGAGTTTTGAAAAATTATCACTAATGCATCCACTATTTCTTGGTCTACTTCTTTAAGCACTCTAGGATGCAGACCATCTGGCCCTGGGGATTTATCTGTCTTCAATCCCTTCAATTTACCTAACACCACTTCCCTACTAACATGTATTTCGCTCAGTTCCTCCATCCCACTGGACCCTCTGTCCCTTACTATTTCTGGAAGATTATTTATGTCCTCCTTAGTGAAGACAGAACCAAAGTAACTATTCAATTGGTCTGCCATGTCCTTGCTCCCCATAATCAATTCACCTGTTTCTGTCTGCAGGGGACCTACATTTGTCTTTACCAGTCTTTTCCTTTTTACATATCTATAAAAGCTTTTACAGTCCGTTTTTATGTTCCCTGCCAGTTTTCTCTTATATTCTTTTTTCCCCTTCCTAATTAAGCCCTTTGCCCTCCTCTGCTGAACTCTGAATTTCTCCCAGTCCTCAGGTGAGCCACTTTCTCTGGCTAATTTGTATGCTTCTTCTTTGGAATTGATACTATCCCTAATTTCTCTTGTCAGCCACGGGTGCACTACCTTCCTTGATTTGTTCTTTTGCCAAACTGGGATGAACAATTGTTGTAGTTCATCCATGCAACCTTTAAATGCTTGCCATTGCATATCCACCATCAATCCTTTAAGTGTCATTTGCCAGTCTATCTTAGCTAATTCACGTCTCATACCTTCAAAGTTACCCCTCTTTAAGTTCAGAACCTTTGTTTCTGAATTAACTATGTCACTCTCCATCTTAATGAAGAATTCCACCATATTATGGTCACTCTTACCCAAGGGGCCTCTCACGACAAGATCGCTAATTAACCCTTCGTCATTGCTCAAAACCCAGTCCAGAATAGCCTGCTCTCTAGTTGGTTCCTCGACATGTTGGTTCAAAAAACCATCCCGCATACATTCCAAGAAATCCTCTTCCTCAGCACCTTTACCAATTTGGTTCACCCAGTCTACATGTAGATTGAAGTCACCCATTATAACTGCTGTTCCTTTATTGCACACATTTCTAATTTCCTGTTTAATACCATCTCCGACCTCACTACTACTGTTAGGTGGCCTGTACACAACTCCCACCAGCGTCTTCTGCCCCTTAGTGTTACGCAGCTCTACCCATATCGATTCCACATCTTCCCGGCTTATGTCCTTCCTTTCTATTGCGTTAATCTCTCCTTTAACCAGCAACGCCACCCCACCTCCCCTTCCTTCATGTCTATCCCTCCTGAATATTGAATATCCCTGAACGTTGAGCTCCCATCCCTGGTCACCCTGGAGCCATGTCTCTGTGATCCCAACTATATCATAATCATTAATAACAATCTGCACTTTCAATTCATCCACCTTATTAGTTCAGAACTGTCTTACTGCTTATTTTTCGCCAACTGTCAGCAACAAAAAAAATCACCGTTTTTGACCACAAGCACATGTAACTGATGCTGTTTAAAAACTGTTTGCTTTAGAAATGGTGCAGCATCTAATGGACACACAGTGCGTGCAATTGATGCTAGTTAGAATCTGTTCAGCAAGTATCCTGGCACAATTCAGTGGCATAGTGTCCCAATAAACAAAGGAAATCCCGGCTATTTTGTCAACTAGTTTTTGTTCTTTAAGAGTTGTCCCAAATAAGCAGCTACCCCAATTAACCAATGTCCCAATTAACTGGAATTCACTATATTCTATGCTCTCTGACTCCATAACATGTAGAGTCAGGATCCCATCATTGTGCCGCTAAAATTAATTCTTCCTCTCAAACTCCACCTTCATTCCTAAGGCCGCCAGATCTTCTCAGGTTTGGAGATGTGGAACAATTGGACAACCTCAACAAGAATATAGTTGAAGGCAATCGTGAAACGGGCTGTTGGATAATCATCTTTTGTTGCTTATCAAGATCAGATTAGCTTTATTTGTCACATGTACATCGAAGCATACAGTGAACTGCATCAGCCGTGCCAAATCAAATTAGCAAGATTGTGCTGGGCAGCCAGCAAGTGGTGCCACCCTTCCAGTACCAGCATCATATATCTACATCTTACTAAACTTAAGCATATGTCATTTGGAATGTGGGAGGAAACTGAAACATCCAGGGGAAACCCAGACAGTCATGGGGAGAATGTACAAACTCCTTAGAGACAACAGCGAGAATTGAACCCTAATCTTACTGCCGTAAAACATTATGCCGAAAAATCACGAAACAACACACAAAAAGTGCTGGAGGAACTCAGCAGGTCAGGCAGCATCTATAGAAAGGATAAAAGTCGACGATTTGGGCCAGGATCCTTCAGCAGGACAGGAGGGAAGAAAGATGAGGAGTAGATTTAAAAGGTGGGGGGAGGGGGTGGAGGAAGAAACACGAGGTGATAGGCGAAACCAAGAAGGGGAGGGGTGATGTAAAGAGCTTAGAAGTAGATTAGTCAAAGTGATACAGGGCTGGAGAAGGGGGAATCTAATAGGGGAGGACAAAAGGCCATGGAAGAAAGAAAACAGGGGAGGAGCACCAGAGGGAGGCGATGGCAGGTAAGGAGATAAGATGAGAAAGGGAAAAGGCGATGGGGAATGGTGAAGTCGGGGTGGGGGGTGGGGGAGGCCAGTACCGTAAGTTCAAGAAATCGATGCTCATGCCTTCAGGTTGGAGGCTACCCAGACGGAGTATAAGGTTTTGTTTCTCCAACCTCATCGCAGTAGTAGGGGTGCCCATGGATTGACATATCGGAATGGGAATGGAAAATTGAATTAAAATGTGTGGCCACTAGGAAACCCTGCTTCTCCTGGTGGACGGAGGATAGGTGTTGGGCAAAGGAGTCTCCCAATCTACGTTGGATCTCGCTGATGTACAGGAGGCCACACCGGGAGCACTGGACACAGTATATGACCCCAACAGACTCTGCTGTACTCTTTCCCATGCCTGACCTGCTGAGTTCCTCCATCATCTTCTGTGTGTTGCTTGGATTTCCAGCATCTGCAGATTTTCTCTTGTTCGTGTTTGGATGCTAACCACCACATCACTGTGCTGCTCAACCCCAACATCAGCAGCATCCTCTTTAAGTCGAATTTATTTGAAAAAGTTAGTTTTGTTTTGCTGTAGACACAAAGTTTATCCTTCTCCTCATATGATCCAACAGAAGCGAACTTAAGATTTACATTTAAGGAGAGTCCTGATGAAGGACCTCAGCCCAAAACGTCGATTTTTATTCCTCTCCATAGATGCCGTCTGACCTGCTGCGCTTAGCCAATATTTTACGTGTGTTACTTTGAATTTCCAGCATCTGCAGAATTTCTTGTGTTCAAGATTTCCATTGTTCTGTCAGCTTCTGCTCTTGTCATGAACGCTGGGTAAAACTGTTCTTATATTTAGACAGCAGAGGGCTCCTTTGCTCTTCCTGAAACAATACATTACACAACAGGCTGTATTTCTTGGTGCTGACTGTACGAGACTCCTACAGACAGTCGCAGGATAGGGGCATGGTAACATCAGCAGGAGGTTCTTGACAAACTTGGGAATAATTATGGAAAATATAATTATTCACTCTATAAAGTTAATGATTTCTTTGAATCGTGGTGCCTTTGATAGAAAATGTTCTGAAGCCATTTCCTAAAACCTTTTACGCAGGGCACGTGATACAAGCTGGGTGATTTCTGATCAAATGAGCAGCAAACATATTTAGATTTTACTTTCAAGAATGAAACACAAATGTAAGGACATCACACAATGCTTGAAGGGAACCCAGGATATGCCCTGTTCTCTTTGCTTCCTCAGGAACGAGGAACAGAAGCCTGCAGGCACACATTAAATGAATCAGGACCAGCTTCTTCCCCTCTGCCATCTGATTTCTAAATGAGCATTGAACCCATGAATACTACCTTACTACTTTTTAAATTTTATTTTATTTTAATCTTAATACACAGACTTCCCCCCCCATTATAATGTATTGCATTGTACTGCTACGGCAGACACCAAATTTCATGACACATGCTGGTGGTATTAAACCTGATTCCGATTCTGTTTATGTGATATTAGGATTGTTCTTTTCATTAACTCTTCATTGACTCTAGTCAAGTCAATAACAGAGACTACATGGTAACATTGCCACAGCCAGGTAAAAGCACTTATTTACCACACAGTGAACTTAGTTACTTTTTCTTCTCATCTGTTCCGTCTACACAGTCAACATTTCTGCTGCAAATGCAAAAAGAAAAACCAGGAGTACAATAGAATGGTTGTGAAGATTTTTTTTTGGATTCTCTCGCTTGATGTAACCATGTCAGCACTGCAGTGGGAATTATTCAAACAACAGGAATTCTGCAGATGCTGGAAACTCAAGCAACACACATCAAAGTTGCTGGTGAATGCAGCAGGCCAGGCAGCATCTCTAGGAAGAGGTACAGTCGACGTTTCAGGCCGAGACCCAGGGTCGACTGTACCTCTTCCTAGAGATGCTGCCTGGCCTGCTGCGTTCACCAGCAACTTTGATGTGTGTTGAGTGGGAATTATTGTCATGATGCCTTGGCAGAAATATCTTTAATGGTTTTTGAAACTTCTTAATATTTATAGTAATCCACCAGCGATCACTTTTACTCCAATACAGACTAGTTTCTTAAACTTATTGCTCTGGTCTGTATACAGTCTGCCTGTATACAGAAAGGCGCTCCAAAAAAGGCTAGTAAGATCATGAAGCTTCCCACTCACCCTGTTCATGGACTGTTTGTCCCACTCCCATGAGTGAAGTTGCTATGGAGCATCCATGATAGGACCACCAGACTCAAAAACAGTTACTTTGCCCAAGCAGTCAGGCTGATCAACACCTCCCCCCAACTAATCCACCCCTCCACCATTACTTTATCATTTCCTTTCAGTCAGCTTTTGTACAGACACTCCTTTGTCTAGTGTCACTTTATAGATATACAATCAATCTATGTATGTATTTATATTTATCATTTTTTTTCCTATTATTGTGTTCTTCACCTTATCTTTTTTTTTGTGCTGCATCAGATCCAGAGTAACAATTATTTTGTTCTCCTTTACACTTGTGTACAGGAAATGACATTACACAATTCTGAATCTCGAATCTTGATCCTTTGTTTTTACTCGTTTATCTGTCTACTTTTAATCCAATTTTTTTACCTCTTTCCTTCTGTCCTTCCTTATATCTGATCTGGCTCTAATTCAATTCCTACTCTTGCAATTTCGCTGTTTCGACCTTAAAGAGATATATTGCCTCCCACCAACCACCCCCCACCCCCCAACTTTGTTCACCAAGATCCCAGATGCTTTTTTGACCTCATATCAGCTCATGTTCTCAGCACATTTTATGAGTTTAAGGGTGAAAGAAAATAAAATCTACCCAACAAGTTGCTCAGAGGGATGACGGTTCCCCCAGATGCTGGGCTGTTTTGATAATTTTCTTCATGGTGAATACATCAGCAAGTAATGTATTTAGCCACCAAGTCCTTTACACCTGTGTACTGGAAATGACATTAAACAATCTTCAATCTTCAATCTTGAGATTAAGATGTTTCAGATCCTTTCTGTTCACCTGATATGTTTCTTTGGAAATTTAAGCAAAGCTCAAAGTAAATTTATTATCAATGTATGTGTGTCACCATATACTACCCTGAGATTCATTTTCTTGCAGGCATTCACAGTTGAACAAAGAACTACATTAGAATCAATGAAAAGTTACAAAATAAGCAATTAAAATCTTAACCTGTTGACACCAAAATATATAATTTAAAAATCTTAACCCTGTTAATAATTATAGAGATTGCATAAAAACAGACTTATTTAATTCCAAAGAGAAATGGACAGAAAGTTGGTATAGATTGCAGATCAAGACTGAAAACACAATTGTGCGTGTGATTCCTCCAGCCTAGATATTTTTGTCTGGTCGCCAAGTGCAGCTGAGATGTTTGTTTAAATTTGACATTTAATTTATTATCGTATTTTGTGAGACAAAAAAACTTGTAGAACAAAAAGTAGGTTTACAGAATGAAGGACTTAAAAATTAGGTCAGCATTATAGTAACATCTCTCAATTTTTCCCCAAAGAATGCAGTGAGCAGAGGTGAGTAATCAATCTCCGTAATTTACGGCAGTGCTTCGCCATTTATAAATGCTATAAAAATACATCTTGTGGTTGGTAATGAGGAGGAAAACCTGGGAATGCAGAAGGATATAAATGGTCTGGTCACTTGGCCGGATAAGTGGTAAATGGAATTTAATCCAGAGAAGCGTGAGGTAATGTTCTTGGACAGATGCAATATGGCTGAAGATTTGAGTGATGTAGAAGAACAGAGCAATTTTGGAGTGTTTGGTTACAGATCCAGGAAACCAGGACAGTTCGTAATCAGTAAGGATCAGCAGCTACACCTCTGCCACAATTATCCACGGCCCTGCTGTCCCACAGGCTGCATCCTCATCCCTCTTCCCTACTCCCTGTACATTCGCAGTGCTGTAACTCCATCAGCAAGTTTGACACCACCATCATGAGTCAATTTCGAATTCAGAATTCAGGTCAGGTTTAATATCACAGCATATGTCATGAAATTTGTTATAAGGCAGCAGTATATTGCAATACGTAAGAAGTATATACATAAAAAAGCACAATATATACAAAAATAGTGAGGCAGTGTTCATGGCTTTATTGTCCATTCAGAAATCTGATGGCAAAGAAGAAGTTATTCCGTTTGCCTTCTCAATAACCTGTTGTACCTGCAAGCCAGCTTTTTGCGATTCGTGAACAAGCACTCCCAAGTCCCTCTGCACAACAGCATGCTGCAATCTTTCACCATTCAAATAATAATCTGCTCTTCTATTATTCCTTCCAAAGTGAATGATCTCGCATTTACTAACGTTGTATTTCATCTGCCAGACCTTGGCCCACTCACTTAACCTATCTACATCCCTCTACAGACTCTCCACATCCTCTGTACAATTTGTTTTTCCACTTGGTTTAGTGTCATCAGCAAATTTTGCTACACTACACTCAGTCCCCTCTTCCAAATCATCAATGTAAATGATAAACAGCTGCGGGCCCAGCACCGACCCCTGCGGCACCCCACTCACCACTGACTGCCAACCGGAGAAACACCCATTTATACAACTCCCTGCCTTCTATTGCTTAACCAATCCACTATCCATACCAATACACTACCTCGGACTCCATGCATCCGTACCCTAATTATAAGACTCTTCTGCGGCACCTTATCGAACACATTCTGGAAATCCAAGTATACAACATCCACCTGTTCCCCTCTATCCACTGCACTCATTATGTCCTCAAAGAACTCCAGTAAGTTTGTCAAACAGGATCTGCCCTTTCTGAATCCATGCTGCGTCTGTCTAATGGAACCACTCCTTTCTAAATGTTTTGCTATTTCTTCCTTAATGACAGCCTCAAGCATTTTCCCGACTACAGATGTTAAGCTAACTGGCCTGTAGTTGCCTGTCTTTTGCCTACATCCTTTTTTAAAAAGTGGCGTGACATTTGCAGTCTTCCAATCTGCTGGGACCTGCCCAGAGTCTAGAGAGTTTTGATAAATGATTACCAACGCATCTACTATAACTTCCGCCAATTCCTTCAGCACCCTGGGATGCATCTCATCAGGACCAGGGGACTTATCTACCTTCAGGCCCTCTAGTTTGCTCATCACTATCTCTTTAGTAACAGTGATTTTACTGAGGTCCTCACCTCCTATTTCGTCCATAACCTCCTTCTTTGGCATATTAGACATGTCCTCCACCGTGAAGACCGACACAAAATAGTCGTTCAAGGCCTCAGCCATTTCCTTATCACCCAATATCAATTTCCCCTTCTTGTCTTCCAAGGGACCTACGTTGACTTTAGCCACCCTCTTCCGCTTTATATATTTATAAAAACTTTTGCTATCTGTTTTTATATTTTCTGCTAATTTACTTTCATACTCTATCTTCCCTTTCCTTATTTCTTATTTAGTTCTTCTCTGTTGCTTTTTAAAGTTTTCTCAATCATCCAGTCTCCCACTACTCTTTGCAACTTTGTACACATGAGCTTTTAATTTGATACTATCTTTTATTTCCTTAGTTATCCAAGGCTGGCTCTCCCCACACTTACTGTCCTTACTTTTGACTGGAATGTACTTTTGTCGAGCACTGTGAAAAATCTCTTTGAAAGTATTCCACTGTTCCTCAACTGTCCTACCAAATAGCCTTTGCTCCCAATCTACATTAGTCAACTCCTCCCTCATCCTGTTGTAGTCTCCCTTGTTCAAGCATAATACACTAGTTTTAGATCTAACTATTTCATCCTCCATCTGAATGTGAAATTCAATCATACTATGATCACTCTTTCCAAGAGGATCCCTGGCTACAAGATTGTTAATCTTACCTGTCTCATTGCACAGGATTAGATCTAAGATAGTATTTTCCCTTGTACGTTCACTAACATGCTGCTCAAGAAAGCCATCACAGATGCATTCTATGAAGTCCTTCTCAAGACTTCCTTGACCAACCTGATTCACCCAATCTATGTGGAAGTTAAAATCTCCCACGACAACTGCCATTCCGTTCTTACAGGCCTCAGTTATTTCTTGGCTAATTGCCTCTGCCTCTGCAATATTTTTATTAGGTGGCCTATAGACAACTCCCACCAGCAATTTTTTTCCCTTTGCTATTCTTAATCTCTACCCAGATGGACTCAATATTCTGTTCCATAGATCTTATGTCGTCTCTCACAATCACCCTGATCTCATCCCTAATTAAGAGCGCCACACCACCTCCTCTGCCTTCCTGTCTATCTTTCCGTATTACCTGATACTCTTGGATATTTAATTCCCAGTCATCTCCACCTTGCAACCAGGCTTCTGTAATTGTCACTAAATCATATGCCTTGGATCATGGCTGATCCTTTTTCTCTCTCCTCTTCAACCCTGTTTCCTGGCCTTCTCCCCATAACCTTTGATCCCATGTCCAATCAAGAACCTATCAATCTCTGCCTTAAATACACCCAATGACCTGGCCTCCACAGCTGCATGTGGCAACAAATTCCACAAATTCACCACCCTCTGGCTAAAGAAATTTCTCTGCATCTCTGTTTTGATTAGATGTCCCTCTATGCTGAGGCTGTGCCCTCTTGTCCTAGACTCTCCCACTATGGGAAACATCCTTTCCATATCTACTCTGTCTAGGCCTTTCAACATTTGAAAGATTTCAATGAGATTCCGCGCCCCCCCCCCCATCCTTCTGAATTCCAGTGAGTACAGACCCAGAGCTATCAGACGTTCCTCGTATGATAACCATTTCATTCCTGGAATCAGCCTTGTGAACCTCCTCCGGACCCTCTCCAACGCCAGCACATCTTTTCTAAGATGAGGGGCCCAAAACTGTTCACAATACTCAAGGTGAGGCCTCACTAGTGTCTTATAAAGCCTCAGCGTCACATCCCTGCTATTGTATTCTGAACCTCTTGAAATTAAGGCTAACATTACATTTGCCTTCCTCACAACCAGCTCAACTTGCAAATTAACCTTTAGAGTATTCTGCAAAAGGACAAGCAAGTCCCTTTGCATCTCAGATTTTTAGATTTTCTCCCCGCTTAAAAAATAGTCTGCACATTTATTTCTACTACCAAAGTGCATGACCATGCATTTTCCAACATTATAATTCATTTGCCACTTTCTTACCTATTCTTCTAATCTGTCTAAGTCCTTCTGCATCTTGTCCCTTTCCTCAAATCTACCTGCCCTTCCACCAACCTTTGTATCATCTGTAAACTTGGCAACAAAGCCATCTATTTCATCATCTAAATCATTTAAGTACAGCATAAATAGAAGTAGTCCCAACACCGACCCCTGCGGAACACCACTAGCCACTGGCAGCCAATCAGAAAAGGATTCTTTTATTCCCACTTGCTGCCTTCTTCCAATTAGCCAATGCTCTAATTATGCTAGTAACTTTCCTTTAGTACCATGGGCTCTTAACTTGGTAAGCAGCCTCAACCTTGTTAAAGGCCTGAAAGTCCAAATATACAACATCCACTGCATCCCTTTTATCTATCCTACTTGTAAGCTCAAAGACTTCCAACAGGTTCGTCAGGCAGGATTTTCCCTTAAGGAAACCATGCTGACTTTGCCCTATCTTGTCCTGTGTCACCAAGTACTCCATCACCTCGTCCTTAAAAATTGACTATAACATCTTCCCAACCACTGGCCTATAATTTCCTTTCTGCTGCCTTCCTCCTGTTGCAGTTCTCTGGAACCGTGCCAGAGTCCAATGATTTTTGAAAGATCATTGCTAATGCCACCACAATCTTTAACACTACCTCTTGTAGAACCCTAGGGTGCAGTTCAGGTGCATGAAATTCTTTGAAAATTGGAGTTTTGCAGTAAATTATATAAAATTCTTTGCAAAGGAAGTTGGAATGAGTTGTATAAATTTCTTTGCAAATGAAGTTGCAGGAGATTTATTTAATTCATTGAAAAAATAGACGTCAGGAGGGTACATCAAATTCTCTGCAAAGGGGAAATTGAAGGGAGGTTGATAAAATTCATTAAAAAGAGGATGTTGCAGTGCGGTGCATAAAATTCCTTGGAGAGAAGAGGTTGCAGATACAGAAGTTAGAACCAGATATGAGAGGATGATGGGCAGAGAGAATCAGATGGTGAATGGGTTAGGACAGGTAGCCCAGGGGAGAAGAAACCCAGGTGGGCTGACGTGCGGGCAGTCAGAAATAGGAAAGATGAACAAAGGGAGAGAGAGCACAGGTGGACTGGTAGCAGGGGGAGAAGAACACAGGGAATGTGAGTTACATGAAACTGCAACAGTCTACGTTCATACAAATAGGTTCTAGGCTAAAACAGTGGACAATGAGGTGCTGTTTTTCTTGTCTGCATTTCACTTCACCATGGCAGTGGAGAGGCTGAGGACAGCCAGGTGATGATGGGAATAGAAAGGAGGGAAGAAATGACATGAAAACAGAAGCTTAAGATAGTCATTGCAGGAAAAATATAATGGTTGCCTAGTCTACACTTATTCTCCCTGACGTAGGGGTTGCATCATTGAGAGCACTGATTGAGATGGTTGAAGTTGGAGGAGGCACACTCAGCTGGAAAGGCTTTTTAATTGGTTGGTGGTGAGAGAGGAGGGGTAGGGACAAGTGTTGCACTTCCTATAGTTGCAGGAAGACTGCTGAAGGTGGGTAGGAAGGATGAGTGGACCAAGGGGCTACAGAGAGAGTTGTCCCTGTGGAAAGCAGAAA
Source organism: Mobula hypostoma (assembly GCF_963921235.1). NCBI lineage: Eukaryota > Metazoa > Chordata > Chondrichthyes > Myliobatiformes > Myliobatidae > Mobula > Mobula hypostoma. The sequence goes on from NC_086103.1 coordinate 164,503,651, forward strand.
GAAGGGGTGAGGGAGGGGAAGATATGACTGGTAGTGAGATCCTGTTGGAGCTGTTGGGAATGACCAAGGATGTTATGCCAGACACGGAAGGTAGTGGAGTGGAAGGTGAGGACCTGGGGAACTCGATCTCTGTTCTTCAGGGTGCAAGAAGAGCAAGAGCAGATGCCTGGGAAACGATGGAAATGCATCCAAGGGCTCATTTGGAATCAGAATCAGATTTAATATAATTGGCATATGTCATGAACTTTTAATTTTATGACAACAGTACATTGCAATATATAACAATAAAATTGTAATTACAAATAAGAAATATTTATGTAAAAATAAATTAAATAAGTAATGCAAAAAGAGAGGAAAAATAGTGAGATAATGTTCATGGATTCATGGTCTATTCAGAAATCCGATGGTGGAGGAGACAAAGCTGTTGCTGTAATGTTGAGTGTGTGTCTTCAGGCTTCTATACCGCCTCCTTGATAGCAATGAGAAGAGGGCACATCCTGGGTCATGGAGGTCATTAACAATGGATGCCACTTTTTTGAGGCATTGCCTTTTGAAGATGTCTAGATGCTGGGGAAGCTGGCTGAGTTGACAACTTCCTACGGCTTTTTCCAATCCTATAATTGGCTCCTCCATACCAGACTGTGATGCAACAGTAACAGTGCTCTCCACTGTATGTCTGTAGAAACCTGCGAGCGTTTTTGGCGACATACCAAATCTCCTCAAACTCCTAACGAAATATAGCCACTGTCATAGCTTCTTTGTAATTGCATCTATGTATTGGGTGCAGGATAGATCCTCAGAGATGCTGACATCCAGGAAATTGAAATTTATCACTCTTTCCACTGCTGACCCCTTGATAAGGACTAGTGTGTGTTCCCTCAACTTCCCTTTTCTGAAGTCCACAATCAATTCCTCGATCTTATTAAGATTCAGCGCAGGGCTGATGTTGCCACACCACTCAACCAGCTGATCTATCTTGCTCCTGCGCCTCTCCTCATCATCATCTGAATTTCTGTTAACAATAGTTGTATCATCAGTAAATTTATAGATGCCATTTGACCTATGCCAAGCCACACAGTTGTGGGTGTAAAGAGAGTAAGCATGCATCCTTAAAATCCACCACTGTTGATTGTTAGCAAGAAGGAGATGTTAATTCTGATCAGCACAGACGATGGTCTCCCAGTGAAGAAGCCAAGGAGCCAATTATAGAGGGAAGTATAGAGGCCCAGGTTTTGGAACCTGTTGATTGGATCTGAGGGTATGATTGTGTTGAACACTGAGCCGTAATCATTAAACAATGGTCTGATATACTATAGGAATTACTATTGTCCAAGGCTGAGTGGAGAGCCAGTGAGATTGCATCCACTGTAGACCTATTGTGACAACAGGCAAATTGCAGTGGGACAGTGTCTTGCTTAAGCAGGAGTTGATTCTAACCATGACCAAACTCTCAAAGTACTTCATCATAGTAGATGTGAGTGTCTCTGGACAACAGTCATTGAGGTAACTCACCCTGCTCTTCCTGGGCACGGATATGACTGTCAGGTGGAACCCCCAATCACAGCAGTGAGGAATTGGAGATGTCCTTGAATACTCCCGCCATTTGGTTCAACTATGGTAGAGGGGAAGTCACATTGTCTTATAAAGGAGGGCAGTTTCGAAGTCCTGAAATGGAAAGCTTCATTTGGAGAACCAAAGGAGTGGAAGCAGAGAAAATGATTGAAGGAGGTTAGGGAGATTGGGTGGAAGGCGATGTTATTGAGGTAGTGTGGGAGTCAGTAGGTTTATAATAAATGACAATAGATCGTTAATCTCCTGAGATGGAGACAGAGAGATTCTGAAAAGGGAGTGAGTTGTCAGAAGTGGTTCAAGTGACATTGAGAGCAGGGTGGAAGTTGGTAGTAAAAGTGATAAAATTGACAACTTCCACATGAGTACAGGAATAGCACCAATGCAGTTGTAAATGTAGCAGAGACAGAGTTGGGGCGATTTGGAGCAAGGACTGTTTCATGAAGCCGGCAACAGGACAGGTGTCACTGAGGCCCACGTGAGCGCCTATGGCTACACATCTAATTTTTAGGAATAATTTTTAGGAAGTGAGATGAGATAAGTTCAGAGAAGCAAAAGAAGGCAGAAACAATGAACCTACTGGGACAGTAATTATGTAGGTTTCAGGTAAGAGTTCAAAGGTGGCAGAGCAGATTTGGGACACTATCAGATTTGAGGCTGTGGCGGGGAGGTGTATTAATGTAAAGCAACGATTCAGAAGACAATAACATGGTGTGAATTGCTGGAGTTATGATACGGCGGGGGGGGGCGCGGTGGTCTGTGAGGAGGAGCCAGAGAGTTGATGCCTGGCCTCTACAAGCTAGAAGTCAGACTGCCAGGTGACAACAGCGTTATCCTTGTCTGTAGGTTTGCTGATGGGGCAGGGATTAGTACAAAGTGGCTGGAGTACTTCAAAGTGTTTATAAGCACCTGCAGTGTTCAAAGTTCAAAATTTCGAAGTAAATTTATTATCAAAGTATGTATACTATATATAACCTTGACAGTCATCTTCTTACTGGCAGCCACGAAACAAAGAAACTGAATAGAATCCATGAAAAACCACATACAACAAAGATCGACAAACATCAAATGTGCAAAAAAAGAACAAATTGGGCAAATAATAAAAAATAAACAAATAACACACAGAACATGAACTTGTATGCGGGATAGTTTTTTGAACCAACATGTCGAGGAACCAACTAGAGAGCAGGCTATTCTGGACTGGGTTTTGAGCAATGAGGAAGGGTTAATTAGCAATCTTGTCGTGAGAGGCCCCTTGGGTAAGAGTGACCATAATATGGTGGAATTCTTCATTAAGATGGAGAGTGACATAGTTAATTCAGAATCAAAGGTTCTGAACTTAAAGAGGGGTAACTTTGAAGGTATGAGACGTGAATTAGCTAAGATAGACTGGCAAATGACACTTAAAGGATTGACGGTGGATATGCAATGGCAAGCATTTAAAGGTTGCATGGATGAACTACAACAATTGTTCATCCCAGTTTGGCAAAAGAATAAATCAAGGAAGGTAGTGTACCCGTGGCTGACAAGAGAAATTAGGGATAGTATCAATTCCAAAGAAGAAGCATACAAATTAGCCAGAGAAAGTGGCTCACCTGAGGACTGGGAGAAATTCAGAGTTCAGCAGAGGAGGACAAAGGGCTTAATTAGGAAGGGGAAAAAAGATTATGAGAGAAAACTGGCAGGGAACATAAAAACGGACTGTAAAAGCTTTTATAGATATGTAAAAAGGAAAAGACTGGTAAAGACAAATGTAGGTCCCCTGCAGACAGAAACAGGTGAATTGATTATGGGGAGCAAGGACATGGCAGACCAATTGAATAATTACTTTGGTTCTGTCTTCACTAAGGAGGACATAAATAATCTTCCAGAAATAGTAAGGGACAGAGGGTCCAGTGAGATGGAGGAACTGAGTGAAATACAAGTTAGTAAGGAAGTGGTGTTAGGTAAATTGAAGGGATTGAAGGCAGATAAATCCCCAGGGCCAGATGGTCTGCATCCTAGAGTGCTTAAGGAAGTAGCCCAAGAAATAGTGGATGCATTAGTGATAATTTTTCAAAACTCGTTAGATTCTGGACTAGTTCCTGAGGATTGGAGGGTGGCTAATGTAACCCCACTTTTTAAAAAAGGAGGGAGAGAGAAACCGGGGAATTATAGACCGGTTAGCCTAACGTCGGTGGTGGGGAAACTGCTGGAGTCAGTTATCAAGGATGTGATAACAGCACATTTGGAAAGCGGTGAAATGATCGGACAAAGTCAGCATGGATTTGTGAAAGGAAAATCATGTCTGACGAATCTCATAGAATTTTTTGAGGATGTAACTAGTAGAGTGGATAGGGGAGAACCAGTGGATGTGGTATATTTGGATTTTCAAAAGGCTTTTGACAAGGTCCCACACAGGAGATTAGTGTGCAAACTTAAAGCACACGGTATTGGGGGTAAGGTATTGGTGTGGGTGGAGAATTGGTTAGCAGACAGGAAGCAAAGAGTGGGAATAAACGGGACCTTTTCAGAATGGCAGGCGGTGACTAGTGGGGTACCGCAAGGCTCAGTGCTGGGACCCCAGTTGTTTACAATATATATTAATGACTTGGATGAGGGAATTAAATGCAGCATCTCCAAGTTTGCGGATGACACGAAGCTGGGTGGCAGTGTTAGCAGTGAGGAGGATGCTAAGAGGATGCAGGGTGACTTGGATAGGTTGGGTGAGTGGGCAAATTCATGGCAGATGCAATTTAATGTGGATAAATGTGAAGTTATCCACTTTGGTGGCAAAAATAGGAAAACAGATTATTATCTGAATGGTGGCCGATTAGGAAAAGGGGAGGTGCAACGAGACCTGGGTGTCATTATACACCAGTCATTGAAAGTGGGCATGCAGGTACAGCAGGCGGTGAAAAAGGCGAATGGTATGCTGGCATTTATAGCGAGAGGATTCGAGTACAGGAGTAGGGAGGTACTACTGCAGTTGTACAAGGCCTTGGTGAGACCACACCTGGAGTATTGTGTGCAGTTTTGGTCCCCTAATCTGAGGAAAGACATCTTTGCCATAGAGGGAGTACAAAGAAGGTTCACCAGATTGATTCCTGGGATGGCAGGACTTTCATATGAAGAAAGACTGGATGAACTGGGCTTGTACTCGTTGGAATTTAGAAGATTGAGGGGGGATCTGATTGAAACGTATAAGATCCTAAAGGGATTGGACAGGCTAGATGCAGGAAGATTGTTCCCGATGTTGGGGAAGTCCAGAACGAGGGGTCACAGTTTGAGGATAGAAGGGAAACCTTTTAGGACCGAGGTTAGGAAAAACTTCTGCACACAGAGAGTGGTGAATCTGTGGAATTCTCTGCCACAGGAAACAGTTGAGGCCAGTTCATTGGCTATATTTAAGAGGGAGTTAGATATGGCCCTTGTGGCTATGGGGGTCAGGGGGTATGGAGGGAAGGCTGGGGCAGGGTTCTGAGTTGGATGATCAACCATGATCATAATAAATGGCGGTGCAGGCTCGAAGGGCTGAATGGCCTACTCTTGCACCTATTTTCTATGTTTTCTATGTCTATGTTTTTCAGAGTCCACAGGCTGCAGAGTCAGTTCAGCACTGAGGCTAGTGAAGCGGGTCCAGGAGTCCAGCAGGCAACATCTACCCCCAAACCTGGCAGCATGGACTAAAGACTCTGGCACCACCCACCCAATGATAGTAGCAAGAAGAGAGGGAAGATGTATCAAATCTAAGCAGACAGAATGGGCTTAGGCAGGGGCTCTTGGCTGACACCGAGAAATGAGCTGAACTCTGGTTTGTTTTCTGCGCTTAGCCTTGACACTTTAATCTTTTTAACCTGGCTCATTGCCTAAATTGGCTAAACGTCGGTTTGATTTCTCCTCTTGGGCGTCAACGCTTTAATCTGCTCCAGTGATGGCCGCTGCAGCAATGGCCGTACCTGCATTTTCGAGCATCTAGTTTGCTGAATTCTTCAGGGAATTGTCAAAACACTAAATTGTTTGGGTGGTGCAAAAGTACATTTCTTAAAGGGAAA